>NC_081405.1:472720507-473338007 GCF_030272615.1 Cryptomeria japonica
GGTTATTATGATGTTATGTTATAATGTTATAATGATGTTGTTAATGTTGACTTGAACCGGTAGGAAAAGCTAGAAGGAAGAGCTAGCAAAGGGTAATGCAACCGGTAGGAGAGTTTGTATTGGAAATCGGTAAAGGGAGAGTTGAACTGGTAACCCTACTTGCAGATGAATTCCAAACCCTAACCGATGAAGTTGAAGCAGATTATGATCAAATGGTGATCGAAAAAGATTATGACATGTATGCATGTTGAATGAGGAATGTTTTAAATGATTCATGACATGTAGAGATAACAATTTTTGTCTTGGGAATGAGAAATTTTATTGCATGTAATGCAAACCGCGTGATGAGTTACAGAGTTCGATGAAGCGGTGATCAAGGAGCAGTCAAGGATATTTTGAATGATGTGCATTGATTTTTATGTAATTTGCTATGTAATCCAATGGTCATACTTGAACTGATTTGTTTGTAATCTTTATGATATGTTTAGGTTTGTGATGTCTTACCGACCTGTTGATTTGTTTATAAGGTCGATGAGTTGTTTTGTTTAAGTGTTGGAAAACTTGTAGTTGAGAGTGAGAGAGTGGTTGCTAAACCTAATAATGTATCTACAGTATGTGTAATGGCAGATAAGAGCATGAAAAGGATCTGAACAAGAAAGTGTAGTGCTATTCAAACATATCAACAAACTCTTGTTGTTTTCTAACAGTTAACACAGTTAAATCCTCTAACCGGGTAAGCTCTAACATGATTCATTATTCAAATCCTCTAACTAGGTGATCCATTAGCTTGGATTCTAAATCCTCTACTGAGGTTACTCCTAATAGGGTATTTCTTTTAATAAGGCATTATAGTCAATCCCTTAACCGAGTGGTCCCTAACACGATATCTGTTCTTAACAGGACTTTTTGTAAAGCTTTAACAGGCCAGGCTTCTAACAGGGAAAATTTCAGAAGAGTTCAGAATAATTGTGGGTATTCATCCCCACCAATGTTTTTTCAATTTGGGTTTCCACGTCAAAAATATTGTGTCAAGCGGTGAATGCTTTTGTGGTTATGTTTATTGTTGAATTGCTTAACTGCTAGATCCACTTTGATGTGTTATGACAACCGACAACAATTTGAAATATGTTCTAACTGATGTCAATAAAGTATTTGAATGGTTAAGATAAAAGGTTTTATGAGTTTCAAGTTCTTTTACTGTTAATCTGATATAACAGTCAACCAGTTTATCTTATCAGTATTATTGCATTTGAAGTTCAGTGTTGAAACCAGTCAGTTTAGAGTTTGTCTTGAGAGGTTGATTTTGAGTTTGGTGAAAGTCAATAAAGTTTTCTATCTACTAATTCACCCCCCCCTCTCATTAGTTGACTGGGTCCTTATTCTTTCATCATACCATCACCGGTTACTAGACTTGAAGTTGGTAGGCTGTTGCTTGCTTATGCTACTTATAAATATTTCAAGCTATATCAAATGGATGTCCAATCTGCCTTTTTGAATGGTGATCTTGAAGAGGAATTTTATATTGAGAAACCTGATGGATTCTCACTGTTAGATGATGGAGACATGGTATGTAAGCTGAAGAAAGCTCTATGGATTGAAACAAGGCCCTAGAGCCTAGTATGCTAGACTGGATAAGTATTTTTTGAAATTGGGATTTAGTAAAGGCACTAATGACAACAATTTGTATTTCAAAATTGAGAATGATAACATCCTGATTGTTGAAGTCTTTGTTGATGACATCATCTTTGGAGGTGATGATGACTTTAGCATGAAGTTTTCCAGTGATATGCAGAAGGAATTTGAGATGTCTATGATTGGTGATGAAATTTTTCTTAGGTTTTCAAATTGCATAGACTAGAAAAGGTATATTCATATCACAAACCAAGTATGTGAAGGAATTGCTAAAGAAGTTTGGGTTAGATGACTCCAAATCGGTTGGAACTCCTATGGTGACTGGTTATAAATTGTCTAAGAATGATGAATATCCTAAAGCTAATTTGAGTTTATATAGATCTATGGCTGGTGGACCTCTATATCTTACTCAGACTAGACCAAACATTATACATGTTGTGTACATGGCTAATAGATATCAAGCTGATCCGAAAGAGAGTCATGTCACTGTTGTTAAGAGGATATTTAGATATCTGATGATGAAAATCTTGGTAGGTTGTTTAATTGTGTCCTCTGGATGTTTCTCTTGCTATTCATAAGGTGGTGGGTAGGTGGTGGTTGGTGGAAAACACAAATGTTTTTCTTGTTGAAGTGGCTTCTCAGTTTGTTACTATTTGCATGGATTTGCTTATGGATACTGCTTTGGTTCAGGTAATATAAGACACATTCCTGCACTCCTCTTTCTATTCTGCTCTTGATTTGGATAGTGCTTTGTCTTCTTATCGTTTTGACTTTGGTGACTTTCCTTATGGTGGTTTTTTATCTCTTCATCAACTTCTATCTAACATTTTTCATGGTGAATTACTTTATGTAATTAGAGGAGGGTTTATTTCTGATAATTATGATGATACTATGCTTGATTTTGAAGTATTCTTAGATCATGTGTCGACGGTTACTTTTTCTTCTTCTTTGAATGTTTTTATAGGATTGCACTTTCTTCTCAAGTCTATGGCTACAATTATGTCTGTCCCAAGCATGGTGGTGCCTTTGCAGGTGATTGCTCATGATGATCATGGTGCAAATGACTCATCTAATAATGTGGTCTCGTCTCCTCCAGATGTGGGACCTAGCGAATGGTTTATTTTTCCTTGATGGTTTTATTGCTCGGATCTTTTGATACTACCTGTACAGGCCTTTTGTATTTGGCCCCAAATCATTTTCGTATGGGATGGGTTTTTTATTTTGTATCTGGGCTTGGGTTTAGGCAATTTTTTGTCTGGTTGGAGGGGTTTGGGGTTGAATCACATACTCTCCTTGTACCATCACATTATTATTTGTATGGGTGGGTTTGGATCACTTGTACTCTTTGGGTTGGGTTTCTGCATCTGCCTACAACAATGCAATTTTGTTTGTCTCCTATAAGTCTCTGGAGAGAGAATTATTTTTTAGGTTTTTGATGAGAAAGACTGGAGGTTTTCTTTTCATGGTTCTTTCCTACCAGTTCTCTTTGAACTAGGACTGTAAATTTTTTATTATATAATTAATAAAATTTAGTGGTTTCTACCACTTTTATCAAAAAAATAAAAATATAAATTATATATATTTTATTTAATATATATAAATATTAATAATTTGTAAATAATATGATATAAATTTATATATAATATATATTAAAAATATTATATATGTGCTTTATATTACATTTATATTAAATAAATTATGTTTCCTTCTATCTTTCTTATACTCTCTCTTTTAAACACTCTCTCCCTCTATCTACATGTCTACCATTCCCACTATCCCTCCCAAATTACACCTATTTGTACCCAGATCTCGTCATCTCTCTCTCTCTCTATACACACATTCCTTCTATCTTAAGAACCCTCCCTCCTAACTTGTCTCCTCTCTTACTATCCTACTCTCTCTCTCTCTCTCTCTCTCTCTCTCTCTCTCTCTCTCTCTCTCTCTATATATATATATATATATATATATATATATATATATATATACACACACACAGTCCTTCTATCTTAAGAACCCTCCCTCCTAACCTGTCTCCTCTCTTACTATCCTACTCTCTCTCTCTATATATATATATATAAATACACACACACACATAGAGTCCCTCTATCTTAAGAACCCTCCCTCCTAACCTGTCTCCTCTCTTACTATCCTACTCTCTCTCTCTCTCTCTCTCTCTCTCTCTCTCTCTCTCTCTCTCTCTCTCTCTCTCTCTCTCTCTCTCTCTCTCTCTCTCTCTCTCTCTCTGTTGGTACGATATTTCCAACCCTTCCCGTCGCCCTATCCCCTAATTATCCCCAACTCTCTCTAATTCTTTTTTCTCCCCTAGTTACCTTCTCTTTCTAACCTCTCTTCCTCTCTCCCTTTGTGGATACTTCCCACTACCCCACTCTTCAACTTGGGCCCTAATTACCCTCTCTCTATCCCCTTTTGTCGATACTTTCCTCTCCCCCCTCTTCCTGTCTCCTCCTACCCCCTAATTAAACCCAACTCTTTCTTGTTCTCTCTTCTTCCCTAATTACAGGTTGTCCTATAAAATATATCCATTAAGAACAAATATCTATTCTAAATGATTATCCTTTCATAAGCCATATAAAAAAAGACATTGGATTGTTTTAAACATTCCAATGGTCCTACATTCCTTTTTCAGTCGAAAATCATCGATTTTATCTCTGATATAGACAAAATTTAGCTTTTGATAAACTCTTTCACAAAAGTTTCACTTTATTAATAATTTTTGTGCATTTTTTCAAGTATAATGGGGAGAAACGGTCGTCATAAACAAAAAGGCAAGAAAATTGAAGCATATAACGAAAAAGATATATAAATTGATAGGAAGAGAAGACAATGTATGTCGAATATTGGTCAAGGTGAGGCCTCTTCTCTACCTGTAAATGTTATTTCAAGTGAAAATGAAATTCAATTTGAAAATGTTGAAGATGACATTGAAATTGAAAATGAAAATGAAAATGTTGAAATGTTGACAATGAAAATGAAAATGTTGCAAATGACATTGAAAATGAAAATGTTGCAAATGACATTAAAAATGAAAATGTAGATACATTGATGACATTGAAAATTATGAAACAAATTAACATTATGTATCACCAAATTACATGAGGAATGAAAACCTTTGTGTGGAACAAAGACAAATTCCAAATCCAAGACCTTCAAGAACCCAAAAATGGTTACTTGAAGTTGATGAGAAAATTATGGCAATTTGGAAGGAAAGTGGTCAACAAAAACAATTCAGTTGTGGGCTACACAAATTTTCAATGAATATTTTAGCAATAATACATTGACTGAACAAAGCCAAATTTTTGTTCAATTGCTAAAGATACACAAAATGAGACCTTTGAGCTAGCCAAATTAAATATTTGTGTGAACAAAAAGATGGAGAAAATTTTTGTTGTTGTCCAAAATATTTGTAATGCTCTCAATTCCATTGGAAAGACTAGAAAGGAAAAAGATAAGAGATAAGAGAGCTACTCTTAGAGTGATCACAACCTCATTGGTAAGAAATCATTTGAGAAAGGCTCGTTTTACAAGACAATCTTGTATTGATTTCAACATAAGCTATAGAACATTGGATAGAGAACTTGCAAGAAGAAAAGGACTCAATGATCCTCTTCAAAATGATACATGGGATTTTCGTGAAAGGCTTCCACATGTTTATAAGAAGCTTATCAATACTATAAAGGAGGAAATTGAACAATTTTGGCACTCTAACTCTAGAGTATCTCCCAATGTAAATTATGTTTTAAATTTAATAATTGGCAATCGAGACCACACACCACATCCTAAACAATTCTTGGAATTAAGACAAATATTGGTGAACAATTTTTTTTATGAAACACATACAACTTTGTAAATCTCACAAAAGGCATTTGAATCTTGTAAGTCATTTTATTTTGTACCTCTTAAAATTCATAATACTTTTTGTAAATACCATGTTGATTTTCTAATTTATCATGAACTATTATGCTATATTCGTTCTACTTTACATACTAATGAAATGTTGCAAGGGTTTGGTGAAATGCAATTTTAAAAGTCATCCAAGGATTTGTTAGATCTATTTTTATGTTTTAGAGATGATGGATGTTATTTCTATAAAAAATATTATTTAAATGAGATGTGTTCATGATGTGGTGGCCTATCAAAGTTTGTTACATGTTTTCATGAGGACAACCAACACAAATTTGGAAAGAAAATTGTTGAGAAAAAGAGATGAGAGACAATAAAATATAGTTTGAAGTGTAGGGTTGAAGGATATAGATGCAAGTTGGTAATTAGATAATTATGCAAGGCATAGCCACATGTCTCATTGGTTGGATAAAAAATTTAGGATGCATAAAGACTCTTTCCTGATTCACGCTATTATATCCATGGTTGATTTTCTAGAAAACTACACATTGCAACCACAAACTGAGGTACACTATCAATATTACAATTCCATTTAGATTTCTATTTTTTTCCACATCATATATAGACATTCCATTCATGGTATAGGAAATGAGAGGAAGATAATCAAGGAGAATAATTTTTATATGTGATGATAGATCTCACTCGTTGAAGTATGTGCAACATTGTTTCGGGAATTTTTTTGAGCTCTTGTAGGAATAAGATATTGCAATGGGTTGACATATCATTTGGTTAAATAAATTCATAGATCAATTCAAGAATGCTCATATGGTTTATAAGGTTGAGTAGAATACATGTAGAGAGGGGTTTACCTCTTTTTTGGAGTTTATTTGAAGTTGGGCATGGGAAAGTGGAGCATGATGAAGTCGTTTATTACATAAAGAGAGATTTGGTTAAGGAGAAATTGATGATTTTAGGTGCTACATTCAGTGATGCGCATTCTATTGTTGATTGGTGTAGTTCAACATGGTCACGAGGAGGGATACTTGATTTAGAAATGTGTAGGTTCTTTTGGTTGGTCGATGAGGGCTCAATAGGAGATAGGCTGGATTGCCATCCAATCAAATAATTTTTAAATATGCATTCATTTGAAGCTCAAATGCAAGTACACAGACCATTTGGACATGAGAGTCGGCTTGTTTTTATCAAAAGTGTATTCAGTATGACTGGGATAAATGTGAGTCAATTGAGTGGGTAGATAATTGGATTCCATAGTATCTAAATCCTTTATCTCAATAAATATCCTCTTTACATGATGAGATGGGAATTTCACTTGACTATGACCATCTTTTGGATCTTCTACAACCAGGACATGTTTTTGCAATTGTTGAACCATAGAGGAATGAAGAGAGATCAAACTACTAGTTGGCATGATGTGTACAAGGAAAAAAAAAGGTAACACAATTGATGATAGATTATGATAGGTTAATGTATCCTATAGGTTGCACACATATATGATTAGAAAGAATGACATACTTGCATTTGAAGACTATGAGAAACACAAAACTATTCTCATGTATTTGCACCTTGGTATAGCAAAAAATGTTGTTATTGAAACATCACGACAAACCAAGGACAAAAGTACTATGGATAGTTAGTAGTGTCAATTATGAAGCAATATTGGATACTCTTAAGCTAAGAGATGACCCTTTATGCATACTTGATTAGCATATCTAGCTCATCTGAAATGGAGCAAGTATGATAATTTCCATGCCTTACTCATATTTATGTTTAATTTTAACCATTTCTAAGTGAAATGTATGTTGAAGTTTATGTTTTTCTTGTCAATTATTAACAAATGTAGGTCTTTTTGGTGGACAATACTATTGCATCAAAATTTTGCTTCAACATTGTGGGTACACATTCAATGTAGTTCATAAGGAGGTATCTTCATGGTATATAATCCCACCTCTTGATTTATTATCATGCATTTCATTTCAAAGAATGATCATAAATTTTTTTCTTCATGTTGTTAATGTTTCATAACAATTCTTAAAAAATGTAGGTCTTTTTGATGGACAATACTATTGCGTCAACTTTTTCTTCAACATTATGGGTACAAGATTTAAGTAGGACGTGAGGTTATGATGGCTATCCTATTTTGATTATGGATGTCCTAGGTTCATTAGGTTCATTAGGCTCATTAGTTTCATTATACTTATCTATATATTTGCATTGTTTGGTTATGGAACTTATTTATTGTCATGGCTTGGGAATGCATGAGTTAGGAAAATCATGGGAAAATATGATTCAACTACCAAATCAAAGACTTTTGAAGTTGTTCTTTTGGTTGGAGACTCTAAGGATTGGAAATTACCATGAATTATTAATTATTAAATCTCTGTGGTTCATTAGGGTTGTCCTATTTTAATTAGGGTTGTCCTAGGTTCATTAGGACTGCCCTATTTTCATTTCAAAGAATGATCATAAAAGTATGTTGTTCATGTTATGTAGGTCCTCATTTATATGTAGGCACTACTCTATACAAGATTGGAGTAGGACACGAGGATAGAAAATTCACATGTATTAGTTGCATAGCTAGGATAGCTTAATAGTACATAAGTACATTGATGTAGTTGTATTGATGATATACGATGTATTTGTACATGAGAGCATTGATGTAGTCGTATTGATGATATACAATGTATTTTTACATGAGTACATTGACGTAGTTGTATTGATGATATACAATGTATCTATACATGAGTACATTGATTTAGTTTTATTGATGATATATGATGTATTTATACATGAGTACATTGATGTAGTTGTAGTGATGATATATAATGTATTTGTACGTGAGTACATTGATGTAGTTGTATTGATGATATACATTGTATTTGTACGTGAGTACATTGATATAGTTGTATTGATAATATACGATGTATTTGTACATGAGTACATTGATGTAGTTGTATTGATGATATACAATGTATTTGTACATGAGTACATTGATGTAGTTGTATTGATGATATATGATGTATTTGTACATGAGTACATGTGAAATGAAAAGGACATGTAGTTGGAATGGTAATTATGTGTCTAGAATGTATGCAAATTATGATTATTATGATAAAAAAGATGCATATACTAACAAATCTTATGCATATGACCCACTTATGTATGTTCATGGATGTCACATGTATGTGTAATGGTAACTACGTGTCTAGAATGCATGCAAATTATGATGATTATAGTGAAAAAGATGTAAAAGTTAACAAATGAAAACTGTTGATTATGATCATTGGGTTGCCTACATTCATTAGGGTTTTCCTAGGTTCATTAGGGCTTACTATAGGTTTCTTATCTATATTTATCCTTTTCATCCTAATTATCATTTTTGTTACCTAGCTACCCTACATTCACTAGGGTTTTCCTAGGTTCATCATGGTTTAATATAGGCTTGTTAATCTATATTTATCCTTTTCATCCTCATTATTA
The DNA here is from genome assembly GCF_030272615.1 of Cryptomeria japonica. Lineage (NCBI taxonomy): Eukaryota > Viridiplantae > Streptophyta > Pinopsida > Cupressales > Cupressaceae > Cryptomeria > Cryptomeria japonica. The sequence goes on from NC_081405.1 coordinate 472,729,499, forward strand.
TTACATTACCTAGTTGCCCTACATTCATTAGGGTTGTCCTAGGTTCATCAGGGCTTAATATAGGCCTGTTAGTCTATATTTATCTTGTTCATCCTCATTATCATTTAGTTACCAAACTGCCCTATATTCATTAAGATTGTTGTATGTTTATTAGGGCTATCTTAGGTTCATTATAACTGACAATTAGGTGCCACAACAAATAGAACACAAATTAGCCTACCTTGCAACTTTGTGTTGCATGCATTTGATAATTTTTGTATCAACAAAAAATTTGCTGCCCTAGGAAAATGGTTTTGAGTCTTGAAAATATGAGATAGGTTATTATAGAGGGTTCTCATATGACCTTGTAGGTTCAAACAATTTTTTTGTATGTGATCTAGATTCTGAGAAACAACCTATCAAAGTTTGATAGTTTTTTGAACTCAAGGCACTTAAGAGAGAATGTCGCTAGGGCATGGCTTTAAACGTTCAAGTGAATTAGGAAGAAAAATATAAGTATACCTATCATAAAAATATATACTCTAATGTGTTCCCACTAATGATTCATGCCCATGATGAATTAAAAAAAAAGATACTGTGAAACTTTGAATTTCATGCAATCGACAATTTTTGCATCAACAAAAAAATCAGTGTCCTTGGAAAATGGTTTTGAATCTTGAAAATATAAGATAGATTATTATAGATGGTCCTCACGTGAATCCATAGGTTCAAATGGATTATTTGCATGTGTCTTGGATTCTAAGAAATAGGTTGTCAAAGTTTGACAACTTTTTGAACTCAAGGCACTTAAGAGAGAATGTCGCTATAGTATGGCCCTTAACATTTGAGTGAGTTGGGAAGTAACATAGGAGTATGCCTAACATAAAACCACCTAATTGGAAATAAAATAGGGGAATTCCTTACATAAACCCACCTACTCAGATGTCAATCCCTTACATCATATTGAATAATTTTGAATAATGATTGAAGTACATTAACAATCATGCAATATACTAATAGATAATTTGAATATTGATGTCATGAGATAATTCTTTGATGCCTCTAGTTAAGTCTTTGATGCTTATCGTTAGATTCTTTTTGAATGCATGCTAGATTCCTAATTCATACATGAAAAAAATGAATAAAGGTTTGACCTTTTATGCAACTCCTAAGGGTGTAATTTGAATATTTTTGCATTCAATTTATATAAAATAATAGCTAATTGGAAAGGAGCTGGTGTTAGCTTAGTCTTCCCTATAAATAAATTTAAATTTAAAATTTCAAGGTTCAAATCTAAACTAGATAGTTAAACCAACTTCATTTAAATGGTGTACAATTAAACCCAAAATAATGGGTAAATTATAGATAGATCTAGACACTTGGGATGTCTACGATCAAAATTAGTATCTCCTTTTTTAGAGGGTTTATATTGGGCTCCAATTCCTTATTGTAAAAACCATGACCTTTCATAAGGTAGGGGCCTCCATTTAGGATTCTCCTCTTCAAATAAACACCTTTGTAAATATTGATTAATATTAGAGGATATATACTTTGGATTTTATGTTATGATTTGTATAGATGATAAACCCTTACTTTTGATTATGGAATAAATTGAAATTAGAGTTTACTTTGGAGTATGGTGGAAAAAAAATGAAGTGAAAAAAATCCAAAAGTTTGGAAAGCTAGCTAGAATAATAACCGTATTGAAGAGGAGTGCAAGAAGAGTAAGATGGATGTGTAGGTTGAACAATTGACCCTAAATTGAGGGAATGCATACATAGGTAAGACTCATGCTTCTCTTGTGGAAGGAAAAAATAATCATGGTCAACAAGCCTTAAATAAAAGGTATGAGGCTAGAGGAAGTCTATCTCTATTGGTCATGATGCAAAGGAATATGGAAATAATGTTGTTGGTGGTATTGAGACCAGGAATATGGAAATAATTTTTTTGGTGGCATTGAGGCCTTTCCCTCTCAATAAATTATACTGGAAGGCTCTATTCACATGGTGTAAGGGACTATGGTAGAGATGGAATCTCAATTAAAGGAGGGTTGGGATGGTTGGATTTAATGGTTCCATCTTCAATTAGAAGTGAAAGGGGGTGGTAAAGGTGTAGAAGTGTTGCAAGATTGATATTTTTAGACTCCTAGTAGACTGGCAGTTGAGAAAGAGCTAGCAAATTTTCTTGATATGTGTTTTTAACTCGTTGAGAGTTAGACAGATCTAGAGGAAAAGGAGAGAACTCCTTTGGAAAAGGATCAGACATTGGAGAATTAGACCTTATATGTTGGAGTAGATAGTAAATTTTAAGAGGAATACGTTCAAATTCCTACAAAACAAGCTCTTAACTAGTCTCAATAAAAAAATTAATAAGCCTAAACTTGGGGAAAAGAGGTAAAGGGCTAGGAAATTGAATAAAGTAAGGTTATAAATTGCTAGTAGTGCTAAAGACAAAATTAATTTGAGATCAATGAAGGGGATTACCCTTACTAGGGATCCATATGGTTCATTTTGTCGTATCTTAGTGGCATCAATGACCCTTACAAAATGCATGTGGTTAAGCACCAAAAGGCCTTTTGTTATCATGCACATGAGATAAAACTAGGAGAGATAGTGGTCATCGTGACCAAAAGCTTATCAACTCACATAAAGAGTTAAAAATGTATCCAATTGTATTTTAGTTATACAAGCATAGATACAAACCAATGAGAATAAACTAATAAAAATATATTTGTACAGTTAATAGAGATAATTATCAGGATCTTCTTGTAAGGGAAAATAATGAATGTAATTAAATTATCACTACTCTAGATAATGCAAAATAATTACAATTTAAATAAAGTTAGATAATTGGATCTTACCATATTAGGAATTTTTTATTTATTTTCTCACTAGTTGAATGCAAAAATTGTAGTAGTCATCGACGCCATCTAGTTGTGGGAGACCTGAAACAAAAATGATTAGATTAGCTTTAATAATTAGGAGATGACTTAAAATGCCACATAAAGTATGTGCCATTCAACTTAAAGGGCGATGAATTTTAAGGGTAGTTAAGAGTGATTATTAAGGGGAGAAAAGAGGAAGAGTATGTCTTAAGGGGACCTAAGAGGATTTGTGTTAAGGGTACCTAGGAGGATATATCTCAAGTGGACCTAATAGTATGTGATGAGGGGAACAAAGATGATGACCTGAGGGGTTATAAGACAATGGATTAAGGGTAAAAATTACAACAAATCAATTTAAACTAAGTTATCAACTAGAAACTAAATATATAGAACCAAATACTTAGCTGTATTTATTCATTCTATTGTACCATTTGCATCCCCTCTCTTTTGCAAAGTGTTTATGATTGTCTCATGTTCTTCCATAGAGAGAATCCATCACTTTTTATTAGCAAGTCTCCCTCAATATTTATCTAGTTTTATATTAGTTGCCATTACTAAATGTGAGTAGTGTATAATCTTCGTATGTGATTCATAATCTTCAAATGCAGACAAACCATTCTTTCTTATTAGATATTTGTGTAGCCAAGTTCCAACAACCACCAAAGAACACATTGGATACCCATAACTGTCATTATCTACTTGAGATTGAATTAACTTTTGCTTTGTCTCTACACATCAATCTAGCCAATACTCTATCCCCTCTTCATTCTCCTCAAGTGCAGCAACAACATACACATATCTTGCAAACCAAATTTAATTAATAAAGTGAAATAAATTTCACATGTATTTATATATATTGTTAAATATATTACAAAATAATGTAATAAACTAAAATACATTGAATTAAATTACCTTCTTATATAATATTTGAAACATGATCATAGTCATATCATACAAACACATGATTATTATCTTCCTATGTTGTTTCATGTTGATCATGTGTTTGTGTGAGTGTCAATTATTTTTGTAGCCATTCTTTGATCCATTGTGTATTCTCACATTCTTCTTAATCACCCACAATACAAAGTTGATAAAAAAATGCTAGTTCTCTTGTCCATATAGTCCTAGTGTTTGAATTAGAACTCTTAAACAGTTACCATTTAATTGATCCATTATTTGTATACAATCAAGCCGAATAAGAATATTGTCTTTCTAAAGTCAAGTTGTGGAGTTCTCCTTTGACCCTGTACATAATTATAAATTGCACCAATCTATAACTACATGTGCATCTTTAAATTTCACTACATCCTCAAATTTTAGTTTCTCTCTTGCAAGAGCTCTTTTAACACCTGGACTAGATCCATCGCATTCTCCTTTACCATGTTCAACTTCAAAAAAACTCCACATATGTTGAACATTATTTTCCTTGTGAGCCCTACCTAGCCAATGAAACATTCTTACATTTTTGAACTGTCTTGTGCAATTATCTGAACATATGAGATGTTGTGCCATTTGAATTTATCTTTCCTTTATCTTATCATAAAACTACTTGAAGAAATACTGAAGAAAATATGTTGAGTGTAATCAATTATCACTCACATAAAAATGGCACTCCCTCAAAATTTCTCTATTATCTTTTGTACTATCATGTGCATGTCTATATACAATATGAACAAAAATTGCCACGTGCATTGAATTATAATATTGAGATTTAAATTTTTCTTGTGGTGAAAGTGTTGTTTTCCACAAAATCAACAATTATATAGTATTCTTCCAACTATAAATGTGTTCTTGCATATTCAAAATTGTCGATCAAGCTAGTGAGCATGTTGGGAGTGTTTCACATATTTGGGAACACTCTGATTCTTAAATTCTTTGATAATTACATGCAAACTATTTTTTTTTGTGATAAAATTTTCACATTTTCTAACCTTTCCATCCTTTATAAATACTCAAAAAATTTACATCTTTTGACACCAACCAATTTTTGTCCAAAATCATTTGAAATATATGTTAGGACCCGAAGGCACCTAATTGGGGGGGGGGGGTGAATCAGTTGTCTAATCATTTCAACTCAAATATAACTTAATCAAACTTGATGCATAATACCAGTAAACCAAACTTAATGTCGGTTGACACTTTAATAGTTAATAACAATACCGATGAAGCTTAATGTATGAAACATAAAGAGAAATAACATCCACAACACATAAAACAAATATTTGTACATGGAAACCCTATAAGGGGAAAAACCACAATGGGAAACCTTACCCATAATCAAATGATACTACTGCAGATAGTATGTGTGTACAAATGGGGTCTGCACATGCAAAAAGTCCAACTGCCTAGAGCTCACTACTCAATCACAAAATGAGAGTCACACTGACTACAATTGGATGATTAAATCCAATGATAATGTACTGCTCAAAGTAGCATCTCCAATGCTGGATTCAATATCGGTTAAGCTCTTATTGTCTTCTTCAAACCTTCCTTGAATCTTCAAATGATGTCTGCATGAGTAGCTCTGCTTATGTTCACATATACCGAATATCACAACCTTATCTCATCTCCTATCTTCTTCTACCACATAATCTCACAAATGAGATCTTACATAAATACCAAAACCTAAGACCAAATGTGTAGGTCGGCTTATTAAGAATATTACAATTAAATCAATTACAAATAAATCAATATGTGATGCATCATGTCAGCTCAATGCATTTACAATAATAACCAATCAATAAATCATCTCCATAACGTGTCGTGCTGATCTGGAATAGATAACGCATGTCGGTCCATAACCTAGACCAATTTGCCGATAACAACAATATGCCAACTCGATTAGACAAATAACCAAATCTCCAAAAAAAGTGTCTAAACCATGCCTTCGACATAACCAAGTAATCTCCAGATGATAACAAGTCATCCTTAGTGTCGGTGAACCAAATACCGGTGACTATGTATAAGTCACTGAACATGTCGGTGAACATAACCAAAGATCTCTAGAAAGATAAGTGTCGATAAGTATTGACGTCAATGACAAAACCAATGCAACACGTCCATAATACCAACAATCTCCCCCTTTGGCATTGATGGCAACACAAGATAGAAAAACCATCTAAGTGCCAAAGTCAGAATGCCAAAAACCAAAAACCAACAATCTCCAGAATAGATTAATACCAAAAATCAAAACAAAGAATATCTCTCCCCCAATGAGTAATCTCTCCCCAAAGGATATTGTATTTTTCCATAGATATCTCTCCCCCTTTGACATCAAATGCCAAAGCAATACAAAAACCAAATACAACCAGTTCATAGAACTAATTACAAATACCAACTACTCCCTTGGAGAAGTAGCTCTCCTCCATCAAAGCCAGAAAAAAAAGGTTTCTCTGTTAATTTCTGTCAGTCTGATGCCAATCTCCAACTGTTTAAGTCTCTACCGGTGAGGGTATTATCCCAAGCTGCTCTCTGAGATATTCAAAGGCTTCTTTAGGTAAAGGCTTTATAAAGATATCTGCAATCTTCTATTTAGTATTCACATAAACCAATTTCACTTCCTTTGCTTCAACATTTTCTTTCAGAAAATTGTATTTGATAGAAACATGTTTAGTTTTAGAGTGAAATATTAGATTCTTTGATATATCAATTGCTATTGAATTATCACAATAAATGATTATAGGCTCTTTGCATTTTTCCTTTATGTCCTTCAACATTTTCTTAATCCATAATACCTGAGTACAATTAGTTGTTACTGCAACATATTATGATTTTGCTTTTGATAATGATGTACAACTTTATTTCTTGCTTAACCATGAAATCAATCTGCTACTAAGAAAGAATGCTCTACCAATGGTTCTCTTTCTATCATCTACATCTCTTGCCCAATTTGCATTGGTGTATGCACATAGATCAAAATTTTTATCTTTAGGATACTCTGAAATCTTGAAACAATACACACTGCATTCATAATATTAGGTCTTGTTTGTGTCAAATACAGTAAACCTCCAATCATAGATTTATATCTTGTCGGATTAACAGGGGTTGAATCATCCTTCAATGATAGTTTATCAGTTGTATTCATAGGAGTACTTACCCATTTAGAGTTTTCCATACCAAATTTCTTTAGTAGTTCCTTCAAGTACTTTGATTGACATATGAATATACCTTTATCAGTTTGTGAAATCTGCAATCCTAAAAAGAATTTTATCTCCCCAATCATAGACATTTCAAATTCTTTGTGCATCTTATTAGAAAAATATTTACACAATCCATCTTCTCCTCAAAAAATGGTATCATCAACAAAAAATTCAATAACCAAGATGTCATCATTAGTCACTTTGAAATATAAGTTGCTATTAGCATCACCTTTAGTGTAACCAAGCTTCAAAAGATATTTGTCTAATCTAGCATACCAAGCTCTAGGAGCTTGCTTCAATCCATATAAAGCTTTCCTTAACTTGCAAACCATATCTTTGTCATTTGTCAAAGAAAATCCATTAGGTTGTTCAATGTAAACTTCCTCTTCAAGATCACCATTCAGAAATGCACATTTAATATCCATTTGATATACTTTATAGTTCTTGTGTGCTACAAATGCAAGAAATAGTTTGACTGCCTCAATTTTAGCTACCGATGCAAAGGTTTCATTATAATCAATTCCCTCTTTTTGTGAATATCCCTTACACACTAATCTTGCTTTGTTTCTGATTACCTTACCATATTCATTGATTTTATTTCTGAATACCCATTTAGTTCCAATTACATTTTTGTTTTTAGGTCGGGGAACCAATGTCCATCTGTTATTCTTTTCAATTTGTTCCAATTCATCTTCCATAGCTTTAATCCAATGTTTATCTTCGCATGCCTCAAAAATAGTTGTTGGTTCAATTTGAGAAATTAAGCATACCTCTTCATTTGCCAGTCTTCCTCTTGTCATTACACCTTGATACTTATTTCCAATTATCTGACTTTCAGAGTGATTCAATCTTACATACCTAGGTGTATTCACTTGTTATTGTTCTTCAATCACTGTGGAATTCTCTAATGATGCCGGTGTGACTGGATCTACATTCTGTATTGGTGCACTTAGAGTAGGTTCATTTATGATCATATCAATTACCGGTTCAGAATCTATAGATCTTGAATTACCTCTAAACTATTCATCTATCTTCACATTTGCACTCTCAATGATTTTCTGCAATATTTTATTAAAACATTTATATGCCTTGCTCTTAGATGAATAACCAATAAATATTCCTTCATCACTTCTAGGATCAAATTTACCAACATACTCATCTATCCTAATATAACATTTGCTTCCAAATATTCTGAAATATTTAAGAGTAGGAGTATTACCAAACCATAGTTCATGAGGGGTCTTACCGGTTTCACCTTTGATGTGAACTCTGTTGAAAGTGTAAATCGTTATATTCACTGCTTCTCTCCAATACACATGAGGTAGGTTTGCTTCTGATATCATGCTTCTAGTTGCATCCAGAATAGTTATGTTCTTCCTTTCCACAACTCCATTTTGTTGAGGTGTTCGGGGTGCTGATAGTTGTCTTCTAATTCCATTCTCTTCACAAAATGTATTGAACTCCTTAGATGTAAATTCACCTCCTTTATCTGATCTTAAACATTTGATTTTCTCACCGGTTTCATTTTCTACCATCCATTGCCTTGAATAGTTTGAATTTCCCAAAAGCTTTTGATTTCTCCCTAAGAAAAGTAACCCAACACATTCTAGAATAATCATCAATGATTAGCATAAAATATCTACCTCCTTGTAGACTTCTAGTTCTTGTCGGACCACATAAATCAATATGAATTAAATCAAGAACATTATTGGATTTCTCTGGAATACTCTTAAAATTTATTCTAACTTGCTTTCCAAATTGAAATTCCTTACATACCGGGTTGTGAGGTTTTACAATCTTAGGTAAATCCCTTACTTCCTTAACTGTACTAATCTTTACAATGCAATCAAAATTTACATGACAAAGTCTCTTATGCCATAACCAAGTTTCATCAATATGTGCAATCAAACATGTCTTCTCATTGTTATTCAAACAAAAGATATTAGCTCTAGTCTGATTACCGGTTGCAATTTCCAAACTAGTTCTATTCATGATTTTGCATTTACCATTCTTGAATTGTAACTGAAATCCCTTTTCAACTAATTGACCAACACTTAAAAGATTATGCTTCAAACCTTCAACATAATAAACGTTGACAGTATTGTGCTTACGATCAAAAGATATAGTGCCTTTTCCTCTAATCAAACAAGCTTAATCATCCCCAAATCTTTCTAGACCTCCATTGTATTCCTTAAAAGTTAAGAATTTACTTTTATCACCAGTCATATGATGTGAACATCCATAATCAATGATCCATTCATCATTTTCTTCAATTTTAGCTGCTAGGGCTTGCTCTATCGGTTGTACAGTAGGTGTCGGTTGATCTTCTATCATTGCAACAAAAGCCCATCCATTTTCTGTCAGTTCCTCATCAGAATTATCAGTAAATTCTTCATCAGCATAGTAACATGATTTGTCTCTATTCTTCTTAAATCTGCATCTTTGATATTTAGGGTTAGGCTTATATGTTCTTTTAGCTTCTTCTCTTAATCTTACATGTCTATCAGGACACCTAGATGCCATATGACCAATTTTATTGTAGTTAAAACATTTAAATGGTTCTTTACCTTCATACTTACTTCCAACTGGAACTTTAGGCATTTTTCTTGTGAATAGTGCTTCAAGTTCTTCCAGTTCTTCATTTTCCTTTCTGATGTCTTCAAGTTATTTTGCATAAAGTGCTTTCCAATCAGATTTATCAGATGATGATGATGCTTTGAAGGCTAAATTTGTTTTAATTGTAGCAACATGACCAAATTCCTCAAGCTCAAAAGCTGAAAGTTTTCCAAAGATACTTTGGTATTAGGCATTGTTCTCAATTCATTAATAGCAGTTACTTTCATTTTGTATTTTGGTGGAAATGCTCTTAAAAATTTAGAAACAATCTCATCTTCACTTAAGGATCCTCCACAGCATTATATACCCAAAACAATTTCATTAACTCTTTCCATAAAAACAAAAATTCTTTCATGTTCTTCCATTTTCAGATTTTCATACCTGACCCGGAAGCATTCTAGTTTTGCAATTTTGATAGTGGTATCACCTTCATTCAATGTCTCCAATTTATCCCAAATAGATTTAGCAGTAGATCGGTCTGATAATCCCAAGATTTGTTGATCTGACAATACGCTCAAAAGTGCTTCTCTTGCTTTGCAATCATTCTCCTGATCATTAGCCATGTTTGGTGGATTAGGTTGACTCTGTGTAGGACCAACATAGCCATTCTTTGTAGCATCCCATATGTCTCTTCCAATGCAATTCAGATGAGTCTCCATTCTGATCTTCCATATACCATACTTAGTTCCATCAAGTTTCATACTATCCTTCCTAAAATAGTTAGTTGCCATAGAATCTCCTCAAGTTGTTAAACTTCTGCAAAAAGAGGACTTAGCTCTGATACCAATTGTTAGGACCCAGAGGCAACTGAGAAGGGGGGGGGGTGAATCAGTTGTCTAATAATTTCAACCCAAATATAACTTAATCAAACTTGATGCATAATACCAGTAAACCAAACTTAATGTCGATTGACAGTTTAACAGTTAATAACAATATCGGTGAAGCTTAATGTATGAAACAGAAAGAGAAATAACATCCACAACACATAACATAGATATTTGTACATGGAAACCTTGTAAGGGGAAAAACCATGGTGGGAAACCTTACCCACAATCAGATGATACTATTGCAGATAGTATGTGTGTACAAATGGGGTCTACACATGCAGAAAGGCCAACTACCTAGAGCTCACTGCTCAATCACAAAATGAGAGTCACACTGACTACAATTGGATGATTAAATCCAATGATAATGTACTGCTCAAAGTAGCATCTCCAATGCTGGATTCAGTACCGGTTAAGCTTTGATTGTCTTCTTCAAACCTTCCTTGAATCTTTAAATGATGTCTACGTGAGTAGATCTTCTTATGTTCACATTTTTCGAATATCACAACCTTATCTCATCTCCTATTTTCTTCTACCACATAATCTCACAAATGAGATCTTACATAAATACCAAAACCTAAGACCAAATGTGTAGGTCGGATTACTAAGAATATTACAATTAAATCAATTACAAATGAATCAATATATGATGCATCATGTCAACTCAATACATTTACAATAATAACCAATCAATAAATCATCTCCATAACGTGTCGTGCTGATCTAGAATAGATAATGCATGCCGGTCCATAACCTAGACCAATTTGATGGTAACAACAAATATGCCAACTTGACTAGACCAATAACCAAATCTCCAAAACAAGTATCCAAACCATGTCTTCGACATAATTAAGTAATCTCTAGATGATAACAAGTCATTCTTAGTGCCGGTGAACAATATAACCTGTTGGTGAACCAAATACCGACGACTCTACATAAGTCACTGAACATAACCAAAGATCTCCAGAAAGATAAGTGATGATAAGTGTTGACATCAATGATGAAACCAATGCAACACATCCATAATACCAACAATATATTCATGCAAACATGCATCTAACAATGAAAAGTTGACACTTATATTGTTATTATCACAAATACATGAATCATAAATAAATAATTTCTCATTAGATGGTATACAAAAAAAACCTAGTATAAACTCCTGAATAGTTTGAGGTGACATATAAATACCATATTCCTACATAATTTTGTTAGTATGCAATGTATATTGTATACATCAAAAAACATCATAATAATAACGAAATTGAGCATGAGATTTACAACAACAAGAGATTATTTGCTTAATAGTTTTTACATACCAAGGTTTACATTTCTCAAATGATCTTTGACTAATTTCTACACATTTGCTAACATAGAATCATCTAAGAATTTTTTATAAAATTTAGTTTGAGTCATAGCTAAAAGAGGTTTGGGATGAGGATCAAGAATTTTTGATCCCATTCTCAACTTTAAGACATCTCTATATTAGGTGAAACTCTTGTATTATCATGCCAATATTTCTAAATCAATTATTTAGTTTCAACATTAATTTCATATTTAACCTTGGGATTCTACCACTAAAACTATAGGTAATTGTATTGTTTTCAATGCTAACTTTTCTCTTGGCTGCCCTTGCCAAAATTTTATGATGTATATTCAAATATCCATTAATGTTACTTAACATTATTTTATTTGAAGTTGTTATGTTAACTACAACAGTTGTTATTGTTACCTATTTTTGCTAATAAGCTCAATCAGATAGAGCTTTTATGAATAGAAAGGTATATTTTATTTCTACTGTGTCACATCAATGTGCAAAAAGAAAGAACAAAAGATTACACTTTCATATTGCATTATGCAGATGCATATGACATAGGAGAGAGTGCACAATTTATGAGAAAAAGTAATCTTTATTGATAATATAAATGGATAATGTCTCACACAAGCTGTGAGACTTAACTATTATAATGAAAATGAAGTAAAATATGATGCATTTGTAGATGCAAAGAAGAATAAATGCACATATAAGGAAGGGTGACTCATCATTTCCTGAATGACAAGTCTTGGTTGAGTTGCCTTGAATAATCTTTAATCTTCCATTCATCCTGCATCCAGTTGTTGCTTCCTTGTTTCTCCTGAGTGCCTGCATCTGAGAGAGATAATGTTGTTAGAGCAACGAGGGTCATCATTATTTATATGCACATGCATCTATAAACACACAATATGATCCTCATGTGCACCATAACAGCTAGAATGTCATATAAGTCTAGGAAAACAAATGTTAGATCAAATCATTAGGAAAAAATCATCAAATGCACTATTTTTATCTAACTTGTTTGTTCACTATGCAGATACTAGAAAATAAATTTTGTTGTTTGAGTCATCAAATTACAACATGTGGGTTAAAATGTGGCTCCCACAAGGGTTGATCCCATCATGTTCTCCTTTTATGATGACATATTATTAGGACATAACTTGCAACAACTACAATATTGTTTATATCCCCATAAGACAACTACAACTCCAAGTAGCAAGAACAATGTACAAAAACACAGTGAGCAAGGTATAGAGGTCTCATGAAATAATCCCAAATGCATGCAGTGAAAAAGAAGCCTTTCATAGAGAACAATGTGTTTAGGGAATTCATTCAATCTTAATCAATCTTTCATTAAAGGAACATAATACAAGGAATAAGAACAATGATGTGTTGGCATGCTTGGAATAACTGATGCAGATGAAGAATGGTGACTAAACCGGTAAAGGATTGTTTGCAATGACATTGTGATGAAGAGATTGAGATTGCATGATCGGATGAATTTGATCAGTTATTTGTGTTGTCATTGATGGCAACTGATTTTTACTATGTTGCATTTTGTCATCTAAGTCTTTTTGGTCTACCGGAAATATCTTACCGATATTATAGACAATGAACTGGGAATTATGACCTTAACCGATAAACGAGAAATGTTTTGATTTGATCTGGTGATTGGTGATGATTGAAGTGTTGTGATTTGGAATGTGATCTTGTATCATTGTAATATGTATCTGACCGGAACCGCATCATGTCTGGTTATCAAAAATCATGTTTATGATTTTGGTTGTATTTTTGCCTGGGTTTAAGAAGGGTTTAAGGACCGGTAAATAATTCTCTTAACTGGTAATAATTTTTGGTTTGGCGGTGATCTACATGAAGTTTAAATGTTGGTGATGATGTGGCACAAACCGCATGAAGTGCTTGAAAGATGTTTTGGCACATTTGGAGAACTAATTTCTTGGGAATATGCAAAGTGCTTAGTGGAGTGTTCTAAGGGTTTGACTTTGTATCAGATCAAGATGCGATGATCATTCAATGGTTGTAATTGATTTGTAATTGATTGTAATGATCCATTTGATGATCAATAATGATCTGTAATGAGTTGTAAAAGATCTGTGATGATCTATGTTGTAAGTCTTAGGGTTTTGTAACTGACTAAGTTGAAAAGGTTATTTATGTTAGTACAGTTGATGTTTGTTGTGTCGGTGGTTTTGAGAAAAGTGTGAAGCCGAACCAGAGTATAAGATCTGCTAGAGAGTAGAAAATTTAGATCTTAATTGGATCTGATCAAGCAAGTAGTTAAGTCTTGTGCCTAGATCATTCACTATTATTCTCTAACAATTACAGTAGTCAAAATCCCTTAATCGGGTAGGTCCTAACAGGCCTTACATTTAAAATCCCTTAATCGAGTAGCTCAATATTAGAGTTTTAAATCCTCTTGCAAGGTTGATCCTAATAGGTCAAAGCTCCTAACAGGGCTCATCATCTAAATCCCTTAACCGAGTGACTCCTTACAGGGTCTGCTCCTAACAGGGCATCACTGTAGGCTTCTAACCGGGCTAGGCTCCTAACAGGGTGCATTCTGAAAGAGTGCACAATTTTTGTAGGTACCAATTCCCAACGTAGTTTTTCCTTATTTGGGTTTCCATGTGAAAAACATGGTGTTCATATGGTGAATGTTTTTATGTGTTGTTATGTTTTACTTTCAATTTATGCATATTGATGAACACTTAATGAGTTGTTCTGATAAACCGGTTTAACAGTTGGTTATCAGTGATTATCGATAATGGTAAAGAGTTTATTACTAGTTTATGTTTGATTTGAAGAAGTTTTATAAGTTCAAGTTTTAAGTTTGAAATTATTGTTAATACCGACTCACCCCCCCCTCTCAGTATTAACTAGATCCTCTAAGATTAACAATTGGTATCGGAGCATTGGTCCTCTATGTCCAGAAAGCTTAACAGCTTGAGGGAAAGATCCTGAATAAAGATGATGAAGATGGAGGATCCCAAGTTTACCAAGGACAACTACTGGATATGGAAAGACTGGGTGAAGATATACATTAAAGGATTGGGTGCTCAAGATTGGAATCATGCGTTAACCAAGTATGTTGCTCCTACTACTAGCCCCTTGACACCGAATGAGCTTAAAGAACAACAAGAAAAAATTCAAGCCTTGGAAGAAATTGTAAGTACTTTATCCGATTTTGAGTATATAGATGTTCATGGATTAGAAACTACATTTGAGGTATGGGAGAAATTAGAATTGATTTATGGAGGAGATGAACATGCTCAAAGAGAAAAAGAAGAAACTTTAAGAGACAAATTTGATGACATAAAAAAGGTTGATGGTGAGAACATTGCACAATATGGTCAAAGGAATAAAGAAGTTGTAGGTGGTATTAAGAGTGTTGGAGGTAAGATTGATGATGATATTATTGATAGTAAAATGCTTAGAACTCTCATACCACAATATGCTATTAGAGAATCTGCAATTCAAGAACTGAGATCTATCTCTAAAGATAAAGTCACTATTGATTATCTTATTGGAAAGTTGACTGCATTTGATTTAAACAACTTTGATAATAGTGTTTCAAAACCATCTGAATCTACTTTTAAATCTTTTGTAACCGGTACATCTATTAGGAAAGGAAGGGATATTTGTCATAATCATGATTGCAGGTCTAGTAATGGCGGTAGCAAAGGTGATCATGATAATGAAGATCATTTGATGGAACTTGAGGCACTATTGGCTAAAATATTTCCTAGAGGTACCAGTAAGTATAAAGGTAAATTACCCTTGAAGTGTTTTTCCTGTAATAAGATTGGACACATTGCTGCAAATTGTCCTAATGGTGATAGAAAAGAAAAGTTCAGGAAATTCAAAGGAAAATGATAGAAACGTTTCTATGTTGCATTTTTTGAAGGAGTAACTGATGAAGAATTAGAAGATGATGACAATGAGGAGATAAAGTTTGTCAATGTGAAGGAAGATATGACTGATGAAAAGTCATTAGTGTCTCACATGGATAGTAGTGATGAATGGATAATAGATAGTGGTTGCTCACACCACATGACCGGGTGATAGAAACAGGTTCTTATCCCTTGAAGAATTTGATGGCAGTGTGGTAAGATTTGGTAACAATACACCCTACATGGTTAATGGTAAAGGAACTATCTCATTAAATGGAAAAAACAATGTAGATGATGTCTTTTGGGTTGATAGATTAAAATTTGAGTGTTGGACAATTAAATGATGAGGGATATCTTCTAGAATTTAAAAGTGGAGTGTGCAAGATTCTTGGAAGTAATAGAGAAATGATTGCTACTAGAAAGAAGACAACAGGTAATCTATTTCATCTGAATACTAATGTGAATAGTTGTTTGGTGGCAAATATTGAAGACAATTGGTTACAGCGCAAGAGGTTTTGTCATGTTAATTTTGACAATTTGATAATGGTTAGTAAATCAAGTATTGTGAGAGGTTTTCCCTAACTTGTCAAACTAGATAATGTGTTATGTAAGGATTATCAGATGGGTAAGATGACTTATGTATCTTTCAAGAGTAAGTCTTTCTCTTTAGAAAATATTCTAGATTTGGTTCATACTGATCTTTGTGGTCCTATGAGGACTAAGAGCTATTTTGGTGATAGATATTTCATGATTTTCACTGATGATTTTTCCAAGATGATGTGGGTAACTTTTCTAAAAGAAAAGGCTAAGGCATTCAGTAAATTCAAAGCATTCAAAGCTTCAGTTGATAAAGAAACCAGGAAGAATTTGAAATGTTTGAGATTTGACCGGGGAGGAGAATTTACTTCTAATGAGTTTGTGAAGTTTTGTGATAAACATGGAATCAAGAGGTAGATGTCAGCTTCGAGAACTCCACAACAAAATGTGATAGCATAGAGAATGAATACAATAATTTTTAAATCTGCTAGAACCATGTTGATTCAAGGTGAAGTACCAAAAAATGTTTTGGAGAGAAGTAGTTAGCACTATTGTCTACACTTTGAACTAGGTACTTGTCAAGAGAGGTAACAACAAAACACCTTATGAATCATGGCATGGAAAGACTCCTAATGTAAGTTACTTTAAAATTTTTGGGAGTAGCTGTTTCATTAAATGTGATGATTACATTGGAAAGTTTGATGCAAAGTGTGATGAAGGTATTTTTTTGGGTTACTCTACAAAGAGTAAGGATTTCAAATGTTATAACCAGAGAACAAAAAGGATCATTGAGAGTGCAAATGTGAAGGTAGATGAATTCTGTGAGAAATATGATAAGACCAATAGATTTGAACCTCAGAAAGATGAGGAAAAACTTGTGTTCATTGAACCGGAAGTACAAAAGAATGATGAGAAGGAAAATGCAAAAATAGGTGCTCAACTGGTAAATGAATAGAGCGATGAAGAACATGAAGCAAAAGGCACAACACTGGAACCAGTAATACCAAGATATGTCAGACTAAATCATTCAAAATAACAAATTATAAGAGAAAAAAATGCTAGTGTACAAACAAGAAGGAAAATCAGAGAAAAATCCTATCTGATTTCAACTATAGAGCCTAAAATAGTAAGAGAGGCATTGAAGGACGATGATTGGATTAATGCCATGAATGAGGAATTGGATAAGATAGATAAGAACAAGACATGGATACTTGTTCCCAAATCGGAAGACAAGAATGTGATCAAAACTGAATGGGTCTTTAGAAACAAGTTGAATGAAGAAGGCAAGGTTGTGAGGAATAAAGAAAGGTTGGTATGAAAAGGCTATGCACAAGAAGAAGGAGAAGACTACAAAGAAAGCTTTGCACCAGTGGTGAGATTGGAAGGAGTAAGAATGTTACTTGCTTATGCTACATTTAAAGGATTTAAGGTGTACCAGATGGATGTTAAATCCACTTTTCTTAATTGCATCCTTGAGGAATAAGTGTACATAGAACAGCCAGGTGGATTTTCTTTTTAATTGAAGATAAAGACATGGTTTGCAAGTTACATAAGGCACTGTTTGGATTGAAGCAGGCACCGAGGGCATGGTTTGAAAGATTGCATGCACACCTAATCAAGACAGGATTCCAGCATACCAGTGAGGATAGTAACATATATATTAAGAGTGATGGAGTCCTAGTGTTGATAGCTAAAGTATTTGTAGATGATATAATTTTTGGAGGTGATGATGATTTATGTATGGCATTTGTTGAGGAGATGAAGAAAGAATTTGAGATGTCTCTTATTGGTCTGATTAAGTTTTTCATTGGGTTGCAAGTCCAGCAATTGGATGGTGGAATATTTATCTGCCTGAGTAAGTATGTAAAGGAACTATTGAAATTTTTTGGCATGGAGGATTGTAAACTGGTTGGTACTCTGATGGTGATAGGTTGTAAAGTATCTAAACAAGATGATTCACCCTCTGTTGATGAAAATGAATACAGGTCCATGATTGGTAAGTTGCATTATGTTGTTCATAGTAGGCCTATATTGCACATGTTGTTGGTTTGGCTGCTAGATTTCAGAAGGATCCCGAGGAGACTCACTTGGTAGTGGAAAAAAGGATATTCTGGTAGTTGAAAGGCATAATAGATTATGGTTTATGATATCCTTATAAAAATGTTTTCTTTGGAAGTGTTTACTAAAGCAGATTAGGCAGGCAATGTTGATGACTAGAAAAGAACTACCGATGGAGCTTTTATTCTTGGAGGTAGAATGGTTGCTTGGTCAAGTAAGAAGAAAACATGTGTATCATAGTCAATAGCAGAAGTAGAGTATGTTTCAGCATCAATGAATTGCACACAAGCAATCTAGATGAGACATGCATTAAAAGGTTTTAAATTTGATATGTTTGAACCGGTAACTATTTATTGTGACAATACAAGTGTTATTAATATTTCAAAAAATCTCATGTTACATGCAAGGAAAAAGCACATAGAATTGAAATATCGCTTTCTAAGGGAGAGACTATGGGAAAAACAAGTCAGAATGGAGTATGTGACAAGCAAAGACTAGCTTGCAAACATTTTCACAAAACCATTACTGAAGACTAGCTTTGAGTACCTTAGAGGTAAATTAGGGGTCAAACCCCTAAATAAGAAGAGCTAAGATGTAGGAGATGCATCAATCCACTGGGCTTACTGAATATTTTTCATTGAGGATTGATGAAATGGTGGCTACTTTGCAGGGGGGAGAAACTTAGATGAGGTTTGATGACTGATGATGCATATGCACCTTTGGCATTTCTATTAAAGGGGGGGAAGAGATATATTAGCATAAGGAGGAGAAGATGTGTAATAGAAAGGGGGAGAAGAAATGAAGATTCAGTTCCAAGTGAAGAAGAAAAGAGAAGAATCAACAAAAGAGTGAAGTACAACAGAGAAGTTTCAGAACTAAGAAACATGTTTTTAGTTGAATATGTTGGAGTTTATGTTGGTGTTTCCATCAATGCCAAAGGGGGATAATGTTGGCATGATTGGCATAACTGATGCAGATGAAGAATGGTGACTGAATTGGTAAAGGACTATTTGTGATGACATTGTGATGAAGAGATTGAGATTGCATGATCGGATGACTTTGATATGTTATTTGTGTTGTCATTGATGGCAGCTGATGTTTACTATGTTGTATTTTGTCATCCAAGTCTTTTTGGTCTACCAAAAATGCCTTACCAGTATTATAGACAGTGAACTAGGAATTAGGACCTTAATCAGTAAACGAGGAATGTTTTGACTTGATCTAGTGATTGGTGATGATTGAAGTGTTTTGGTTTGGAATGTGATCTTGTATCATTGTAATATGTATCTAACCAAAACCACATCATGTTTTTGTTATCAGAAATCATGTTTATGATTTCTATTGTATTTTTTCTAGGGTTTAAGGACCGATAAAGAATTGTCTTAACTAGTAATGATTTTTGGTTTTGTGGTGATCTACATCAAGTTCAAATGTTGGTGATGATGTGGCACAAAATGCATGAAGTGTTTGAAAGATGTTTTGGTGCATTTGGAGAACTGATTCACCCCCCCTCTCAGTATTAGCTAGATCCTCTAAGATTAACATGATGTTCATGCATAGACAAGAGAAGTCTTCAACCTTAGAAAATCACAATCACAATAAAAAAGGCAAATGATTATCAAGAGTAGCAACACATAGAGTAATGATAGTGAATAATAACAAATAATGATTTCAAAGTTACCCTGTGCATATGACATCACAATACCAAAGACAGTGATAGTCATTTTCAACATACAAGCTTCAAGAGCTCTTTCAAATAGGTCTAGTCCAATGAACATTAGCAGTGACAAGGCAATCATGGTATAAAAGTTATTCATAACATTCAATGAAAGCCTGTCACTATAAGATTGCAATAAAGCCTGCCATAGCCGTAGGGGTCACTACCCAGATACAGAAAATGATAGATTGTGTTCACAGTCAAGATAAAAGTCAAAGGTATGTTTAAGAAGAGTCATGACAAAAATCAAGTTACATATCACAAAGTCTTTATGAGTATTTTGAAGAACAAAAATGATTGTTACGAAGAACTTGATAGCAGTCTACAACAAAAGAGAAAAATTGTAGTCTATGTTTTCAAAGTAATCTTCAATCACAGTGCAACATTCATGTTTGTATCAATACCTTCAAGGTCAAAGCATAGTGAACTTAAGAGATAGCAACCATATAGTCAAAAGGAGCAATGGAAAAGTTTTTTGAACACATAATAAGTATTATATGCCATTATTTTGAGGGTGAGTAAGAGAACATTAAAATAGTGCAAGCACAACTCAGAGTTATTGCAACCTCATACCATGCAGATACAGGTTCAAATATAAACGATTGTCAAAACCATGGTCATAGTCACATAAAAGGGCAGCAACATAGATTAATTCTATTAGCTTCAAATCAGAGAGACTAATGACAGAGGTATTGAGTAGCATATCAATCAAGAGATAGCCAAGAGAAACATCAAAATCATATCCATAGATACATGGTACTGTCAACACATGAGATAATGTGATAAAGAGAAGGAGAGTGGATAGGATGATTTGGCAATCAAATCAGCATTAGCTTGTGATCTTGCAAGTATATTTAGATCTTATATACTTTCAGAGGATATGACTGAAAGAAATAATAGGCCCATAAGAAAAGAACATGTCATGAGAAAAGAATGATATACTACACAAACAGGAATAGAGTAGCCATATTATACTCATTATTCATAGTAAAAAAGAAAATACTATTAAAATACCCCAAACACATAGGCATACCCAAGTGGCTTCAAGAAGTAGCAATCAAGCTCTATATCAAAGGAACAACACTAGCATCCCATATAATGACTTCTAGAGAAGACCTTTTAATGGTTTGAGAGTACATAAAATTATGCACATAGCAGACAATAAAGGCAACAAAAGGACATATTCATAGTTTCTGAGTCTGCTATAGGCTAAAAAGTAGTCACATACAAATCCAAGAGGGGTTGACAACAAATGCAATATACAAGGCACACAGAGGCTAATACATTGAGCATGATCTCAAGGGATAAAGTGTAAATCACAGTAAGTTCTAATGCATCCAAAGACATGATCTCAGTCCATAAACATCAAAGCTATAAGGAAGACAGTCATGAGAACTAAATATAGTCATACAGTCTTAAAATCAGAGGTCTATTCATGTAATAGCAAATAGAATCAGAACATACTCTTGTTGCAGATCAAAAGAACAATTTCCCAAAGGACACCATTTGATGGAGATAATTGTCATCCAAAGGCATAGCCATTGTATTGTAAATGGGGGTTTGAAGAATGCTAGAGGCCCAAAAGATAGTGCATGGACAAAATATATACCTTGAAAGGATCATTGTTGCAGGCTTAGCCAAGTATAGAATATGCAACCCTAAAAGAACAGTAGCAAATTTGCAAGAAAAGGTTGCACTGTGACAACATGTCAAAATACAATAAGCATGAATAACATTTTTGTAGTCATGGAGAAGTTCAACCATAGTAAATTGTAAATCTATCATCTACAGAGAGAAAGGGCATTTATATTACCATGCATTCCTTAGTGGAAATCCTTGGAAAGACACCAAAAGCATCAGCTATGGAGTGTTTTCCATCTTGAACCCTGGGCTTTCATGGCGGTAGCACTCCCACATTACAACAAGGTGAAATAAAACAAAATAGTGTTTTGCCACAATTTTTAGGGTTTGTTAACCCAAGAAAGCTTCGAAGAGAGTGAAGTATTTTTTGCCTTAGTTTGTTTTAAAAAGAAAAAAAATTATTAATATGTTTGTGGCATGACCTTATATTCCTTGTATTCTTTTAAGTGCTTCATAAACACTTTAAAGGACTTAGTCAAATAATCCTACTTTATGTTTTTCAAAAACTCCTTTATTTTTTTGGGAATTTATTCTAGATTTGTAAATCTTTATTTGAGTGATAATTGTAGATCACTTTAAATAAATGATATTTTAAAATGCAAAGTAGAGTATCATTAAGTTCTTGTGAGAGATAGACCAAAGAAGAAGAGTTAGTCAAGCCTTGAAGTTGTTGCTTGCATCTAGGAGATCTGCAAACATGTGGAGGAAAAATAGGTGATTTGGTCACCTAATTGATAGTTTATCTTCAGTTAAGACTCCAAATGGATGGAGTTTGAGTCAAGGAGGATTTTGAGGAACACAACTCCTTGATTCTTTCAGTTTTACACCTATTTTGGAGAGATTTTCAGTTGCATATGATCCCTTGAAGTTTGCAAATTCAGGACTCTTTTTGCCTATTTTGGGGAGTTTTTATTCACTCTCATGCCTGATTTGGAGAGGTGACAACATATTAAGTCTTGGAGCCAAAATTCAAAATTTGAATTTTTAGAACTTTTTGTATAGGTCTTTCTTCTTCTCTCTTTTTGCTTGAGTTTTGAGTATTGCATCTACTCTATTAGCTTTTTCATACTTTTGTAACTCATTTGATTATGAGTATTTTTAAATTGATAATGTAGAAAGATCCTTATTTTCAATAGAAGCTTGTTTTCTCCTCAACTATTTCTATTTCAGCATTGCATGTGAGTAATTTGTTAAGGATATTGTGATTTCATCTTGAAATCCTTTATTTTTATTTTATTCCTTCAATGCTTGATTTAGGAATGACATGTTATAGTGCGGGTCTATAAATGCATTTTGTATTTTTTTGCATTAAAATTGTGAGGACTTAATCATTTTCCTTTTTATGAACTTCAAAAGGCTAAAACCTTTCATAAGAATCATTTATGCAAGCATGTGCAACTGATTTGTGAGATAGTCTAGCTTCTTTAATTGACTAGTTTTTATGATTTTCAACAACATTGTCAAGTTTTATCTTTGGTGTATCACCTATTAGTGTTAGATTTAAAATTACAAGTTCATCTTTCTTCCCCTTTTCCCTGCCAAAGTCAAGTGTTAGTTTTAGGTTATCAAAAGGGGAGCCAACCCATAATCTGGAGGTCTACTCTCGCCATAGGATACCCACAGCTTGAGTAGTCCAATGTTGCACGTGATTGTAGAGTTTTAAACTTGGCCTCGGGTGCAAATCCTTGTGACAATAGTTATAACTTGTTGTTCCACATTTCTATCTTTAGATTGACCTATTTTTTTAATAGAAACAATGGCACTAGGAATGATAAATATAGCTTGTTTAAGTGATTCATATTTCTTGTTTGGTCTCATATAAATTCCTAAATTTTCATCACATTTCACATTTTCAACATTTTCATCAATTGTAAGATAAGTTGACATTCAAATCCTAGCTTTTTATTATTAAAAAAAATTCTATAAGGAAAGTGCAAGAATATGAGTCCCAATTTGGGTGAAGTTTGTATGTTGGAAAAAAATGCTGCTAGAAATGGGCAGTTGTTTCACTTCGATAGCTCGAGGCAAAAAAATAACAAGTGCTCATTTTAAGAATAATGGGCACATGTTACGCTTTGTGACCTAGATTGAAATGGGTACTCATGTTTTACATAACAGGTGCCCATTTTGTACAAAATGAGTGCATTTTATCCAAAAGTATTTATTTTTTTAATAACTAACTATGATTTCATTTTTGCAATTTGACTGACAATGAGAAAGTAGGAGACAAGAAAAATGAGACCTTGAGTGCACAACCACACACCTTTCCACTCCCTCTTCTAGCCTCAAGTTCACTTCCCAAGTATGCCCATTCGACCTTCACTATGTTTTTTTGCCATTTCAAAGCAGTTTCAAGGAATTTATGTAGGGTTTTGTAAGGAATTTTATGGAGATATTTCAAAACACATATTTGCATTGTCGTATTCTCAAACATATTTTTGTAACCTTTAACAATACATAGCATATCATTGACACTATTTAACAACTCCAATACTAGATTGGGAACCTCTTTGCAACCTTTAAGACTGTAATTGAGACTTTATATTAACAATGTTCAGAACGTTTATGTGACTGTGAATATAAATTAAAAATGTTCAAAACCTACTTCTACCTTTGATGCATAAGACTAGATTGATAGATGAGTTGAATGATGACACAACCAATAAGTTTTAATTTTTTTAATCTATGTACATCAATCAACATGTTTTTTTGTCATTCATATGAGGCTAGCAACTCAAAAGCTTCACTAGGCCACCACTATATTGAATGTTAAGTAATTTGATTTACGTTCTTAAGATACAGTAGCTCAACACCACCACCAATTAAAGTAGGTTGTTAATGCTCAAATCACATGTAGTGCTCAAATAAAAGCTTGGATCCACTAGCATAAGATTGGAGAGAAAAATCAGAAAGAAATATTTTAAGATTTTGAGGATTGTTATGCATCCCAAACCATTAACAAACTCTAGGAAGTGTAATATAACATTTCTTAAAATTTAGGAACCAAATTTTGGAAGAAAATATATTAAACTCATGATTAGGTATTTGATAAAATGATTTAATCGACAAGGACTAGAAACATATAACATAATCTTGTAAGCATTCATTAAGACCAATGTTAACAAAATAAAAATTGTGATCTTAAGACCAATGTTAACAAAAAAAAAGTATACACAAGAATTAAAACCTTGTGGCAATAAATACAACCATTCAATTGCATAATATTTTCCTATATGCGAAAATAATTTAGGAAGTAAATTATCATACAACCATTCAATTGCATAATATTTTCCTATATGCGAAAATAATTTAGGAAGTAAATTATCATCATAAATATAATCTAATCATGTGTCATGGAAAGCAATAATGTGTCATAAGAATCCTCTTACCATAGTACATCTTAAAAAGTGGGGCCACAAAACCCATGGGATAAGAAAACGCTAATATGTCATAACAAAGATAATTATGCTTGTTCTCACTAAGTCACTCTTTGTACTTGAAGGAAAAACACTTAATATATTTTGAACATCATTAAGTCTCTTTATGATGATATCAAGGGTAGATTGGTTGATAGTGGAGGTAGGGGTTCTAATGTGAGTATTGATAGGATGGGTATAAATAGGCTAGAATAAAATGGTTGAGGAGGTCGATAAAACTAAGAGTATGGTGAATTATAAAGTCAATATGCACTCCTTCTTGGACCAATTTATGGTCCATCAAGGAGTGCATATTGACTTTATAATTTGTTGAACATTCAATTATATCAATAGTCCATTTCCTACTTGTTATGTTTAAATTTTTATTTAGTAAATAAATAATAAACATATCAATGTTATAGAATTTATTTGACTAAATATTTATCTAATTTAATAGATTTGATCTTTTCTATATTTGTTAAGAATAAATTACAAGGTTGAAATAGATATTTACAATTTTTTTGGGGGAAATGTTACATATTTTAAGTAGATTTGGTTAGGGAACAAAGAATCCTAATAAAAAATATCCCACCTAGTAAAATCCTTTGATGCCCATTTAGCTAGAGGATTAGAAATCAAATTCCATTCTTCAGGAATATAAATAAAGAATATGGAATCAAAAGTTTGAGAAGTTTATAATGAATATTATCAACCATAGATTCATCAAATTGGTGTTCATATCTTGATCACCCTAATTCTTTTCTACTCTTATCAATAAAATGCTCTAGATCAATTTTTTTTATTTCATGTCATCATTATATATGAACTATCAATTTATATTCTAGAAAACCAAGCCATTTCTTATTGGCATTGAGAACGAGAGGGGGGGGGGGGGGGGTGAATCAATTTTATTAAAACTTTACTTAACTCAAAGACAATTACAGATCTGATAAATAAAAATGAAATCATAAATCAACACCACACACACAACACTAAGATTTTTGACGTGGAATTCTTGGTCAAGGTAAAAACCATGGTGGGAACCTACCCAAAATATGATGATACCATGTTAGATGTATATGAAATATTACAATTGGGAATGCACATGCATTCAAGCACACTACTCAAACACAGCAACAACAAGGGATACAACCTTGGGGAAGAGTCACAGTCTTACAAAAATATTTGGATTACATCTAGAAGATCATGAACTGATAGATTAACATCTCCTCATGCCTTGTTACAATTTTGGTTAAGCACAAAACACTATATCTGCTCATTCACACTTCTTCTCTCCTTCTGAAAGATCAAAAATATTAGCACATCACACACATTCGTAGATACATCCACAACATGATTTTACATTAATTTATACACATCATCAACCTACCTTTCAAGGTCGGCTCAACCCACAACACAAATTACAAAATATGATCACACATGCTACAATAACAAATGCGGACTAGAACAATGTCAGTTAAGACATAGTATGGACCTAAATCACTACCTCGAACATGAAACACCTCCAACAATTATGCCTTGAACATATGCAACACGCTACAATCAACATGCCAAGAACATGAAGAACACCACTGGATCAAGACAAATCATCAATAACACGCACAATGATCAATACGAACCACCAAAACAAATAGGACACGATCTAGAAACATCCACAAGCATCATGAATTACCATAGGAACAACCACAACAACACCAATTACTAAAATCACCATGACCATTATACCAAACTTCAAGAACACTAACTAAATAGACTATCAAACTGAAAGATACAGTTGCGGACCTCTAAATCATGAACCACCTGAGTTGAGGACACATCAGAATGTACCAAACACTTTTCCAAATCCGTAAACCAAGATATTGTAACATGGAGAAATGCAGAACAAAATCCACAACACTAATCAACATTGAACAACTGAAAAACCAACCGCAATACTAGATCTCATAACTCAATCAAATCAGCATGCAAACCTCTGAAACTTCACTTGAATCAACTAGAGATACTTATCTCAAAACCCTTTAATACACAACAATGCATCTACAACATATTGGCCAAACCAACTTACTTAATGTGACAACACTGGAACACAGAGAGGAATATGTTGACAACAATGACAACACATCACTCAAACACATATTTGAACATTATCCCAACATTTCTATCAATTTAAATATATAAGGGAAAAATAATCCTTTCATATGCTATGTCAAATGACTCTTATCAAAATCTTTCAACTTTCATAGTGTTTCAAGAAAGTCCACTCTATTAGGAACCCAACTAGGAGGGCATGTGGCTCTAATTCAACTCCATGGAATCTTAGTACTATTATACCCTGGATGGAGAACCAATCTCCCAAATTGTTCTCAATGTTTGTCTCCTAATTAGATTATTTGGCCTTTAAAAAATTATAAAATTTTAGATAATTTGGTTCTCTTTTTCCTTTGGATATCCAATATTCTTTGAAGAGAGTATATCTCAAAAGCATCATAGTTAGAATTCTAACAATATTCATCCCACACATAAGTTAATATTACTGTAATGCTAAGTTAATAAGTTAATAAATTACTATAATGTTATGGTCTATATGAAATTAACAATACTAAATGTACAAGTCAAACTCAAATTTCAAATAATATAATATTACTATAGTGATAAAATTACCATGAGGGCTTCACTGGATAGGAAATATTATACTGCGTGCATTCATATTGGGGGGTTTAATATCCCAAAAATGAGGGTGCAATATATTGCCTATAGGTGAAAATTGGGGGGTTTTTAATCTAGGCTATGAAAAATTACAATATCTAGCAGAAATAGGGGGATTTTAATTCAGGCTTTGTGTTGAGAGGGGGTGACAAAAAAGGAGTTTAGGGTAATATTTTTTGAAAATAGGGGGATTCTTTAGTATGCCATGAACACTCATGCTATAACTCAGGTTCACTAAGTGAAGCCCTCGCGAAAATTACATACATTAAAATTATCAAAATGTTATGTGCTTAAGTTATAGTTGTTACACATATACCTTTTTCTTGTCATTGATGACAACCCCCTTTTTTTGGAAGTAGTTCAGAATCCAGAAGTTTACTAGAAACAAGTTTTGGGTGAAGCAGTATTGTGGTTCTGAAAGCTGTGTCTAGAATGTTAGTGTGTTGTTCCAGAAATGTTTTATGTTTTGATTACAACATCAGAGTTTGCTGGAAGAATTTTTCATCTATCTAACTATTTACTTTTGGTCTGGAGATTTTTAGGTTTGTATTAAGTGTAATACATTTTATATTTTTGGGTCCAGTTGTATATTTTGGGTCAGAAGCATGTATACACATTATAATCTTCTTATGGCCAACTTTGTGAAGATAATTATTCTGGCTTGGTGTATATATGATAATTTTTTGAAAAGAATAGATGTATGTGTGATAGAGATATGATGAAGATGAAAATATGAATACGAGTGCAATTTGATACAAGGAAGTCCATATAGAGGTATTTTAGTGCAGAAGTAAGAGTGAATATAGTTGTAGTGATCCAGAAGGTCTGGTTGTCTCAATATCTCAGCAAGAGAAGAGTTTGTGCTATAAATAATAGGTGTAATTTGCATATAGAGATTCTCTTGGTCATACAATTTTCTTTGATATTGTAATTTTGTATCTTGTCCATGGTGTAGTTAGCTTCAGGTTTGCAAGTCCCTTTTTTGTATCTTGCCCCATGAGCATTTACCTTGGTGTACAAGTTTGGACTAGTGAGCTCTACTTTTTATAATCATTTTATTTATAGTAGATTATCTTGTGGGTTAACTCCCACCATGCTTTTTCCTAGTTTGGGTTTACCACATAAAATTCTGGTGTTCTTATGTGGATGATTTGTGTTCTTATTTTGTGAATCTGGTTAATATAAGTTTGTAGTCTAGAATTTTAATTTATGTTGATTCACCCCTCTCTCAACATCTGGTGTGTGTCCAACAATTGGTATTAGAGGTAGTTCCTCTTGAGTAAGATTAACCGCTTGCGGAAGATCTAGAGTATTGAACACTATGTTTGAAGATCTGAATGATATGGATGCCATGGAACATAGAGACTATGAAATTTAAGGGGTAGTTGACATGGAAGGAGAATTAAGATCTTCTCTTGCAAATCTAGATGAAAGAAGATTCAAGTTGAATAAAGTTGAAGACAAGGTTTCTCACCTAAGAAAACTACGTGATGTGGAAAGAAAGAAAATGGATGATCTTGACACTAGATGAATAGTAAAATAGAGGATTGTACTAAGCTTGACAAAGAGGTGCATAAGTTGAGAAAGGAGTTGAAGGAAGCAAAGGAACAAATTGAAAAAAGGGATAAAGCTGAAAGGAGGAAATGAAGTTCTTGATGTTGTGCTTAACGCTAAAAAACAAAGCAAAGATAGAAAAGGCTTGTGATATGAAGAAGGAGAATACTCTAAAGGGAAAGAGAAGATCAATGATCCTTCGATTTTGAATGTCCAGAAGTCTCCTCCATTTTCTAATAGGTTCACTTATAAGGATAACTATTCCACTTGTAATAAATATGGACATCGAGCTAGTGATTGTATAAGTCAAGTAAGGAGTCAGTCGAATGTGATAAGATTTTATTCATGCAATAAGATTGGACATAAAGCAAATGTGTGTAGAACTAGGATGAATTGGAATGGATAGAGGAATACAAATGTTTGGTAATTATTTCATGGAATATGTTACTCCTACAATAGATATGGGCATAAAGCATTTGAGTACAAAGCATCTAATAGATCTAGAAATACCAGAAGATATCGAAGTTATCAACAGAGGAGTCTGGTCTATTACAATTGCAACAAAGTAGGACATTTAGCAAGAGATTATAGAAGTAGATCCAAAATGTCTTCTAGACTGACAAAAAAAGTGGATACTAACCTTGATAAGGAAAAGATGAAGAAGATGTGGGTAAATAAATCTAATGTAAAGACTGAGTTGAATATAGAGGTTGTACTGGCACCGACTGATGGTGTTTCTCCCTCTAGAAATTAAGCTTGTATGATGGACTAAGGGGGAGAACTGAAAGAAATTTGTATACCCCCTCAATTTTGATGTAGTAGGTTAGAAGAAGGTTTTTTGGTGCTTTAGAGTGTTTTTAAGTGTTACTAGAAATGCAGGTAAAAAGAGAAAGTGGTTTTTGGAAAGTACGCTTGTCATTAATGTCATTCGTCCAAAACAAACTATATCAAGAAGTCACTTAATTGTTTTGATCACTTGCAAAAAAAGAAGCTTGAAGATTTGCAGTGTAAAGAAGATCTCAATGTGTTGTGTTAAGAAATCCTTCGTCCACAACATGTCAATTCCAGTTGTTGTTGACCCTACCTTGAAACCCTGACCTACATTGTACCCATATCCTATCCTTGCAATGTTGATTGATAAAGAAAGAGTATTTTCAAGGGTGCCTGCTCACTATTTATATACCAAGGATGTGTGTGCCTACATTCATGATGGGATGGAAGAGGTAATCCATCTTAAATTCAATGACTTGTGGGAGAAAGTAACTAAGGAAGACATTGCAACCCTAAAGAAAGATTATAAAAATCTTAGAGACTCTAGATCAGTCATTTGGAGATTCTATCCTGAGTATTTTCATGAAGTTGAGTAGATTAGAATAATCCCAAGTTGAATTCGTGGAGATACTATGTACCTTGACAAACCCTATCGGATCACGAAGGAATCCCTTCGAACCAGTCTTTGTCAAAGGGGAGAGGTTCCAATGAAGCGATTAGTCAAGAATGATATAGTTAGCACACTGTCAGGATCTAAGTGTGATGGAAGAGCGATGATTGTAAAAAATATCAAAGATATTGGGGTAAAGCTTGCAATCAAATACCTAACTTGTACAAAATTTACTTTTAGAACCAAGAAAGTACAACCACGACGATAGCCATTTATACAATTTTTAGGATTATGGTATGTAACAATTCCTTTGATTTGTATGAACTTATTTTGAATAAATTATTAGAGAATCTGAAAAATACAAGGAAGAACAAACATCCTTTCAAATATGGACCTTTGATAATATGTTTAGCCTTTATGTTTGTAAATTATCTTCTAGTAGAGACAATGTTGTTTGGGAGAAGTCATCCCCAATAGGAATGCAAAATGGGTACTTATATGAGGCAATGCATGTTGGACAACAAGAAATATTAAAGAGATTTTTGTGGTTGGTTTAAAAAAATTCAATCTTCTATGCAACAAAGATACAAGTTTTCATCAGAGCTAGTGAATAGTTACAAAGATACATTCACTTTTTCTATTATTATAGATAACTATTATATATTTGCGGTGGAACCATGAGTTGGGTGGATTCTATAATTTCCTTATGAAGTGTCAGATTAGGAGGCAATAGTAAAAATTGAATAGGTAAAGAATTTAGATAAGGATCCGAATGAGGAACAATTTGGGACAGTAGAAGAAATTGAAGAAAGCGAGAGAAAGGAGAAATCCACAAAAAATTTGAACAAGAGGATGTTTGCAATATTTGCCAAGATAGGGCTTACAAAATCTATGCAAAAATATGTAGCTTGGCCATCTAAGTTTGCACCATTTGTTTCTCTAGTTAAGTCTAGTGCGTCAGAAGTATCTAGAAGTATGCAGAGT
Source organism: Cryptomeria japonica (assembly GCF_030272615.1). Lineage (NCBI taxonomy): Eukaryota > Viridiplantae > Streptophyta > Pinopsida > Cupressales > Cupressaceae > Cryptomeria > Cryptomeria japonica. Next base: position 472,761,182 of record NC_081405.1, read on the forward strand.
GAAGTTGTTACTGTAGAAAAGAAGAGGAAGCCAATGAGAAAAACTAGAGCTTAGCGAAAAGAAGAAGAATTTGATGAAAGCACTATTGAAGAAGCTAAAAAGGAATTTTTTTTTATAAGTCCTAGAAAATCTAAGCCTGAAGCAACCCCAATGAAGAAACATCCAATCAAGAAGTATACAAAAAAGTCTTCCTTCGGTGAAGAGAAAGGGAATCCTATAGTGGAAGAAGAGAATCCTAAGGTATAAATTATGAAGTTAGAAAGTTTGCTTAGTGCCATTGGTGACAATCATTCCTGAATTATATTTTAGAAAATTGTGATGAAGTTGATCTTGTAAATAGAGACATCATACAAAAAGCTATAATTAGATGCATGATTTTGTTTGATTAAACATTGAATGAGATCAAAGATAAAATTATGGATAAAATTTATGAAATATTAGTGAAAAAGAGACAAGATGCAATTAACAAAGAGTCAAATATCAGGATTGATGCAATAGATAGAGTCTGTAATCCCTTATGTAGGAAAGATAGATTAAAAGTTCAACAAGAGCTGAATATTCAATTCCACACAAAGGAAAGAGTAAACCTAATTATGGCCGATGATCTAGATAATATTAAAAGGTTAAGGAAAAAAACAAATGATATTACAGAGGAAGTTGCAGAAAAGGTAGTTCTCTCTCTATCTTCTCATATGGAGAAGACCTCTATGCAAATGGATTTGGGTGAACCTAGAAGTAGTTGTGTTGCTCAGATATCCAGAGTAGATGTGTCTATAGTCGATGTACCCATGAATGAACAAAAATCAATTATAATTAATGTTGATGTTTCTAGTTCCGAAGTTGAAAAGGAAGAAGAGAAGATGTCCGAGCAAGAATCTGAAAATGTATTTGAAGACTTGGAAGATTTCCAAGTTGACAATGAGTTAGATTCCTTATTGCACTCTTATGGGAGTGCATCTGAAGGATAAAATGTTAGAGAATATTGTGAAGATACTTGCCTAAAAAATAAGTCAAAGGAGTTGAGTGTGAAAAGACTCTAGTTGTTCTATCTCCTCCTATTTCCAATATTTCATCTGAGTTGTTAAAATTCCATGTATTAAAAGGTAAATTGGGCATTAATTCGTTATCACCCCAACAAATTTTGTTTCTTGGAAATTCTTTATTGTTTGAGCTAAGAAAAAAGAGATTTGTTTCAAGCGACTTGGTGGAAGATATGTTGATGAGAAACTTCCAAAAGTCAAATTTGAACCTTGGAATGATGAAGACCATATGAGAAATGCCTTCAATACGTTGAAAGAATGTGCTATGGATTTTGAAGGAATGTTTTCTAAATCAGTTGAGAAAAAGTTTTTGTATGATAGGTTGCAGTCCTTACAAGCTAAGCATATATTGAATCTCATCTTCGGTTGAAAAGAAATATAGTTTCTCTTAATGCAAGTATTGACCATGCTATTGATACTTTTAGATTCAATATGTCTTTTTAAGAAAATAATTTCAAATATCAAACATCCCATCCTTGATATCTCGCAGAGTTTTGACCCCCAATCAGATGAAGGTGGGTCTAAAAGAATGAAGATTTCTCAACTGAACAAGGACTTAGAGTGTTAGAATGTTAAGAAGGTAGCTATTAAGAAATATTTTGATATGTCGTGTGATACTATAGAAATTCACATCTCTAGCATGCTAAAAGTGATTAATAATGTGAAGAAAATGTTTGATACTATGTCCTCTCCTTTGAGCTATGAAGAAGTTGAAAAAATGCATTTTAGAATTGGAAAGTCAAATTAGAGTTCTTGACTTTGTTGATATAGATTGGAATATTGTTTTACAACAATTGGAAAGTAAAATTAGAGTTCTTGACTAGATTGGAATTTTGTTTTACAACAATTACAGTCAATGCATGGTGGAGCTATTGCTCTAGTGTTTCAAGATGCTTGATTTCTCCTATTTTCAACTTTTCTTGTGTATATGAGTTATTTTTTTTTAGGGGGAGTTTCTTTCATCCTTTGTCTTTGATGGTAAAGGAGGAGAGATTAAATGGGTTGAACAGGAAGGCAAGTTCAAGTTGTACCTTTGATAACCAGTTTGGCGAGTCTTTTTTGGTAGGTGTCACCATCAATGACAAGGGGGGAGATTGTTACACATATACGTTTGTCTTGTCATTGATGTCAACCCCTTTGTTCTGAAAGTAGTCCAAAATATGAAAGTTTACTGGAAGCAATGTTTTGAGTGAAGCAATATTATGGGTCTTGAAGCCATGTCTAGGATATTTTTGTGTTGTTTTGAAAGTGTTTTATGTTTTGATTACAACATCAAAGTTTACTGGAAGACTTTTTCATTTGTTTAGCTTTTATTTTGGTTTGGAGATTTTTGGGTTTGGATTAAGTGCAATACGTTTCATATTTTGGGTCCAGTTGTATATTTTGGGCCAGAAGCATGTATACACATTATAATATTCTTATTACTGACTTTGTAAAGATAATTATTTTGGATTGGTATATATATGATGATTTGTTGAAAATAATAGATGTATATTGGATAGCGATATGATGAAGATGCAAATATGAATATGAGTGTGATTTGATACAAGGAAGTCTATATAGAGGTATTTTAGTGTAGAAGTAAGAGAAAATATAGTTGTAGTGATTTGGAAGGTCTAGTTGTTTAGATATCTCAATGAGAGAAGAGTTTGTGATTTAAACAATAACTATAATTTGCATACAAAGATACTCTTGTTCATATAGTTTTCTTTGATATTATAATTTTGTATCTTGCCTTGAGTGCATTTAACTTTAGTTTTGTAAGTCTCTTTTTTGTATCTTGCCCCATGAGAAGTTAGCCTTGGTGTACAAGTCTAGAGCAATGAGCTCTACGTTTTGTAATCATTTTCTATATAGTGGATTATCTTGTGGGTTAACTCCCATCGTAGTTTTTCCCAGTTCGATTTTTCCACATATAAAATTTTGGTGTTCTTGTGTGGATGATTGTTGTTATTATTTTGTGAATATGGTTAATATAAGTTTATAGTCTAGAATTTTAATTTATGTTCATTCACCCCCCTCTTATCATCTAGTGTGTGTTCAACAAATGTTTCTCTTAAATATGTTTTAGGATGTAAACTAAATCAATTTACTCCTATGCTTTTTCCTCATCAATTTCTAGGTTGAATCATCTTTTAAGTATATAAAGTTCTTTATATGAAATTTTGGCTACTCTATTAATGAAGTAGTCACCGGTGAGGAGGGAGCTCAAAGAGATTGATTCATACCAGTCAGCAAGAGTAAAAACAATGGAAACAACAAGATTTGATGGAGGCAATGCAGAATAGATGGTTTTATTGCATGAAATTTGATTACATCCAACTGGTAACAACCAGGTTACAACATACCAACACATAGGCCTAGTAGAATAGGTCACAACTGGGACCTTGAATCAAGAGATCTATCTTCTATGTGCAGTCTAGTTACTTGATTCACTAATTGATTCTAATTGATTAAATTTTAAAGCATGATTACAAATATATATATCGATCCAAAGGATTCAGTCAGCCCAAAAGGGATCAAAACCCAAAGAACAAGACCTAACATGAAAATAACAAAGGTCGGTCTCCGCCAAGAGATTCCTCCAAAAAATCCAAAGGATGAAACATAGAAGGTCATCCACATGCCAAGGAACAATGAAATCAATGCCCAAGGATCCACAAGCTTCGGAATGGGTTCTGGTAGATCACTAGAATAGGTCTTAGGCAACCGGTAACAAGAAACTGTCATGGAAACCAGTAGTGATATCTTGTTAGAAAGTGATCCAAAAGAGATGTGGTCTAAAAGCAAGAAAGATGATCAAGTCTTCATGTAGAATCCAACTCCATAGGATCCGGTGAGCCAAAACCGAGACACACAGAAAGGAAAATTGAAACTGCAAACTGAAAACAAAACAGAAAGGAAAATGTTTTTGGTTTATGCAATATTGTTGTGAACCAAGGACGCTCCTGCATCACACATCCGAGGTTAATGAAAAAGTGGGCCTCTTACTTTGTTGGAGTCAAAGGGAAACCAAAGCAGTCTACCTCTGCCTGAGAAATCCAAGATGAATCTTCAACTTGTCTTCCCTTCCACTTCACAAGATATTCCTTATACTGATTATTTTGGGTACTATGTCCAATCCTACTATCCAAAATATCTTCAATCTGATCTGGTTCCTTCTGAGGCAATTGTTTGTCAAGGTTTGTAACATTGTCCTCACTGAATTCTAGTTCATGGTACTCATGACAATCTACAATGTTGAATATAGGTGAAATACTTAGACTATCTGGTAGCTCCACTTCATATGCATTTCTAGAACTGAACTTTCTCAAAATCTTATAGGGTCCAAACTTCTTCATCTGCAACTTATTATAAGTTCCAACCAGGAATCTCTCTTTTCTTAGATATACCATCACTTCATCACCAACTACAAATTCCTTATGTCTCCTCTTTTCATCTGCCTTCTCCTTATATTTGTTGTTCATGTCTTTCAAATGCATTTTAACTTGAATATGCAATGCTACCACATGATCAACAAAATCTTCTACTTATGAACTCTTCCGGTATTCACTGTTTTTTTTTTCAATTCTGATATTCCTCTAGGATGCACTCCAGTAAAAATCTCAAAAGGTGTTTCTTGGGTACTTCTATTCATTGAATTATTGTATACAAACTCTTCTTGTGCAAGGATCAAATCCCAACTTTCGGTTTTATCTCCCACTAAACATCTCAACAAATTTCCCAAACTCCGGTTAACAACTTATGTCTGTCCATCAGTCTGTGAATGAAAAGTAGAATGAAACTTCAAATATGTCTTCATCTTCTTCCAAAGTGTTCTCTAAAAATAGCCAACAAACTTAGTGTCTCTATCTGAAACTATGCTCTTAGGTAATCCATGCAATCTCACCACTTCCTTGAAAAAATAGGTTCTGCTACATGCAATGCATCTGATGTTTTCTTACAAGGTATGAAATGAGTCATCTTTGAAAATCCATCCACTACCACAAATATAGAATCTTTCCCTCTCGGTGTCTTAGGAAATAAAAGTACAAAATCCATGCTTATATCCTCCCAAGGTCTTACCGGTACTATCAAAGGTTTATACAATCCCACATTCTGACTACTACCCTTTGTAACTTGACAAACTCTACAACTTTGCACATATCTCTTAACATCCATATGAATCTGAGGCCAAAAGTACTACTCACTCACCAATGCAACTATTTTGTCAATGCCACAATGTCCAGCTAGTCCTCCACTATGTTTCTCTTTTATTCGGTTCTCTCTGATGGAACTCTTAGGTATGCACAACTGAACTCCCCTGAATAACATTCCGTCCTAAATGAAGTAATCCAACCATTTTCTCCTATCAACCATAACCGGTTCTCTACATGCTTTCCAAGGTTCTACAAAATCTAGGTCTTCATCATACAAGGTCTTCAAATCTTCAAAACCTAATACTATCACTCTCATCTCTATCAAAAAATTCCTTCTCCTGCTCAAAGCATCAACAACTTTGTTAGATTTTACACTTCTATGCTTTAACACAAAGGTGTAACTCTGCAAGAATTCTACCCATCTGATATGTCTCTGATTAAACTCACTCTGACTATTCAAATACGGCAAAGCTTGATGATCTATATACAACACAAACTCCTTAGGAAACAAGTAGTGTCTCCATTTCTTCAAGGAGAACTATGGCATAAAATTCCTGACCATACACTAAATATCTCCTCCAGGCATCATTCAATTTCTCACTCAAATAGGCTACTACTCTCCCTTATTGAGTCAAGACTACTCCTATTGCTGGTCCACTTGCATCACAATCCAATTGAAATATTTTATTGAAATCTGGTAAAGCTGCCAAAGGCTGCTCAGTTACTTTCTTCTTCAACAATTCAAAACTTTTGTTTGCTCTGGTGGTTCACTTGAATTTCTTCCGATCTCCTCTCATGGTCTTAGTCATAGGGTTACAAACTGAATTAAAATTTCTGATAAACTTCCGATAAAAACTAGCCAATCCATGAAATGATCTTACCTCCCCAATGCTTTCCGGTGTATTTCACTCAACAATGTATTTCACTTTCTTAGGGTCCATCTTCAAACCATCCTCAAATATCACAAATCCTAAATAGACTAACTCATCCTTCATGAAAGTACACTTCTTGATATTGATCATCAACTTTTCTTTCCTCAACCTCTAAAAAACTTGTCTCTGCAAAAAATGCTCCTCTTTTGTTTTACTAAAAATTAGAATGTCATCCAAATACTCATTATTAAACTTACCCAAGAATTTTCTCAATACATCATTCATCAGCCTCATTAAAGTACTCAATGCATTAGTCAATCCAAAAGGCATCACCAACCATTCACATAGTCCTTCATTTGTGTTAAATGTTGTCTTCCACTCATCACCTTCTCTGATATCGATCTGATGATATCCACTCTTCAAATCCATCTTTGTAAATTGTTTTTCTCCACTCAAATAGTCTATTATGTCATTGATCTTAGGCAAAGGAAACTAGTATTTCACTGTGATCTTTTTTATTTCTCTTTAATCGGTACACATTATCCACTCTCCATTATTCTTAGGTGCTAATACTGCTAGTGTTGCACAAGGGCTCAGAATCTCTCTAATCAAACCTTTCTTCAATATTTCTTGTACTTGTCTATTTAGTTCTTCATTCTTTGTCGATGTCAACTGGTGTGCAGCTTTGTTAGGTAAACTACCTCTCGAAACCAAGTCCATGCAGTGACTAATACTTCATACAGGTGGCAATCCATCAGGTACATTATCTGAAATGATGCCCTCATATTCTATCAGCAAATCTCTCATCTCTTTCGGGTGCTCTCCTTCCAGTTGCAGTCTCTCAGTCTTATTAGGAATTAAGGAAAAGCACACATTCTCATGTATGAGTCCATCCATAAATTTCCTTCCATCTACTAAACATATTCTGGCATTCATACAGATTTCATTCTTCAAAGTTTCCTCCAAAGGTAACAAGGTTTGCTTCATTCCATTGGCCACAATAGTGTATGTATTCTTCATCCCATCATGTATTGCCTATCTATCAAACTGCCAAGGTCTTCCCAATAGAAGATGACAAATATCCATAGGCATAATATCACACAAAAATTCATCATGATAATTCCCAATTTTTAATTTCACCAAACATTGTTCACTTACTAACAACTTATGTTCATCTTGAATCCACACTATATGATAAGGGTTAGGGTGTTTCAATCTCTCTAATTTCAACTTATTCACCATCTCTTCTGAAGCAAGATTATCTGAACTACCACTATCAATAATAACTTTACAACACTTACCAAATACCTTACATATGGTCTTGAACAAATTCTTCCTCTACAAGGGCTCTTCATCTCCTCCGGTATGACACAAAGCTCTCCTCATCATCAACAATTCTCCATCTTCCGATTTATTATCTGATCCGGTGGGGTTTTCTTCCATCACTGCTGCTCTTCTAGTAGTCTCTTCCTTATGTGTCCTTCCCCAACACACTTAAAGCAAGTTCCCATAAATGTCTTCTTGTCTTGTCTTCCAAAGTTCTCATTCTGGTAACCATCTGGTTCTCTCCTCCAATAGAAATTCCTATCATCCTTCTGGTATGAATTACCTTCTTTTCTCACTTACTTATCCTTTTTTTGATCTGTATTGGTTCATCTTCCTCTAGTATATCCTCTTCATCCTTGAAATATTTCTCTGGTAAACCTTCCACCTCTACCTCTATGTCTCTTCTCATGTCTTTTGTTCAATTTCTCTTTAGCCTTCAGGGCATACTAGTAAGCCTCTTCAACTCTCCAATTTGATCATACTGAGTTCATCTTGTATAGACATCCACAATCCATTCAAATATCTTGCAATTTTTTCAACTTCATCATCAACATGTCTGGATCTGATGTTCAACTTGTAAAATGCTTCGGTGTACTCCTTCACACTAGATTACTTCTGTCTCAAATTCTACGACTTTCGGAACAAATCTACTTGATAATTCGCCAACAAAAACTTTGATTTCAACTTAGAAATCATCTGATCCCATGCTTTAATCTTTTATTTACCTCTTCTTTGTCTATCAACTTGCAAATTCTCCCACCAAAGAGATGAATGACCTTTCAACCGGGTACATACATATTTCACCTTCCTCTCTTCTACAGTGTTTTAAAAATTGAAATACTTCTCCATCTCCGAGATCCAATCCATCAATTCATCCAAATCTAACTTCCCATCATATTCTGGTGGGGTAAAATGAGGTTTAGTGTTCACCCTACTCAAAACCCTTAAAATATTTTCTTCATCTACATCAACACCGGTAGGTTCACTTGTTATGTCGGGGATCCTTCTCCTTCATCTTCACTCACATCTTCAATATGTTGGCCTCTTCTTTGAGTTGTCTCCATGGATTCTAACCGGGCTTATATTCCTCGCAACATCTCTATCACAACAGGGTTTGCATTCCAACATGCTCCACCATTCCTAGTTCCTCTTCATGCCATTGATCCATGCTAGTCCTCTATAATTACAGGTCAGATCCACAATTCACCACCCTAAAACAAGGTTCAGGACATGCAACTTTCGGAATGAAACTTTGCTCTGACACCACTTGAAGTAGTCACTGATGAGGAGGGACCTCAAAGAGATCAACCCATATCGGTCAGCAAGCATAAACACAACAGAAACAACAAGATTTGATGGAGGTAATGCAGAACATATAGTTTTATTGCATTAAATTTGATTACATCCAACCGGTAACAATTGAGTTACAACATACCAACACATAGGCCTGTTAGAATAGGTCACAACAGGGACCTTGAATCAAGAGATCTATCTTCTATGTACAGTCTAGTTACTTGATTCACTGATTGCTTCTAATTGATTACATTCTAAAGCATGATTACAAATATATATATATCGATCCAAAGGATCCGGTCAGCCCAAAAGGGATCAAAACCTGAAGAACAAGACCTAACATGAAAATAACAAAGGTCGGCCTCCACCAAGAGATTCTTCCAGAAAATTCAAAGGATGAAATGTAGAAGGTCCACCACATGCCAAGGAATAATTAAATCAATGCCCAAGGCTCCTCAAGCTTCAAAATGGGTTCCGGTAGATCACCAGAATAGGTCTCAGGCAATTGGTAACAAAGGAAAAACCAGTAACAAGAAACTGTCATGGAAACCTGTAGCAATATCTTGCTGGAAAGTGATCCAAAAGAGATGTGGTTTGAAAGAATTAAAGATTATCAAGTCTTCAAGTAGAATCCAACTCCACAACATCTGGTGAGCCAAATCCGAGACACACAGAAAGGAAAGCTGAAACTGAAAATTGAAAACAAAACATAAAGAAAAATATTTTTGGTTGATGCAAGATTGTTATGTACCGGAGATGCTCTTGCATCAGTTAACCTTAGTTTTTTGGACACTAGTGGGATTATGTAGATCTTATCATGCTCACAATATCATCTAAACTATTATAAAAAATTAATATGTGTTTGTGTATATGTTTTTTTATTATTGTAGTCTATTATAATACTATATTTAAAAACTTCAAAACTTACTATATTTTCACTTAAACATTGGTTCTTTTACTTTTATTTGTCCAAGTTACTTGCATTTTAAATCCCTAGAATTAAATGTAGCAAATTTATAGTCGATTTTGATTGTACACATGTTGTATTAAATAGTGCATGTTTTTACTCAAATACCTCTTTTGTACCTAAAAATTGGTTTATTATTTCAAGTACATGTTCAAATTATAATTATATTAAAAATTATGAAATGTACACATGTGCTTGTAATGATATATGCACATATGTATCAAGCTAAATTTTATTACATGTGCCATAGATCATTTTTATGTTTGTTGAAACCTTCATGTCTATGGTAATATGTAAATAAATTATTGAAAGTAAATTTGTATATAAATCTGTATTTATATATGCAAGTGCTAGATCATGGATGAATTCCATTTAGACAATTTTTAAATCCCAACCCCACGACCTCCACCCCCTCCACCTCTTAACCCCCCACGTCCACCCTCAAAATTAGACAAGGCTCAATTGCAAGCAAGGATAAATGAAAACATTGAACTTATCCAACAAAAAATAAATGCATTCCTAAATGAACCCTTCCCCCTCCCTCATTTGTTACTGTTTGCAACTTCAATGCAAGCTATTGTGGATTTAATTTGATCCATTGACACAAAATTGGATAGATTCCACCTATGGAGAGAGGAGATGCATTGGTTTTATGTCGATGGATACTTGTATAAGAAAATCAAGGATCTCAAAATCGCCAAAGCATAATTAGCCCCTTTTTTCATTGAACCTCGCACCAATGAACATAGATATCTACACATTTGTGGGAGTGGTGGTGGATGGTTTTTGATCATCCACCATAGTCTAATATGAGGAGACTCTATATTTTTTGAAGAACTTATATTGTGAATTTTTTTTGGGTATAAAACTAAATTTCTTTTACATGAGTTCATTCCAAGGTGTTGTTGGTGGCATGCCACAACACAGATTAGGGGCACACATTGATGCGAATTGATAAGTGCCTACTCCACCCATGGTTCCTCTACTTTATCCCACTATTCCTACACCTATCGAACATTGAGAAATGGTTTCAACCTTAGGACCATTGAGTTCCCTCTTAGGTAACCACACTGAGCAAGTCAGCCACATGGCAGTTGCTCCACGATCAATTTTCTATGATCGAATGATCATCCCACATAGATATGCATGCACACACATACACACACCCACCCACAGACACACACACACACACACAATATAAATTAAGTGCACTTTTCTTATGTAAATATATCTAAAAATATGTATTTTTAATAATGCTAAATTGTATATTTAATATTTTCAAACATTCAATTTTTTTGGTGTATAGATGATGACCTCAATGACATCATGCATAGTAGATGCTCAATACATTTTTTTTTTGACACCTATACAAATTGGCACACCTTTCGAGATATTAAAAAAATCTATATCGAACTATTTAAATTATCGTGTTGAATTTTGATAGTTATAAATTAAATTATCATGTTGAATGTTGAATTTTTGTTGCTCCAAGACCTAGTTCATGCAGATTTTGTATCACAAGTGCAACTCCTACATCATCAAGCATTGACCATGAGCCATCTACTATATGGATTTTTTAAAAAAACTATACTTAAGAGTATAAGTTGAATTTAGTACAAATAAAAAATATATTTCTAATATAATTTTATTATATATATGTGTGTGTAGGTTGACACTACTATTAGGGTAGGTATTGCTAATGTCATTGATCAAATCCAATTTTAGGAGTCATCGGCGTCATTTGAGGTTGTTTATTTAAAGTAAAATTTGTATGTGCAACATGTACGTCTTTTATTGGACGTAAAAAATTCTATACTTCAATATATTTTTTAACCTAATTTGTATATACACACTTTATTTGACCTTGTATAGGAGTTAGCTAATGCAACTTTTGGTCATGATTCGGTTCAACCTAGACTTCTTGCAAATGATATTGTTAGAGGAGATGAGCAGAATCACACGATATTTAAAATTTTGATTACTTAATCAATTATAAATGAATAATAAATTTAAATAATTCTAATCAAATTTTAATTATGCACGTGTGTGCATGTGTTTCCTTATCTTGTATAGGATGTCATAGGTCTTGACTAGATAGTACACGTAGAGAAAATTATTGGAGGTGATGAGAACTTGCATACAAAATCCTTGATGTCAGTACTTGCACCATTTATTTTCTTTCAATATTGAACTGGGTGTGTCTTAAAGTTGACTATGATAGGGATTTGATTAAGGTTGGGAGTTTTTGTACCGTAAAACAATGACTTAGATTTGGTCATGCTCCATTAGGAGCTCTCTTTCTACGACAAAATTTTGAAGCTAAAGATGTTCTACGAAGATGAATTAAAGATACTAAACTATCCTAAGGAGGACTATAGCTCTTGTATCATGGATTAAAATAGGATGCAATCAAGACTCATTCATAGAACTATCTACTTATAAAGAGAAAACAATTTTAAATTCCTATGAATTCAAATCTAAGTTATATACTGAAAGATAAATCTACTTTAAACTTGCGAAAAAAAAATCTATTCTAGATTAGAGAAAGTAAATTCTATTCTAGGTTTATAGGAAATGAAATCTATTCTACTAAATGTCAGAACAAGCTAAATTCCATGAGTCAATCTGATTTAGTTTCTCCTTTAAACTTGATTACAAACTCCTTCATCTTTAATTACTGTGAAAGCAAAATCTAACATTTACCTATGAAAATGAAATACATTACTGAGTTAAACTAAAGAAATTATGAAACTGGAACCTTTAACAATGCATTCATTAAAACACTACTGCTTGACATGAACAACTATAAATTTTGAAACCAGCTCTTGTCTATTTTGAAATCGATCATGATTAAAATAGAATGTAATTAAAATTAAAGCCCAAAGCTGAAATAAAAATGAAATGAACAAATATCACCTCCCTTTGGTCGAGTGGGCCCTACTCTTCCTCTGGTAGGATCCAGAACACAAGGATCTTAGATCAACCTTGATTTTTTATTGAATCATAATTTCAGAAGGAAGTAAAAGAAGTTTGTAGATTACAAAAATAGAAGACTATAAACTGTTGGGTAAGTAACAGACTATTTAACTAACTAGCTTTTTGACAAAGCTAAGGGATATTTATACATATCCTTATTTAAATTCAAAAACAAGGTTACCCACTTAAAATAGAGTAAGGACTACAAACTAAAGTGGAGAAGACCCAACATGAAATTAATGACTTCATATAGAAGTTGAATTTTACAAAGACAAGTGATAAAATAGACTAAGAGGAGATCAAGGAAATCTCTCTAGGTGGAATGATCAGGAGTGATCATCTTCCACACTGTGGTTGAACTAGACTTCATAACTCTTTGTCTGCTTGTCATCTTCAAACACATTCAAAAATTTGAGAAAATAGAATAGAACATAATGACAATTATTCTGAATATTTGGCTATCCATCTGCATTAATAAGAAAAAAGTGAAAAATATAATCACAAGACATTATTTCTAATATACTTCCTAATTAGCAGAATATAATAGCAGAAAAGAGTAAATATGCATGCATTAGGTCTTCCACTAGGCATATTATCTCACAAAATATTAAAATTTTTAAGTAGAAAGGATAATTAAAAGTATCATGACTAAATGTTCATCATTCCTCCCCCTCCTATTTTGAACCATGTCCTCATGGTTGATCTGGTATAACTTCGTTTTGGCTCTCAATCCAAAAGACTAGGTCCAACTTATTGAAGTTACACTAATGATATCTTCTAGGTGGCACATATCCATTCTATTGTTCCACAACATCTATCCATTCCCTCAAATATTCTCCTACAAAGTTACTTGGCACATTCAATTATGGTGCAGACTTGAGAATTAAAGGGGGTCTAAACTTCATTCCTACCCATTGTATATCCTTCTCCTCCATAATCCTGATAATCGATCTTACACTGTTAAGTCTCTAGGTGATGTTGGTAGGAGAAATAGGTTCTCTTCTCCTTAATGGAATAGGAATTGTATTATACTTGGTTCTAGATGCCTGAAGAGCTCAATAGAGTAGCTCATTTTGTACACCCCTAAATGTCCTTAAGCCAGTATCTATATTTCTTCGGTAAGTTGGCTGCCTCTACTCAAGCTAAGCAATGGAAATTAATTTTGATCTAAATGCAGAGGATTTAGGGGGTTCATCCCTTGTAGGAAGTCCCAATCTATTATATTGTTCCCTATACTGGTTCATTCTATCCTCTCACTCAATCTAGTTTTTCAATAAAGACACAAAAGCTCTCACTTGAACTTCACCAACATAAATTTATTTAGAAAAGATTGATAATAGTGCCCTGGAAGAAAATCATGTAAATAAAATTCACACATCTGCTTTTGGTAAAGAGGATGACTTCTATAAAAGTCCTCAAGAGAATCATAATCATCCTCATACTCTTTTTTTTTTATCTGACACCAATTGGTTTATCTTCCACTAAAGAAATATTTCTCTGAGGAATAAAGCATATAGACCAAAAGGTTTTCTCATTGCTAACAGGGGTGCAGATAACATTGCTAGCTATTCTAACCTTTGTACAACTTGGACCTTCTAATTTTTCATCTCTTCTAGTTGCTTTGATAACTAAGCATTCTCTTTCTTATATGCTTCAATAGTCTGGGAGAAACTCCATGTGATAGAGAAAGAATTTGAAGTGCTAGGATCATGAGTTTGGACTTTCTATCTTTTCAATTCTTGTTCTTGCTGCTCTAGTTCTTCTTTCAACTTCCTTATTATCTCATAATTGTGTAATGACTTGGCAATTTCTTGGTGCAATGTCTCCTCTATTTGTTCCATTCGTGTTCTCATGTTCTCTTCCCTTTCATTTTCTTCTTTCTGGTTTTGTTGAATTTTCAAAGTGGCCTTTATTTCCTCATCTTTTTGCTTAACAAAGTTCTTCTAAAAATGACATTTGCTTTGTTTTAGAGAGTCCTATTTCAACTCTAGATTACATCATCACCTTTAGTAATTCTTCATCCTCTTCTTCCCTTCCTTTATCCTTCCTCGAAGGAACCTCATATTCAACTAGTATTTCTTTGTTGACGAATCAAATGGGGTCTCATGAGGTTCAAGAGGGAAGGATTGACTTTGGTCAATTTTAAAATTTGATGTTGTGTAATGTCCACCAAAATACCCTAGAGAAATAATCTAAAATCTACTAACAAATGGAGATAATTTTTTTAAGACATCCAACACTTAATGCATAAATAATATTACATGAACTAATTATATGAACAAATATAATCAATATATATAGCACCATAAATATATGGTACGCAAGAGGATTAATTATTTCTAAACGTTAACATATACTCTTACAAACACATCCATTCCCTAGGGTATATTAACGCCTTTACTTGACATCATTCTAACATAACACTTATCTATCTAGAAAATCATATTCTATTATCCTCTAACCATTAACTTTTCATGCATCTAGAACAACTTTAACACATATGCATGATTCATTCTCATGATAATCTCTAATAAAAGCATCTAGAATTCATTTAACCATTTAACCCCAATAAACTCCTAATTACTTCAAATTGAATCAATGCAACCATTCTATTCTATCCATCGTTTACTCTAAAGCATGAAATAACACAATTCCATCTCATAAATACAAATGCAACTCATGTACATATAACAATTCCATTTCACTTTCACATAGATTTCATAAACTCCTATTATATAAGGAACATTTGATACATCAAGGAATAATCAAATTACTTTTCCCTAATCTCTATAACAAGATATATTAAAATTTAAATACATGGCAATACTGTATACAAGAATACATAATCTCTTATACATTTTCAATGCATTATGATACAATGTTTTCTCTTCCAAGAGTATAGAAATCAGCTGTGAAGAACATCACATGAAGAATCGAAGAATCCATGCATGCTACATCCAAGAAGAGGAATATCCCAATGGAAGAAGGCATCAACCACCGACCATGTAGAACCAAAAAGAAACCACCCCCCATGATAGGAGATGACAAAGGTTCCAACCCACACTCAAGACCTAAGCTCATGACACCTAACAGCCAAAGAATAAATAAGACTTAGAAAGATGCAAACAATAGATTAAGAACCAATACAACACATGGCTGAAATCAACAATAAACCCTCCAGAGATGAAATCAACAAAACAAGGCATATGGATAATGGAAACATGTAGGGAAAGAGTGTCATTACATGATATCCTCACAATAGAAGGGGCCAAGCCTCACACTGATAGACATGTGGAACCATCTTAACCTTGGAGCCATTCAAGGGAGCTTGATTTACCACTCCAATGGTCTTCCCAAGCTCATCCCAAGCGTGCACACTTCTAGGGTTATGAGGTGGGGCCAAAACCAATTATTATATTATTTAGTGAATTCCTAAATACCCAAACCCACTAATCAATTATTATAATTATCACTTGCAATTACAAATAAACTCTTCATGCGGTTCCATCAAGTCTATACCCCCTCCTAGAGGCCTAATGCTCAAGACCCTAGTCCATACATGCAAGAGCCCAGTCTCCCTAGCATGGACCAAAACCATAGGGTACAATTACATAACCAATTAACAAATAAAAAAATCATGAAGGCCCATATATGATTCAAGAACAACCACAACAAACTGAGCAAAGAGAACTCATAAACTATAATCATAGAAAGAGGCCTTCACCAAGTCAACATCAAGGTTGAGCCAATCATGAATGAAAACCATAAAAGAGATCCAAATAGGATAAAATAATCAATAGTGAGGCATGACACATCCCACTAGATCCATAAAACCAATCCCTCAACAATGAAGCATTCTCCCTCTCACCGGAGCCACAAATCGCATATGAAATACCTCAATGATAAGGAATTAACCCTCTAATCGAAGCACAAGAAACATCATAAGGGATCAAAATACATCATAATAAAATATGAGAATGTCAATACAGATAGCACAATCCTCTAGAGTACTCCCGCAGACCAAAACATAGACAAAAACGGGCTCAAAACTGACTTTTTGAGACCCTCGGGACAGTCCAGCGCCCTTGGTTCCTAGGTTAGTTCCCTTGGTAGGTACCATAGAATTTTTTGTACTTACCAAGGTGTTCCTGGTTCATACCATATCATTTTTGGTCCATACTATAGTGTTTTTGGTCATTTTTCTTGCATCTACAGTTTCAGGACCTTAGCACCCATGGCAAGTCTCTCAACGCCCCTCATATGAAAAGTGGTTCTCTTAGGATGTATGGTGGCATTCCTGGTATGTCCCATAGTGCCCATGGTAGATTACATAGAATTTTTAGGAAAGGTGCAAAGAAATAGTCCAATCTGAGACATAAAGCTTAGAAAAGGGCATAGGATGGCTTAGGGGTGCAAAACAGCCCACATGCTGCACATAGAGGGTCTGAGACAACCAAAAACATCCATTGCATACTCAATGGTAAAAGTTGCTTAGGAAATCCTTTCTCCTACAGTGCCAGATCTGAGACTTTGGAAGCTAAATCAGTAAGGGAGAGAAGGAACAAGTTGTAAACACCATGTAGAGACTCAAAAAAAACCAAAAAGGATCAATTACAACCTATGCAAGTGGTTGGAAGTGTCTACACATTCAATAGTGCAATCACAAAGAACTTGTAGCCATTACACAGGAAGATAGAATCCAAAACAATGCTCAAACAAGGGGAGATTTGAAATCAATACTTAAGAACACACAATTGAAATCTTTGAATTAAGATCTAGCATTCATATAGGCTAAAGACATGATTAGCCACAGAGAAAACAAAAACAAGCTTTCGACAATGCAATTTCCAGAAAATAGAATAATTGGAATGCAAATTTCCCCAAATCATTACACTATCAAAGAACAATTAAACTACTGCAAATCACCAAAACATCCTCCCCAAGCCATCTTTTCAAGACTCTGCAAAGAATCTTTCCAGAATAAAAAAATACAGAGTGTCGACAAATGGAACCAACCTGGAAAAAGATGAAACAAGGTCAAATATGAGAGCACAATCCAAATCCAGCAAAAACCTTCAACAAAATTGAATCCAAAGCCAATGCAAGATCTCCCAAAATCAAAATATTCAAGCCCCCGAATTTTTTTCCAACAACCCGTGAATGCACAGGAAGTCAGATAAATATAAAAATTAAACTCAAAAACTATATTGCAAGTCGACCAATGAAAATATTCCAAGAACAATATTATTTACCTATCTTGTATAGTTTTGAGGCATATATTATTTTCTCAATATAATTTACCTACTGATTAAAATTCCACCAATCATATGCAAGGGTAGGTAAATATATTCAAATACAATTTACCAACAATATGAACTTGTAAAAAAACATTAAATAATGCTTTCATTACTCAATATAATCGATTAATAAATTAAAAGGGATAAAGCCTTAGAAATAGGACCCCAAATCAAATCAAATTAAATCACAAATAACAATAAATAAATTAACAAAACCAATAAATCAAAAATCAAGAATAATTAATAATTAAATAAGGCTCAACAAAAAATAAATAAATAAATAATAAATCAATGATAGATAAATAATATCAAATAATTGATAATTCCTCAAAGAAATAAATGTTCAACATTAAAACAACTCAAATAAATAATAAATCAATAATAGATAAATCGCCAAATAACAAATAAATAAATAAATCACTTGAAATAATTCAATAACATCAATAATCAATTTAAATAAATAAATCACCAATAAATAGATAATTGATGATTAAAAATACACAATGATTAAATAAAAAAACCAAGTAAATAAATCCTAATTGTTTAAATAAAATCTCATAAAGAAATCATCATCCTAAAATAATCAAATAAATATCTATAATCCAATAATTAAACAACAATCACACTACACCAAATAAATATTCATCTTACACCAAGGGGACGAACACAACACAAGACCCTAACCTCAACTTGTTTCGTGGCGCAATTGACAAGGTACACAACTTAGAACTAGAGTATGTGAGGGAAACTATGTCATCTCTGACAACTTGCCATTGGGATAAAGACACGCTCAAACATATGGAGCCAGGTGGAGTCAATGTCTGGTACATGCAAACCTGCATCAAAGACCAACACAATATATACGATACATATACATAAACATGCAAGTGATAGAGAATCACAACATATCTCACTCGTAATGAGTGATATCACATTGTCTCTACTCACAAAGACAGTCACACAATATAATATCAAAGCATCACATAGAATCATCATCATGAAATAGGGGTAGTCTCATCATAAGTCACATAATCCATGTAAACAATGATCATATGTAGTCATATAAATCCATCCATCAAGGTGATATTATGTATCATCCATAAGAACCATCAAATATCATGCGTTATATAATAAGTCTCGCATCATCAATCATAAAAGTATCCAATCATAAAGAATCATAACAGATAACATGAATATACATAAAGTCCTACTATCAATGATACCATCTATTATAGTAGAAGTCATAAATAACCATCCAAGCAACCATCATATGTCTAAATAAGTCTATCAGGACGCAAATAAAAATGCAAGTCTAGGATGGGCACTACAAGTTGGTTCTAATATTTCAGTATCAGCTCCCAAAGGGGTGGAAGAATGGGGGGGTTGTTGCATAACATAATCATCCAATGAATTATCATCGATGGTGACAATTCTAGGTAGAGATCGAACATGGGATTTATCGCTACTTCGTCCATCCTGATGCCCTTTATAAGTGTCTGGAGAACTAGGTTGTGCTTGCACAGGTGGTATATTTTTCAAGAGCATATGAGGTAGGAGGGTCTGCACAGGAGTTGGTGGAATAGGATCACTAGGGTTTGAAACAGAGGGATCATATGGATCCCTATGGGTGTCAGCAGGAGAGCTAGGTTTCTTGTATGGGTCTCAGTGGGACAATTGGTCCTCGAGGACGTGGACGTTCGTGAGTTCAAGCTTCGGGATCTCAAAGGTAGAGGGTTTGAGCAAGTCAGGGTTCAGTAAGGACCATTAGCTAAGTTTACCACATGTGGGGAGAAGGTTTCTCGTATACATGAGTTTATCCTTTCCTATTCGTAGGCTTCCAGGAGTAAGTATGATTCTAGGGGGGGAGGATATAGTGCCCCTCTCTTTTGGCTTGTCAGATTTTATGTTTGAGTCTTTTGTGTGTGGTTTCTACCCCTTTGGTGTTGATCAATTTTGGTTTTGGATGTGATGTTTGATTATTTTTCCTGAATTCATATGTGACTTTGACACTTTATGTTATATGGATTGTTAGAATAATGATGTTTTCTTAATGTTGATTATGTGATGTTATTTGATGTATCTATGCTCCGAGAGTTAGATGATTATAGAGATGGATCTTTTTATGTGATATAAGAAGTTGATCTTGATTCTCATAGACGATTATTTATTTTGATCTTATACTATTGATTATCTCTAATGTGCTTGGGGTGAGGGGGAAAATCGCCACACTACTCTTTATGGGCAAGTTGCATCGCTTCCATTCTCTTTTCACGATGTGATGTTATATGGTTTATATGCACATGTTCGATGGTTTGTTTATGCAGCTGCAGATACCGAGCATTGACTCCACATGAATCTTCAGGTCTGAGCGTGCTCTTCAACCCAATGGTAAAGTGGAAAAAAAAGATATAAGTCAAACCCTGGACATTACCCTTTTGTTAGGTAATCTTGAGTTTGTGGCTACTTTTATGTGTTAGTTTTACCCTTGTGTTGTGTTAAAGATCGTAGTTGTCTTCTCTGAGTCAATTAATGCAAATTAATCTTTCTTGCTCGAAAAGAAATTAATCTTGCAATTAAATAGCATTTTAATACTTTTGTTATTCACTTAACTTAATGTAATGTAAATAGTACAAAGTAATTTAACTAGTCAGTTTTGCAAGGAGATAAATAATTTTCCCCCACTCTTATAAATGTAATTATAATAATTAAAAGGAAAAAAAAATTCTTTATGGGCAATTATTTGTCAATGTGCATGTGGGGAGTTATGAAAATGAAATTAATGATTTATTTATGAGGATTCTTGCATGTCGGGGAAGGGAAGATATTTTGGGTATTGTGCAGGAAGCTCAGCCAAGGGAAATTTTTTGGAGTTTTTGGGGAAGAATTATATATTGAAAATTTGTCTAGTATTAGATTGGAATTGGAATGGATGTTAATTGCAAGTGAAATTGTTGATGTTTTGGGATTTATTTTGCAATTGTTTTGGTGAAGAAATTGTGGAAGTTGATTTGGATTTGTGGGGCTCACTAGATTGAATCGAAGATCTTCCATGGATTCTTGCCTCTATGTCTTCATAATTTCTTCCTAGAAAGTGTTTGAGATAGGGATTTTCTTTCGGGTTTTGCATATAAAAATTCTTTTTTTTTTTTATGTAGAAGAGATTCATGGGTGTTTTTTGATTTAGTTGGTGAAACTGGGTTAAATGGGATCTTAAATTTTAAAATGGGGGTTGTATTTCTTCTAAATATGGTAAAAATTTGCCTTTGGGGATTTTATGGGTTATTTGGAAAATTTAAACAGAGGATCTGTGTATTCATTTTATTTTCCTATGAATTCTGGAAAGTAGGGAAATGGGATTGTTATGTAGTAGATTTATTTATTTAATGATATCGATTCTTTCTTTGAATTTGGTTTCAAATCAATTTGGGGATGTATCTGTTAGTGTCCTGGTTAAATTAGTTTCATGGGAAATTTGGGGGGTTTTGGAGTATTTGGGTAAATTTGTGTTTTGTGATTCTTGATCAAACAATTTTGTATGCTCTCTTGCTAAATTTAGTATTCCTCTGTTAATATTCCTGTATACATATGTTTTCTTTTTATAAATGCATGTCCTTTTGTACTTAGATGGAATGTATTAATTTATTTTCAAATTTGGCATTTTGTGCAATGGATCTTTTGTCTCTATATTAGATGGTATCTTGTTTATACGTATATATATACATACTTATATTTGAGTTTTTTAATATAGTTATGCATTGCATAATTTTTTAGTTTCATTTGGCTCTGTTCATTTTTTTTTTGTGTATGCTTTGTGCAATGGGATGTACTCCCACAACCATGGGAGATCCCCATGATTGTGGGGTGTTACACCCACAACCATGGGTGTACCGCCCACGACTTCCTTTGAAGCCAAGCTGAAAACATTGTATCAGCCCTCATGTGACTTTATTTTCCTCCGCTCTGACAAATGTTCTTGTGTGTGTATATATATATATTGTTGGTATTTTGGTATGGTTTTATCATTGATGTCAACACCTACTAAAACACTAGCACTTTGGAGATCTAGCAGCATTTACCGGCAAGCAAGTAACTATTGCACAATTACTGGTATATGGTACACCAGCAAGATATAATGATCACTGGCACTTGGAATGGCATGGAAGACACATGGTTATGTCGAAGACATCATCTAGACATCTTGTCCTGGAGTTTTGTTCATTGGTATATTCATAGTTGCATATTTGTTGTTACCGGCAAATAGGTCTAGGGTTACACCGGCAAGTTTATCTTTTCCAGATCAACATGGCACGCTATGGAGATGATTAATTATTGTTGTAAATGCATTAAGACAACATGTTCAATCGGTTATTGCATCGGATATTATATTGTTTGTAAAATGTTTTTATTGTAATATCTTGTAGATCCGACCTACTAAAATTGGTCTTAGGTTATGGTATAAATGTAAGATCTTATTTGTAATATCAAATGTGGAATGCGAAAAAGGATTGTGTGAAGGTATATGTGAGATTAAGCAGAGCTATACACACAGACATCATCTAAAGATTGAAGGAGGGTTTGTGTGGAAGCATATCAGCATTACATCGGTACTGAATCCAGCATATGAAGATGCAATTTTGTGCAGTACATTCTTATTGGATTTAACCATCCAACTGTAGTCAATGTGACTCCCATTTTGTGATTGAGCAGTGAGCTCTAGGCTGTTGGCCTTTTTCCATGTGCAGACCCCATTTATGTACACTTAATATCTGCAATAGTATCATCTGATTGTGGGTAAGGTTTCCCACCATGGTTTTTCCCCTTACAGGGTTTCCACGTACAAATATTGGTGTTATGTGTTGTGGATGACTTTGAGTTTATGTTTCATGCACTAATCCTTACCGGTATAACAATTAACTATTATAACTGTCTACAGGCATACTTATCTGGTTTACTAGTATTAAGCATTAAGTTGGTTAAATTGTTTTTGGTTTAAATTTATTAGACAACTAATTCACCCCCCCCCCTTCTTAGTTGTCTCTGGGACCTAGCAATTGGTATCAGAGCATAGTCCTCTTTTGCAAAAGTTTAACAGCTTGAGGAGATCCAATGTCTACTAATTATTTTAAGAAGGACAGTCCTAAACTTGATGGAACCAACTATGGCATATGGAAGATCAGAATGGAGACACATCTGAATTGCATTGGAAAAGACATCTAGGAAGTTACAAATAATGGTTATATTGCTACTATACCAGGTCAGCCTAGTCCAGCTAACTTGACAAAAGATAAGGAAAATTATTGCAAAGCAAGAGAAGCACTTTTGAGCACATTATCAAATCAACAGATCATGGGACTATCAGATAGGTCTACTGCTAAAGCTATTTGGGATCATTTGGAAACACTGAATGAAGGAGATTCCATAGTCAAAATTGCAAAACTTGAAAGCTTCCGAGTCAGGTATGAACATCTGAAAATGGAAGAAGATGAAAGGATTTATGCTTTTATGGAAAGAGTAAATGAAATTATTTTGGGTATTAAATGTTGTGGAGGAACCTTAAGTGAGGATGAAATTGTTTCAAAAGTTTTAAGAGGATTGCCATCAGCATATAAAATGAAAGTCACTACTATAAATGAGTTAAGAACAATGCCTAATACATCAGTTACTAGGGATACATTGATTGGCAAACTTTCAGCTTTTGAAATTGAAGAATTTGGTCTTGTTGCTACTATAAAGATAGATTTGGCCTTTAAAGCATCAACATCATCTGCTCCATCATTTGACAAATCTGATTGGAAATCCTTTTATGCAAGAGAACTTGAAGAAAGGAGGAAAGAAAATGAAGAACTTGAAACACTATTTGCAAGGAAAATGCCTAAAGGTCCAATTGGAAGTAAGTATGAAGGTAAAGCACCCTTTAAATGTTTTAACTACAATAAGATTGATCGTATGGCTTTAAGATGCCCTGATAGACATGCTAGACTAAGAGAAGAAGCTAGAAGAACATACAAGCCTAACCCTGAATATTAGAGATACAGATTTAAGAAGAATAAAGACAAATCTTGTTACATTGTTGATGAAGGTGTGACTGATGATTCTGATGAGGATCCGACAGACAATGGATGGGTTTTTGTTGCTATAAGAGAAGATCAACCAGCACCTACTACTCAACTGGTAGTATAGGCCCTGGCAGCTAAAGTTGAAGTAAAGGATGAATGGATCATTGATTCAGGATGCTCACATCATATGACAGGAGACAAAGGTAAATTCTTGAACTTTCAAGAATACAATGGAGGCTTAGTGAGATTTGTAGATAACAAAGCTTGTTCAATCAAAGGTAAGGGTTCAATATCTCTTGATGGTAGGCATAACACTGACAATGTCTACTATGTTGAAGGATTAAAGCATAATCTTTTGAGTGTTGGTCAATTAGTTGAGAAAGGATTTCAGTTACAATTCAAAAATGGAAAATGCAAAATCATGAACAGAACTAGTTTGAAAATTGCAACCGGTAATCGGACTAGAGGTAATATCTTTCATTTGAATAACAGTGAAAAGACATGCTTAATTGCACATATAGATGAAAGTTGGTTATGGCATAAGAGACTCTATCATGTAAACTTTGATTGCATGGTAAAGATCAATACTACTAAGGCAATTACAAATCTACCTAAAATTATCAAACCTCAGAATACAGTATATAAGGAATGTCAATTTGGAAAACAAGTTAGAGCTAGTTTCAAAAGTATTCCAGAAAAATCAAATCATGCTCTTGATTTGATTCACACTGATTTATGTGGTCTAGCTAGAACTAAAAGCTTACAAGGTGATAGATATTTCATGCTAATCATTGATGACTATTCTAGAATGTGTTGGGTTACTTTTCTCAGAGAAAAATCAGAAGCACTTGGAAAGTTCAAACTGTTCAAAGCAATGGTAGAAAATGAAACCGGTAAGAAAATCAAACGTTTAAGATCAGATCAAGGAGGTGAATTTACATCTAGGGATTTTAATACATTCTGTGAAGCGAATGGAATCAGAATACAGCTATTATCACCTCGGACACCACAACAAAATGGAGTTGTTGAAAGGAAAAATAGAACCATCTTGGATGCAGCAAGAAGTATGTTATCAGAAGCAAATTTACCACATGTGTATTGGAGAGAAGCAGTCAGCACAATGGTCTATACATTTAACAAAGTTCACATCAAAGGTGAAACCGGTAAGACCCCTTATGAACTATGGTTTGGTAATACTCCTACTCTTAAGTATTTCAGAATTTTTGGAAGTAAATGTTATATCAGAAGAGATGAGTATATTGGCAAATTTGATCCTAGAAGTGATGAAGGAATATTTCTTGGTTATTCATCTAAGAGCAAAGCATATAGATGTTTTAACAAGAGATTGCAGAAAATTGTTGAGAGTACAAATGTAAAGATTGATGAACAATTCAGAGGAACTTCAAGGTATATAGACTATGAACCGACAACAGAAATTTTGACAAATGAACCTACTCTAAATCCACCGGTACAGAATGAAGATCCAGTTACCCTGGTACCATCTGAGGATTCCATAGTAATTGAGGAACAACGGCAAATTAAGACACCCTGGTATGTAAGACGGAATCACTCTGAAGATCAGATAATTGGAAACAAGTTTAAAGGAGTTATGACAAGAGGAAGATTGGCAAATGAAGAGGTATGTCTTATTTCTCAAATTGAACCATCACCTGTTAATGAGGCATGTGAAGATAAATTTTGGATTAAAGCTATAGAAGAAGAATTAGAACAAATTGAGAAAAACAACTCTTGGACATTAGTTCCCCGACCTAAAGATAAAAATGTAATTGGAACCAAATGGGTATTTAGAAAAAAACTTAATGAAGATGGTAAGGTTGTCAAAAATAAAGCAAGACTAGTGTGTAAGG
Organism: Cryptomeria japonica; assembly: GCF_030272615.1. Classification (NCBI taxonomy): domain Eukaryota; kingdom Viridiplantae; phylum Streptophyta; class Pinopsida; order Cupressales; family Cupressaceae; genus Cryptomeria; species Cryptomeria japonica. The sequence continues at coordinate 472,787,016 of NC_081405.1, forward strand.
GATATTCTTGGAAAGAAGGAGTTGATTACAATGAAACCTTTGCACTGGTAGCTAGAATTGAGGCAGTCAAATTATTTTTGGCTTTTGCAGCTCACAAGAACTACAAAGTTTATCAAATGGATATTAAATGTGCATTTTTGAATGGAGATCTTGAAGAGGAAGTATACATTGAACAACCTGATGGATTTTCTTTGACAGATGACAATGATATGGTTTGTAGGTAAAGAAAAGCTCTGTAAGGACTAAAACAAGCTCCAAGAGCTTGGTATGCAAGATTGGATAAATATCTTTTAAAGATTGGTTTTACTAAAGGAAATGCATACAACAATTTATATTGTAGAGTAACTAATGAAGACATCTTGATTATAGAAGTATTTGTTGATGATATATTCTTTGGAGGAGAAGATGCATGATGTAAGGAATTTTCTATTAAAATGCAGCAAGAATTTGAAATATCTATGATTGGAGAAATAAAATTCTTTTTAGGATTATAGATCTCACAGACTGATAAAGGTATATTCTTGAGTCAATCCAAATACTTAAAATAGTTGCTAAAGAAATTTGGTATGGAGAACTCTAAACCAGTAAGCACACCTATGACAAAAAATGACAAATTATCACAAAGGGATGAATCTACACCTATTAATCCAACTAGATACAAATCTATGATAGGAGGTTTACTGTATTTGACACAAACCAGACCTGATATTATTAATGTAGTATGTATTGTTTCTAGATTTCAAAGTAATCCTAGAGAAAATCATGAATCAACAGTAAAAAGGATTTTTCGGTACGTACAAGGCACTATAAATCTTGGATTATGGTATCCTAGAGATGAAAACTTTGAATTATGTGCATACACATATGCAAATTGGGTAGGAGATGTGGATGATAGAAAAAGCACCACCAGCGGAGCATTCTTTCTTGGAAATAGATTAGTTTCTTGGTTGAGTAAGAAACAGAGTTGTACATCTTTATCAACAGTAGAATCAGAATATGTTGCAGCAGCAACTAACTATACATAGGTACTATGGCTTAAGCAAATGTTGAAAGACATAAAGGTAAAATGCAAGGAACCTATTACTATCTATTCTGATAACACTGCAGTAATTGATATATCTAAGAATCTGGTATTACATTCTAAAACCAAACATGTTTCTATCAAAATAAATTTTCTAAGGGAAAAAGTTGAATCTAAGGAGATAAAACTGGTTTATGTGAATACTAAAGAGCAGATTGCAGATATTTTCACTAAACCTTTGCCTAAGGATACTTTTGAATATCTCAAAGATCAGCTTGGAGTCATACCACCACCAGTAGAGACTTAGACAGTTGATGATTGTCATCAACTGACAGAATTAACAGAGAAATCTTTTAATCCGGTCTTTGATGAGGAAGCTACTTCTCAGGGGGAGTAGTTGGTATATTGAATTGATTGGTATTTTGTATATGAACTTGGTATTATTGTAACTTTGGCATTTGATGTCAAAGGGGGAGAGATATCTATGGAAAAACACATTATATTTTGGAGAGATTGGTATTAAAAAACTTTGGAAAACACATGTTGCTCCCAGGGGGAGAGATTGTTGTTTAGGAGAGATTATTTTCTGGTTATAATCTTTTTGGAGATTGTTGGTTTTTGATACTTGGCATTTCTGTTTTGGCACTTTGATGGTTTTTCCATCTTGTGTTGCCATCAATGCCAAAGGGGGAGATTTTTGGTATTTTGGTATGGTTTTGTCATTGATGTTAACACCTACTAAAACACTAGCACTTTGGAGATCCAGCAGCATTTACCAACAAGCAAGTAACTATTGCACAGTTACTGGTATATGGTACACCGGCAAGATATAATGATCACCGACACTTGGAATGGCATGGAAGACACATGGTTATGTCGAAGACATCGTCTGGACATCTTGTCCTGGAGTTTTGTTCATTGGTATATTCATAGTTGCATATTTGCTATTACCAACAAATAGGTCTAGGGTTACACCGACAGGTTTATCTTTTCCAGATCAGCATGGCACGCTATGGAGATGATTAATTATTGTTGTAAATGCATTAAGCCTACATGTTCAATCGGTTATTGCATCGGATATTATATTGTTTGTAAAATGTTTTTATTGTAATATCTTGTAGAGCCGACCTACTAAAATTGGTCTTAGGTTATGGTATAAATGTAAGATCTTATTTGTAAGATCAAATGTGGAATGTGAAAAAGGATTGTGTGAAGGTATATGAAAGATTAAGCAGAGCTATACATGCAGACATCATCTAAAGATTGAAGGAGGGTTTGTGTGGAAGCATATCAGCATTACACCGGTACTGAGTCCAGCATATGAAGATGCTATTTTGTGCAGTACATTCTTATTGGATTTAACCATCCAACTGTAGTCAATGTGACTCCCATTTTGTGATTGAGTAGTGAGCTCTAGGCTGTTGGCCTTTCTGCATGTGCAGACCCCATTTATGTACACTTAATATCTGCAATAGTATCATCTGATTGTGGGTAAGGTTTCCCACCGTGGTTTTTCCCCTTACAGGGTTTCCACGTACAAATATTGGTGTTATGTGTTGTGGATGACTTTGTGTTTATGTTTCATGCACTAATCCTTACAGGTATAACAATTAACTATTATAACTGTCTACCGGCATACTTATCTGGTTTACCGGTATTAAGCATTAAGTTGGTTAAATTGTTTTTGGTTTAAATTTATTAGACAACTGATTCACCCCCCCCCCCCTCCTCTCAGTTGTCTTTGTGACCTAGCATATATAAGCAAATGGATGTGTTTATAGTTAATGTATCTCATCCTTTAAAATATATATATATCTGGGGCATACACACAGTTCAGATAGTTAATATCTGAAACAAACATTTATGTATAAACACAATGAATTTGTATTTGTAGGGATGTCCTTTATCTATTTATTTGTTAATCAAGTTTTTTTGAAATGAAAATTATTTGAGAGAAATTTCATTTAAACTATAGAAATATTAAAATAATAGTTCTTATATTGATTTGGTATTAATGGTAGTGAGATGTGTTTTAAATGAATGAAGTGGAGATATAAAAAAAAATATAATGACTAATTTACTTCATTGGTGTTACTTGATATTAGAATCCTTTATTTTGAATGGAAAAGAGTCATGAAATTTGGTATTGTGGAGTAATAATGTTAATCTCTATATTATTGTGGTCATCTTGTTGCTTAGAGGTATCTTTCTATCCTGGCATTTTAAGATCGTAATCTAGTCTTGGTTCTTTTTGTCCTTGTGGTAAATTTTCAGTTGATTGGCTCTTTGATTGGTTCTGGAGGCCTTGGGAGGGAGTTTTATGGTTTCATTATTGTTCGGCCATGTTCTTTTCCCCAAAATTAAGTTTCAGTCTGTAGCTAGATGGTGATTCCTAGCCTACTCTGAATCCTCCCTATGTATTAATTTATTCTAGCAAGAGGGTCATGTCGTGTTATGGTATTTAAGTGCTTTCCATCTTGTGATTTCTTGTTTGGACTTTGGTTTTGTTTAGTTCCTAGGTGCATTCATGGGAGAGTGGCTTTCATTGGGGGTCAGGACCCAAAGTGGTCGCCAGGGTAACTTAATGAAAGTTGGTAAACAAGTGATAACATAACTTAATTAATTGGGGATGGGTAGTTAGTTCACACTAAATAATATAGTTATTTGGATTCCTCTCTTACTTCTAAATGCTTGTATAGGTTCAGGGTAAGATGAGAGGGCCTGTAATGGAATCCACCAATCTTGTCTCCACAAAAGGTTGGTGTGGTCCACTAGAGTTGTATGGGGGTTGGAGATCAAGAGAAGTTACTAGGGTAACCCAAGATGGGGGTCGAGACCTAGTGAAGACCTACCAGGGTAAATAATGACAACTTAGTGAGGACACTCTTCCCAGTTGCATACCTAGTCGTTTTCTTTGTTGTTTCTCTGTGTTTGCTTGGGCCTCTCGAATCTAGAAGTTGTTTGTTGTTCTTGTGAGTTCTCTATTCCGTCTTGTGATTTCCTTGTGAATGTATATTTTTGAGTCTTGAGTTTGATCTTGTTTCATTTGTGCCTTCCTCTTGTCTCTTGGGTCTAACTAATACCTCCTAGCACGGGGGGTGGACTTGATGGTACCACATGGTTGGGCAGAGTGTTATTCGCACCCATTGGATTTTGGTTCGAGTAGCATCCTAATCGAGATAGTTTGAGAGAGGAGTGAAGATCTACCTTGTGATCCATATTTTGAGCACTTGACATTATTGTACTTTGAAGAATTATATCCTTATGGTTACCTTGTAACGTAAATTATGATCATATGAATATTTATGGCTATGTAATTTGAACCATGTACCTTGAGCAGGACAATGTAATATTATTTGTAAAAGTTTCTCATTCTTCTTTTATGTTTGGTTATGATATTGAAGTTATATCGTTGTGAGGCCTTGATGACACTTGGATGATTTATATGATCTTATATCTTATCTTGTATCATCTTGTAACATTGTAAATGTATAGTTTATTTCTTCTTTTCAAAAAAAAAAATTATTCGCATCTTTATTGGTTATATTGTTTTGTCCTCTAGGCCTCATAGTGGGGGTGTTACAGCGTCTAGGCTGAAATTTTTTAACTTTGTTATTCTCTTGTTTCTTATTCTTGCTTCTTAGAGAATTATTTCTTCTGCACTACAACTATAAGCTTAAAAATTTCAAAACAAGCAATGAAATAATTTCCTTATTGAGATAATGTTTTTATCTCAGCCATAAATTGATTACACACACTTTGGGTCATTAATTTCATACTTCGTCCGCATGATCCGCCCGCCATAACCTGTACTTTGTTTCTTGATTCACTGAGTTGGCGGTGGTCATAAAATGTGTGCTTTATTACTATAATCATTACTTTAGTATTTGAAATGACACATGACCTCAATTCAAATTTATCCCTTATTTCTCCATTGAAAAATTACAACTTATAATGTCATTGTTATTAATAAGCTAGCAGAGATTTTCATATAAGCATAATTTATCATTCGCACTTTATATCTAAAAAAATAGAAAATATCCTTGTCAGGAGCTTCTATAAATAATTGATTAATGCTTGACAATCAAGAGCCATCATGCAGAATTGACCATCTTACTAAAAAGGCAAAGGGCAGATTCATCAAGAGCTATTCGGAGCATAGATATCAATTTATTAGTAGTAAGCTGACCAACTAATCAGGAGTTACTCTGAGCTCTATCTGCATGAAATAAATAAGCATTAAATAAAATGAGATGATTTCTTGCAAATAAGATTTTTGCTTCAAGAACAATCGAGAGCTACCGAAACATAGATCAAACAAAAGACTTATTTCTAGAGAGTCAATAGCCATTAGGACCAAACTGTAGTTGATTTGAAAAAGGCTACCATTTCTGGTTTTCAAATTTTTCCTTAGGTATGAATCACCATTTCTAGTTTTCAATTCACCCCTGGGGTACACCACCATTTTTGGTTTTCAATTTTCTCTGATTGTTTTTAGGAGATAAACCGCCATTGTTGGTTTTCAATTTATCTCTTTTATTTTGTCTTTTTGTTGGAATTATTTAGAACTTTTTTCACCACAAAAGTGATTTCTATGATGAAATGTTCAATTCTAGACTACAACTTTGAAATGATTTCTTATTTAGATTCTCGTTTATGATAAAGTTTGAGATGATGACCATTTACCAACATAGTCCTTCTTTATCCATCAATAGGTACTAACTGAACTGCACCATTGTTTAAAACTTGATCTATCTCATAGGGTCCTAACCATCTTGTATGAAGCTTTCCTTTGAATTCTCAAAACTAAGAATCAAACAATAGTGCCCAATCTCCTTTCTTGAATTGTCTTGAAACAATATGCTTATCATGCTATATTTTCCTCTGATTCTAAACCATCTATGTATGTTGCAAATCTTTCATTCTCATTTCATCTAATCTATTTACCTACAAAATTCTTGTCGTCTTTAATTCAAACAGACTAATCCCAATTTCTATTATGTTCTCAAATTCTACATTTCAAACTCAATTGGTATAATAGGGGTCTTCCCATACAATAATTCATATGGAGAGAATCATGTTATAGTTTTGCAGGTTATATTGAATGCCCATATAGTCTCATCCAATCTATCTGACCAATCTGATTTCCTTAAAGAAACATTATTTGTTATTATGTTTTCCAATTCACTATGGGTAACTTCTACTTGACCATTTGCTTGTGGATGGTATGGTGAAGAATTTTGGTGTGTCATCCTATGCTTGTGCATGAAATATTCCATCATGGTAGACATGAATTGCGGTCCTTGATTAGACGCTATCTCTCTAGGTGCACCAAATCTCTGAAGAATGTGTTTGTATAGAAAATTTGCTACTTTGTCTTCTCTTGCTATTGGCAATGATTTCACTTTGACCTATTTTGTAACATAATTTGTACAAACCAAAATTTAGTCATTTCATCTAGAAGGGGGATCAACAAGACCCTCAAAGTCAATTCCCCATTTTTCAAATGGTTTCGAGACTATCTATGGTTGAAGTGGTATCCCCATTTTTGTTGTTGGTCTCCCCATGTGGTGCCACTCATCATAGTGCTTCACATATAATGAAACATTTTTAATCATGGTAAGCCAAAAATAGGCTGTACCTAGGATCTTGTAAATTGTTCTGATCACAGAATAATGTCCTCCTTTTGGCTCATTATTACATGCATGTATAATGTCATAAACATTAATTTATTATACACACCTATGAAGAACATGATTAGGACACATTTTAAATAGGATACCATTAATCCATTGAAATCTAGAACTTTTATGAATTAATCATTTCTTTTGCTTAGGATTGAAATGATTTGGGCAAGTTTCCTTGTTACAAGATAATTTGCAATATCAGCAAACCAAGGTGATTGTACTGAAATAGAAAACAAGTGCTCAAATGGAAATGCATCATTTATTGGTTCATTGTTCCCCTAAAAAACCATCCTTGAGATAAAATCAGCAACAACATTATCTTTTCCTGGCTTATCCACAATGGTAATATCCAATTCTTGCAAAAGTAGCAACCACCTTATTATGCGACCACCTACAATGGCTTTATTTATTAAGTACCTAATGGTTGCATGATCAATGTGGATAGATATTTTATAACTGGTAATATAATGTCTAAACTTGTTGATTGTATACACAATGGAAAAAATTATTTTCTAGTAGTGGTATAATTCGTCTCCGTTAAGCTTAAGTTTTTGTTGATCTAATAGATGGCATGCATCCCTCCATTTTCATCTTTTTAACCCAAGACTACTCCAATAGCCAAGTTGGACACATCTGTATGTATGTGAAATGACTCTTCCCCAAATAGGTTCCTTTATTATAGGTGAAGTAGTCAAGGCATTCTTGATAACTTCAAATGACTTCTGGCAATTATTCGTCCATAAGAATTATGAATCATTTTTGAGCAATGTGAACAAGGGTTCTGCAATTTTATCAAATCCTTCAATAAATATCATGTAATAACCTGTATTTCCAAGAAAACTTCTAGCATTAGTTTGATTTTTTGGAACTACAATTCGTTGAATGACTTCCACCTTCTTTGGATCAAATTTAATACCTTCCTTAGAAATATGATCCCCTATAACAATTCCTCCTGTCATCATAAGAGCACATTTTTCATGATTTAATGACAGTCTATGATCCTTGCATCTTTGAAATACTTTATCCAAGCTTACCAGTGCTTCATCAAATATTTTTCCATGCACCGTAAAATCATCCATGTATATTGAAGCAATCACCATTGAGGAGGGACCTCAAAGAGATCAATCTGAACCGATCAACAAGAGTAAACACAATGAAAACACAAAGATATGATGGAGGCAATGTGGAATAGATTCTTTTATTGTATGAAAATTGATTAAATCCAACCAATAACAACATACAGGGTCACAGGCTCGGTAGAACATATAGAATAGGTCACATTCGAGAACTTGACTCTTAAGATCTATCTTCTACGCACAGTCTAGCTACTTGATTCTCTACTTGATTACATTCTAATGTGCAATTATAATTATATATCGATCCAAAGGATCCAGTCAACCAAAAAGGATCAAACCCAAAGAAGAAGACCTAACATGTAGAATAACAAGGTCGGCCTCCACCAAGAGATTCCTCTGGAAAATCCAAAGAATGAAACGTAGATTGTGGGAAAAGGTCAGTCGCACACCAAGGAACATCGAAATCAATGTCCAAGGCTCCACAAGCTTTGGAAGGGGTTCCGGTAGATCACCAAAATAGGTCTAGGCAACTGGTAACAAGAACTACGAACTGGTAACAAGAACTGCCAACTGGTAATAGGACAACTGTCAAGGAAACCGATAGCGATATCTTGCTAAAAAATGATCCAAAAGCGATGTGGTCTGGAAGAAATAAAGATGATCAAGTCTTCAAGCTGAATAAAACTCCATAGGATCTGGTGAGACAAAACCGGGACACACAAAAAGGAAAATAGAAAGGAAAATGTTTTTTGTCGATGCAAGATTGCTATGCACCGAGGATGCTACCACATCAAACATCCAAGGTTATTGAAAAAGTGAGCCTCTCACTTTGTTGGGGTCAGAGGGAAACCAAGGCAGTCTACCTCTTCTTGAGAAATCCCAAATGAATCTTCAACTAGTCTGTCCTTCCACTTCATAAGATATTCCTTATACTGTCTGCTCCGGGAACTATGCCCAATCCTATTGTCCAAAATCTCTTCAATCTGATCCGGTTCCTTTTGGGGAAACTGTTTCTCCAAGTCTACAACATTGTTCTCACTAAATTTTGGTTCAAGATACTCATGAAGATCTGCAATGTTAAACACTAGTGAAATACTTAGACTACCCGGTAACTCCACTTCTTATGCATTTCCAAAACCGAACTTCCTCAAAATCCTGCAAGGTCCAAACTTCTTCATCTGGAACTTGTTATAAGTTCCAACAAGGAATATCTCTTTTCTCAAATATACCATCACTTCATTGCCAACTTCAAATTCCTTATGTCTCTTCTTCTCATCTGCCTTCTCCTTATACTTATTGTTCATGTCTTCCAAATGCTTCTTAACCTGAATATGCAATGTTGCCATGTGATCTGCAAAGTCTTTTACTTCTAAACTTCTCCATTCTTCACTGCTAATGTCTCTCAATTATAATATACCTCTAGGATTCACTTTGGTAATAATCTCAAAAGGTGTTCTTCCAGTACTTCTAGTCACTGAATTGTTGTAGGCAAACTTTGCTTGTGCAAGGATCAAATCCCAACTTCCGGTTTTATCTCCCACTAAACATCTCAAGAAATATCCCAAACTTTGGTTAACAACTTCTGTTTGTCCATCAGTCTATGGATGAAAAGTAGAACTAAACTTCAAATCTATATTCATCTTCTACCAAAGTGTTCTAAAAAAATAGCCAACAAAATTAGTGTCTCTATCTAGAACTATGCTCTTAGGTAATCCATACAACCTTACCCCTTCCTTGAAAAATAGATCTGCTACATGAAATGCGTCTGATGGCTTCTTACAAGGTATTTGTGTGCGGGAAAAGTGCTGCAATGAAATGTAAAATCCGGTTTCTAGACAAGTCCACACACTAATGGGACTCTTGGTATAAGTTATCGAGCTATGTTGAATAGCTCAACTTCCCAAGGGATGTTACATTGTTCTCTATCTCATAGGATCCCTCAAGTCAATGCCTTTTCTCTCAAATCACTGAGCAAAGTGACTTAGGAATGACAACTATGAGAATGAGGGATATTGATCAACTTAATATGAATGCATTCCTAGTTATGCATGATAAATCTAGTATGAATTAAACTAGCATGGATATGATGATAAGATAAAAGATTAGTAAAACCTATCCTAACATGATATACTAGTATAATATGAGAATGTTGTGATAATAGAAATGCTTCTTAAAATGGTTATTAAGATGATTTATATTCAAAGAGAGGCTAAATACTTGATTAAATGATTATGGATGTATGAGATTTAGATGCTTAGTAAAATGTCTATAAGTTTGATACTAAAGACTTCGATATAAAAATGAAGAATGAGAGCTCTATTTATAGGAAAAATAGGGCAATGGATGGTCAAGATTGGATAATCTTAACAAGGGCCATGATTGAAAGTTATCAATCCATGTTTACAATTCTTACCAATGAAATGGTGACAACTGTCAACAAAAGACTGCTTGAGAGGAGATGTAAGAATCATTAAATGCTTGAGAAGACCTCATGGTTACCTTAGAAGGTAAGGGTTAAGGTTAGGCTAAGGTTATCCATTGGATAAAGCTTTTATCCAAAGGGTAAACTTTTGTGCACGGGTTAAAGAGATAACCAAGGGTAAAGCCATGAATACTTGATGAGACCCTTGGGTTAGATGAAGGTTGAGTTAGGCAAAAAGTCTCTATCCATGTAAGAAGGTTGAGTTAACCATTAATGGTTTGGAAGACTTTGGAGGTTAACTTGTTGAGGACATAAAGCCTTTAATGGTTTTCAAAGACTTTAAGGGTTTGAGAAGTGACTTCCCTTTACTTAGGGATGTGACAATATTTGGGAGATCTATTAGGCTAATTTAGAAGTGATTAGAAAAATCTAGAAGGGAGTTTAGGGAGGCAAGTGGGAGATGTAGGAAAATGCAAGTGGATGGAGGGGAATTTTAATTAAAATAAATTACTTTATTTCAACTAAAATAGATGTAACCTGCATAAATACAAGTGGGGGATTTAAAATAAATAAATTAGATTTATTTACTTGCAATGAATAATTTAATTAAATGTAAATTTAATTAAAAGGGGAGAAAGGGGAATTAATTAAATAAAGTGATTTAGTTAATTAAAGGATATGAAAGAAATGTGAATTTAATTAAATAAATTGAGTAATTCATTTAATCAAATAGATGAATGTAAATAAATTTAATTAAATGGAATTTAATTAAATAGAGGAATGGGGTTGGAATGAATATTAAATATTCACTTAGGAAAGTGGCATTTTATACGTCTACATTTTTCCCCTCTTTGAAGTGGCGTGTGTGCACATGTTGATTCAAAGAAAATTATCGGATATGTCATCAAAAATTGATCAATGTGATGTTGTGTGTCAATATGTAGATGTGGTGTCCCAGATTTGATAGACAATATTGATAATGCCCCATCGGGAGATGAATCAAGGATTTTGAAAATTTAATTGATTTGACGATCATTTTTTAATTAATTGCATTTTGAATTTTTGACTGTGTTGAATGTAGTATAATTGATTCATCTCCCAAAAAATGATGTTTGATAAGGGTAAAAGTGAGAAAATGAGCAAAATGCATGCCCCACCTACTAACCCTTTTTGACTTTTACCCTATAAGAAGGTAAAAAGTGATTTTATTTTCATCATTTGCATATTTGACCTCTTATGATAGTGACACGTGGAGTTTGACAAAAATGTTGGTTCCTTATGCTTCTCATCCATTTGAGTGCATTTGTCGATACCGAAGGCCTGCCATGTATGGTCCGCCTATAAGTCACCTAAATTTTGCCACGTTTTTTATTTATTTTGTCGATTTTGGTCATGTTTTCTATTTTTTGTTTTGAATTTCATCATTTTAGCACGTAGGAGGTCTTGCATAGCACATACGATAAGCATTGTAGCGCGTAGGGTTTCTTAGGTAGGGTAGCGTCCTAGGTGCTTTCAACAGCTGTCGCAGGTATAGGATAGCGCATAGAGTTTTTTAGCGCATAGGTGTAACAGGTGACCACTTTGGGAATGTAGGATAGCGCATAGGATAGGCTAGCGCATGGGGTTGGAAGGTTAGCACGATGGTGATGTTTTCTAGCACATAGGGTAAAGAGTATAGCGTGTAGGTGAAGAAGAATAGCACATGTCTAGCAGCTTAGCGCGTGGAAGGGCTGCTTTGGCGCATGGGGTAAAAAAAGTTGGTAGAAATGATTTTGGAGAATGCATCGCTTGGGAGAATAAATGAGGTAGATGGCTTAGGGGTGGATAGGTGTCTGTTGAGGGTTGTAAGGTTGTGCCTGCTATCTTAGTGTTAGATTTTGCTATTTTGAATTCTGCGTCTGATATGGATTGCCAAATTGAGTGTTTCGGGATGGGTTTCGAGCCAATGTTTTGCCTGCTGTGATGATGTCCGATTCTTGATTTGAGAGTCCATTGAAATTGCTTTTGTTATGAAGTGCCAAGCTGATTGATTGTTTGATGTGGATCTTTTATTTTTGCCTTGCAATATGAAATTCATGTTTGATATGAGTTCTGATTTTTTATTTCCGATATGTTTCCTGATATGATGCTTGCGATATGGATTTTTGAGTTGCTTGCGTTATGGGTCATTCAGATAATTTTGATATGGTGCTTGCGTTATGGGTCTTTGAGATGATTTCTCGATATGGATTTTTTATTTTCGATATGATGCTTGCGTTATGGGTCTTTGAGATGATTTCTCAATATGGATTTTGATTTTCGATATGGGACTTGATTTTTTGTATGGATTTTGATTTGATGCTTTGTTGTTTCAAGTTGATTCTATTTTGAATGGATATATCGAATAGATGTGGGAACTGATGATGAACATTTGTTTTTTTGCAAACACAACTTGGTGTACTCCAGTCGCAAGAGCGATTTCTGAGACCATGGTCATTGATTCGACAGTTATCATAGACGGATAGAGATGTTATTGAGAGATGTGGTTTATCCTCTTTATTGGACATACCTCGGTATATCATAAACCGGGGTTTGCTGACAGCTTTAGTAGAGAGGTGGCACGGTGATACGAACACCTTTCATTTGGCGACAGGTGAGATGACAGTCACTCCAGAGGATTGTTATTGGATTTTGTGAATTCAAGTGATTGGGGCACTATTGCCATATGAGCAGACCGAGGAGGGTGGGATAGAGGCTCTTCATTGGATATTCCATGATGATCAGATTTGTGGATACGAGATCCCTTGGCAAGAGTTTGTGGATCTTGATTATGCTCCTTTACCCTCTATACTGGCAGGTTTCATAGGTGGATTCTTGTGTCCCGACTAGAGGTCGAAGGGACTAACAGTGGGTTGGGGATTGGTGTCAGAGGACATGGTTACAAAGGGATGCAGGTTCGCTTGGGGGTCATGTATGTTAGCAAATTTGTATAGGGAGCTACACCAGGTGGTATATCTAGGATACGATAGCTTGTCAATGGGGGTGACATTATTATAGGTGTGGGCTTGGGAGAAAATTCCTGCATGCAAGGCCACTGGCAGATAGGGATAGGTTTATTGGTCGAGCCTATGTGTATGGGTATATAGGTATAGTTGTCCAGCGTAAGCTGGGCAAGCTAGATCATTGGAGGAGGATTTTGGATGATATTGATACAATAATTTGGAGACCCTATATGGATTGCGAGGTATGGACTGAGGACGGGCTAGAGATGCCCTATGTTTATATGTCTAGATACCTGATTGGGCAGATGCCCTTTATTATTGAGATATTTTTGCATAGTCATGTTTTGCGACAGTATGGTCGACAACAGGGTATACCACAGGGAGCATGCTTATATGCTCGTCGAAGATAGGACGTTCTCGAGTGGGGTCCTATAGTAGATAGTGCAATAGCTATGGAGGAGTACATGCTTTTGGCGAGACAAATATGGGATTACGGGGCTAAGGTTGTGGATGCTGGGATGACCGAGGAGTTCTTGACCTACTTTGTGGCACATGCAATGGTACAGATATCAGATCTGATAGAGATGCTTCTTGCCTTTGACAATGATGAGGATGAGCAGCTAGAGAGGCAAGAGGGAGAGGAGGTGGAGGAGGGAGGTGGGTATGATGGAGGAGATGGTGGAGGAGATGGGAGAGGAGGTGGTAGAAGGAGACAGGGAGATAGAGGAGGAGATGGAGGGAGGAGAGGAGATAGAGGGGGACATGGAGGGAGGAGAGAGAGAGGAGGATAGATTAGATTAGACAGATGACAGGGTGGTGATGGAGGGAGAGGAGGTTTGGTTCTTGGAGTTGGCAAAGTTGGTAGAGTGGGCGAGGTGTTGGCAGTTGTGGGTGAGGTAGAGGAGTTTAGGCGGCCAACCCAATAGAGGAGATCAGATGTATTACCTCCACTGACACCTAGGACAAGGACAGGCGGTGTCACCACTCAAGTACCTATGTAGATCAGGGTACCATCGCATCAACAAGATTCACAAATTCAAGTGCTGCATGTTACAGTGTAGGAGTTACAGGCATAAGTACTAGCTCAGTAGCGTCAGATTGTGCAAATCACAACAAAGCGAGAAACAGTGATAGAGTGCCTAGGTCGAGCAGAGGCTCATGCAGATAGTTTGGAGAGAGAAGTGGTCAGTGCCCCTATGAGAAACACATTAAGAGAGATGTAGTACGCAGCCAAGGAGCCTAAGTACTACAAGCATTTATATGAGGAGGTGGTCCCTAGAGATCGTAGAGCTCCTAGCTATGTTGCGGTGGCATCCGGTCGATCCATTCAGACTCATTCGAGGATAGAGAGTAGAGGGGTTATAGGGCCTTCCCATCATGATCCTACTGGTGGAGACCCAAGTGCTGGGACATCTGTTGCGAGACCATCAACCTCAGGAGATAGTCATACCTAAGAGACTTGTCTCTATTGTATTTTGAGCATTGTGTTGTATTTTGACAGACATGACATCCCTTGTACATTTTGACCCTTTATTTTTTATTTTTTTTGAGATATATATGACACCGACTTTCTGATCCACATGTGATGTGTATATGGATGATGATTTATGCATTGATATGATATTTCTATGATGATGATGTGATTCTTAGATAAATGATCTCGATTTGATATTGATTGATATGATGGATGATGTGATGATTTAATGATAGGTTGCATTGATGAATTTGATTTGTGAGATGTATCTTGAAAATGTATGATAATGATAATGATAATGAAATGAGATGTATCTTGAAAATGAGATGTATGATAATGATAATGATGTGAGATGTATCTTGAAAATGAGATGTATGATAATGATAATGATGTGAGATATCTTGAAAATGACATGTATGATAATGATAATGATGTGAGATGTATCTTGAAAATGAGATGTATGCTAATGATAATGATATGAGATGTATCTTGAAAATGAGATGTATGATAATGATAACAATGTGAGATGTATCTTGAAAATGAGATGTATGATAATGATAATGATGTGAGATGTATAGTTAAATGCAAAATGATATGCAGCTAAGTGATCACCCTCATTTTCTCGTTGTCATTCCTGCATAGTCACATTTTTTTGCTCTGTTTTTGTTTGTAATCATTGAGCTTTTGCTATGTTGGAAGTTTATACAAGAATAATGGTATAATTGAACCATAATGACCTGAGTAAAACGTACATGGATTTTGATATTTCAAGACGGCACAAGCGTTGAGGTATAATTAAACCAAGACAACCTGAGTGTTGCTTGCATAAAATAGACAAGAGTTAACCATTTGTATGCACGAAGTGGAACAATGTATTCAATGATATGTTTTCAATCATGTCTCAGACAAATTTGCACCGCACAAATGATCGCATCACAGACAAAAAACCAAAAAATATCAGACTCCCCCGCTACTTTCTCTAGCTCAATGTATCGTTGAGAAATTCATAAGGTGGCATGATTCAAATAATTTGAAGTGCAAAATAGTCAAAACTTCATGTGATATGTAAACAAATTATAATTCAAAAAATCATCCATCATGTGTGTGTTGAAGTTGTTAATGGGATCAGTGTCTTGTTTTCTCAACTGATGAGTTGTTGTTGAGAGGGTTTCCTTAACATGTTGTGATTCTTGTTTGCTTGTTTCTGGAATGTTTTGAAGTCAGAGGAACGCTACCCCTAGCTCTAGATACCTAGCGATGTGGATATTCACAGTGATTACCAAGCCATGGTCGGATATGATGAACTAATCTTTAGATAAGCAAGGACAGTGACTACGCTAAGTATGTTTGGGATAATGTTGCATAAAAAGTGTTGGGCAATGGCCATTTAGCTCTGATTTTGGATGCAAAAGATATGAGTAATGATAGATAGAGGATTTGTTCCCTCACAAGTAGTGCATGTTTCCAAGTTTTCACCACTTGTTTTTATTGCACCCTTTTATTGTTTTTCTAATTTTTTATTTTTTTTATTTATTTTTTTTATTTTTCACTTTTTTTGTGCATTAGACCACTCAAGCATATAATTTATTTAGATGAATGTTGTTGGTTGGATAATCAAGCACATCTCCTTCTAAAGTTGTTAGCTGATAGGTGCCTGATCCATAGGCTGATATGATAACATAGGGACCTAACCAATTAGGTTCAAACCTCCCCTTCTTTTCTCGATCCTGTTGATCTGGGATTTTCTTTGAGTACAAGATCACCAACTTTAAAAATCCTAGGGATGACTCTATGGTTGTAACTTTTGCACATGCGTTGCTGGTATGCTTTGAGGTGATCATAGGAATGTTGTCATTTTTCATCCAGAAGCTCTAGTTCTTGCAATTTGTTGACACGATACTCCTCATCTGGTATGAGGCCTTTTAAAGATACTCCGAGTGATGGAATTTCTACCTCAAGAGGTAAAATTGCTTTTGATCCATACACCAATGAATATGGCATAGCCCCTGTAGGTGTCCTAATGCTATCCTATATGCCCAGAGTGTTGAATTGAGTTGTACATGTCGATCCTTACTTGCATCATTTACTATTTTCGTTAGGATTTTTAGGATTATTTTATTTGATGCCTCTGCTTAACCATTCCCCTGTGGGTAGTAAGGTGTAGAGAAACGATGTTAGATTTTGAATCGCTCACATAGTTCTCGCACATCCTGATTTTTGAATGGACACCCATTGTCTATGATGATGGAATGGGGAATGCCATATCTGCAAATTAGATAATTGAGAATAAATGAGGCAATCTATTTTCTAGTTACTGTGGTCAATGGAATTGCTTCAATCCATTTTGTGAAATACTATGTTGCAGTGATAATGAACTTGTGTCCATTTGAAGAGGAAGAATGGATTTTCACTACTAAATCAAGTCCTCACTGACAGAAAGGCCATGATGTTGTAAATGGCTTCAACTCTTGTGTTGGTGCATGGATAAGATTGCCATGAATTTGGCACTTAGGACATTTCTTTGCAAATTGATAAGAGTCTTTCTCCATTGTCAACCAGTAATATCCCATTCTCAGAAGATTTTTAGTGAGAGTAGGACCACTTGAATGCATGCCATAGATACCCTCATGAATCTCATGTAAAGCAGAGAGATTAATTATGATCAAGGCAATGAAGAAGAGTACCATCTAGACCTCGACAGTAAAGGGTATTAGCGGTTAAGGTATAATGGGTGGCTTGCCGGATAAAGTTGCATTTTTTGTTACAAGATAGGTTAATGGGTAGGGTATTGGTTTTAATATATTCATATATTTTTCCATATAAAGGAGATTTTGAACCGATTAAGGCATAGATGACATGGGATGCAGAATTATCATAGGCTAGGGAAAACAATTTATCTACCAGGAACTCATAACAACTCTTTTTTTCTGGAATTTGTAGTAGTGAAGCGATAGTGGCCATTGCATCGGTCGCTCTATTGTTCAACCTTGGTATTTGCTTGAAGGTAATGTGTACAAAGTACTATTTGAATTCATCCACCATTCTTTTGTATGGCAGCAGCTTGTCATCCTTTATCTGATATTCATTGTTTATTTGATTTATAACCAGTTGGGAATCTCCATAGACTTTCAGTTTCATGATTCTCCATTCCACGGCCATTTTGATTCTTGTGACCAGGGCTTCATACTCAGTGATGTTATTGGTGCATGGAAACATGAGTCTATATGATCTTGGAATGGTGTGTCCTTCAGGGGTGATGAACAAGATCTCGACACCTGAGCCATGTTGAGTGTAGGAACCACCAAAGTATAGGGTCCATTTCTTGAGTGTAACAGTAAGGACATCCATGTCTGGAAATTCCACCCTCATTGGTTTCTTATCCAGAAGTGGTGCTTCAGCTAATTGATCTGCAATTACTTGTCCCTTGATATCCCGACACTCTGTGTATTGGATATCAAACTCATTGAGAATCATGACCCATTTAGCCAGTCGGCCTGTAAGAGCTACTTTGCTGAGAAAATACTTGAGAGGATCAATTTTTGCTACTAACTTGATTGTGTGAGCTAGCATGTAATATCATAACTTTTGAGAAGAGAATATCACAGCTAAACAAGCCTTCTCAATGAATGTATAATTTAGCTCATATCCATTTAATATTCGACTAATGTAATATATAGCTCGTTCCTTGCCTTCTTGATCTTCTTGTGCTAGCAGTGCCCCCAATGATACTTTCATTGTCAATATGTAGAGAATGAGTGGATTTCCTTCTATTGGTGGTACTAGAACTAGTAGATTCATTAGATATTGCTTGATTTGATAGAAAGATTATGCACATTTAGCTTCCCATCTGAATGGTATGTTCTTATGTAGCAGATGATTGAATCGTAGAACTTTATCTGCTAGTTGGGCTATGAATCACCTGATTGACTATAGCCGTCCTTGTAGAGATCTGAGTTGACTAATGTTCCTGGGAGGTGGCATCTCCATGATGGCTTGTACCTTCGCTAGATCTACTTCAATGCCCTTTTTAGACACAATGTAGCCTAATAATTTACCTAACGTTACCCAAAGACACACTTCTTAGGGTTTAGGCTGACTTGGAATTGCTCCAATCTTTGAAAGATTTTATCTAATATACCTAGATGTTTTGCCTGCATGAATGACTTAGCCAGTAAATCATCCACATAGTCCTCCATGAAGGTATGCATCATATCATGAAAGATTGTTGTCATTTCTCTTTCATAAGTTGCCCTAGCATTCTTCAATCCAAAAGACATGGCGTTCCAACAATATGTTCCCCAAGGATAGGTGAACACAGTTATCTTGATCCTCTTGACCTATCTTTATTTGATTGTAACCAGAGAAATCATCCATTAATGATAGTATTGCATGGCCCATTGTGAAGTCCACAATTATGTTGATGCTAGGCAAAGGAAAGTCGTCCTTTGGGCAGGCTTTGTTGACATCTCTAAAATATGTGCATATTCTAATGCTTCCATCTATTTTTGAAACTGGTACAATGTTTGAAATCCATTCATTATAGTCTATAGGTCGAATGAATCCGATGTCTAATAACTTCTTTAATTCAGCTCTGACCATTAATGCTACATGTGGATTCATCTTTCTTAACTTTTTCTTGACTGACTTAGCTCTTGGAGCAATAGATAAATGATGCATAATTAAGCTTGGATCTATTCCGAGCATATCAACATAGGACCAAACAAAATTGATTTTCTTTTCTTTGAAGAATTTGATAAACTTTGGCTTTTCCTCTTCTATTAGTGATTCTGCTAGGTGTATGTTTTTAGTTGTTGCTTCTATACCAATGTTGATTGATTGGGTGGGCTCAATCAATATGGGTGATAGCTCCTGATAGTGTTCAGGAAGAGTGTTAAGTCTCCCATCCTTAGGTGCCTTAAAAAGGTTTTCACCCTCAGATGTGTCCTTTATTTTGACTTTTTTATGATCTAGTGCTGCCATTGACTAATTTTCAGCATTAGATCCTTTGTTTCTTTCATTTTTACGACTGAGAGACTTGGCACCCTCCCGATTGCAAATATCGTTATTTTGTTTGCTGGTAGAGTCTGTTTCTGGGTTGATTGTACATAGGTAATGGACATTGGACACGTCATCTGGTAAAATAGGTTTATCATGGTGTTCAGGTTCATCCCAGTCTATCAAATTGGGAAATACAAGCGGTAAAGAGTCATTTGGTGGGTCAAGGTCGGCTGCAATAAGTGTCATGATAGAGGTGTCATTAAGGTTGTCTGGGATGTTGGTTAAGTTAATGATATTGTCAAGGTCTTCGATGGTATCATCTTCCATGTAGACTTTCTCGTAATGTCATTGCTCATTTTCCTTATCTTTGTAGCTATGTTGTGGACCGAATTCAAGTAATCGAGACATTGTGCCTTGTCCTTCCTAAGAAAGGGGTGTGTGTATAACACCTTTAGGGATATATTTGAACAACTACCCCATTCATAATCATTAGAATCAATTTTAGAAGTACTATCCCAGAGCATTTCGGTGTTGTGGATAGGTATGTTGTAGGGTGAGAAGAGATCTTTGATAATTGATACCAGTCTTGTAGTTTTTTCTTATTCTAAATTAGAACCCACTTGTACCCTTTGCATTTGTTCATACACTATTTCTCCTTGGGGAGTAGTGATTTCTTCAGGAGGTGGTTCTGCCTTGTTTTGAATGGGTTCCTATACATGGTGCACTTTATTATAAGATGCTTCTTCCTTTTGAATGACCAGCTCCTCTTGTCGTTTTTCTTTTTCTTGGTGTTCTCACTCCTTCCTTATTGTTTTTGTTGCTTGGTATAGTGCCTCTTGCCATGAGTCCTCGTTGCATTTCTTCTTTGCTTTCCACTAAGGTTTTTGATATCTATTTATTTTTTGTCTTAGGGTTAGGTTGTGTCCATATCCTAGTCATGTTTTGTCTCGAGAAAATTGTGAAGGAGGGTCCAATGGTTTTATAATGCCTTCTTGATGCTTGCCTATAGGTCCCTTTCCGTTGTATCCCATCTATTGCATGATTAGGAATCCTTTTCCATACTATTGTGTTGATATGGCTATCTCCAGAGTAGCAGCTCTGACTTCTCCCTCATCCTTGTATAGCCAACTAAGGATGTATTTCTCTTCGGATTCATGTGCTAGTGTGCCCAATTGCATAAATTTGCCATCAAACTTGGTGATGGGTTGTGTTGCATGACCTGTTGATGCAGAAGGTTGCCCATGAGATTTTGGTGATGCTGGCAATTTGGATAGACACATGGGTTCAAAAGAGTATTCTCCCATGCCTTTCTCTTTGATTTTCATCTTTTGTTTGAAATCCATGAATAAAGATTTGAGCTTTTCTTGATGATGATCTAGTGCTGAGGAAGTTGGAGCTTCCCTGCTATGTGGAACCAGGTCGTCTTGAGTTGCCCACATAGCATTGTAATGTTGAAAGGAGTTATTATCAGCTAATATTGAAATCTCTTATCCATTATATGGGAATTTGACACACTAATGGTAGGTTGAAGGCACTGCTTACATTTCATGTATCCAAGGATGACCCAATAAAATGTTGTATGTTGTCTATTTCTAAGGCTTGGCACATAGTGTCTCTTTGTATCGGTCCTACCTGAATAGGTAATATCACTATTCCTTTGGATGATCTTTCTTCATCATCATATGCCTTGATGGTGATCTTTTTGTGTGAATCAATAGACTGTTCAGAGAATCCCAATGAATAGATAAGTTTTAAGGTACAGATATTGAGACCAATTCCTCCATCTATTAATACTCTTTTAACTCGATGTTTGTAGACTAAGACTTCAATATGAAGAGGAGTATTATGTGGATGACTCAAAGAGATATTATCATGTTCAGAAAAGGTGAGATTATGAGGCCCTTGATGAATAATAAGAGGGGGTGGTGAATTAGTATGCCTAACAATTTAACCAGACTCTTAAACAGTTTTACTGCAGACCGGTGTAGCAGTTTAAACAATAAACCAATTAAAACACAAACAAGCCAAATAGAAAATAAAGCATTCACCCACAGAAGCACAATCACCATAACACAAGATATTTTTATGTGGAAACCCAAATGGGAAAAACCACAGTGAGTAAAACTCACAAGTCAACTATCTATAGAATAGTAACCAGACCGGTTAAGGTCAGACCGGTTAAGGCCTTACAATGTTTTTCACCAAAACAGATCCTGTTAGGAATCCAGATCTATGTTAGGAGATAAATCCTGTTAAAGACTACTTTGTTAAAGGATTTTAGATCCACAACTGTGAACCACCTTGTTAGAGGATTTACAATAGGCTTGGCTAGGCTTACCCAGTTAAGGGTTTCAGACTTGTCGAAGATATTAGTAATCAACAAGTGACTGATCTAGAAGATAGCACATAATGCTTGATTAGATCCTTGATAGTTCTCCATTAATGCATTACAATATTACTTCAATATTCTATTCTTTGCACTCACAATCTATGTAGTGAGATACACTTTTCACACAGACCTAATCTTTTCTCCAACACTCGCACACATCAACAACATAAAAACCCTAGACATGATATCCTCATATAGGAACCTGATTTCATGTCGGTCCAATAAGATTAGACTACAATTTCCTAGGTATAGTGCATCTAGAAACATTTAGTAACATGACACAGAAACACCGCCAAAGTGTCAGTGGATGATAACTAATCACACTTTACAGTTATACTAGTTTAGCTCAATCTACCGACTACCGATTAACGAAGACTAGTAAACTGGAATACAGTGTTCTGATAAAAAATATTAACTGGGGGTCCACGTTTCATTTGAGGTCTTCATACTGCTTGATGTCTTCATGTCACTTGGGGTCTTCAGTCATCTTATGACCGGTAAGCATCTTCTGCAAAACACTGATAGCCTTTAACAAACAAAGACTATACATATAATGACATAAAATACCAGTTGGAACAACTACCGGTTCAAAATAACTCATACATCAAATAAGTGTGTGTCCATCAATGACAATCAGAACTAAACATCCTCAAAATACTAGCAATTTCCCCCTTTGTGCATTGATGGCAACACTTAGGAAAATTTTGGCATCTAAGTGCTTACAAAACAAAAATAGATGCCATAATCAAAATTACTCCCCCTAAGCATATACACTACTCCCTTTGCAAAAATTACAAGTATGTGCATGAAATTTTCAATACTACTCCCCATAAAAATTTTATACTACTCCCCCTTTGCCAACAATGACAAATTAATGCAAAATATTCCCTTTTTGCATAATATTAGAATAAAGTACATGTTCATAACAATAGAGAGTAAAACTTCTCAAAAAGAGATTTAAAGTTTTGCATAAAATTCTTCATGTCTGAAGACCATGAATCAAGAAGTGAGGCAGCAATTTCACTCTCAGTCTTCATCTGGAAGGCTAATTCTTCCATTGCATCAATAGTGCTCATCTCTTGTGTGACATTAATAGCCTCCAAGTTTAGGAAGCACTTCTGAAGAACCTGCAATTTTGGTAATAGAAGCAACTAGAGCTCCTGTAGATCATGAGTCTGATTGCAGATCTCTGAGTCAAGTTTTGCAATTTAATGTTGGTGAGTATGAATAGTCTATCCATATAAGGTGAATAGATCATAGGGCAATTTGAAGTTGTCGATATACTTTTGTAACTCTGATTGGAGTTGACTCTTTTGTTTCAGAGCATCTTCACGAAATAGGTGAGGTTGGCAGATTTTTCTCAAGAGTACCTTCACCCATAGCTGAACTTATATCATCCTTTTGCTTAAGAATTTTTTCTCTATTTTCATCCATTTTCTTTATTAATGAAACTTTCAAAGATTTTTCATACTTCTTCTCTGCAGAAATATGGGCAGCATCTTATAAAGATTGCACTTGATCATCTACTACTGTGCAAAGAAGATTTAGCTTAGCCAACGAGGAATCGGTACTGGGAAGGTTAGTACCGGGGATTAGATTGGAAAGAATGTCAACAACAAACTAAATGACATCATTTTCTTTCTTTTTTCTCAGTTCTTCCAATCTGACATGCACTAGTTGAATGCTCCTCAGTAGCTCACTTTCATCAACCGATTGAGTCAGACAGGCAAGAGTCAAATCGGTGGGACCAGTGGGATCAACCTGCTTGGCTTGATTGTCAGTTGCCTTAGGAGTCTATCCTCCTTCCTTTGCCTTGATCTCCTCTTGTCTTTTCTTCTCCTCTTCTTCTTTTTCCTGGGCTACCTTGGTGGCCTTCTCTTTCTCCTCATCCATTCTCCTCTTCTCATCTTCTTTCTTCCGCTCTTCTTCCCTCTTTTTCTCCTCTTCCTTTTTCTTCTCTACTTCCTCCTTCTTCTTCTCTTCCTCCTCCTTCTTCTTCTCATCTTATTTCTTCTTCTCCTCTCCATTCTCTCCTTCTCTTCTTCTTTCTCTGCTCTCTCTTTCTCTTGTCTCACTTTCTCCGCTTTCTCTTTCTCTTGTTTTTCTTTCTCTAATTTCTCCTTTTCAGCTTACTCCTTATCTTTATCTACTCTCTCCTTTTCAGATTTCTCCTTATCTAGAGTGGTATCCTTAATATCTAGAGCATCAACATCAATGGGGTCATTTTCTTCTACTATTCTTTTACCCAGACTGTCAAAGATTTCATCTGGTTTGGTTGTGGATATGCCAAGTTCTTGCTTAGCCTGTCGATTAGCCTCAGATACTTTTTGCATTTTGACAACAGCTTTAACCAGCATATGGGTCTCTTTTTCTACTTCAGAAGTTTTGCCTCCAACTAGCTGAAGTCTTCTTCTTTGCATGAAGAAGATGCCTTTGTACTTATCAATAATCTCAAACAATTTTGAATTTGAGGCATCTGGAAAATATTGAGCAAAAACTTTCTCCCTGATGTCTTGTTCCTTTTCAATGGCAATGCGCCATTTATTGTCTAAATAATCATACGAAGATTTAGAAGTAACTAATTTAATATCGGTAGGTGACCAATCATTAATACATAAATATTTAATAAGTTCTTGTTCAACATCCTCCTTTTCACTATCATTGAAATCATCAAAATATTATTTTAAATCATCAAGAACTTTCCTTCTAATATTCTTTATGGTCCTTTGACAATGTGTCATAGGTTTGTAAGAGGAAATATCTATATTTACCGGTGCAGAGGTTGTTGGTACATTACCGGTTGACTTCGTCTTCTTGCTTGATTGCCTTGTCTTCTTCATTTCTACCTCCGGTTCAGTGCCTTTTGAATCCGGTGAGTTTTTCATGGTTTTTCTCTTCCTTTCAAATACCTTTGCCAGAATAGCCCCTCGTTTCTTTTTAGTTGGTGACCTCTTGGTCACTTTAGGACTAGCAGCAGATGTAACCAATGTCGATGTCGATGGCACTGCTTTACTCTTTTTCTACTTTGGTACCTCAATAGGTTTGATCTTCTCGGAGTAAGTATCGGTCCTCTTCTTCTTGAGATCCAGTGGTGAAGCAAGAAGGGTAGAGGCATACCCTACCAATATATAATTTACCACTTCATAGCCCATAGGTTCAACTTCATCTTCTCTAGGCTCAACCGCTTGCATTATGCAATGATCTGTTTTGATTGTAAAACAGATGTCATCTTCATATTTGTTAACTAGATCACCAGATATTCTCATTCTCTGGTTCATCTTTAGTCTGAACTCACCAAAATATTTGTTCAGAGTCTCGAGATATGCAGATCCCACTGCTTGCAGACTCTCCTTTATTTGTCTGGAAACCTATAGGTCACTTGACCATTGAACATCACCAAATCCAGGAAAATATCCTTGAAAATAGAAAATTAAACCGACAAGAAGATGTCCAAACTTAAACCTCAGAGTTTTGTCAACTTTGATGGACTTCAGATTTTCCATTAGTTGTTTTTGCATGCAAGTGCATAAGTCACATTCTGCATTCTCCTTGATCATCCTATAAGCGGCATGCACCGTAGCTGTAGAAATAGAATTCATTATGCTAGCATAGAATACTCTATACCCGATTACCATGCACACATACTTCACCAAGTCATCTTTTATGGTGTTAATAGTCATTGCTCGTTGGTCGCTTACAGAACTGGTGAGCTCTGTCATTTTGGTTTTGGTGATCTTTCGAAGAATAGGGACTTCCCCAACATTGTAGAAACCAGTCACAGCATGAATTACCTCCAGTGTAATATCACAGGTTCGCTCAAGGTACATCTTATCACCATGAACCCTACTAAGGATAATCCCAATATGTTCTTCTATAAATTCCTCGAGAAAATATACTACATTGTATAATTTTTTCTTCTCGATTATGTTGTATTCAAGTTTAATCTTCTTATCGTCTCCACAGAACAAACTCAGCTGGGAGTGAATCACTAGAGACCCTAGGTCTTCTAGTTTGCAATCAATATATCCTTAAATGTCCCCTTCGACAATGACTCCAGCAGGAATTTGAGATAAGGCATTATATTTCATCTTATTTTTAAAAAACTCGGGTGATTCCTCGGGTTTAGTAGAACTAGAAGGGATTTTAGAAGTAGAAGCTGTATACATCTAAAAATGGTCTAAAGATAATTAATTAAATAAGCAATTATTTAATTAATCCCCCTTCATAATTTAATTGAATTCACTAAGCAATTTGATTAAATTTCCCCTTTCATCTACTTATTAATAAATCTAAGGATTTATTTAATAGGTTCATTTCATAATCCCCTTTAATTAATTAATTGCCCCTATCAAATTCATCATCAAATTCATTTCTTCTAAATCTCCTAATTAGTTAAAACAAATCAATTTATGAGTTGTTGAGATTAATTACCCTTTTCTTATTATTTGAATTTTTAAATTCAAATTCTCCTAACTTATAAACACCTAACCTAACCCCTTCTAAACCTAACGCATTCCATCTAACCTTGGGTTTAACTAACCCCATCCTAGCTTGCACATCCTAACCACCATGTCCCCTTTCCTTGGACACTTAGCCCTCTCATGAGCAAAACTTCTTAACACTTGTCACCATGGAGATGACAATGTTCCCTTTCATCCAACCCCTTCTCCTACCAACCTCCAATTGTTCCCTTTCGTCCAACCTCTTCTAGAAGCTTCTTGACACTTATCACCATAGAGATGACAAATGTTCCCTTTCATTCAACCTCTTTTCCAACCTCCTCCAATTTAACCATTGATATCTTCAGATTTAATCTTGACCATTGATTCCTTCCACCTCACCCCTATCCTTGGAAATCCTATAAATAGACCCCATTTTGGATTTCAAAGGATCCCATCTCATTTGCATTTTAGTCATTGTTACTATAGTCATATAGCTTTTAGCAATATCATTTTAGCATTGTCATCATGTTCAATTTTAGCTTAAATCTAGCTTATTTTCTAGCATAAGCATGGAATCGTGTAGCTTAAATCATTATCTCATCTAGTTCATGCATCATTTATCATTTAAATCCTCCATTTAAGTGTATTCAAGTCACTGGAATTTGCATGACCAGATCTGAGAGCAAAATTCATACTCGCATTTACTAGGAGGCGGTAGATCGCTTAGCTATGGTTTTATCTTTCTTTTCTTTAAATTCATTAACCATTCTTGTAATGATCTATTGAGTGTTTTGTGTTGCAGGAACAGGTATACACTTCACAAGCACGACATTTTGGCACCCACTGTGGGGTCAGAATTATCATTTTTGGCCTCTCAAGCTTCATCAACATTCATCTCTACCAAGTCTGAATCAAAATGTCATAGGAACTCATTTCTGGCCTAGTACGACATACTTTATGAGCTAAAATGACAAGAGAGCATGTGTCATATGAGCCTTTAGGAAAATTATAGTGTCGTACGAGCTCTCATCCTAACTTGTACGGTATCAGAAAGTGGCTCGTATGATCAAGTAAAGTTTGTCGTACGAAATTCTACTTATGTGTTCTGAGAGCAAATTGCATTTCAGGTTTCATACTTCAGTTTGATTATGACTAATGCTAACTTTGTTTTGTTTATGAGATTTTTGGCAATCTAACTCTTTTTTGCAGAATGATTGACAAAGATACACTTGTCAAAGACCAAATTCAAAACGCATCAATGACTACTAACGCATTTATTTTACAGGTTGCCTAAAAGAATTGAACAAAACTTTGTGTACTCCTTAAAGTTTTTTTAAGGCACACTTGATTTTGCTAAAGGAATGAACAATCATATATTTTGTGTCTTTGATGATAGGCGAGTATTCTCTCACCTTTCTTAGGTGATCAGAAAGCTAGACTCATCTTTTAATTTCATTATTGCATTTCTTTAGCAAGCCTGCCCTCCCGAGGAGTTAATAACTCTTAAAGCCATTACAGTCGGTGTGAGGGGAATGACCTAAGTGGGAACGGCTAACGCCAAGTAATCCAACCCACTATAAAATAAATGTGATTTGATGAAAATTAAGTCAATGATAGTGCTCGAGAATAGCTCTCCTTCGTACCTTTGGGTATAGCAAACCTCGGTTTTCAAGGCTGAGAGACCTCTTAATTGAGTATTATACCCCAACGCGTTGAACGGATCCCTTATTAGTGCTGGTTAAATTAGAAGCTACCCGATTTACCTCTAAAAGGGTGATAATATTTGTGCAAGAGAGATAGTAACTCTCCCAAGATACTTGCCATATCGTGCCCCCATTAGCATTTGGAGTTGGATAATACGGCGTTGAGAATCCATTGCATGAGACTCAGCGGTTGTATTCTGATTAGCTATTGGGTGTGTACCTAAGCTTGCAAGCAAAGGTTTTCTCTCCTCAACCAACTTCCTTAGGATTAGCATGCTTGTGGTCACTTATGACATCATGTCTTCGCTATGTATTCATCCCTAAATGAGAAAGATCAGACAGCTAAAACTGAAAAACATAAGCAAAACATCAAAATTCACTAATCCAAATTCAGCAAAACAAACATTTTTTTATCTCTGCTCTGTTATCTGTCGTACGAGTCGGGTTCTCTTTCATACTGTCTGGTTTGTCATATGAGGTTAATCTTTTGTCGTATGATTCAGAAAGAAATGTCATACGAAATTGAGCTTTTTACATGAAATTTCTGATTTGTCATTTGGTCTTATATCTCTTGTCATTTGGGGCTATAATCTATCGTACAAGACACCATTTTTATCAGTCCAGAGCTGCCACTTTGCATGAATTTTTCAGGTCTATCATTTTGCTTGATCAGTTTGCAGTAATCATAAACACATATCATCTATTTCTTTGTGCTTGAATTGTCTACTTGGTTCGATTGGTCAAGTTATCATCCGTCAAAATCAGACTTTAGAGCATAAACACCTCAAGATTTTCAAGTGCTCACCCTCAACAAATTCAAGGTATAAACATCTCAAAGTGCATTATCCCCTTCTTTGGTAAAATGATCACTCAAACATAGTTTCTCATTAGGATCTATCATCCTTTATCAGGAAACTGAAAAGTTTGGTCAGGATAATCTTGTCCCACATCGTAGGATATATCGTTCCTACTAGACTTGGTTCTTATCAAATCATCATCATTGCACTCCAAAACCAAAGATCAAAAACTTGCAAACCTTTAAACAATTGAACCATCTTTTTGTGTCATATCGCGCTATTGCATTTACCTTGACAGTTGATCACTTATCAAAACAACTTTTTGGACAATCGAATCCTATCAAAATAACACACGTGTATGCCCATTTTAACTAGAGCTCAGAGATGAAAAATTGTAGAGACAGAAATAGAAACATTTGCAATAGCTGAAAATCATATCAACATGGCATACCAAAGCAAAACACAAGAAGAAAACATGACAAACCAACATATTAGAGCAATCAAAAAAGTCCAGAATCAAAATCCAACTATGTTAAAACCTCACAAGAATTCAAATACATCTCAAAAGAAAGGTGGATCTTTTATGCAACTCTTACAGATATCCCTAAAGGATTTGGCTGAGAAAGATCAAAATTTTGTACCTATGTCTAGTAAAGGTTCATCCACCCATAAGCAAATTGACTCTCTAAAGACATTTATTCCTACACCCCCTGAAAACTTGCAAGAATCTTCCATAGCATCATCACCAAAGAATACATCCAAAGAGGAATTTACCCAAGGGATATCCATAACTGCCATCAAACTTATTTCAAAGGATCTTATTCAAATCTCATCTCCTTCATATCCAAGCATTAATTCATTGCAAAATCCCCATAGCGCTCCCTTGCAAATTGAATTCCTCATTCATAGAATGCTTGTTAAACGTGTCCTAATAGATGGAGGAGCTGGCTTGAACATTTTCTCTTTGAGTCTTGTCCGTGCTTTGGGTTATTCAAAAGATGCAGTTGATCCCCTGAAAAAGATCACCATTAAAGCCTATGATGAAGCAGAACATTTCTCTAAAGGAATTGTGATGTTACCTATCAGGGTGGGACCTTTACAAAAAGACACAGCATGCCAAGTTCTAGACTTGGACCTACCATATAACATACTCTTGGAGGACCATGGATACATGACATACAAGTTGTTCCATCAAAATATCATCAGTGTCTAAAGTTTCCCTACAGTGGCTAGGAAATCATGATCTTAGTAGACTCAAATCCAGTGCAGTGTTCCAACTTAGCAGCACTCCGATTGAACTTTGCAAGTATCTCCTTTAAATTCAGCAAGTTCCTTGGAAAGAGCATCATTGCTTTTCATCAAGGTTTCATTCTGAGAGATAGAAGCATTTAGGTCTTCTTGTATTTCTTCTTTCTCTTCATTACCCTCTTATAGATGAGAGGTGATGGTACCAATCTCTTGTTTCAACTCAGAGATCTCACGCTCCTTGTCCTTCACTAAATCTTCAGCTTTTATTCTATTTTCTAGCTCTTGACTCATCCTGATAGTCAGTCCTTCCAACTCCATCCTTAGGTTAGTTTTGGATTCATTTAGTTTCTCCACTTCTCCAACTAGGGCTTCCATGTCTACTTCATCGGAAGAGTTGTTTTCAGTAAATTTCATCAATTGCTCAACAAGTTCTCTTCTCTTGGCTAAAGAGGCTTTATACTTGATCTTGAGTTCATCATAGGCTCTCTCAGACTCAGTAAGATGGTGAGTGAGTTTTCTCATACTGTATTCCCCCATATCTCCTTCCAAGTGGTTAGACTTATAGAAAGGGAGACTCTTTTACCAATTGATGAATACTAAGAGGGGGGGTGAATTAGTATGCCTAACAATTTAACAAGACTCTTAAACAATTTTACTGTAGACCGGTAAGCATCTTCTGCAAAACACCGATAGCCTTAACAAACAAAGACTATACATATAATGACATACAATACCGGTTGGAACAACTATCGGTTGAGAATAACTCATACATCAAATAAGTGTGTGTCCATCAATGACAATCACAACTAAACATTATCAAAATACCAAAAGCCCTATCATATGAGCCACCATGGCTTTAAATTTATCAATATCCAGATCTTGAGGCACATTTGTTTCAATGAGTACTTGTTCCAAGATGTCCTTATGTTTTGGCGAGAGTTTCAGTAACTCGAGTATGGATATTTGAGCAGGAGTTCTCCGTAGTTGACTTACCAAATCATATTGAGTCTTGGGGATAGTGGTTGATGTTGATGTATGTCCTTTCAAGACATATTTTTGAGCTTGGTTTGTCACATTGATTGATGTATGGTCTTGTTTGTCCTTGATCTTTATTACATTTATTTGGTTATCATTCGTTGATATGTGATTGATAGTGTTGTTGTATAGATGATTTATGCGAGCTCCCTGTGTATCGTTTGATGATGAAGCTCTTTCCTTGTTGTAATTTCGAAGAGGATTTTTAAAGGCATCATGATCACCACTTGTTTTGTATGGTATCAGTGCTACCGTATGGTAGCAATGCTACCAAATACAAACCTACCCTTCCTTCCTTTTGCGTGCTCACTATTTTCACAGCGCTGCAGTGAGTTTATAATTTCAATTTTTTTTGAGTTATAAATTTATTAATATATATATATATATATTTATTTATTTATTTATATTATTGTTTTGGACTATGTGGAAATAGTGTATATTTGTGGAATTTGGTTTTTAGGTTTTAATATGATATATTTATATGGGTATAGATTCGATGAATATATATCTATATACATATATTATATTATTATACATATTTATTTCAGAATTTATTTTATTTTATTGAAAACAAATATTTGGTTTTCTTTTATTAATTAAATCGTGAATATATGTTAGTGTGTTCATTTAAAATGGAATGTGTTAATTAAAGCAATTATGCGTTGACTTTTCTAGACGGGATTGTTTTTATTTCTTTAAGTGTGGTTAATTTTATCCTTACTGGACAAATGATGACTCTGAATTTCTTTTATCAGCATATTTGTATTTTCTATAATTCTTAAATATTGATATTTGCAAGTATTTAATGCTTTCGACTATTTTAAAAAGATTGCATGTATTAGGATCTTTAGT
Organism: Cryptomeria japonica; assembly: GCF_030272615.1. NCBI lineage: Eukaryota > Viridiplantae > Streptophyta > Pinopsida > Cupressales > Cupressaceae > Cryptomeria > Cryptomeria japonica. The sequence goes on from NC_081405.1 coordinate 472,819,141, forward strand.
GAAAATGGTATCTTTGGTAAGAGCTTATTTGCATTGCAATACTTGTTTTGAGTTGTCGTCATGTCATTATGGTTGTTGTAACCTCTCGATCATGTGTTGTTTGTGTAACCCTGTTGATGTGAACCATTGTGTGTTTTGTTCCAAATGGTCAATCCTAGGTTATTGAATTGTGTTTTCTTCACCTGTATTTTGTCAGGATTAGATATGGCTGTAAGTTTCGCCATAGGGTTCTTGTAGAGAGACTGTATTTGTTAGTGTCCTAAGAGAGAGTTTCTTTTAATTGGGGGTCACACCCGAAGTGGTTGGCAGGATAACCCCTCAAAAGTCAGTTAATAAGTGATAATCTAATAATTGATTAGGGGGTGGGTAGTTGTAATGCTAATTAAGATATTGTACCCCGCACATGGTTGAGTGCTCATATAGGCTCAAGATGTAGTGGGAAGGCCAGGAATGGAAAACCTACCACCTTGTCTTCATGAAGGGTTGGTAGGGTCCGCATGAGGCTTAGATGGAGCCGAAGGTTTGGGAAAGGTTACCAGGATAACCCAAGATGGGGGTCAGGACCTATGGAGGCCTACCTAGGGTAACCACCTTAAGCCATGCGATGAAACTCTCTCCTTAGGGTCACTAGTGTACTATGAGTTTGAGTCACATGAGTATTGTGGATTGATGTCGTACTATCATACTTGTCTTGTTTATGCTTTCTTGAGGGTCTTCTTCTATCTCCTAGCAGGGTGGGGTGATTCCATTTTGGGATCACATGGTCGGCTGGTAATGCCACTTCCCATCAGATATTCTTGTTCATACCTTCATGTGAGGATTGGCTTCGCTGGTGTACCTGTGATTCATGATTCATGTATCATCACATGTTTGTTATTATTGTACATCTGAGACCCATGTGGTCATTGTATCAGTAAACTATGTAACCTTGGCATTGTAATTTATGTAATTTCATGTGTACTATTGGAAGCCATGTAATTATTGAATATTATAATCTTAATTTAGTTGAATGTATGTTATTTCACTTATCTTTATTCTTATGTGTAAATACTTCATTGAAAATAAATATATTGTATTACTTTAGATCTTTCAATGTGGAATTCAGCTTTATGAATATGATTTAATTAAATGTATTTGAGTTCCCTAATTAGATGGATAATTGGATTAACCTTATGATGTTGTTTTAGTTATGAATTAATCTTCGTTGGTAACCCTTTAGGAATTCTTGTGTTATACTTCTGCTTGTGTTATTAAACATGCAATGTAATAATTAATGTACTTAATCTTTTAAAAAAATATATTTCACCCTTTAGTTGCCTAGTAGTGTTGTTTTCCTTTAGGGTTCCTTGCGGGGCATTACACCATCCACTGTTAAATCGCCTCTATCTATCATGTCTTGAAAAATATTTTTAAGCCTCATGCAGTCATTTGTGTGATGTCTTTTGTTTCAATGAAAATCACAAAAATGCGAGTCATTCCACCAAGGTGGTTTGATCTAGGGTTCAAAGTTGTTTATGGCTAGTAATGTGATAATATTGTTTGTCGAGAGTTCACGAAATGTTGATTCTAAGGATTGCCCCAATGGTGTGTAGATTCGTCTATTTGGGAAATTGCTGGTGTTACCCCTTTGATTTGGATTAGTTTCTTGATTAGTGTTGTTACCCTGGGTATTGTTGTTGGTTTGGGTATTGTTGTTGGTGTTTGAATTTGAAGGTCCCTGATTGGTATTTTGTGGATAAGTGTTAGTGCCTTGGTTAACACCTTTTTTATTCTTATTAGCTTGCAGATTACCTGATAAAGCCAATACTGGTTGTTTGGACTTCATATCATTAGCATCAGTTCCTCCCTCATTAACAACGTTTTTGTTTCTGGTCCAAAATCCGGATTTGTCTAAAGTGTTGTTGTTATTTTGGTTGTTGAAGTGAGTGTTGGATGAATTAGTTCCTTCCTTAAAGAACTTTAGTGTTCCTTTCTTGACGCAAGCTTCCTCTACTTGGATTCCCTTTTCGATTAACTTGACAAAAGACGGTATGCACTGGAGCTTGAGTATATAACTCATCTCACTATTTAGATTGTCGATAAAGATCTCCATCTTTTCCTTTTCAGGGATCTCGAGGATATCTCGAAACCATACGTCTCTAATGCAGAAGAAACACCATGAATGTTTCATTGTTTTTTTGTTTGGTATTACATACATCCAACATGGTGATTGCGTGTTGAATATTATGAGAGTATTGTGTGATAAATTTGTTTACCAACTCATCAAAGGATCTGATGGGATGTGTAAGTTTAGACAACCACTCCATTGTTTTCTCTCCCAAACTTCTTGGGAATAGCCTCATCAAGTAAGTATCATCGTGAGCAAATTCTAGGCTTACGGTACAAAATTCCTGAACATGATCACGGGGATCACTTTTACCATCGTATTTATCGTATTTATGTATATCTGAATTTGGGGGAAAAGGTATCATGTTCAATCTCCTGTCAAAGGGGTAAGGACAAATTTCATTTAAGGAGTATCGCACTGTAGTCCCCGATTGCATGTCTTGCATTTGTCTTTGTAGCATTTGAATTTGTTGCATAAGAGCAACCATGGGTGCATGTATTTGTTGAGGGAGAGCTTCTTCCCTTTCATTATCCCTAGTTCAGGCATGATTATGTTTAGGTATGTTATGTTGTTCAGGTATGTTATATTGTCCAGGTATGATTTTAGGGTCATGTGTTTCTTCTTCTCTTTGTTGTTCTTGATAGGCATGATTTTGAGACCTTGTCCTAAAAATTTATTCATCGACCTTCCTTAAGTTTTTAGTATCGAAGTCTTCAGGAAGCCTAACTCCTTTTCTTGTTAGCATGAGCATATATTTTTCTTTGTCAGCTTCTATGAGTCTCTCCATAAGCTTTTGGAACGAGGGGTTTTCTTGACATTCTTGGAGAAGTTCCTCAGTGATCTTTGTATCTCCCATATTAGTATTGTAGACACCTAAAATTGTCATGTCTAATTAAATAAATATCTTTATTTATTTAATTATCTAAGCCTAATTCTTCTATTAATTGAATAAATCCTTATTTATTTAATTAATTCATTTATCCTCTTCTAGCCTTATTTCTCATTTAAATAAATACATTTATTTATTTAAATTGTCCTTTTTCCTAAATTAAATAAATATCTTATTTATTTAATTGATCCCAATTCTTCTATTTATTAAATAAATCTTTATTTATTTAATTAATTCATTAGCCTTTTCCACCCATGACACATGTCATTCATCTCTTAATTCATACACTACCTACCCTTTCATTATTTTATTATTTTCTTTACCTACCCTCTAATCATAACCGACCTCTTTTTACACCTCTCAATCTTATCCCTCCATTTCTTATGGTGTCTTCTATATAAGGAGATGCTTCCTTCATTATCAAACCCTGGCTAATCAATTTATGCACTTGACTACACTACGCTTTTCATATGAGATCCTACTTGCAACCACATTTCATTCTTTGTTGAGCTCTTGTGCACATAAAATCTGAGAGCAAATATATCAAGCAAGATCAATGGAGATAGGAAGAATGGAGATCCAAACCCTATTGGACATGTGATGGTATAATCTTTGTGATTTCATTTGATTTGCATTGTCTTAGGTAATCTTCATATGTTATGGTGGATCTTTGTTGTTGTTAGGCTAGGGTTTTGTGGTTGAATTCATTTAGTCTTTCATTATTGTTGTATCCATTTTCACTGTAAACAAGTATAATTGAAAGGGCTTGATAATCTACGACCCATACTTGTCTTTGGTTGTGGTTTGCTTTTCTTGTTTTGTTGAGAGTGAGTGACAATGGGCATCTAGTAGAAGCTTTCTGTGACAAAGGGGATAAACTCTTCTTCTACTTGTTCAGGGGTTGGTGGTTCGGGTCGAGCTACGTTATAAGTGATGCAGAATTGTGGGAATAAAGTGGGATTAATCTTTCCTCCACGATTCAAGCATTGGTTGAATATCGCTTTCTCAATGTAAGCTCTTCTTCTTAAGGGTTCTTTGTCAAACTCATTTGATTTTCCTTGAAGATATAATTGCATATGATGCAAGAATGCGCGATGTGATTTAAAAAGTTGGCGATTTATATAGAGAAACTTATTCCATTTGGCAAGTTTTTTAGAACTAGGTTGTCTCTTCTTCAACTCAGTTTTGTGAGTTGAAGACTTGTTCTTCATAAAATATGAGTGGTCATACACAAATGATCAATGGTTTCCTTCAATGTTTGGATTGAGATACTTTATTTGAAAAACTCAAGCTTACTTTCTCAAGTAGAGGTTTAGATTCACCCCCACGACAAAGTGTGTCAAATGATATGGATAAGAGTCTCCCGATATGGAAACTTGATTTGACAACTCAAGGTTTAAACTCAGTATGTTGTTTTGTTTGATAGAATCCGTTTAGATGGCGGACCTTTGATCGATGTGATGAGACTTCCTTATTATGATAGGATAAAGTTTTACCATGAGCTAATTTTGGATTTGACAATTTTGCTCTAAGGATGCTTGCTTGATTTTTGGAACATTTGCTCTGATGTTTGGACTTTGATTCTGATAACTGAGTTTGATATAGAACCTGAAAGGGTACTCAAGAAGTTTGATGAAATTTTCTCAAAAGGTTTGATTTGCTCTCTGGTTTTCTAAGTTTTAAGCATGTGCTAAGCCAGAGATCGTATGCGCTAAGGTATGATTTAGATGCGCTGCACAAAGCTCTCTATGCGCTAAGTTGCCTATCTTACACGCTAACTAAAAGTTCTGAAATTTGTTTTGATTGGGAAGATTACGCACTATTATGTCCTAAATACGCGCTATAGTTTAGACTACAAGCGCTAAGTTTTGCCCCCGATGCGCTAGGTCGATGCTCTAAAGTGCTAATATGGTATCTAAAAGTGCTAGTGAAATGTTTAACAGTATGACAACTGTTATGCACTATTTTTACTGATAAAAGTGCTAAGATTTGGTTGGTATGTGCTAGATAATATTCTAGATGCACTAGGAAGTTTCTCCTACGCGCTAAACTGCCCTGATTGCTCTATTTCTAGCTTTTTTGGAATTTTTTAACACTTGTTTGTTTTTTATGGATGATTTTCTGAAAACATAATTTGAAAACAGAACATGAAATAGATAACCAATTTTGCCTATGCTAAACAGATAGTGTATGTTCTGCGAGGATATGTTCAAATCCCCAATGTTTTCACAGGTTTGTATACAAAGAAGACAAATTAGATAGACTTTTTATTCAAAGGTCATCAACAATACCATAGCCCACTAGTCTCGATACTCTGTCAACACAAACAGCCGTGTCACCCCCTAGGGGGCGCCCGTTTTTTTGCCTTTTTCCAGAAATTAACCCAAAGTGAATTGCTTCACAATTGGGTAGTTATCTTGGGAGATATATGGTGAGTAATCTTGGGGGTGGATTCTTCCCCACCCTTGCACTATGATATTGAAGATGTTTAGATACTGACTCATCTCAAGGTTTCTATTGCTAAAGTTTTTAATCAGACTTCCTGTTCGGTCTTCAGTGATAAACTCTATTGGGAGGCTTCCCAACCTTTAGAACAAAGGCTTTACATATCATAAAGAAATTGGGGGAAGGCTAATCGTTGAGAAAAACCATTGAAGGAACTTTCATCAACCTCCACTTTTGATTATAGTGGGTTGGAACAGTTGGCGATAAAGTTGTTTCCCACTTAGGTTGTTCCCCTCTCATCGACCATTTAAATGGTGCTCTAAGAGCAACTCAGGAGGGCAGGCCTGCTAAAGGAATTAAGTACTTGAAATGAAAAAAGCATAAGAGTGGTTTGGCTTATTGGTCACCCAATTAAGGGGAGAGCATATACCTTGCACTTTCGAGGAAAAGCACACAAGTTATTTTTAACCTTTCAAAGCAGTGATATGTTAACCTCTATTTGGAGATTTTGCTTCAACAAACATGGGGTTCATTTTAACCTTTCATAGCAAAGTGTTCATTTTTAACATAAACTTTGAATCAAACCTGGTCAACAAAGTAAATTGCGATTTGGTCAACAAAATGTAAAATTTATAGGGGAAGATATTTCCTCTTTTCTTTTGCCTAAAATTGAAGATGAAGTTCTTTTACCTTTGCAAAAACAAAATTGATATTTTTGGACACCAAAGGAAGGTGAGGTTCATTTTAAGCTTTGCAGAAAGTAAGTTTGTTGGTTCTTTTTAGAGCTTCCAAAATGAAGTGTCTTCTCTCTAATCTTGCAAGAAAGCAAAAAGTGATTTTTGTTGCTCTTTTTACTTTGCAATAAAGAAAGATGAATTTTCTTTTAAGCACCAAAAGGAAGTCTATTCATTTTTATGTACTCCAAAATGAAATGTGAGTCTTATTTTAACTTTGCATAAAAGGGAGAATGAATTCTTTTTAACCAACTTTTTAAGAAAGTAAAAAAATAATTTTAAAAGTTGCTAAACTAACTCCTTCCCTTGCACAAAAAGATTAAAAACCTGCACACAGTTAGTGATCAAATATTTTTTATTAAAGTAAAAGCAAGTTTTGAAGGGGCCCTAAAACCCTTTACAAAAGGACCTTACAAGATAAAACCATTAAGAAACAAGGAGGAACAAACATTAGGAAAAGCAACAAAATAACTAGAAAAAACTAGCTAAAAGCCCCAAAAACCAGCAAAAACCAGCTAGACCCGACAAAAGGAGCTAATTTATATTTTTCAGGGCATTAGCCAAGTTACTACTAATCCAATACAAGTCTTTGATATTATCCCTAAGATTAGGGATATCCTTAGCAGAAGCAGCAGCAACTTTCTCAACACTCGCTCTAGTTCTCTTTGCTGCTCCACCAGGTGTAGCTTCCCCACTTCCAATCTCGATTGCATCTTCATCCATGTCAAGTTCCACCACTGGTTTGGAATAGCTGGATTTATCGAGGACCTTCAAAATATCCTCTAGGTTCTTTGTAATAGCAGTCAGGATATTCAGGATAATACCCAGCAGGTTTTTCATCGCCACTTTCCCTTCTTCCAGATAGTCAATCTGAGCTGCCATTTTTTTAACTTTTTCCTCCATGTCCTGCTTCCATTGCTTCTGATTCCTATCATCTTCCTTCATTTTCTCATTCATTTGTTTCTCATTTTTTTCTAGGTTCTTCAAAAGTTCATAAGTCCATCTGTCATAACCCAATCTAGCCTTAGTAAGTTTTTTAAGGTTATCCAGGAATAACCCTTCTCCAGCGCTTTCCTTATCCTCACTCAAACTATCCGTAGCCTTATCCTTCTTGGGGTCCTTGTTCTTCTCCCTCTCAGAATTCAAATATTTTTTCTCATTATCCTTATCATCCACATCCACCACGGGTTGGCTGTTGTCGTTGCCTAAGCTAGCACTGTGAATTGGGCTATCATTGTCGGACTCGTTCTCACCTTCTTCATCCTCTGCACCCACATCCTCATCTTTCCAACTATCCTCACCCTCTGACTCATCTGTTTCCATTTCACTACCCTCTTTTCCAGTTTCCTTTGTGTCATTCTTTTTATCATGGGCTTTCATCCCAGTGGCACTCTTTCTTTTTTTTCTAGAAGTAGCCTCCTCCTTGCTAGGTTCACCTTCCTCCAACTTTCTCTTGCCTTTCCCTAGAGAAGTGGATAACCTCTTATTTTCTTGCATGGCAAGGGTTTTACAGTGCTCATAAATGAGCAACAGGAGCCCACAATGGAGCACCAGATTCGAGGGATTCTTGTTGTGTTTATTGAGAAACCTAGATAGGGACCTGAAGAGATAGTAGGGCAGGGAGACCCTTTTCTCATGCCTGAAGTGGTTTAATAACACAATGTGATAAGTGTGGGCCTTGGAAAAGTGGCCCTCAATATTTATGTACTCCAAGATGGCATTCAAAATCCAGCCCCAAATTTTCTTGATATTGGAGGCTTCATAATAACCCCCTGTGGCTTTTCCAATTTTAGCCCTCTCCTTATCCTTACGTGGGAAAAGATTTACCGCATTATTGGAAACTTTAAGATCTCTAAAAAAATTGAACCCTTAGTGAGGCATACCTATCATAGTCACGATGAGGCCTACGTCCAATTTGAACCTCACACCATAGATTTTAAAGGACCCATTACTCCAATTTTCAGAAATTTTGGAGACTATGAGATTAACCCTACCTTTGTCGTAATCAACCAGCTTCTCCATAAAACTCGTTAGGGATCCTTTTTCCAACTTCGCCCAAACTTTCAACATATCCTTCCATCTAGATGTGTTGTCTGGTTCTTCCCTTCTTAAATCACCTCCCATATTCAATTTCAAACTTTCACCTCTATTCTTCTGCAAACTCAAAAATTTCTTCTTGTTGTCTCTCAAAATTTTGAAAAAGATGACCCACAAAGTGTGCGGAGTGATATTATATTTGCTTGGGATTCTACCACTTTGCTAGGTAATCATAACCTTTCTATCAATGCATAAATTACTCATATCAACTATCATGATTATGTGGTCCTTCTTTCCCCATAAATCTATCCTTTCTGAGGAGCTCTTTAATACTCATATTAATGTCTTCCCCATGCCAAATTGTTTGAGATTTGGAGTTAACACCTAGGTTCGCCAGATAGTCCACCACCATATTTTTCTCTCTAAAGGCATGTTCTATTATTATTACTTTAAAACTACCAATAATTTCCCTATCTTTCAAAATAATGTTTTCAATGGACCATGATGGCTCGGTTTCCCCCTTCAAACACTTAATAATATTAAGTGAGTCTCCCTCAAGCCATAATTTATCATGATTTAGGTTCTTAGCAATAATTAGAGTATTCAGCACAATTGAGACTTCAATAAAATGACTGGTTTGACTCCCTAAAGGACCAGCAACCACCACTAGGCAGCTTCTAGCAAAATTCCTAACAATGCCCCCATAACCAGCTTTACCCGGATTCCCCTTAGAAGCCCCATCAAATTTGTCCTTTGTCCATCCCTGAGGTGGAAAACACCAAGCAAGACCTTCTCTGCCATTCTCCTTACTAGATTTGGTAGTGGAAAGGTTCCACCTGTCATTGAAGTCTTCTTTAGCAACTGGTCCATCATCAATACCATTGATGCATTCAAAGATACTCCTGTAAATTTTATCCACCACCACTTCAAGGTTGTCACTTTTATCCCTAAAAATCCTGTTGTTGTGCTCTTTCCAGATATTCTAGATAACATTAGGGAAGGTAAGTTTCCAAAGCTCCACAATCATTGGGTTGGAATTAGGGCACTGCCATTGCTGCCAGGATTCTCCTAGAGATTTCAAAAAAACCCAACTCAACTTCCACTTACTTAAAATAATTTTCCAAATTTTCTGGTTGAAAGTACACTTATGGATAACATGGAAAGCAGACTCTTCTTCCCTACAACAAAGAGAACACCTATTAGGAAAAACAAATCCTCACTTTTGAAGGTTGTCCAGAGTTAATACCTTGTTTTGGATAAAGATTCAAAAAAAGTTATTAACTTTAGGAACTAACTTCTTATTCCAAACTTTAGCCCAAATAGGAATTTCTTCCACAACTTTATTTTGGATAGCCATAGTTGAGGACATAGAATACTTCCTATTCGGGGTTTCCCTCCATATCAAGCTATCCTCTTTGTTGTCCTTCAGAATTTTAGAAGAAAGAACAATCTCAAGAAACTTTAACCTTAGACACTGCTGGCTAAAATCAATCCATTCCCCATTTCTCTAGTAATCTCTGACCAAACCCCCATACCTGCTTTTGAACCAATCTTTCCAATCACAAAGGATTGGAAATTCCTCTAGAGGTTTATCCATAATCTATCTGTCTTCCCAAAATCTTATACTTCTGCAAGACATTGGAGAACTAGATCCAGAAGGAACCTATAGCAATAAATATATTTACATTGATGTTATCTATACCTATAAAAATCAAATTTTTGATGTCGAATCAACTAATGAAGACTCAGATGCTTCCTCCTATGACTCAGCAACAAACTATGTCTATGTGCTGAATATTGAACCATTGTTTGACGAAGTTGGTATGCCTCAACTCGTAGTCCAATCTTATGTGGTAGACGTGTCTAGTGGTAGGTTGTTCGGGTTGGGTCTTCACAACACTGATGTGGATTTTGATAACCTTATTACTACTCTTCCTAGGCTAAATGCCACATCAGTGTTGTGAAGACCCAACCCAAACAACCTACCACCAGACACGTCCACCACATAAGATTGGACTATGAGTTGAGGCATACCAACTTCGTCAAACAATGGTTCAATATTCAGCACATAGACATAGTTTTTTGTTGAGTCATAGGAGGAAGCATATGAGTCTTCATTAGTTGATTCAGCATCAAAATTTTGATTTTTATAAGTATAGATAACATCAATATAAATATATTTATTGCTACAGGTTCCTTCTGGATCTAGTTCTCCAATGTCTTGTAGCTGACATACTTGCTCAAAGGGTTTTTGTCTATGTGTCCATTCAAGTTCCTTGGGACTCATTACAGGTCCTTCTTGGCTAGCTTCCAACTCCTCAAATGTGTTTCCATATCTAACTTGTCTAGATCCATGGGAAGAAACATTCTATGAGTGATTTTATTGTGTTGTTCCTTGTCTCAATTTATGCTCATAGGCCTCTTGTCTTTGTAGCCTGACCTCTTCTAATTCCTATTGTGCTCTTCTATGTGTTGATGCTTATGCTTCATCTATAGGCTCAGTGAACTCTTCAAGATTCTCTTCTATAGAAGCATTTGATAATGGTTGAGGTCCCCATTCATACTCATTTGAATCTGTTACTGAGTCAGTCTTTGGCATCAATCCAGTATATGTGACAGGAATATTCAAAGATGCAAACATCTCTCTGACTCTCTCCACCTCTTCTCTCATTTCCTCTAGGACTTTAACTATTGTTCCTCTCATTGTTTGTACTCTGGGAAGCTGATTAGGAGTTGTTTCTTCTCTTATGACAACCAATTCTTCTTATTTTGTGTCAGAATCATAGTATTCTTCAACATATTCTTCATTAGATGGTTCTCACAGTGGATCTGGATACTAGTTATAGTCACTTGGGCTTTCTGAAGTTCCTTCTAGGACAATTTCTTTGAATGAGACTGGAACCTCATATGGTGCAAACATCTCCTTGACCCTCTATACTTGTTCACCGATTGGAACCTCTTCTGGTGTTGCCATTGCAGGTGTATTGTGAACTTGTTGGTGAGCTTCTTCTTCTCTAAATTTCAAACTCTTCTTGAGCTCTCTCATATTCCCCCTGGGTCTGTAGTCTGTTGGAGTGCTCTTGATCATGTTTTTCTACAGTTTGACGGGACCTCCAAACTTGTCTTGTTGGAACCAATGGTCTTTTTGCTTTATATCCTACTCCAGTTTTATCATTTGTTGCCTTTGTCTTCAGGTGAATAGGTTCAATGATCCCTTGTTGTTGCCTGCCAAGAGGACCTACTCCTGATTATCCCATGCGGAGGAGTATGTTATAACCTCGTCCATACAATTTAGAAGAAGCTTCATAAGATTGGGCTTCTAAATTTTCATTATCTTCTCTATAGAGCCAATCTAGACTAGCTACTTCTTCCATTTCATTCGCCAGTGATGTTAAGGGTTGTATGAATGCCCCATTGTAGATGATATTTACTTGTGTAGTTTGTAGTCTCATTGATTCTAATGGTCTACCTATTTCTTTAGGTGATGGAGGAATAGTCGTTAGTATAAGAACAGTTTCTATTTGATATCCTCCCATGCCATCTCTAGTGATTTTAAGCTTTTGTTCCATTTCTTTCAGAAGAATCTCTAAGGTTGCTCTATTATTTGGCACTAGATTACCAGTTCCTTTCCTTAATGTGTTACAAGTATAGCTAGGATCAACAGGGACACTCACTTCCACTCCATTGTAGGGGAACTTCAAACATTGATGGTATGTGGAAGGTACTGCTTGCATATCATGTACCCAGGGTCTACCTAGCAATAGGATAGCGGAATATCCAGCACCTAACAAATAACATCTCTCTCAATAGATCCCACTCTGATCGGCAAGAGCACTAAGCCTTTTGAAGTTCTTTCCTTTTCATCATAAGCTTTTATTGTGATTTTCTTCCTCGGATCAATGATGTTTTTTGAGAAAGCCAGCTACATGAGTAAATCAAAGGTACAAATATTCAAGCCAACGCCTCCATCTATCAGGACACATTTAATGCAGTGTTTGTGAATCATTACTTCAATGTGGAGGGGTTGATTATGCAAATGACTCAGTGAGTTATCATCTTCCTCAAAGAAAGACAGGTAATGAGGTGAAGTTAAGTGACCCACCATGGATTGAAATCTGTTTAGGTCCATTTTTTTGGAACATTGGTATCAAGAAGTGCTTTGTCTAGAACCTCCGTATGCGCAGGAGAGGTTTTCAGAAGTTCTAATATGGATATCTGAGCAGTTGTTCATTGAAGTTTCTCTAAGATGTTATATCTAGAGGAATTTGATGAGACCGGTTGTCATGATGAAGAGGTTTTAGTCATGTTGGTAGCTGATTGCTTTGAGATTTTTGTCTGTTTGATGACGTGGGTTGATCGGTAGAAGAAGAGGCAACTCCTTTGAAGGTCACTTTACCTTGAGCTCAAGTTAGGACATTGGCAGATTTTGATTTGTCATAATTGTCTTTTCTTATGATCACATTACAACATTCTGATCCAGTTGGTTCGATCATGTGAATGACATTGTCGTTATTAAAATAAGTGTAGTTGATTTTAGCTCCTTCCTTAGATTTCGAGGAATCTCCTTGCTCATAGGTGGGCAAGGGGTCTTTGAACGAATTGTGATCTGAGTTTGTTGTGTGATTTCCAATAACTATTTTACCACCATCAATTAAATCTTGGATCTAATGTTTTAACTTCATACAGTTGTTGGTAGCATGTCCTTTGTTCCTGTGGTAATCACAATATTCATTTTCTCTCCACCATTTTGGTTTGACTTCTGGATCGTATGGTTTTGAGTTGTCCGGTAAAGTGAGTAAATTGTTGGCCAATAATGTTTTCAATGTTGATTCCTATGGCTCTCCTAAAGGAGTGAATTCACATTTTGGTTTTGGAGCCCAAGGTTTGTTTTTCATAAAGTTGCTCCATTTGCTCAAGGTGTGTTCTATTGCATTCTCAATAGCCTTAAGCGCTTGTGTTCCAGTAGTCAAGTTGAATGCTACTTTTTTTTGCTTTGGTTTGATATTATCTACTACTCCATCATTTATTCTTGGAGCTAGATCCATGCGATGTTTCCTTATAGAGAAAAATCTCTCCTTTCTTGATCAGCACATCTTCTATTTTCATAATGCCTTTTACCATCTTGTCAAAAGAAGGGTGTGTTTTCATTGAGATTGCGTAATACAACTCAGGTATTAAAGTGCTGATGAAAATATCCATTTTCTCTGATTCTGGGATCGGTCTTGGATATCTAGAGAAAATTCTCCTCCATCACTAAAGGAAAGTAAGGAATGGTTCTCCTATTTTCTATTTCACGTTTCATATGTCGAGCATGGTGACTGGATTGCGAGTTTTGTAAGCAAATTGTTGTAAAAATAGTTTAACTAGCTCCTCAAACATTTTTATTACAATTGGCGACTTTGAGAACCATTCCATGGCCTATCCTCCCAGACTCCTTAGAAAAAGGTGCATGAGGTAAGTTTGTTCATGCATTAATTCCATGCATAGGGCGCATAATTCTCTAGCGTGGTCCTGGGGATCTGAGTTTCCATCATATTTGTCAAGTTTTGGTATCTCTGTCCTAGATGGAAATGGAGGAATGTAGAGATTTTTGTCAAAAGTGAAGGGGCAAATAGAATCTAGAGAGCATGGTGAGGAAACCTTGTCCTTGTTTTTCATTTCTTGAATTTCACGTTGCACGGCTTGCATTTGTTTAGCCATTAGTGTTATTGGTGTTTCCTCTTCTTCCATAATGATACTCTCTACATTAAAACTAGGAGGAAGTTTCGATCCTTGTCTTGCCAGCTCTAGGAAGTGCTCTTCTTTTTCTTTTTCTAGAATAACCTTCATCATTCTCCTGAAGCCTATGTCATTCATGCAATTAGTGACATCTATTTCTTTGATCTTGGAATCACTAGATGAACTACCATTTTCATTTCCATGGCTTCTTACGTTATCATAGTCTGTGTCGAATTGATAGTTAGTTGTATTTTGTTGAAGGCCAACATTGTGTTGTGTAGTGGTTCGTAAAACACCAGAGAATCTTCAAAAAAATTGTTGATGTAAGACATTGTGTGAGACTTGGTTCCAACAAGCATGGGAAACTTGATGCGACCGATATAGGAGGTGATGCAGAAGTCAAGATCGAATCAGATCTAGTTTTTTCAATGTGATGTTCAGATAAAGAGATGAGGTCAAAATCTGGTTTCGAGAAAAATCTATCCCGTTTAAGATGTGACCTAAGATGATCAAGAAGATCAAGGTTTGATTCGATGATTGATTGATGAACTAGCTAGGATGTGACTGACAAATCATAAAACACTACCACAAGGGTGCATTATCAAGAAGCATTTTGCTTGACATCCAAGTTTTCTCAGTTTAATTCTATGTTTGTTATTGAAGAATGAAGATCAATGAGCTTAACAGAGACAAAGATTAGACAGATAGAGTTTTGACACAAAAGTGGACAAGGTAGTTATCTCAATAGAATTATTGTCTTACAAAGGGCAAATTGACTTCTTTCTCTCTCTCAGGGGTTGGAGGTTCAAGTTGAGCCTCACTGTAAGTGATGAAAACTTTTAGAAATAGAGCGAGATTGATCTTCTCTCCCTTGTTTAAGCGATAGCTGAATGCGGATTTCTAAATGAAATCCCTACTTCTCGGGGGTTCTTCATCAAATTCGTTAGATTCCCCTTGAAGGTATAACCGCATATGTCTCAGGAACACCTTATGCAACAATAAGAGCTGACAGTTGATGTATAAAAACTTTCTCCTCTTATAGATTTGCCTAGGACTAGGATGCTTCTTTTTCAGTTTAGCCTCTGGATTGAGGCTTCTTCTTCTCAACACTTGAGGATTGGACATACGATATATTGACACTCGATCAGACATGGATACTAACTATGGTAGACAAGAGGATGCTTGGACAATGAGGACAACAAAGCTCTTTATTAGAACAACAATTTGGCACTAGTGATGTTTTATCGTACGAGTTTAAATTTGACCAGAATGACAAAACGCTGACTTGTTGGCTCGTACGACCTAGGACTGACCCAAGATGAGTTTTGACAGAGTTTTGATCACTAACTTGGTTTTTCAGTTTGATGTTTCTGATTGTCTTGAGGTTATGTTTCAATTGTTTTGAGGGATGAAAAACACAGCAAACAGTAGGTATAAAATGATAACAAGCACAACACGCTAACCCTATGGAAGTTGGTTGAGAAGGAAAACCTTTGCCCATAACCTAGGTACACACCTAATAGCTAATCAGAATACGGTCACTGAGTCTCATGCAATAGATTCTCAACATCATACTAGCTGAATCCAAATGCTAATGGGGGCACGATATGGCGAGTAATCTTGGGGGAAAACCAGCTATCCCCTTGCACAAAGATTATCCTCCTTTCGGAGGTGATTCGGGTAGCTTCTAACCTAAAGTTTGTAGTCAGGGTTTCATTCGAAAGGACCTCCTGACTTTCATGTAAGCATGATTTAGATACAAAACCTAGTAGGATGTTGAAACCATGTAGTCATGCAAGCATGATTTAGACTGCAAGGTCCTACAAGATGCTCATCATGAGACACTCTGTTGGACAAACATTCGGTACATCTATGGCAGAATTCAGACCTACAAATGTAACAGAGGTCCTATTAGATTCAATAAAGAAGATCACAGAATGCAATGCACAAGCCTATAAGGATATTGATGATACAATTCCAATTCTTAAATTGATTGCACCAAAGTGCATAGTTGATAATAAGGATTCTTTAGGACAACTAGACACATTGTCTAAGTTCATCACCAGCAACTTATTGACTATTGATCAAATAAATGAGGATACATTTAAGGAAAGAATGATAAAAGAAAAATAGAAATTCTTTGAGGAAATTGTAAATAAGAATAAGGAGAAAATGGATACTCTATTACTGGAACTTGGGGAAATAATTTTTGACTTCAAGAAACTGTATAGAGACACTTGTAAAACAAATATTTTGATAGAGGATCTTGACAAGGAGATCAGCAAAGCACAAGATAATATAAACAATATTGTTGACAATCTGATAGGTGCATCGGATTCATTTTTGGAGTTAGAGAAAAAGATTGCAGAGCAAGAACAGAAAATCAAGAAACTAGAAAATGACAAACAGGGAATAAAGGATAAAGCAAAGGACTTGAAATGCAGACTTAGTCCAAGACTAGAATACCTTATTCCTTTGAGAAAAGAAATATTTGAGGCTCTAGTTCCTGGACTAAAGAAACCAGAAGAGAAAATGCACATACTCACCGATACAGTGCAAAGAACTCAAGAGGCAATAAAAGACAGTAAAACATTCAGTAACGGTATAAATTTAATTTTGATAGATATTTTTTAGATTGTAACCCACCGGTTACAAGAATACAGGCAGGACTCCACTGACACCCAATGACAACCTTTGTCATTGATGTCAAAGGGGGAGTAGTGGGATGAGAAAAATGGTCAGAAGAAAGGACATCATCTGCTCAGGGGGAGCATACATTTTTTTGGCACACAGTTTTGGTAAGACAATTTTGGCAGACTATTTTTGGATATCATTTTGGACACTTTTGATTTTTCTCATGAGTGTTGCCATCAATGCCAAAGGGGGAGATTGTTGGAAAATGCACACTCCAATGATAAATTGTAGGTGATTGAAGGTTTTGTCATTGATGGCAACCTTGCAATCATATGACACCGGCAAGACAAAGATACCGGCACCAGCACCGACAAACTCTACACCGGCATACAGAACACCGGCAGTGAAAGGAAGGATACCAGCACCTTAGCTGAGTTCAATTTTGTTTAAAATATATTATGTAATTAATTATAAAATCATTGTAAGCCGACATGGCGAGTTGTAATATGACTCATATATGTGTGAGATCATTGTAGATCATTTTGTAATAGAGAAATAGGCAGGAAAAAAGGAAGACAATAGCAGACCTAATATGTGAATTATTGGTTAAGGGTTTATGTATGTAGCAGAGCTTAAACTGGTACTGAGCCTGGCATAGCAGATGCTAATCTGAAGCAGTACAAGACATTGGATTTTCATAATCCATTTTTTAAGTCAGTGTGACTTCATATTGAGCAGTGAGCTCTAAGCACTTGGCCTTCCTGCATGTGCAGGCCCCTATTGTAAAAGTAATACTCTTATTGGCCAGTAAGTGAATATTGTGGATCACAAATCCCACCGAGGTTTTTCCCACACCGGGTTTCCTCGTTAAATCATTGTGCTATGGTGTGTTTTTCATGTTTTTGTTATTGCTCTTAGTTACTACATTATTTCTGGTTTACCGATACACAGTTTTAATATTCTTTTCATGTTTTAAGTCAAGTAAATGTATATACCGGTTAGATACTAATTCACCCCCCTCTAAGTATCCTTGGGAATCCTAACACACTCCTCATAAATGAAGCAGTGCCACCGATTATTCTATCTCCTAGGACTTTCACCCTAGAAGCATTTTATTATAGTGAGTTGGATTCCTAGCTTTGGTTGGACTCACTTGGGTCGTTCCCTCTCACCAAGCCTTAGGGGCTTCTCGGGAGGCAGGCCCTCTAAAGGTATCAACGGATCTCAAACTCTAATAGAAAAAACCTCAAGGTCTGGATTTCTGATTGTTCGAATGGACAAGAGAATACTCTTCTACTCTAGATTTTTCCCAAAAAACACATAAAACAAAATTCTTTCCCTTATATAAATTGAAGTATTCTCAAAAAGATTAAGAAGATAGAGTGTTTGTTTGTATCTCCCAAGGAAACCTGCAAAACAAAGATATCAGTAGTTCAAGTTTATAATCTTTGGCAAGCGTATGTTTAATGATTGAATTCTTTGTCAAGTGAACCTGCAGACATTAAAAACTCAAAATCAGTTGCCAAAATAACATAAAAAAAAATAATCAAAATAAAATTCTAGCATGCAAACTATAAATTAAACTAATCTAACAAGAATTTCCATTCTTTATAACTATCCTAGTTATGACAATTTTGATAGTACTTCACTCTATCATTCACAACTTTCCAACTAGAAAAAATTATGAAACTCTCTTCAGTGAAAATGTAGAAAACTTGGTTTGAAACAACATATCAAAAATTTGTTTAGATCCAACAGTTCAATAAAAATTTATGCCCTCCGAATAGAGACCATTTTTTACTGTCACATAAGAACAAGTAAAATGATAGTACTTCACTCTGTCATTCATAACTTTCAACCCAAACAACATTATAATAAGAGATTTGGTGACAATAGAGAAAACTTGGTTCTAAACAACATATCAAAAATTGGTTTCGATCCAATGGTTAAATAAAAAGTTATGCCCTCCGAACAGAGACCATTTTTGACTATCACAAAAGAACAAGCAAAAAGAAAGATTTTTATTTGCAAATTTAACACATGTTTATTAGTTATAAAAACCAAACATCAAATTTGTTTAAGCAACATTATAAATCTTGTATTCGTCGGTTCGAGCCCCATGGTGGGCACCAGAAATGTGTGTGTGAAATTTGGGGAACCTACAAAGGCACAAACACTTCAATAAACCATTATTTGCATGGGTTAGTTAATCAAAAACAACAAAATGAAATCCATTGCAAGTCGGCTTATTGCCTCCTAGAAAGTGCAAGTGTGGATTTCTCTCAGATTTCTAAGCTATCCAGTGACAAGACTACACTCAAACAGAGGATTTTTAAATGCATGCAACTAGGCAAATGCAAGATTAATAGTTAAATGCAAGATTGAATGCAAGATTAATTGATTAAGAGAAATGAGATTATCAAGCTAAATGATCAAAGCTCTAATTGAAGCTTAGCTAGATTATATGCAAGAAATTGAATCTAGATAAGAGAAATGAATCTAAGCTAATGAACTAGAAATCTAAATGATTCTAAGATTAAATGAAAGCTACATGAAAACTATGTTGATTGATGAATTAACTATGCAAAGCTTCTTCAAAATTTCCTCGATAACCTGCAACACAATATTAGCATAATAACGATGTAAAATTCTCTGATGCCGATTGAAGAATGAGAGCCTGAATTTGTAGGAAAATCAAGAGGGAGGCCAAAGGTCAGGATTAATCTTTAATGAACAGTCGAGATCGATTCGAAGGAAGCACAATCCAGGTGAAATGATTTGATTGGACAATTTAATTCCATTTTGGAGAGATAAGATTGAGTTCAAATTAGCAACTCAAATTCTTTCCTTTTTTTTTAGTTCAGTTGATTTGTTTCTTTTTTTGAATTTTTGTGCTCATAATTTCCAATTTATTTTTCAAATTAATTGCTCTTTCTTGATTTGTTTCATTTTTTGAAGATTTGTGCTCATAACTTCCAATTTATTTTTTAAATTAATTCCTCTTTCTTGATTTGTTTCCTTTTTTGAAGAATTCTGCTCATAATTTCCAATTTATTATTCAAATTAATTTCTTGATTTGTTTCCTTTTTTGAAGATTTCTGCTCATAATTTCCAATTTATTTTTCAAAATAATTCCTCTTTCTTGATTTGTTTCCTTTTTTGAAGATTTGTGCTTATAATTTCCAATTTATTTTTCAAAATAATTCCTCTTTCTTGATTTGTTTCCTTTTTTGAAGATTTATGGCAATTTTTATTTATTTATTAAATATGCAAAAGATATTTAATTAAATAAATGAGATATTTGATTTTAAAAAGATTTTCTATTTTGAATTTTGAATTTGATCAATTAATTAAATGAGAATTTAATTAATTGTAATTGCCATGTTGCATTTTTTACCTTAGGAATTAATTAATAAGGCTCTCATGATTGATTTAAATTGATTATTTGATTCAAGACCTTGATGAATTTTATTGAATTTAAGCACATTAGTCGAGATAAGGGGCCCATGGTTTTGGATGACCATTCTTAGAGTATTACACCACCCCATGGAGGCGTATATCTAATTTGAAAGATTTCCCGTATACCATTTTGCAATGTCTCTAAATGTGATTTCATTCTCTCCTTCTAGTATGCAAAGTTTGTAACATCAAAGATCAAAACCTTGTAATGCATGTCTTGCACCATACCGGATCTACGTCAATCAATTAAGCTTACTCAAGACGGACCTTTCTATATTACCAATTGTTGAACCCAAGGCAGGACTGAGATGGGGGGTTGAATCAATTTGATGCTAACTACAATAAGGCAAGATACAAAAATAATTTGAAAAGAAGGATCTCCTAATTATGAAGCTATCCTTGAACTCTACATCAACCAAACAACATCAATACAAATTTAGGACCTCATCTATCAACACGTTATTCATACATCTACCATAGTCTAAAACAACTCACATATCATTGAATCACAACTCTTCTTCTCTTCTCTTCACCGGATTTAACTGACTATTTTCACACACACACACTTCATCTACACTCATTCACACATTCATTCACCACACCAACAAAACCACATACATTCTTTATATACAACATAGATCAACAAGTCAACCTAAAATAAAATATACCTTCCAGACCAAAAACACACACATTGATCCACTCAAAGAGAAAGAGGGGACCAAAACACATCTTCCTAATACCAATACATTGATCTGCAATCATCAAAACATAACCAGCAACATACCAACATGCAACACATCCATATAAACTATTAACAGTCAAAACATATTCTCCAATACAAATAACTCTTATCTGGATCTTCACTGGCTACAGTGAGACCCATAACATATCAAATAACCTTACACAAATCATATCCAGACCCAAAGATAGGTTTAACATAGAATATCACAATTGGGTATGAACAATGCCACAACATCCAGAGAACACGGATATTTTTGGACCACAAAACCAACTCATCCATAACACCAAAAACATAACCAAAGAAGATAACAACATCAGCAACACTTTCCAAACCCGAACACTTCCAGATCAACCAATAAAACAAATGCAACACCAACATAGCAAGATATCTTTGTATCACAGACATTCCAGACCAACGACTATCCGGAACAACAAATTTGACATCAATGACAGCCACAACAACACATACTTTCAACACAAAATTCCCACAATAGTTGACTTTTTTTCAAATCCATTTCAATATAAAATTATAAATAAGCTATGAATAATTCAAAAATAGTTAAATAGTCTTTTTCAATCATACTAATCCCAATAAGAAGCTATCTAATAATTGTTCTTGTGTATGTTGAATTTGAATCCTTATTTGTAAACCCTAAAGATCCAACTACTAACCCTATATCTACAAACTAATTCAACAAACAATCAATAGAGATATACTATGCTTGTAAATAAAAACATAAAACACAAGTATACCTTCACATTCATGGTAGGCTTGTCTCCATTGTTCTCCTATCCTCCATTCTTGATCTTGTATTGATGATGTTTTCTCTCATATTTGTATACACTTGCGCAAGACCTCCAAGAGGAATGAATGTGATTGCTTGATGAGGTAAGATATGATGCAAAGATGGTGTATGGCTATAGGATAATTTTGGTAGAGTGTAGGTGGGCTCAAGTTATGTGTGATGCGGAATGAGAGAAAGAAAATTCTTTCATAGAGATCACCATGAGATTGGATGGTTTAGATTAAAAATTTAAATTATGAAGGGGAAAGATCACATAGATGAAAGAGAATCAAAAGGATTAGAGGGTAGGTAAATATGAAGGGAGGATATTGAGAGGTGAAAAGGGGAGTAGGTAAGAATGGATACGATTAAGAGGGGTATGTGCAAGATCAAGGGGGGCCAAAAAGTGGCAATGGAGAAAAAAATGCATTTTCAACCTTTCCAAACACGCCAAAATCCACTTTGACTTTTTGTTTGGGTCGAGCGAAATTTGAATTTGGTTTGGTAATATGAAACCAAATCAGATATCCGATATTATCGGATATCCGATTTGTGATGTCACTAATGTGATATCATACTTTTCAAATCGGATATCCGATTTTATCAACATAAAAAATATAGTTTAGTAAAATGGCCATAACTTTTGTGTTTCTTATCAAAATTTTGATTTTTTATAGGCGTTGGAAAGGTAATTCATAGACCTATCAAATGGATGAGGTAGTTTGATGATATTATATACCAAAAATTAATTATAATCATTTTAAGTTAGTCCTTCAATTTTAAAACTTTAAATACTCACAAATTTTGCATACAAAGTCTCATTTTTTTTCCTATCACATCCTTTATCTATCACTTGTCTATCTATACTTATATAATATATTTTATATATCTCTCTCTTCTCTACTTATGTCACTTATTTTCTCATTCCATGTAGATAAATAAATTCCCAAGTTACATGCATCTCTGCATATATCTCCATCTTTCTATTCATATCTCTCCCTCTCACACTACATCATTGTCACTCCTTATTTCTATATTTCTCTCTAATAATCTCTCTTCTCTCTATTTATCTCCCTCCTTTACCTTATCCTACCTATACTTATATATTACTTGTCTCTATCACCTCCTTTCTCTCCCTATCTTGTCCCCTCTCTCTCTATATCCCTATAGATCTATCTTCATGTATATTTATATCTCATTATCTCTAAATCTCACTTATTCACTCCATCTCTCCCTCCATTTGTCTTACTCTCTTTATCACATTGTATCCATATCTATCTCTATCTCCATCTTCACATCTCCATCTCTTTCCCTATCAATCTCTCTTTTTATATGTTCCTCTATCTTTATATATATTACTCTATACATGATTAATCTACTTCTTTGTCTCTTCCTCTATCACCCTCTTGAAGTATATTTCCCTTTCTCTACTTTTATCTCTTTATTTACTCCATCTTTATATATATATTTCTCTCTTTCCACATCCTTCTCTATAGTGCCTTTATATATCTCTATATCTTCCTCTTTTTCTCTCTCCCTCTCTATCCATCCCTATTTATAATCTCTATCTCTCTTTCTCACTCTCTTGTACTATCTATATATCTCTATCTATCGATATTTCTCTTCCTTTATATCTCTCTATCTCTTCCTTTTTTTATCTCTCTCTTTACCCCTCTCTATCCATTTTTCTCCATCTCTTCATATATTTATCTTTGTCCTTACCTCTCTCTTTATCTATATCTATTCACCTCCCTCTCCCTTTATCTTCATTTTTTATCTCTATCTTCCTCTCTCCTTTTCAATATCTAGATATGTCTACCTCTTTCTATCCATCCTTGTCCTTTAGTTTTTCTCCCTCTCACTTCATACTCCTTAATATCTATATCTCTATTTATGTCCTTGTTCTTTAGTTCTTCATCTCTCTTCACCTTTATATCTCTCCTTATTTGAAAATTAGTATATATGGTCTCCTAAGGGGTTATATCATGTCCTAAGGGGTCATAGAACATCATATTACCCCTTAGGACATAATATGACCCCTAATGACACCATATGGTCTCCTAAGGGATCATATGGTGTCATAAGGGGTCATAAGGGGTCATAAAACACCATTTGACCCCTTAAGACACAATAAGACCCCTAATGACACCATATGGTGTCCTAAGGGGTCATAAGACACCAAATGACCCCTTAGGACACCATACAACCCCTAATGACACAATGTGGCATCCTAAAGGGTCATATTGTGTCCTAAGGGGTCATAGGACACCATATGACCCCTTAGGACACCATATGACCCATAGCACCATATAGTGTCCCAAGGGGTCATATGGTGTCTTAAGGGGTCAAAGAATGTCATATGACCAATTAGGACACAATACAACCCATGACGACACCTAAAGGGTCATATAGTGTCATAAGGGGTCATAAGACACCATATGACCCCTTATAACACCATAGATCCCTTACAACACCATATGGTGTCCTAAGGGGTCATATAACACCATATGACCCCTTAGAACACAAGAAGACCCATAACGACACGATATAGTGTCCTAAGGGGTCATATAACACCATATGACCCCTTATAACACAAGAAGACCCATAACGACATGATATAGTGTCCTTAGGGGTCATATGGTGTCAGGAGACACCATATGACCCCTTAGGACACAATATGACCCCTAACAATACCTAAGGGGTCATATGGTGTCCTCAGGGGTTATATGATGTCCTAGGAACCCTTAGGACATAATATGACCCCTTAGCACACCAAACAACCCCTAATGACACCATATGGTGTCCTAAGGGGTCGTAGGACACCATATGACCCGTTAGGACACAATAGGACCCCTAACAACATCTAAGGGGTCATAATGTGTCCTAAGGGGTCATAAGATACCATATGACCCCTAACGACACTATATGGTGTCTTAAGGGGTCATATTGTGTCCTAAGGGTTCATAGGAGACCATATGACCTATAACGACACAAAATGACACCTAACGATATCTAAGGGGTCATATGGTGTTCTAAGGGGTCATAGGACACCATATGACCCCTTATCACACCATAAAACCCCTAATGACACCATATGGTGTCCTAAGGGGTCATAGAACACCGTATGACCCCTTAGGACACCATACGATGCATACTGATACTATATGGTGTCCTAAAGGGTCATAGGACACCATATGACCCCTTAGGAGACCAATAGACCCATAACAACATAATATGGTGTCCTAAAGGGTCATATAACACCATATGACCCCTTAGAACACCATACAACCCATAACAACACCATCTAGTGTCTTAAGGGGTCATAAGACATGATATTACCCCTTAGGACATAATATGACCCCTAATGACATCATATAGTGTCCCAATGGGGACACCATATGACCCCTTAGGACACCATACAACATCATACCACCCTTTACGATACCATATGGTGTCCTAAGGGATCATATGGTATCCTGAGGGGTCATATAACACCATATGACCCCTTAGAACACAAGAAGACCCATAACGACATGATATGGTGTCCTAAGGGGTCATATGGTGTCATGAGACACCGTATGACCCCTTAGGAAACAATATGACCCCTAACAATCCCTAAGGGGTCATATGGTGTCCTAAGGGGTTATATGATGTCCTAGAAACCTTTAGTACACAATATGACCCCTTAGCATACCATGCAACCCCTAATGACACCATATGGTGTCTTAAGGGGTCGTTGGGCACCATATAACCCGTTAGGACACAATATGACCCCTAACAACACCTAAGGGGTCATATCATATCCTATGGGGTCATATAACATCATATGACCCCTTATAAGACAAGAAGACCCATAACAACATGATATGGTGTCCTAAGGGGTCATATGGTGTCAGGAGACACCATATGACCCCTTAGGACACAATATGACCCCTAAAAATACCAAAGGGGTCATATGGTGTCCTAAGGGGTTATACGATGTCCTAGGAACCTTTAGGACATAATATGACCCCTTAGCACACTATACAACCCCTAACAACACCATATGGTGTTCTAAGGGGTCGTAGGACACCATATGACCCGTTAGGACACAATACGACCCCTAACAACACCTGAGGGGTCATATTGTGTTGTAATGGGTCATAAGACACCATATGACCCCTAACGATACTATATGGTGTCTTAACGGGTCATATTGTGTCCTAAGGGGTCATAGGACACCATATGACCCCTAACGACACAAAATGACACCTAACGATACCTAAGGGGTCATATGGTGTTCTAAGGGGTCATAGAACACCATCTGACCCCTTAGCACACCATATGACCCCTAATGACACCATATGGTGTCCTAAGGAGTCATATGGTGTCCTAAGGGGTCATAGAACACCATATGACCCCTTAGGACACCATACGATGCATAATGACACTATATAGTGTCGTAAGGGGTCATAGGACACCATATGACCCCTTAGAGGACCATACAACCCATAACAACATAATATGGTATCTTAGAGGGTCATAGAGCACCATATGTGGTGTCTTAAGGGGTCATAGGACACCATTTCACCCCTTAGCACACCATATGACCCCTAATGACACCATATGGTGTCCTAAGGATTCATATGGTGTCCTAAGGGGTCATAGAATACCAAATGACCCCTTAGGACACCATTCGATGCATAATGACAATATATGGTGTCCTAAGGGGTCATAGGACACCATATGACCCCTTAGAGGACTATAGAACCCATAACAACATAATATGGTGTCTTAGAGGGTAATAGAACACCATATGACCTTTTAGAACACCATACGACCCATAACGACACCATGTGGTGTCTTAAGGGGTCATAAGACATAATATTACCCCTTAGGACATAATATGACCCCTAACAATGTCATATAGTGTCCTAAGGGGTCATAAGACACCATATGACCCCTTAGAACACCATACGACCCCTTGCGACACCATACCACCCTTTACAAAACCATATGGTTTCCTAAGGGGTCATATGGTATCCTAATGGGTCATATAACACCATATTACCCCTTAGAACACAAGAAGACCCATAACCACACGATATGGTGTCCTAAGGGGTCATATGGTGTCATCAGACACCATATGACTCCTTAGGACACAATATGACCCCTAACGATACCTAAGGGGTCATATGGTGTCTTAAGGGGTTATATGATGTCCTAGGAACCTTTAGAACAAAATATGACCCATTAGCACACCATACAACCCCTAATGACACCATATAATGTCCTAAGGGGTTGTAGGACACCATATAACCCTTTAGGACATAATATGACCCCTGACAACACCTAAGGGGTCATATTATTTCCTAAGGGGTCATAGGACACCATATCACCCCTAAGGCCACTGTATGGTGTACTAAGGGGTCATATTGTGTGCTAAGGGGTCATAGGACACCATATGACCACTTAGCACTCCATACGACCCCCAACGACATGATATGGTGTCCTAAGGGGTCATATGACACCATATGACCCCTTAGGACACCATACGATGCATAATGACACCATATGGTGTCCTAAGGGGTCATATGGTGTCCTAAGGGGTCATAGGACATTATATGACTCCTTAGGAGACCATACAACCCATAACAACATAATATGATGTCCTAGAGGGTCATAGAATACCATATGACCCCTTAGAACACCATACGACATATAACGACACAATGTGGTGTCCTAAGGGGTCATAAGACACAATATGACCCCTTAGCACATAATATGACCCCTAACAACATTATATAGTGTCCTAAGGGGTCATACAAAACCATATGGCCCCATAGAACACCATATAACCCCTTAGAACACCATACAACCCTTTACCACACCATATGGTGTCCTAAGGTGTCATATGGTATCCTAAGGGGTCATATAAAACCATATGACCCCTTAGAACACCATATAACCCCTTATAATATAAGAAGACCCATAACGACATGATATAGTGTCCTAAGGGGTCATATGGTGTCATGAGACACTATATGACCCCTTAGGACACAATATGACCCCTAATGATATCTAAGGGGTCATATGGTGTCCTGAGAGGTTATATGATGTCCTAGGAATCTTTAGGACATAATATGACCCCTTAGCACACCATACAATCCCAAATGACACCATGTGGTGTCCTAAGGGGTCGTAGGACACTATATGACCCATTAGGACATAATATGTCCTAAGGGGTCATACCGTATGACCCCTTAGGACACAATACGACCCCTTAGGACATAAAATAACCCTAATGACACTTAAGGGGTCATAGGACACCATACGACACATAACAACACTAAATGGTAGCCTAAGGGGTCATATGGTGTCATAAGGTGTCATAGGACACCATACGACCCATAACACCATATTGTCTCCAAGCATATGGTGTCCTAAGGGGTCATACGACACCATATGACCCATTAGGACACAATAAGACCCCTGATGACACCTAATGGGTCATATGTTGTTGTAAGGGTTCATAGGACACCATATGACCCCTTAGGACACCATACGACTCCTTGCGATATCATATGGTGTCCCAAGATATCGTATGGTATCCTAAGGGTTCATATAATGTCCTAAGGGGTCATATGGTGTCCTAAGGGGTTTTAGGACACCATATGACCCCTTAGGACACCATAAGACCCATAACAACACCATATGATGTCCTAAGGGGTCATATGGTGTCCTAAAGGGTCATGGGACACCATATGACCTCTTAGGACATAGTATGAGCCCTAACCAAATCTAATGGATCATATGGTGTCTAAGGGGTCATACAATGTCTTGTGACCCCTTAGGACACAATATGACCCCTTAGCACACCATACAACCCCCAACGACACCATATGACCCGTTCAGACACAATATGATCCCTAACAATACCTAAGGGGTCATATGGTGTCCTAAGGGGTCATAGGATACCATATGACCCCTTAACACACCATACGACTTGTAATGACACCATATGGTGTCCTAAAGGCTCATAGAACACCATATGACCCCTTAGGACACCATAAGACTTATAAAAACATCATATGGTGTCCTAAGGTGTCATATGGTGTCCTAAAGGTTCATGAGACACCATATGACCCTTTAGGACACCATATTCTCTCTCACATTATTTATTTTCCTTAATTACCCTCGATCACCTCTCTCCTCCTATGGGTTTATAGATACTTCCCTCTCCCCCTCTACCCACCCCCTAATTACTCTCTATGTCTCTCTTCACCTCTATCCCCATCTCTCTTCTCTCTTTGTTGATGCTTTCCCCTCTCCCCCTCTCCTCCTACCCCCTAATAATCTCAAACTCTCCCTCTCATTCTCTCTTCACCCTAATCACCCCCTCCCTCCCTCTCTTCACCTTCCACCTAATTATGTATAGCTCTCTCTCTCTCTCACTCTCTCTTCCCCCAATTAATCTCTCCTTCTCACCTCTCTCCCCCTCTACTTTTTTTGATACTTCCCTATGTCTCTCCTTGTCCCCTCTGAATTTTGTTGCTAGAGATGAGAAGGAAATGCAGAGAGACTAGTCTAGATCTTGGGGAAGATAGAGTGACATAGAGGAGGAAATTATGAAGAGGTAGAAATATAAGCCCCTTGTAGAGCTTGAGAGATTTAATGAGGTATTCATTGATAATTAGAGATATAGGTCTAGAGAGAGATGTATAAATATGGACAAAAGAGAGGGAGGAAGAAACAAATAGGTGGTGTGATAGGTTTAGGAGAGAGAGGTGGAGAAAGGAACAAACATAGATAACATGGTTTATCAAAATTTATCAAACTCAATAAAATTCATAAATTTTTTATTATTAATTAATTACTTGTTTAGTTTATTTTGAGATGATTGTTACCAAAATTCATGCAATAGGGAAATCATATGAAAAAGTCATGAGTTTTTTATGTTTTAAAAATGAAGGATGAATTTAAATGAATTATAATTATTTTTTAAAACAAATAATTGAAAATATACCTATTCCATATCATAGAGCTCTTAGTTACCTTTCCAATGCCTAAAAAAAATCAAAATTTTGATATAAAACGCAAAAGTTATGCCCAATTTACTAAAATATATTTTTTTATTTTTTCAAAAATCCAATATCCGATTTTATCTGATATCCGATTTTAAAACATAAATTTTTCCCTCCATATTTTGGTTCGGGTTTTCTTTGGGATTTGGCTTGGAAGTGACAAGCCTGGAAAGTCAACTAAAAAAACGTGTTTTTTAGTATTCCTTGATTTTCCAGACTTTACACAGGTGGCTGACGACTTTTTTTATAGCCAAAATTGATAAAATGAAAAGGGTTTTTTAAGGACGCTCTCAGTTTTCCAAGAATATAAGGCTTGTCTTATTTCAACTTTAATAAATAATTATTATTTATTTTCTAATTGAATTCTGACAAAAGTCTTGATTGATAGACTGATTGAAAAATACTCATAACTTTCAAACCGCATAACATTTTTTGAATCTAAAACATGCGTCACATCCTATGCTTCGTCTACTATAGGGAAAAAAATTTAAAAATTCAATTTCATAAGGTTTTGACCAAGTTAAGGTGGTCAGATGTAGGAGTTTCTGAATTTCTAAAAAGTTGTAGTAAAAAATTCATAAATAATTATTTACTTTATAAAAAATTATAAAAAAATATGTGTCACATCCGGACATGAGTCTAATACTTATATTATAAATATTATAAAAAAATATTATGGTTTTATTGTGATTAGGGTGGTCAGACATACACCTACTTCTTATCTTTTTCCTGAAATTTTTGTACCACTACATTGAAATTTGAAATTTTCATCAAATAGAATTTTTTTTTTCAAAAAACAACTAGTAGCTTAGAAACTACATTCAATTTTCTATAGATTCTCTTCTTACATATTTTAAAAATAATGTTCATAACTTATTCAATTTTTCATGTCAAGTTGCATAACTCTGATTTTTTGAAATTTCATTGCCACTTAAGGGCCTATTTTGGCACACCATGATCCTGCACATACCCAGAGGTTAATTTGTAAATGGAGGGATATGATTAAGCGGTTCGTTGACTTTAGAGGTGGGCATTGGATAAAGGAAAAAGTGAGTGAAGAGCATTTTGACACTTGCCTGATGCAAGAGCATCCCTGGTCTATGAAAAATCTTGCATCATCCAAAAATATTTCCTTTCATTTTAGTTCTTGTTCAGTTCAGTGTGCAGTTTTATGTGTTCCTATCAGTAGGTGTCGGTAGTTGCTTGCTTTTCATTGCAGATCCTAATTTTGGTTTCCAGGTTGGTTCATGTGCTTAATTCAATATTTTCAATCCATTTGGATTTTTTTCTGGATAGTTATCGCTCCTGGTTTGACTGTTTCTGGGTTCTGGGATAGTTCTTGAGCTTATCGGTTGGTTTTCCTTTCATTTTAGGAGCGGTTTTCCTGTTGATCTGCACTTCTTGGTTGTTATTTTCTGGAGGAATCTATTTCATTCTTAGGGCCGACCTAGTTACACGTTTCATTTTTCCTACATTGGTAAATGTAATCTTTTGTGACCAACCCAGATATGTTCTGAAGGGTATATATGGGGTATTATGTAATAATTTGTAGGGGAAAGGCAATAGAGATCAGAATAAGGATTTAAATTTGTGTAGAGATCCAATTGAGTCTGAAAGTTCCAAATGGATTGTATCTAGCTTGCAGCCTGCATGTAACTGGTTGACTAACGGATATTCTATGATGACTGTATGATGATAACCGGTTGGTTGATGGAGGTTCTAAGACAATAATATGATTTGTTTCTATAATCTTTCTATGTTTTATTGTTGCTTTTGTTGTGTTACTCTTTCCGCATAAGTCGGTTAGTTCTCTTTTGAGGGTTTACCAGTTATGGTTGCATCATTTCGCATTCCTATAAATTTAGATTATAATCCATGTGAACAAGTTGGAGGGATAGGATTTTAGAGGAAAAAGATAATGAATTGATTTTTTTATCGATAAACTACAACTTTATAGAGGTGCACCTTGATATTTTAAAAACAGAGGTTGCATCCATATTCAATGTTAAATATATCCATTCCTACTAACATCTACCCATGATATCCCTTGCTCATATTCTAATTAAGTTGTCTCTAATATTTCTTCAACATACTATCCATGCAATTCCCTACTGCTATACATCATATCAAAACTTGGGGTTGTCCCCAAAACAAAAACCTACTATTCTACCCAAATGTATCATAAACAATACATCAAGGATCATAGAGATCTAATCATTCTAATAATAGAAAAATGTTAATAAAAAACCCTTTAGGATTTTGCTCCATATTTATCATGGAGTGAAGATGTAAGTTAAAAACAACTTCCTTTTCCTTTGCACTAGTGTCCAAATCCTTGGATCGCACCATCTTCTTGAGCCCATTCCAAATTCCCTATGGTTTTTCCTTCACCATCTAAGATGGCATTACAAATCTCTCATTTTTTTCATCCACTCCCATACTTGGTGGCAAAGTAGCCATATCATGATCCCTCCCATTAAGAGGGGAGGAAACTTGATTTTTGTGAAGTCTATTGTTTTCTTGGTGAAGGCTCTGCATTTCTTTCCAAGGAAAATTATTAGAGGATTTAACACCAACACTTCCTTTTGCACTTGGATCTTCCTATTCTAATGGAGTAATGGTGGGGAGAGAAATCCTTCCACAAGGTAGCCATGCCATCCACCCTCTGCTTGACATGTTGGGCAGCTATATGGTCAATATTATAGCATTTGTGATACCTAAATGGTATGCCCTCATACTCAACATTTTGATTCCAACATCCATACTTGGTACTAAGAGAGATTTCAATAGTGAGATCCCTAGTTATGTCAATCTCGACCAATATGTGTGCATATGTGGTGTGTAAATATTTAGAACATTTTCCATCTATCGCCAAGAACTTCCCAAGCGAATTACCAATGGATCCAAAACAAGAATCAAACCAAAACCACAAATAGAGATTTGGCAATTTTACCAAAATTGGGATCACAAAAAATAATACAATAGACATATCAAAAGAAGGGTGCCAAGGCTTCAGCTCATAAGAAAGTGTTTTTCATAATCTCATTGGTACTCAGACAAAATAGTCTGGTAGTCCTTAACCTTATAAAAAATGACAAGAAAGAAACTCCGAGCATAGGAATAAATATAAATATCACAAGTTAGAATGGGTCACCAAGTTTTTGAAATCAATTGATGTAAATCTATGAGACTTGACCATAACCCTCTAAATCTTCCAATCAATCTGTGTTTAATAAAGAAATCCGCATTTTCATTTACCTCTTGTAAAACATCTAAGTCCCCTAGCACAACCTTCTGGTAATTCTTACCAATAGGACACAAAACAACAAGTGGCAAACCTTTATTCCTCCCTAGTTCATTCCATGTTTTTTTACCACTTTTCCCTTTAGGATACCCCCAAGTTTTAGTAGTATTAGAGGAAGGCCTTGTAGTTGTAAATATAGGATGTTAGGTTCAGTGCCCACATCACATACCCTAATTAGAGGAGGATTTGCACTCTACATAGGAGGAAATCGAACCCATAGTCCATCACAATGAAAACTTGATTTGATTGCCTAATCCTTTAGCTATTGTGCAATAACCAAATTGATTCCTCCCTATGAAAGTGAACCAATGTAGGATGCTTTAGCTGTGTGAGTATCTTGTAGAGGAACATTGTGTCAAAGCTATTAAATGAATATAATTAGTACAATGATAATGAATTAATTAAATAAATTTATTTATTTATACAATTAATAGAGGAAAAGGAAGGGTTAGGATAATTACATAAATAGTAAATATTTATTCTTTTGTAGAAAGAAAAGGCTAATGAATTAATTAAATACACGAAAACATTTATTTCATTAAGTTAGAAAACTTTTAAGTGTCTACAATTATTTGTCATTTTTTAAAAGAATTGATAGGTAACAACTATATTTGAAATTGGCATTCGTTCCTAAAATGGGGTCCTGTTTTTTAAATAATAGGTGCCCGTTTCAATAATGGGTACCTATTAATGTAAAGATAATGTGCAAAAACATAATGGATGCCCATTATTAAAATGAGCACTTGTACATTTAACTAGCGAGGTCCCATTTTTCTAATAGGTGCTTGTTATTTAAAATTTTGAAACCAAACCCACACTATGCATCGGGTTTCAGGTTGGGCAAGGCATGGAAAGCCCATCCCTTAGCCTTGGACCTAGATGTACAAGGTTGGATCAATGACATAACAAAATACAAACGTTTGGCATATATTTGATGCACATTTTTACAAAAAATATTGTTGAAATTAAAACACATTGAAGATTACGTTGTGTAAATTTCAAATATGTAATTTTTAAAGATTTGATTTTTATTTTTATTTTTCAATTAATTTGTAGTGAATTTGGTCCATAAAATTGAAATATATTTTTTCCTTACAGTTTATTTAATAACTTTTTTTTTATATTTTTTGAACAAAAATATGTAACATCAATTCATACAAAATTATTTTAAGAATAAAAAAATTCAAAAAATGATAAGTTTAAGTCCAATTACGTTGGTCGTACACAAGGGGTTTTTAAAACAACAATTAAGACCAACAAAAAATTAATAAAAATAATATTAAAAAAATTACAAAAAAAACCTCATCAATCTTTAGTGTCTTAAAGATCTTTTCCCAAAAAGGGTTCAAAAAGAAACTTTCATAGAGTAGAAGAGGGAAATCTCAATATTAGGAGCTCTGCACCAAATAGTTTGTTGGCAAATTGATGGAAGGAGATCCAAAAAATGAGGCCACACTCTAGAAAGAAACCTTGGAAGTGACCTAGAAGGTCTAAAAGTTGGGGAAGAGGGAAGTACGAAAGAGCCATCTCCACTAGAGGATAATCCAACTGGGACTACATAGGGTAACATATTTAATCAATCCAAAGACAATATGGGTAAGGACAAAGAGTCTGACATGGAGATGAATGTTGAAAACAACACACAACAAAACATGGAGGACACTACTAAAAAATAATGTAGAAGATCAAATAGAGGAGGTAGAGAAGAACATAGAGTATATGTTCAAAGACACATGAGAAGGAAATGTAGAGAATATAGACAAGGAGAAAGAGAAAGAGTAAGAGGAAGACAATGAAAAGAGAAAAGAGAAGGGTCGGGACAACATTGGAGAATCATCCATTACCAAGGAGTTTTCTGACGTAGAAACAACAATTGTAGTTGATGCCATCTCTGTAACTAATACAACTGCCTTTGGTAGGAAAACAATTACATATGTCAAGCATATCACCCCTTCAAAATATTCAATTGGGGGATTTATTCCATACCATCTCTGGGGAGGAACTCTTGAATGAGCATGTACAAAATGTGGAACACATTGAGGATGCAATGGCAACTTTGCAAAATGTCATCCCACACATTTAGTGAGACACTTCTTTTCCATTGCCACAATAATTGAAGTACTTGGTCAACAACCTACAGGGAGATTTTGGCTCTGCAAGGAAATAATTTAGGAGAGAGAGGCACAAGTGGATATTCTAAAGAAGAAAACAGATGAATATATCACAAGTGTACCACTACACAAGCTCGGCTGGATGGAGAAATAAAGAAATTAACTATGAAGTAGAGACTGAGAACTACATTTTGGGATTGAAGATATAAATAATGAAGATGTTGCTAGTCCAAATGTATGTGTTGTGATTATTTCTTTGTTGATGTTGATGAATGAATGGTTTATTGTCTTAAGTTAATTTTCAATATTGTGTCTTTGAGGTATAAAGACTACATAAGATATCTTTGGGGGTATAGATATTCAAATTGTAGTTTCCCCATTCCTCTTGCTAACGATAGATAGCATCATCTAAAAAACATAATGGAATATCATGAGATATAAAAATGAGAGGATATATAATAAGAGAAAACATGGTGTCCTCAATGTTTGAGGATAATAGCTAAGGCGCTAGATGAGATCATGTAATCATAGATAAGTTTCATAATATTTACAAGCATGATAAATGTTTTAAGCATAAGATTGACATCATAATAGAGAATGTGAGAATTATAACTAATATTTAAACATGTAAGTATAAGATCAACATCTATTTGTGAGCATAGTACCATAAGTTGTAACATTATAAGCTTATGAGATCATGAGATAAGATTGTAAGAATAAGAATCATGTAATTATATAATAGACATGTAAGTATGTGTTTCATAAGACAAATTTATAAAATATCCAAGAAAACTAAGCATAATAAGGAGGCCCCCATATAGGGAACCATAACATGGATCATAGACAAATGAATATGTGAAATACATAAAAATGGATAAAATACATAATATAGAAGGTGTCGTAAGAATGAAAAAGATAACAAAGAACAAGTTCAACTATGCCATTATAGAAGATACAAGAAAGGACGAACACAACAATAAAAAAGAAAAGTTTAAAAAGTGACACAAGACAATTGAAAAACATGTTAGAGGAGGAGCACATCAAACCTAACTCAATCAAAAGGACCAAACTCCAAGTGCACAAACTATGTTTTTTCACTACATAATTAGATTTATAGTCACTCCATTCTTTGTGTGCCCCCAAAACAATAAGAATAAACACAAGAAATAAGTAAGCATGATAATGTTGAAAGATTCTTCTACTGAAATATCATCTATATTGAAATCATGAAACATGGCATATTTGTCCATATTGAAATTGTGAAACGTGATATATTTGTCTCCTGTCACAATATCTTGAAGTAGATATTTCTTATCATGAAAAGTAATACTTGTCGGCTAGGAAAATAGGTTAGAACAAAAATGATATTTAAAGGCAACCACAAAAGACAAATATCATGAAAACTTAACCTAATCACACCAATAATGCTATCAAAACAAAATGCATAACAAAGTAAACAACATTAAACTCAAAATGAAATCAAACTCATTGCATTCCTTTGATGGTACTTCATCATTTCTTCTTTCTCCTCTAATGTTGTGTTTCTCTCAAATAGGTGAGTGCACAAATGTGATAAGCAAGGGTAATTCGACAATGTGATCATGAGGGTAATCAAAGGATCGTGGTTATGACAATGAGAAATGAAAGCTCAATTTATATATTTTGAAGGTCAATTGGACGGATAGGATTGATTAAAAACAATGGATAGGATTGAATGTAATGATAAGTTAAGTGAAGCCAATTGGTAAAGTGTCATTTGTAAGTGGAGAGGGAAATGGAAGGTTAGTAGAGTTAAGTGGAGTGAAATGAGTAAAACGGAAGAGTGAGGTGGAGTTAGAAGTGGAGATGAAAATGGAGTGGAATTAATAAATATTCATTTATTAATTCACTCCAAATTAGTAATTAGCCAATTAAATAACTTCCATTTAATTGTGACAAAATAATTAAAGGATAAATAAATAATTACTTTATTTATCCTAAGAAGGAAATGTTAGCATAAAGGGGGTCAATAATTAAATGATTATTTAACCCTAGGAGGGGATTAGGTCAAAATGCCAAAGATGTGGAGATTGAATAATTGACAAAATTATTTAATCGAGTAGACAAAAAGAGCAATTTAGGTCAACTCAATAGGAGATGATCAAATTAGAGGACATAATTAATTAAACGAAGAATGACACAGTATTGATGAATGGTAAAGACCAAACATACAATAAGGAGACATATTAAAAAGGGGAGTTGTAGGCATTGACCATTTTTTAGTGTCCACATTTTACCCAGGCTCTTTGAGACAATGTGATTCAGAGCATTGTTTCAAAGAAAATCAAGAAAAATCGCATTAAAAGCTACCCTATCCATAATAGGTTATAAGGGTGCCCCTCAAAAAATTGGATGAAACATTGGAACAAGAGATCAATTTTTCAAAAATAACACAAGATTCCAAAAATGCAAATGAAAGTGAAATCGAAACTCAAACGAGCGAGATACAAGTCTCGGAAGACAAAAAAGACCACAACCAACACAAATGTTAAAGCATGCACATCTATCTAGGAACTCCAAAGGGGTATTAAAGGGCTTGCGTGGGGTAAAAGAGGTCATTTTCACTCACATTTGGAAAATTTGGAGCTCTGGAGCAAATAAGACTACAGGAGGATGGTGTGAATTTCGATGGAGAATCATTGTGGTGAGTGCATGCGGCAATGGCTATGCAGCAGACAAAACGGCCCGCTCATGCCATGCCTTCCCCTTTCCATGCCCCATGCCATACGACCCCTGTCCCTTCAAACGGTCCAATCTGTCAGAACTTCCGCCCCCAAAATTCGTACTGTCCAATCAAATGTACGGGCTACTCCATGCCCTGAGGTTTTTTTTTTATTTGTTTTTTTTATATGAAGTTTTTAATCCGTTTATATTATTATTATTATTATTATTTTTAATATGAATTTTTAAATGTGTATATAATGTATTATTTAATATTTTTTCATAAATATGATATAAAATTAAATATGCATAATTAAAAAATATAAAAAATATGTGTAATTTAATTAAGTATTTTTAACTCACTTAGTTATTTAATTTCTTTTATTTTTAGTTTTAGTAAATTTTAATATAACTTAAAAATAAAAATAAAATATGTGTAAGTAATGTAAAATTTTAACATCCATAATCTTTAACTAAACGTAAAAATAAAAGTAATTAAGTTACTTAGTTAAAAATATTTAAGTAACTAAGTTACACATATAAATATCAAAATATCAAAAAATTTACTAAAAATAAAAATAAAAGGAACTAAGTAACTAGGTTAGTTAAAAATATTTAACTAAGTTACACATATTTTTTATATTTTTTAAAGCTTCTTTTTAACTATATTTTACTTTTATTTTTAAGTTATATTAATAATTTTTTTAATATATGTAACTAAGTAAAAATTATTAATATAACTTAAAAATAAAAGTAAAATATAGTTAAAAAGAAGCTTTAAAAAATATAAAAAATATGTGTAACTTAGTTAAATATTTTTAACTAACCTAGTTACTTAGTTCCTTTTATTTTTAGTTTTAGTAAATTTTTTGATATTTTGATATTTATATGTGTAACTTAGTTACTTAAATATCTTTAACTAAGTAACTTAATTACTTTTATTTT
Organism: Cryptomeria japonica; assembly: GCF_030272615.1. Taxonomy (NCBI): domain Eukaryota; kingdom Viridiplantae; phylum Streptophyta; class Pinopsida; order Cupressales; family Cupressaceae; genus Cryptomeria; species Cryptomeria japonica. Next base: position 472,857,813 of record NC_081405.1, read on the forward strand.
TACGTTTAGTTAAAGATTATGGATGTTAAAATTTTACATTACTTACACATATTTTATTTTTATTTTTAAGTTATATTGAAATTTACTAAAACTAAAAATAAAAGAAATTAAATAACTAAGTGAGTTAAAAATACTTAACTAAATTACACATATTTTTTATATTTTTTAATTATGCATATTTAATTTTATATCATATTTATGAAAAAATATTAAATAATACATTATATACACATTTAAAAATTTATATTAAAAAAAAATATAATAATAATAATATAAACGGATAAAAAACTTCATATAAAAAAACAAATAAAAAAAAAACCTCAGGGCATGGAGTAGCCTGCACATTTGATTGGACAGTACGAATTTTGGGGGCGGAAGTTCTGACAGATTGGACCGTTTGAAGGGACGGGGGTCGTATGGCATGGGGCATGGAAAGGGGAAGGCATGGCATGAGCGGGTCGTTTTGTCCACTGCATAGCCATTGCCCATTGTGCAGTAGCTGCGTAGTTGACTATGCAAGTTGCACATTGATAAAGTTGTCGTGCATTTGATGCTTGAGTTGTACAGTTGATGCTGACGTTGCAAAGTTGATGCTAATGTTGCACAATTTCTATTAATCCCGTGTAATTGACTAGAAATTTGCGTTGTTGCCTTGAATGTTTTAAATTTGTTTGATATGGATGTTCAGTTAGTATCAACAACTAGGTTTTGGCATTTGCATGTTTGTGCCGCATTGGGTTGGACATAGAATAGCATTGACGTAACATGTGCATGATATCACAACACTCGTGATTTACAAACAAAAGCCTTGACACATTTGCCCTATTTTATTTAAGTTCATCTCCCTACATTACAGACCCGAGAGAGTAGACCAGTGTGCATGTCATTGCACCACCAACTGAGAAGACGTGAGAGGGATGCTCTCTTAGCCTTAGGATTACATCACACTACTTACATGCTTGAGATAAGAGTGAATAGGGATCTCATCACCACGTTAGGTGAGTGGTGGTATTAAGAGATGTTCTCATTTCATTTGTTGACCGAAGAGGCCTCGATCACATTGAAGGATGTGTGGCGCATATTGAGGACCTAGATTCATGGCAAGCTAAGGATGTACGAGCTATCAACATGGAGGGTGGCTCTGAGAAAGATGTTCAAGTGTGACGCTTATGAGATAGACATTGTAGATTATGAGATCTGATGGGAGACAATGGTAGCACAACATGAGAAATTAGTGACACTCATTAGTGTAGTCATTGTAATCTTAGTGGCACCAGACAGATGAGGTCATGGGTTCCCTATCGGATGGGGTAGAGTGTTGGAGTGCATGGTGATGGATGGATCAGTGTTCACATGGGGCCCTGCATGCTTGGTGTCCTATAATTTCATCTTCATCAGGTAGCATATAGGCGCGGTTTGACCATCAACTATGGCTTGACTTTACTATAGGTTTGGGCATTCAAGCACATAGTAGTTTGTCGACCTATCCCAGATAGATAGGTGATTCTAGATTTGTCCTATGTATATTGCTACACTGTTGCACTATCACATGGACTGCTAGGGTATACACTATATTGGAGACATGATCTGGACTAACTCATGGATTTTACATGGAGACCCTATAGAGATTGCCCTAGTTGGGAAGATGATGGTGAGCACCTCCCATACTACAAATAGGAGAGATACCTTATTGGACATATCATATCCAGACAGAGGATCATAGAGGTATAGGTGCTAGAGCGAGTACGGAGATAGCTCGAGGAGAAACATGATATCCAAACAGGTACAACATATTTTGTGTGTTCTACCATAGAGGTTGTGATATGGGGATTGGTTATCAAATCTCAGGATGCATACATAAAGTTTGATCAATTACAAATCAGACAATGGGGAGTAGAATCGGATGTGAGATATGCATGTACCATAGAAAAGTATGACAGATGGTTTATAGAGCATAGGCCTATACTATTGGTAGATCTAGAGAGGCCAGTTCCTAGGGTGGAACCATGACAGGGTCAGAGGAGAGGGCAGGATGAGCCTAAGGAATAGGTTGAGGAAGAGGGCGATGAGGAGGGATATGATGAGAAGATAGAGGAGACCAATAATGAGATCGATGACGATGACGATGATGATGGAGGAGGACCATGTTTCCATTCCTATGCAAATGAATCACACGAACGATGTATAGGCTCCATAGGATGAGTTGATGTAGGATATGTTAGAGTAAAGTAATTAATTAGCTTTGCTCTCCTCTTAAGATTTCTTTTTATGCATACATTAGTCATTTAATAATTAATATTTAATTATTAAATGCTCACACCTTAGGGTTAGGTTTTCCTTTTGGTGTTGATCTCCTTTATAAGGATTGATCTCTTGTATTATTCATATTCTTGATTCATTTTTCTCTGATAATACATCTTTTCTCTTTGTCAGAGCCAAAACCCTTGTATTCGTTCTCTCTCTTTCTCTGTGACAGGTTTCTTGCATGCAGGTTTCTTTTGGGTTCTGTGGATTTGTATTTTTCAAATCTTACATGGTATCAGAGCGGGATCTATTGTAGCTTGTTCAGACTTTTGAAAGATTTTGAGATCCAGGTTTTGGTTGCATCAGATCTGTGTTTGTCTTCCGTTTTTTATTTTGGAATAGGGGGTTTTTTTTTTCGGTGCACTTTGAGCCCAAACGGACCTCACCGTTGAGCTTGTAGCGCCCAAAAACCCCTATTTCCATATAAAATTCGTTCGATTTGGACACAGTTGCACCAGGAGGCAAAAAAAAAATTTGGCCCCAAGGCCGTACGGCCCTAGGGCACGAAAACCGAGGCGAAAAATTTAAAAAAATCAAAAAAAATATTAAAAACGCAATTTTTTTCATTTTTTGGGCGCAGCTAGTGTTAAAGAAAAGCGCAGCCACCGCCCAGCCCAGCGGCCACCGCCGCCGGCGGTAACCCGCCCACGCGTCGCCCCGCGCTCACCCGCCGCCCGCCGCGCCGCCTGCCGCACGCCGCCCGGGCGCCGCCTGTGCTCCACCTGCGCACTGCCTGCCGCCAGCTACACCGCCTCCGCACCGCCGCCCCCTATGCCCGCCCCTGGTCGCCCAGAGGACCAGGGGCTTTCTTTTTTTAAGCTCTTGGGGGCTTAAAGGCCCATCTGGGTCCCTTTAGGAGCAGTTTTACAAAATCGGGCATAACTTGGGCGTCCGATCTCTGTTTTTTGAAAACAAATAGGCGTTGGAAAGCTGGTTCCGCGCCCGATCTAATTGATGTAGGTCTTTTTCTCTAATTTTGCCATTTTGTAGTGTTTTTTGCCAGTCAAAGTGAGAACAATTTTTTTGCACTCCAGGAGCCATATCTTTTGCATACGGACTCCGTTTTTCGAAAGCGAATAGGCATCGGAAAGGTGGTTCTGTGCTCTTTCCAGATCTACAGTCTATTTCATCAAAAAATTCTTCAGGTGCTCCAAATTTTTTCTCAACCCGTTATTGCTTTCTATCATTTTCTGGCTTTCAGTTTGTACTGGGGATTAGTTTTTTGCATTGTGGGGGGGTGTTTTTCACTTGCTTTCTGTTATTTACATCAGAAAACCAGAATATACAAACACCAATACAAAAAAATCAAACCCCCTTCTGCATCTTCTGTCTAGTTCTGAAAGACCACTTAATAATAATTAAAAATTTAGAGCAGTTGAGGCACAGTTCACAGGATGGCAGACAGACCTATTGAATCTCTCACACCACATAATTACCACACTTGGAAGGATCGCATGATGACTCTTCTCCAGTCAAAAGGGTTATGGTCCTGTTTGGATGAGGTTCAGCCTCAGTTGACACGTCCTTTTGAGATTATGCAGCACAGGAACAATATGGATCAGGCTATGGGATTGATGGCTTTACACATTTCCGACAGTCTCTAGTTTCATCTTGAGGGTTGTATCACTCCTCGAGCCATTTGGACCAAGTTTGAGGGACTTTTTGGTACTGTCAACGAGTTCAAAGCTTTGCAACTTGAGGTAGAGTTAACTTCCTTGGTACCTGATTCATTTCCTTTTATTGAGGACTTTCTAATGAAGTTCAAACAGCAAAGATCTATCTTGCAGGGTTGTGGTAAGACTAAGACTGATACAGAGTGCATTTTCCTGATTCTCTCCAAGCTTCGGGGTCCATTTCAGATCTTCTCTTCGACCTTCTATTCCACCATGGATGCCTTGGGTGCTCGCCATGTCATGCCTTCTTTTGAGGTCTTTTGTGATCGTCTGACTCGTGAGTAAGCTAAGATTAAGCAGTTGGATTCCCTTTCAGGTTCACAGAACCAAGCATTGGTAGCCCAGTCCTCCAAAGGAAAACAGAAGCAGAAACCGAAGCCTAAGAAAGATTCAGAGGCTAGTGAGAATCCCTCCAAGCCACCACCTAAGTTTGATTCAAAACCATAGTCCAATTCTAAATAGGGCAAATCTTCAAAGTCTGGTGAGTCTTCCTCCAAGACTAAGAAGAAATCAGGTGATCCTTGCAGTTTTTGTGGCAAGGAAGGACATCCCATTTCCAGGTGTTGGAAACGTTTAGAGGTTTTGGAGGAAGCCATGCAGCAGCATAATATCAGTGCACCACAGCCTCCTTCACAGCCCACAAGGAAAGGTCATGCTCTTTCTGCACGAGCATTGTCCTCAGCCTCCACTTGGATTCTAGATTCTGGTGCCTCTCACCATATGACACACACACAGGATTTGGTCACCGCTCTTGCTCCTACAGGCACTAGACATATTGCAGTTGGTGACTCAGCACAACTTTCCGTTCAAGGTTCTGGTACTGTTTCATTGGATGGTGGTTGTCTTCAGGATGTGCTTTTGGTTCCTAACATTTCGACAAACCTTCTATCCGTTTATCAGATTTGCCACTCTGGCTCTGGTAAGACAGTTGAGTTATCTCCTCACGATGTGGTTATTCGAGATCTTCATGATCCTGACTTGGTTGTGGCTACTGGGAGTGTGGATTCTGCATCTCACTTATATAGTTTTGATGGCTTTGAGAGTTCAGACACTGTTGGTTCCTCTCTTATAGCACATGCAGATTCAGTGAGCAGGCTTTGGCATGAGCATTTTGGTCATGTCAATTACAGATATCTACAGCAGTTGAGTACACAGGCACTTGTGATTGGGCTTCCAAAGATTTTTTGTACGGATGGTGTATGTCGTGGTTGTGTCCTTGGCAAACATCATCGAGATCCTTTTCCTAAGGGTCGAGCCTCTCGTGCTAAGGCAGCCCTAGAGTTGGTACACAGTGATCTTATGTCCTTTCCGACTCCTTCTTTTTCAGGGGCCCGTTATGTACTCACTTTTATTGATGACTTCTCCAGACGTACATGAGTGTACTTTCTTAAGTACAAGTCTGATGTCTTTGACTCTTTCAGGAAGTTTAAGACATTTGTGGAGAAGCAATCTGGACTTTCTATCAGGAGGATACGCACAGATAATGGGGGGGAGTATGTAAATCAGGCTTTCAAATATTTTTGCACTGAGCATGGTTTACAACATCAGTTTACAGTTCCTTATACCCCTCAACAGAATGGTGTTGCTGAGAGAAAGAACAAAACCTTACGGGAGATGGCAAATTGTATGATACAGTCTCGAGCTATGAGTTCTTCATTTTGGGCTGAGGTAGTCAATTGTACCAATTATATTCAGAATCGGATGCCCCATAAGGCATTACGACATATGACTCCTGAGGAGGCTTGGACCCATGTCAAGCCTGATGTTTCTACATTCTGAGTTTTTGGTAGTGAGGCTTGGGCATTTATTCCTGATGCTCAGCGGATAGCCATGGAGAGGAAGAGCCAACCACTCATATTTGTTGGCTACTGTGAGGATGTTAAGGCATACAGGTTGTTTGATCCTGATTCCAAAGAGGTCTTGTTTCGGCGGGATGTCCAGTTTGATGAGTGCTATCCTCAGATGGATTCTCCATCACCAGCTTCTCCCTCATTACCTACTCCTTCCTCTTCATCTCTTGAGGATTACTTATCTCTTGAGGATGATGTAGATCATGATCCACCATCTCCACCACCACCAGTTGCTCCATCTTTGCCGAAGTGGGCCCGTGATACTGTTGATGCAGTTGGTTCTTTGGCAGGTGATCCTTCATATACTCGTCGCACTTGTGCTCAGACATCTAGTTCTAGTCTTTTGAGTCATACCCTTTGAGATGATCCTCAAAAGTTTTCAGAGCCGACAGGACACCCAGAGTGGGATAGGGCCATGGATGAGGAGTATTCTTCTTTGATGAAGAATCATACTTGGGATCTTTGTCCTCTTCCTAAGGGAAGAAAGTTGGTTCGATGCAAGTGGGTGTATCGTACCAAGTATGCTGCAGATGGTTCTATTGATAAGTATAAGGCCCGTCTTGTTGCGAAGGGGTTTTCTCAGGTAGAGGGTATTGACTACTTTGAGACCTTTGCTCCTGTCGCCAAGATGAATTCTATACGCCTGGTACTTTCACTTGCAGCTTCACAGGGATGGACAGTGTTTCAGATGGATGTGAAGAGTGCCTTCTTGCATGGAGACCTACATGAGGAGATCTATATGGAGCAGCCTCAGGGTTTTGTGCAGGACACTTCTTTGGTTTGCAGACTTCGACGTTCATTATATGGTCGCAAACAAGCCCCCAAGGCTTGGTATGAGAAGATGGACTCCTTCTTGCTTTCCTCGCACTTCACACGCTGTCATTCCGATCACACAGTCTATATTCAGCGTCAGGAGGGTGATCTTTTGATTCTAGTGCTATATGTAGATGATCTCATCATTACAAGTAGCTCATCCTCCATGATTCAGAGTGTTTAGAGAGTTTTGATGGAGCAGTTTGAGATGATAGATCTTGGTCTCTTGCACTTCTTTCTGGGTCTACAGGTTATTCAGTCTTCGAATGGGATTTCTATTTTTCAGGAGAAGTATGCTCTTGATATGCTTCAGCGATTTGGCATGCTTGATTGCAAGTCTGCCCCCACTCCATTTCAGTCAGGTGTTGTTTTGTCTTCCACTTGCTCTACTCCTTCAGTAGACCCCACTTTATACAGGCAGTTGGTTGGCAGTCTGTTGTACCTGACACATTCTCGTCCTGATCTTTCCTTTGCGGTTGGCCTTGTCTCTCGGTTCTCCCATGATCCTCATGAGAGCCATCAGCAAGCAGCCAAACGTATTTTGAGATATATTCAGGGCACCACACATTATGGCATTCATTACTCTTCAGGATCCCCTCACATCATTGGCTTCACTGACTCCGATTGGGCTGGTGATGTCAACGATCGGAAGTCTACTTCTGGCTTCATTTTTTGCCTTGGTTCTGGTCCTATCACATGGTCTTGCAAGAAGCAATCTGCTATTGCATTATCATCTACAGAGGCTGAGTACCGTGCAGCAGTGTTAGCTAGTCAGGAGGTTTTATGGCTTCGGCAGTCGCTGACAGAGTTTGGGTTTCCTCCAGACTGTCCCACTATTCTTTGGTGTGACAACCAGAGTGCCATTCACATTTCTCGCAACCCAGTGGAGCATCAGCGGACAAAGCATATTGAAATCCACATGCACTTCATCAGACAGTTGATTCAGGATGGTTCTCTCATCTTGGAGTATATTCCTACAGAGGAGCAGGTTGCTAACATCTTCACTAAACCTTTGGCATCTTCGCGCTATCTTCAGTTGCGCTCAATGCTTGGGGTGAAGGAAGTTGTCCTTGGGGGGTCTCAGTGAGGCCTTCCTTCCTTCATGTTTTCTTTTCAGCATGATTCTTTATCTCTTTTTGGAGAGGAGTTTTTTTCCCACTGGGTTTTCTCCTTTACTCCGCTTTATAGAGATTTTCTTGTATTCGGGTACCTGATCAGGCCTTGTTGTCGGGACCCTCTTTTGCATTGTAGTTCCTTTGCTTTCTTCTGCATTGTTTGTAGCTGCATTGTAGCTCATCTTAAGGGGGGGTGTTAAAGTAAAGTAATTAATTAGCTTTGCTCTCCTCTTAAGATTTCTCTTTATGCATACATTAGTCATTTAATAATTAATATTTAATTATTAAATGCTCACACCTTAGGGTTATGTTTTCCTTTTGGTATTGATCTCCTTTATAAGGATTGATCTCTTGTATTATTCATATTTTTGATTCATTTTTCTCTGATAATACATCTTTTCTCTTTGTCAGAGCCAAAACCCTTGTATTCGTTCTCTCTCTTTCTCTGTGACAGGTTTCTTGCATGCAGGTTTCTTTTGGGTTCTGTGGATTTGTATTTTTCAAATCCTACAGGATATAGTTGTGGGTGAGGGGGTTGAGGAGATCCCATATGATGGTATGTTGAGGGCCACAATGAGGATATAAATGGAGTAGGTTACAATGTTCTAGAGACAAGTAGTAGATTTATAGAAAGACAAGGCATCTTGGGATGCAAAACGAGGATCTTTGATTATAGAGAGGGACAAGTTAATAGTAGAGAGGACTACTGTAATAGACCCTCAAGACACAAAATACCTGATAGCCTGGGAGGTAGAGTGAGCATATCTGATTGTGGAGAGGGATAAGTTGACAGTAGAGAGGGCTACTCTTATAGCCTCTCGAGACATAACAAACAAGACAACTTGGGATATAGAGAGAGCATCATTGATGGCATATATGGATAGGTTGATAGTACAAAGGGCTACACTCATATTTTCTCGAGACACAATGTTGTCCAAGGCAAAAAGAGCAGATGAGGCTATCCACGAGTTCATTGATAGTATCACAAATGTTGACATACGAGAGATATCATAGACTCTAGCAGAGACAGGGAAGGAGGCCAGGTATTGGAGGGATTTATACGAGGGTGTGGTACCACCAGAGTAGAGAGAACCATCATATTCAACAACTCAACCATAGAGTAGGTCATGTAGCAGGACACACTCCCAAAGGACACAGAGTAGTGTAAGTGTGATAGGACCATTGAGGCCACCTAGGTCAAGACAAACATGACCAGGTATGAGAGGAGATTCATATGCTAGACAAGACCAGGGCTAAGAGGATAGAGGGAGCACTACATGAACCTTTTAGTTATAGTGATACTTTTTTTTTTTGTTTTAGACACTTTTTTCCTTGTACTAAGCCTATGAGCTCCACTTGATACAGACACTTCAATTTATGTACTCTAATACATTTTATGGTATATATATGTGATGCAACTATTAGATGGTGACTATATGAGATGCTTATGTTATGCACATGTTTTATTTTTCTATCATGATGATGCTTATATGATGCCATGTATTATGATGTTGTGATGCGATGTTATGATGTCACTCAATGTATGGAATATGATAATGATTATGCCAATCTATAGTTTCAGATTATGATACTAACATGTATATGATGTATGTGTTATATGCTATGACTATATTAGATGCATGATTATGATATGCATGTACCCTAACATGTTGTGAATGCAGGATGCACTTGTTTTGTGTACTAGAGAATGAAACGAAGAGAACCACAGGGACTGGCTGAATAAATGTTAGTAAGAAACAAAAATTAGATGCAGAACAATTAGTAATGATGAAGCGTTAATTTCATAAGTGCACTTTATCTTTAGAGAGCTTTATTTAATATAGCAAATGGATGCATCACACCATGACATATAAAGTCGAAGCGATAATGTAATAATTTTGAAAAAATAGACATATGTTGCCAACATGGAATGCTTCAATAGATTTTGAAACAGTTGTATGTTAAAGGTCGAGGTATGTGCGATAGTCACAAAGTGAACGTGCCAACACAAACACACAAGACATACTTGCCCCAAAATGTCATGAAAACATCTTGTCAAGTAGAAACAAAAGAAAAAGACCTTGAACCATCCTGACCACTTTCACTGATTGACATGACATGTTTGATCTATCTAATTCCTGACGTGGTTGGATAGTTTGTCTGTTGTTGCATGATTTTTTAAGCACAATATTTTGTGTGTTTCCTATTTGTGTCTACTCAAATGTCTGTCTTGCAAGAGACAATTTATTAATGAACTGAAATGAGTGTTGTTTTTGGATTTTTGAACATGTTTTCAATTTTTAGGGTTTTTTGGGGATATTTGATTTTTTTGTGCTTTCTTTAAAACATTTTATGAATTATATTTTTGGAATTTTTTTTAGGACTTTATATGAATGTTTTTTATCTTTTTTCAAGACATTTTGCGAATTTTTTTGGTCTCTTTTCATGACATTATCTGATTTTTAAGATTTTTTTATGACTTTATTTGATTTTTAAGATTTTTTTAGGACTTTATTTGATTTTTAGGATTTTTTTTAGGGCTTTAGGGCAATGTACATGTGGCATCCTCTGATTTGTTGGTGAGAAATAATGAATCCATCTATCAACCATGTTCAAGAAATTGCCCTCAACTATATACATTGGCTAGGCATAAGCAAACATATATATGTACAAACTAGATTCGAAAGAGAACAACACTAAACATTGACCAATCTTAGGCCACAAGAGGACAATAGGGTTGAATAGGGAAGTGGATGTGAATGCAGATGTGCTATAGATAGAGAGAAGACAAATGGCGAAGCAACTATTCACTACATGTGGCACCTGTTTGCTAGGTTTTCACCACGATACTTACCCAAAGTGCCTGTTTTCTAGATTTTCACTATAGGGTGAATGATTTCTCTTTACTTTTTACTTATTTTATTTTTGTCGCACAAGATACCTGCCTACCAGGTTTTCATTAAGGTGGTGATTTTCTTTAGTTTTAAATTTTTTTTAGGATCCTTTTTCATTTTTTTTTGATATTTTTTAGTATCATTTTCAATTTTCTTGATATTTTTAAGTAAAATACTTGTGGAGGTGCATTCTATCTAACTAGATCTAACAATGGTTCTCCCTCTAATAGTGTAAGCTGATATGCCCCAAACCCATAGGCTGCAGTGACTATAAATGGTCCAAGCTAATTAGGCTCAAATTTACCTGTGTTTTCTCTAACTCAAGTGGATTCTTGGGGTTTTCTCTAAGGACCAAGTCTCCACATCAAAGTGTCGACCTTTGACCTTTTTCTTGTAATTCTAATGGAGATGGTTCTGATGTGATTGCAAATGGACTAGAGTAGCTTGATGTCTCTCATCCAACATCTCTAACTCATTTAGTTTAGATAATTTGTAAGTTTCTTCATCAATTAGGTGATGCAAAGAGACTCTCAATGATGGGATCTAAACCTCAATAAGAAGTATGGCCCCAACACCATAGACTAGTGAATAGGGAGTGGCACCAATAGGAGTGTGTATACAGGTATGATATGCCTTCAAATCAGGGTTCAGCTGCATATGTCAATCTCGACCAATGTCATTGACAAATTATTTTTGAGTATTTTGATAATGGTTTTATTTTATGCCTTAGGTTCGCAATTACTCTATGGATAGTATGGGGTAGAAAAGCGATGTTGAATGTGAAATTTCTCACAAAGTTCCCTAACATCCTGGTTTTTTTAATGGACAAGCCCATTATTAGTAACAATAGTCAAAGGGATCCTATACTGGCATATGGTATAGTTCAAAATGAATTTGGAAATTTGTGTGTCGGTGATATATGTCATAGGAATGGCCTCAATCCATTTGGTAAAGTATTCAGTGGCAATGATTATAACCTTTTGGCCATTTGCAGACGTAGGATGTATCTTTCCTATGAGGTCAAATTCCCATTGAGAGAAAGGCCATGGTGATATAACATGTTGCAGCTCTTGGGTCGGTTCGTGAATCAGGTCCTCATGCATCTAACACTTGTAACATTTCTTTGCAAAGTTGTGGCCCTCTTGCTCCAATGCAAGCCAATAGCGAAACAGATTTCAATGACATATCTGTCATGACCATAACCCCCGCAACCCAAGACTTGTATCACACTGATGATAACATGTCCTTAGTCTACCCTAAGATTATAAATTGGGACCAACAAGGACCACTGAGATTGGACTGTTTTGAAAATGATGAAGCTATATCTGAATTTTTTGGTAAATATGCTTGAAAGGGGCTCAATTTCTTATTTGTATTTTCTTTTCCATTGCTCTTGATTTATTGATGATGGTTCCATGTGTATATTTTGAGCTTGTTTTAACATTGAAATCTTTCTTCAAGTCCTTAAGCAATTGAAGATCTATTTAAAGATGAAGCAAATTTGTCTTAGTGGCAACTTATTCAATTATTCAACATCTAGAATATTTATTTCGGTCTTGTTAAATCAGCCCTGAGGCTTGAATCTTGTCAAGAAAGTCAAGCACACTTCCCTCTATTATAGCATTAGACTTTCTCAAACATGGATACACTTAGTGGCAAATAAGTTTTAGAGCTATAATTTTGTATCAAACAAATAATACCACCAAAGATAGTATCATACCATTTGCACAAAATACACCTATGATTTATCTTAGCATCTAAAAACTTTTAATTTAGTTATCAGAAATCTCTAATCATCAATCCAATTCTAAATCTCAACTTTAATACAATTTTTTCATAATTTTTTACCTATTGAAATTCAAATAAATTTAAATTCCTATCAGTTATTTTCACATATTTTTATATATTTTTATAAATACATACATCAAATATAAATACATACATCAATTTCTATTAATTTATTAACATTTATACATGTATCTTAATCTAACAATTGTCAATTCTCAACCTCTACCCATGAATTAATTCAAAATTTAATCATGAAATAAAACCATTTAGAATACCCTTTTATGTCTGATAGTTGGCGTGGTCTTTCAATAGAAATTTTCTTGCACGTCATTTCACTGCCGGCCAACAGCTTCCAGGTGAAATTTTCTTGGACAGATTTTATTAGATACATTCAAATTACATATTTTGTCGAGCATTAGAAGCGCCAAGTGTTACATGTTTGGTAGAAAATTTGAAAAGAAAACGAGTCTTGCAATGTAACAACGCGGTTTCCACATGGAACAGAATCGAGCATCCTTCCTTCCTTGAGGATTAATTATAACAACCATAGCCGGCACACGTCTATTTATAGATAATCAGTTCTACAGATTTCAGTACTCTGCTTCATTCATCTTCTCTGTCATAGAAATACCAAAAGAAACAAACAAACAAACAGACAGACCAGAAAGAAAGAAAGAAAGAAAGAGCACAGTGACAAAAGATGGCTTCATCCATGATAATTAAGCTCGCAGTCATTGCCTTCACATCAGCTATCAGCCTGCAATGTGTTCTGGGTATATTTAACTGTACCCAATTTGCTTGTCTGTTAAGTTTCTTTCTGATCTAGGATAAAAATCTGATCTTTAATGGAATTGCAGGTGTCCTGACTTGTGAGGAGTTGCCTCTTCAGCTCTGTGCATTTTCTGTTTCATCGTCAGGAGCACGGTGTGTTCTTGAGAAATCTATCTTGAGGGACGGCAGAGCCCAATACCAGTGTCTGGTATGTCAAAAACCCTATTTTTAAGCAATAGATCTCTTCTTTTTTAAATCATATGATAAGATAAAAGATGAGGTTTCATAGTAATTGTTCTGGAATTAATAGTATTTTCAGTCAATTTCTTTTTAGATTTGATCATGTTGGTTTTTTTTATCAACATTTCGGATTACATTTCATTATTCATCATTTCTTAGTAAGAAAAATGAATTACGGATCAAATTCTATGATTCAAGAAAAAATAATTACATTCTGATGATGAAATGATGAAAACAAGAAAAAAGAAAAGAATTACATTCTGTTGCAAGATCTATTATGAGAATGCAAGGTGGATTGAACATTTTTTTTTGGATTACAAAACTGATGTGCATGTAATTGAAAATCATTGTGCAGACATCAGAGGTGATGGTAGAAAAGATAAGTGAATGGATTGAAACAGAAGAATGTTTAAACAACTGTGGGCTTGACAGAATGGTAGTGGGAATGTCCAGTGATAATTTAATGGAGTACAGATTTACCAGCAAACTGTGCTCTCCACAGTGTTATAACACTTGCCACAACATTGTGAATCTCTACTTCAATCTTGCTGCTGGAGAAGGTAAGCAAATTATATCATTTTCTCTGGACTTTTCTTGTTGGGTTTTTTTTAAGGCTTCTCAAATAATGTTGCATATATATATTGTTCCAGGTGTGTACTTGCCTAGCCTGTGCAAAGCTCACAGAAGTGGGTCCCGGCGCATGGTAAGCGAAGTTTTGAATGGAGAACAGTCAAGTATTACAGCTGAATCATTCAACTTTGCTTCTCCTCCTTCTTCTTCTTCCACCATGGACATCACAACCGCCATTCCTGTGGCTTCTCGAGTTCCATAGACTATAAAGCAAAGTTTTTCTTTCAAATAGTTTATATGATAGCTTTCTAGTTACATGGCCCTGTACAATTAAATCCTGTGTATGGATACTTCCACATCAATTATTATGGCCCATAACCAGTTTAATTGTTTAAAAGGATTTATACCCTCTGAAGAATTTTTATTTTATTTTATTTGTGGGAGATTATATAGTGGTCAACCTACCAAAGATTAAGGTGGGTATGTGATTCTTTTCCCATATTCTTCTTAAATCAGTTTTACATATTCTATGTATTATATTTGTCCAGTAGTTAATGGAACTTTTGTCTAACTACTTCTGTCTATTTTATTTTTAAATTTAAAATGTTGTTATGGAGATTTTTCATGTGAGAATATATTAATTGTTTTAGTGTCCAATTCTATGAGTCATCTTTAAAGAAATATATGTTATTTGAGAAAGGAAATATGTTATTTGAGTGTTAGAATGGTGAAATTAGTATCTTTATGTTAATTTTTGTTTGATTATGAGTTCATTTTGATAGAATGTTTCAATAAAACTATATATTGATAAATTTTGTTTTGTTGTGTAAAATTAAGTTCATATTTCAATTTTTTTTATTCATTTATGTTCACACGTGTTTCTACACATTTGACCTTATCTCATCTTTATGTGCACTTTCCCCTGTATATTTACCATTACTATTCATTTATTATGCCTGTCACTGCACTTATATTCATATGTTCATTCTCCATGTCAACATTTATGTCTACCTATCCTAGATCATTCTCATGGGGCTCAAGTTCAAAGCCATGTTACATGAAATTTTGTTCATTGGAATTCAAAACTTCAAATTCAATTTTTTCCTCATTCATGACTTTTCACTAGCCACTATGAACCAACTTGGTACACCTTTTGTACAACTTATTATTATTCCCTAGTATTTAAAGACATTCATTTATGTACTTGACTACATGAGAGAGGATCACCTTAACATCATAAGCATTACGAGAAGAATCATTCTAGGAATATTTTCACT
This sequence comes from Cryptomeria japonica, assembly GCF_030272615.1. Classification (NCBI taxonomy): domain Eukaryota; kingdom Viridiplantae; phylum Streptophyta; class Pinopsida; order Cupressales; family Cupressaceae; genus Cryptomeria; species Cryptomeria japonica. The sequence goes on from NC_081405.1 coordinate 472,873,108, forward strand.
TGGAACATAATCATGTGAGGGTAACATTGTCATTAATATTTATCAATGATATTAATTCATTCTAATCAAGAATACTGAGCTACGAAAACATGACCCTTTTGATCCAACAAGACTTTCACATTCCCAACTATTAGTGATCAAGAAAGAAAATATTGTAAACATATATAGCCAATTAGTTCAGATTCATGCATTAGAAATCAAAACTATGTAAAAGGTGATATTTGTTACACTCGAGAAACCCTACATGGTGCACGAGATTGATTTACAAAATTTTAAAAGAAATCTACTTTATATTTCTTCTTTTTTGCTTCCAATACATATAAGAAGTTCTGATTCTAAATTGTAATTCACAAGTTATGAAACAATGAGTTACTCTATATTGGTTGTTGCAAATATAAGTGTATGTTGTCATTGATGTCAAACTTGTTGGTTTGGATGGGGTCTGGTTGGTCTGGATGTGGTCTGATACAGTGTGGTGCTATGGAATCGTGAAAGGCGAATTGTAACTATGTCTTCATACATTGTATAATGTTTGGTGAAGGTTCAAGAACTATGGTGATAAGTAGTCTGGTGATGTTATCTTGTTGGCTTGGGTATATAACTTGTGTTGTCTAATATAGTTCAATGATTGTTCAATGCTGGTTGTGTTTGGATATATGGAGCTCACTTGAAGACTTTCTAAATAGAATAAAAAAAATTCTTGTGATGTTACTGAAACTCTATTGATATTCTTGGTATACTGGTATGATGTTTTAGTCATGTCTGATTGTTTCAGTGAACAGTCTGTCATACAGTTTGTATAGATATGTGGCAGATATCTATCAAATGTTTATGCGATTGTTATATGCTAGTTGTGAGCTCATATTATTATTTGCGAAGGTTGAGACACCTTAATCGCAACACTAATTTCAACGATAAATTCGTCTAGGAAATCCTTTGTACTATCAACCACTAGATGAGGACTAATAATATTACCACATAGCCTTAAGGACAACTTTCTTGTTTGCAGAGAATTTTGTAACATATATGTATGTGTGGTTCTTAAAGTTTTTTCTTTTGTGAGTAGAGTTATGTAGAGGAACTACAAATTTAATATTTCCTCTTTTTTCTTTCTTAATCTTGCATCTTGTTACTTTAGGTGGTACATGTTGTTAGATTATGTGACAAGCGAGAATCGAGACAGGATCTGATGCCGGTCATAGATCACATGCAATTCCCCAAGCAACAGATGATTGAAGATCAAAATAGCTAAATGAGGATAATTTTGATATGAGAGAAAAATAGAAACAAACAAAATAAATTTGAGAAGACTTTCACCGAGCTATCACTGAACTTGTGAAGGTGAGAGTATAGTGCTTATTATATAGAAAAATAATAACATATACAACCAAGAGGTGCATTAATTCATATGCCCCATAAAAAGTGGGAGGTTTTACCTTCTTGGTAGATGTCAAAACATGTGGCATAACCTCCTTATATGAAGACAAAAAAGGACTTATAAGAGGTGGCACATAAAGCCAAAAGAGGGTGAGAAACCCAACTACCCCATAACCCACTTAGGAAATGATAAAATAGTGGTTATGAGAGGTGGTACAACAAGCCAAAAGAGGGTGTGTAACTCAACTACCCATGTGAGGTGAAGAGTTACACATGTCGCTGAATTATTCCTCCACGTTTCCTCATATTAACCACTCCTAATAACCTAAGCAAGCTTAAATAATATGTGTAGGAAAAATAAATACTCCCTAACATAAGGAAAATAAAAAACCTACACTAACACCCCCCCTTAAGCATAGCTTAGGTGGGTGAAAAGATGGGTCCTGACAAATGAGGCCATGTAGGTACCCATGTACATAGAGATCCCCCCCAAAAAAAGAATCCCCCCCCCCCATAAGAGGATTATCCCCCCATAAATAGAGAGAGAAAGAATGAAGGACTAAGAAGCCCCTCTTGAAGTAAATGCATGTTGATGGTAGATGCACGAAACTGGATGTAGATGATGGTCCACAATCGTCGAACAATGTTCCTCCCTTTAGGAAGAAACAAAACCAAATGTGTATGCATGATATCTTCCCATTCTTGCAAGAAATATCTAGGAAGAAGATGCAAAACATATGATGTATTTGAACTCTTCTTAGTGGTCTCCATGTTGATGCTGAAAGTTGCAATGATCAAACCAAGTGTTCTAGGCCACACTGCTGAGAATGATAATCCAGAATCTTCTAGAGACTGATGTAGAACATAATCCAAAGACAAATATACCTCCTCTAAAGGTAAATATGTGTCCTCCAAATGTTGTACAAAAGTATCCACACTAATGTCAAATTGTGATGAATGATCATGTGAAGAGTGAACAAGAGGATCCAAAGGTTCCTCCACAACAACTAAAGAAGAATCATCCTCATCAAAGAGAAGATGTATCCAATCAATAGTATCTCCTAGATCTCCAATATAAGACTATAAATAAGTGTGAAATTCCTGTCAAGAAGTCATCCCACAAAGCACTATTTGAAAGACTATGAATGTCCTGCTACAAAGAATCACTAGAAGCTTTTGAAGAAGCAACACTCAACTCTGAAGAAGCAACAAGCGTAGATGGGTTATCAACAAACTGATCATCATAGGAGAATATGTCCATACAATATGGGGCAATAGAAGTCTCAACTTCATCCACAAGAGCATGGTTATCCAAGGAAACATCACTTTTAGATGAAGATCCAATATCTCCATATAATTGTTTGATAATGGTCCAAGCAGTGAAAGGGCACTCGGTGTGCTCTATGTGATGTAGAGTATCCTCAGAAATAGTAAGACATATTAGTCCATAGAACATGTCATTATTGTTAAACCAAGAATTATTTTGTTCATAGTCTCTTGGCTCAGGAACAAGTCTAAGGAGATAGGTTAGTAGATCATGCTCAAGACAATGATTCTTTATCCCTTGTTTCTAGGACAAATAGTTCTCTGAAGCTAGCTTGACAAAAAAAGGATGAAAATAGTTATCAAGAGACATGAATAACCCACCCATGAATGGAACTTTATCTCAGTTCATGACTATACAAAAGACATAAAGACACCCCCCTTTCCACTAGTCTTAGAAATCACCCCCACAAATATTACAAGGTTGACACTTTATAATTAGTACGTTTACAAGGCTTTTTATCATATTACAATGCTCCCTAAGGCTCCAATGGCGAAATATAGAAATTTTTAACACAAATAATTTTGATACAAGATCTGAAAAAATTAGCCTTATAGCTACTCAATTCATCTCAATACCTTTCCAACAACTATTAGTTTTTGAAAAACAGAGTTGTGAGGTGAAAGATATGACATGTTCAAGGGAAAAAAAGAAGGAAGCTAATTCAACCTAAAATATCTGATGAATAAAGGCATAATATTTCAATTAGACCTACAATAATGGAAAGTGTTCATTTCCATCTTTCCGTCAAGTATTCGTTTGCAATAATTCGACACCCGAGGCAAAAGTTATGCAACTTTTAAGAAAGGTTGCTAAATTTGCCTGCTAGAAAAATGGCTTAGTCCCTGTTCAAACTCTATTTTTGAAAAATGTATTAATTTTTTGGGAACATCATCAAAAACCAAAAAAAAAAATCGATGTTGGAAAGAAAACCCATAAATTATTTTTCCTGAAAAATGAACGAAAGTTGGAACACTAAAGCTGAAATGAATCAGAAAAAACAATGAGCTATACCAAACAACGCGACTCTAATACCATGTTAGATTCTACAAGAAGCGAGAACCAAGCTAGGATCTAATGTCAGTCGTAGATCACATTCAACTCCCCAAGCAACAGATGTTCGAAAATCAAAATAGTTGAATGAAGATAATTTTGATATGAGAGAAAAATAGAGACAAAGAAGAGAATTTTGAAAAGACTCTCAACGAGCTATCACTGAACTTGTGAAGGTGAGAGTATAGTGTTTATAATATAGAAAAATAATAGCATATACAACCAAGAAGTGCATTAACTCTTATTCCCCATAAAAAGTGGGAGGTTTTACCTTCCTGGTAAATGGCAAAACATTTGGAATAACCTCCTTACATGAAGACAAAAAAGGAGTTATAAGAGGTGGCACATAAAGCCAAAAGAGGGTGAGAAACCCAACTACCCCATAACCCACTTAGGAAATGACAAAATAGTGGTTATGAGAGGTGGCACAACAAGCCAAAAGAGGGTGTGTAACTCAACTACCCATGTGAGGTGGAGAGTTACACATGTGGCTAAAGTATTTCTCCACATTTCCTCATATTAACCACTCCTAATAACTTAAGCAAGCTTAAATAATATGTGCAGGAAAAATAAATACTCCCTAACATAAGGAAAATAAAAAACCTACACTAACACATGTAGGGCATTTAGATTTTCCTATTCTTGCTAGGTTTTGTCTTTGACTTTCTCTTCTTCTTTTTCCTCCTCCATAAATGATACTAGTGATCTTTTAAATTTATTTTGACTTATTTTTCTTAAGTAATGCCTTTGTAGCTACCTTTATGTGATATTTAACGATGTCTATCTTTTCTATTTGACTTTTTGTAGTGATATATATCAAATGATTTTCTTCTTAATTCAATCTATGGTGACCTTCTCTCCAATTTTTCTTCCCCTAAGATCTATCTAGTCCTTTAAAATCTATGAATAAGGTGACCCTATTTTTAACTTGTCTTACTTCCTTGGCTCAATAATTTCTTCCTTTTTCTTCTCAATTGCTTGTATTGAGTCTAAAGTATAGTTTATGTTCAAAAAAATTAAAATTAAATGGATGAGAAGCACTCAAAGACCCATAAAGTTGCAAACATCTATGTTTCCTACCACTTCCACAGCAGTTACAAAAAAAGTCTTAATTTAGGTATAAGTAATGAAACATTGACATATCATAGTTCTTTGAGTCTCTATATATTGTATTGTTGTATATTTTCTTGTTTTGGATATGATTGTTATTCTTAAAAATCTTTTCAGCAACCTATAGATTTATTATGAAGCCAATTTATTCATTTCAAAATAATTATCTTTACTTAGATTTGTCAAACTCTGTTTTCGATTTGACAAGTTTATACATTGAATATTCTTATAAACACTTTTTTATGTTATACAATATTAACAAATAAAATTATATTAAAAATTGTACATTCTTTATATTTTTTTAGGATCTTAATTTCCCAGAAAAAGAACTTGAAGAGGGTTTTAACCACAATATTTGTTGGAGTTTTGACAACAGCAAATTCATTTAACAATATGATTCAAGTTATGCTACATTATTATAATGATTCCTCTTGTAATGTTTATGATTCTTCTTCTAATTTTTATGATTTTAAGGTGACACACTCATGTATTAAAGTGGACAAATAGATATCTTACTAATATATAGCAATAAATTGTTCACTGACTCGTAAGAACTAGTGAAAAAATATGAGTAACAAAATGAAAAGAAATTCCGTATTCAAAGGATTATATTCTACAGGGCCATGAGACTCGAAAGCAAGCATATAAATTGTTTGAAAGGAATACTTTGTTTAACAGTCTATGGAACTGGAGAAGCCACAGGAATGGCAGTTGTGATGTCCATAGTTGAAGAAGAAGCAGAAGGAGCAGAAGCAAATTCGAATGATTCAGCTGTTATACTTGAGCGTGCACCATCCCAAACTTCTCTTACCATGCGCCGGGATCCACTTCTGTGAGCTTGGCACAGCCGAGGCAGGAAAACTCCTTAAACAATATATATGCAATCTTATTATGTGAGCTGTCTTATAGACCCAACAAAAAAAGTCCAGAGAAAATGATGAAATTGGCTTACCTTCTCCTGCAGCAAGATTGAAGTAGAGATTAATGATGTTGTGGCAGTTGTTATAGCACTTTGGAGAGCACAATTTGCTGGTGAATCTGTACTCCATTAGACCATCACTGGACAATCCTACTACAATTCTCTCAAGCCCGCAGTCGTTCAAACATTCCTCTGTTTCAATCCATTCACTGATCTTTTCGGCTATGATCTCTGATGTCTGCACAAGGATTTTCAATAAGAAGCACTTCAATCGTGTAATCTCTGAAAAATCTGCAATGCGTTTAAAAATTGGGTTTTGACATACCAGACACTGGTATCGGGCACCGCCGTCAGTCAAGAAAGATTTCTCAAGAACACAACGTGCTCCTGACGATGAAAAATTCTGGTATGTTCCTACTAATGCTCAGGACAAGAGGAACGCTGATATAAAGGAAAATATCAGGCCTTATTCTCGGAAATGGGAAAAGAGCTTTATGGATATTGTGGCATATTTTAATCTTATGAAATCTATGCCAACAATTTATGTATCTTGAAATTATCTTGGAAAATCAAAAAACAAATCGTAAAAATCTGAATTTGCCTATGTTTCTCAAGCAAACAGTTGTGAAAATTAAGAAATGATTCAAAAACCTAGTTTTAAATTTACAAGTAGCACAGACTTACCAGATTTTTTCTGGTAGCGTAGGCCAATTTAATAAAAAAACAATAATAAATCTTCAAAACTGGCAAATACTCAACAAAATCCTTTATGTAAAATTTTAAAAAAAATCTATTGCATGCACCATCACAGATTTATAGAAATACCAAAACAGTTTACCTAACTAGATATTGTGTCGCCGGTTAGCACTAGATGAGAGCTCCCAAAGTGTTTTGCCCATAGTGGTATGCGAGGAATTTTAACAGAGCAAATAAAGCATTGCGTGGAGTGGATAACGCTTTAAAAAAAACAGTATAATAGATAATGATAAAAAAACCATTGCATCCACTGGAAAAAATTCAAATGTAACATAAAAAAACACAAAAACGTAGCATCTCCATGATTTGTAAAAAAACAGGCTAAATTTTTTTAAAGAAAAACCAAACATTTTGATCGTAGACAGAAAAAAAACAGGGTGAAAGTTTTTGAAAGAAAAATCAAGAATCTCCACAACCGAAAGAAAAGGATTAAAAAACATTAAAAAAAAATTCAAAATAGTGAATCCCTAAAAATCGTCCCTATAATACAAAATTTAGATAGATAAATAATATTTTTATTTTATTAAATTTAAAAATATATTTTTGAACTTTATAAAAAATAAGTTTATTTTGAAAATGAAAAAATATAATATTTTATGATTGGTCCAAAAATAATTTATTAATTAAATCATACATCTAACTATTGAAAAAAAAAAAAATTAAAAACATAGAAAAAATTTATTGATATAATTGGTGGAAAAGCAATTGAATAATAACCAGTTAATGGAAATTGGATGCAATTTCAATTGTTGAATGTTCATCACTTTCATTAGGTGCATTAGATGGCGTACCTTCACGTAATCTCCTCATACGCTCCCTTTGTCTTTCCTTTGTTGCCTCTCTTGTTCTTTCCCATTGTCCTACACATAACATCATGATGACAATCCACAATCAAATAGCAAAAAAACAACAAATGATCATCATTTTGTTATAATCTAAAGTAACAATAATAAAATAACTTCAAAAAAAACCAAAATACAAGACAAATCAATCATGATCAAAGCAAAAAACCAATAAATGATCATCATTTTGTTATAATCTAAAGTAACAATGATAAAATAACTTCAAAAACAATCCAATATACAAGACAAACCAATCATTTCAAAGCAAAAGTGACAAAAAAAAAAGGAAAACCTTATTGTTACTGCCCTAGAAAATCATGTGCAAAAGCAGTGGGGCCTTCAAACAACTTGCAATGCTAGTTTTTAGGCCGTTGGGACTAAAATATATTAATATTTTCTCATAACCCATACGGGTTATGGAACCTTTAATGTGAAAGTTCACAATTTCTCATAACCCGTATGGGTTATGTAGAACTAGGAAAAGGAAGGAGAGAGAGAGAGAGAGAGAGAGAGAGAGAGAGAGAGAGCGGGGGGGGGGGGGGGGAGAGAGAGAGAGGGATAGAGAGGTAGATTGGGAAAAGGAGAGAGGGAGAGGGAGAGATTGGGAGATTGGGAAAAGGAGAGGGAGAGGGAGAGAGGGAGAGAGAGAGGGGGAGCGGGAGGGGGTAAGAGAGAGAATAGGGGATACAAAGAGAGGGATAGAATAGGATAAGGGGGGAGAGAGAGAGAGAGAGAGAGAGAGAGTAGGATAAGGAGAGGGATGGATGGAGAGGGGGAGAGAGGGAGATTAGGAAAAGGAGAGGGGGAGAGGGAGAGTGATGCAGAGACCTCCTTGTATCCTGCCAAACACTCCAAGATGTATGACACTGACCCCTCAAAACAACGATAGCATCATATCAAGGCAAGGCTCTACAACATTAGTTCAACATCTCACAATCTCCAAGACTCATACTTACTCAAATAGGGTAATTTGCTCCATCATGCACCATGAAGCCTCTGAGGGTTCCTGACCATTACCACACCTATTTTGGGTCAGACAAGACTCACATGGACCATATCAAACACTGGTTTTAAGGGTTCAACACCATATCTTATAGCACCTTCAAAATTAAGCCTATTTGCTAGTAGCCCTTTGAAACGGGTAAAGGGACCTTAAGTCCAAACTTTCCCAAACACCCTGGCAAACAAATCACGGATTCAAATACCCTTTTTTTGTCTTACACAATTCTGCAAAAGGAAAGGTCGAGGTCTGACAAACAAAGGCTTGAACCCGATGAAGGTCAATTGTTCTAAAGGGCTAATTAGGCCTCCATCTGTGAAGCAACTATATCCCAATGAACAAACCATACAAGAAAAACCCCATGAGAATGTGGAGAACCATAAACCATCATGGATTCCAGGGTTACATGCCTAGAATCATCGTCATTTGCCTTCTAGGGTAGCTTTATTGTTTAAGGACTAGGTAGCCACATAGAGATGTCTACCTAGGGCCTGATCAGACACACACCTCCCTTGCTCCTCCTGCAAAATGCTTTTGGAATCTTATAATAAATAGGCCATACTTGCATTTCACCAAATCCCATGAGTTTCAAATGGATAAATTGTAAGTTATGGCCATGGAGAAACAAAACCCTAGGTAAACCCTGGTTTTTCTGGTACCTAAAACAAAATTGGAATAACAGGAGAAAAACATCCAGTCTGAACCTCAAACCAAAACCAAATAAAAGGTAATTCACCACTCTGACAAAATCACATCATTGGGGATTGATCCCAATCCGTACAATGACGTACCCCAGGCCAAAACTCCAGAATTGCAAGAAAAACTCAAAATTTCATTAGTTTGCAGTCATCAAAACATTCCTCCATACAATATAATGATGGGAATTGGATCCTCAAGGTGTATATACCTCTCCACAACTTATCTCAACCAAAACAAGAGGTTAGAGCCATTGGAGGAGTTCAAACAAACAAAAATTCAAAAATTGCATAAAAGTTGCTAATGACAACTTTTGACAACTTTTGACAAAGTTGTCAAAATGTCATTCCTCGCCTCCTAATGCCTTTGGTTAAGAATAACCCCTCCTAAAACACCATATAAGCACTAAAACCACTAGGATGACTATTTCCTACACACACTTGATCCCCTTTTGTCCAAAAGTCCTAATTGGCTTATCAAGATGCCAAAATAGGAGTTTGGCTCACAAGATGGGGTCTTTTATTACAAACACACAATGCATGATTGAAACACATGTAAAACATCCTAAAGACATGTTTTATGCCTTATCCCTCCTCCTCTGAGCCTGATTGATCAACTTGAAGGGTTGCTCCTGCACCATACTCCCCGGAAGAAGAAATCTCAAGTCCACTTGAGATGAGAGCCTGCAGGTCTGCACCATGGTCTTTGATCTGTTGTTTTGTCATTTAAACTGCTTTAGAATTAGGTTGTCCCTTCCAAGCCACCAAATACTCCATATAAGCTTTTTTCCTTGTTCTCTTTGCAACCATGGGTCTAAAACCTTATGCAACTTTGGTGGTTCATGTTTGGGAATGTCATCATCTGTCATAACGTGAATTGTTTCTTCTCCTGCATCAACACTACATTTGTAAAGAGTTAAGTCACATACATTAAAGATAGGTGATAAACCAAGATCGGGGGAGAGTTGAAGTTTATAAGCATTTTGGCCACATTTTTTCAAGATTTGACAAGGTCTAATCTTTCTTTGCATAAGCTTTGTATATTTGGCTTTTGGAATTCTTTCCTTCTTAAAGTGAACCCACACCAAGTCTTCCACATCAAACTGGACATCCCTCTTCTTCTTGTCAGCATGAGCTTTATATCTTTCTACAGATTGTTGAAGGTGAGATTTAACTGTAAGGAAGTTAAGTAGCGGAAACAACTTCCTACACTAACCTTGAGAGGAGGGTAATGCAAAACTTTTTTAGATCATTACAACAGTTACAGAAAATAGAAATAGATATAATAACATTCATACCACAACACAATGATTTACGTGGGGAAAACCCTTTCGGGAGAAAAACCCCACCCTCCAAAAGCAGCTCAATATTTTATTCAGCAATCAAAAACAGATTACAACATACTTGCAGAGCAAGCTCTTCGCAGGAGTACCACTAATCAGAGATTCAGAGGCAACTCAATAGCCATGAGACTCTTACACACAACCTCTTTCTCTCACACCTCATAAATAGGAGATACAATACAAGAAACCGTCAAACGGTATTACAAAACCATGGGCTAAAACCACCCAATAAGGTGTAGCCGACCTTATCTCCCTTCTAGACGCCCTATGACATGTTAAAGCACACATCAACATGTGTCGCTTCCTTTTTACAGCTCATTTATGTATTCGATACAAATTATTTTTCCTATTTCAAGAGTACAAACTTCCGGAGGCCATAACTTGAGAACCGGGTGTCCGATTGACGAACCGTTTGAAGCGTCGGAAAGCTCGCGAAGTGCTCTATCACCTCGTAACCTGCTTCACCGGTTACGGCCACTTTTTAGGGCGTTTCGGAGCCTCTAAAGTCACCAAAATTAAGTTTAAATATTTTATTGCACCCCTCCAAGATGAAAACTTTAATATCTTCAAAACTAGCTATGACCTTGTGACGCAACTTTATCGGAATGCTTATCTAGCCAACCAGAAGCTTCAGGGAGAGTTTCGCACCATTTCGTGCTCAAATGAAAACTTACTATAAATAGTAACCTCGCATAAATGCAAGGTTGAGACACCATTTTTCTCAACAAATCTCCCACTTGTCGAACACCTTGCAAGAGCAGAAGGGAATGTCAACACAATGAATCAATTGCTAGGGGCCATAAGGCCCATAGACTCTGAACACCATCTGAACTTCTCTGTGCTCACAGCCTTAGTTAAAGCATCTGCAACATTCATCAAAGTTTCCACCTTAACCAGCTTCACCCTACCATCTTCGACCATATCTCTAACAAAATGATACTGAACATCAATATGTTTGGTCCGGGCATGAAATGTCGGGTTCTTAGCTAGGCTAATTGCACTCTGACTGTCACAGTAAACTGTCATTGTACCTTGTTTTATTCCAATATCCGAACACAGTCTCTTAAGCCAAATGGCCTCTTTACAAGCATGAGTAGCTGCCATATACTCTGCTTCAGTAGTGGATAGAGCAACCACAGCCTGTCGCTTACTCATCCAACTAATTGCACCACCAAACAAAGTAAACACATAAGCACTGGTGGATCTTCTGCTATCAATATCACCTGCCCAATCTGAATCCACATAACCATGGATATCAAGGGAAGTCATGTCTCCAACTGAATTACCATGATAACACAAAGAATACTCTGAAGTACCCTTCAAATATCTGAAGACTCTTTTGACTGCATCCCAATGAACTCTACCAGGATTAGACATATATCTAGAAAGTACTCCCACTGCTTGGGCAATATCTGGTCTAGTACAGACCATAGCATACATCAAGCTTCCAACCGCACTCTGGTAAGGCACTCTGCTCATGTCTTCCATCTCCAATGGGGATGTAGGACAATCTAAAACAGATAGTTTCATTCCAACTGTAAAAGGAACACTCAATGGTCTACAATTCTGCATGTTGAACCTCTGTAACACTGAATTCACATACTTACTCTGGCCTAGCCATAGCTTTCTGTTTACCCTATCTCTTCTAATTTCCATCTCAAGAATGTGCTTTGCTGCACCAAGATCTTTCATTTCAAATTTAGCATCGAGCTGAGACTTCAGTTCTGAAATCATACCTTTCCCTTTACCAATGAATAACATATCATCAACATACAATGCAATGAATAAGAAATGATCACCATCAGATTTATAATAAACATAGTGATCTGATTTAGAACGTTCAAATCCCAAACTCAACACATATGTATCAAATTTTTGGTACCACATCCTAGGACTTTGTTTGAGGCCATACAAAGATTTCTTCAATTTACAGACCAAATTACTTTTGCCTTTCACCACATAGTGCTCTGGCTGTGTCATATAAATATCTTCCTCCAAATCACCATGAAGGAAAGCAGTTTTCACATCCATTTGCTCAACCTCTAAATCATAAGCAGTAGCAATAGAAAGCAAAAATCTAATGGACGTCATTTTTGCAACAGGAGAAAATATCTCACCGTAATCAACACCCTCAACCTGAGAGTAGCCTTTTGCAACCAACCTTGCTTTATACTTCTCAATGCTTCCATCTGAACCAATCTTTTTCTTGAACACCCATTTACAACCAACAGGTTTTCGTCCTTCAGGCAATGGTACAAGATCCCATGTATCATTCTTTTTCAAAGCTGCCATTTCTTCCTCCATAGCAATCTTCCAGGATTCTGCATCATTCATACCTAATGCCTCTTCTACAGATTTCGGTTCATCCACACTAGTATTCAGAGCAAAAATACATCTCCATTCATTAGGTGAATACCTTTCAGGTGGTTGTCTATGTCTTGTAGACCTTCGAACAAGCTGAGTTGGAGGTTCTTCCTCCTCTTCTGAAGATTTAGAGCTAGACGAGCTCTCCTCAAATTCTTGCCTATCTAGGGGTCTCGATTCAACTCTTTCAGGTGTAGAAGGAAGTTGAATCACATCTTCCTTTTTAGTCTGTTCTGGCTGCAATGTAACAGAAGGAGACTTAATTTCTCTAAAAATAACACTTCTACTGTGAATTACCTTTTGTGCAACAGGGTCCCAAAGCTTGTATCCTTTCACACCATAACTATACCCGATGAAGATACATTTCACAGCCTTGTTCTCCAACTTTGTTCGCTTCTCCTTTGGCACATGTGCATATGCCTCGCAACCAAAAACTCTAAGATGTCTCAATGAAGGCTTGTGACCTGACCATGCTTCCATAGGCGTTTTATCAACAAGAGCTGATGTAGGAGACCTGTTAATCAGGTAGCAAGCAGTGGCAACAGCTTCAGCCCAAAACTTTTGTTCGAGACCAGCACCACTCAACATACTCCTAGCCTTCTCCATCAGTGTCCTGTTCATTCTTTCTGCAACTCCATTCTGCTGTGGAGAATACGGAGTTGTCTTCTGCCTGTTAATTCCACAGTCTTTACAGAATCTATCAAAATCATTAGAGCAAAACTCACCGCCATTATCAGTTCTCAAACATTTTATTTTCTTTCCAGTCTGCAACTCAACCATTGCTTTAAATTCTTTAAAACGACTAAAAACTTCAGATTTACTCTTTAGAAAATATACCCATGTCCTTCTACTAAAATCATCAATAAATGAAACATAATATGTGGATTTTCCAATCGAAGAGACATCTACTGGACCAAACACATCAGAATGGATAAGATCCAAAACACCACAAGTTTTATGAGAACTCGAGTAAAATTGAACGCGGTTTTGTTTTCCATAAATGCAATGCTCACAGAAATCAAAGTCAAGATTACAATCATTCAAACCTTCAACAAGATTTTTATTTTTCAAGGTCCTTAGACCCTTTTCTCCAATGTGGCCAAGTCTCTGGTGCCATAACATAGTCTTCTCTGCAGGTAACTTTGCTTCAGACGAAAGAGCACCCTTAAGTACCCAAAAACCATTTCCATCTGCTGAAGGTGAAACCTTCAGATCTTCCAGTGAAGTATCCATAGATCTACTTTTTACAGAAGTGCTATTACACTCAACAGTGTATGCTTCAAGCTTATACAAAGTGCCAAACCTGACACCTCTAGCAACTACCATAGCACCCTTAATCATCTTACATCCTGTTTCAGAAAAGACTACCTGCACACCCACATCTATCAGTTTGCTCACAGATAACAGGTTTCGTTTTAATCCAGGGATATGCAGCACACCATTAATCCCTTTTATTCTACCATCAGAAAACCTGATTCTAACTTTACCTCGACCAACAATGTCTAGATGTGAATCATCACCCAAGTACACCTTACCTCCATTAAATCCTTCATATTCAGAAAACCAATCTCTATTGGAAGTCATATGAAAAGATGCACTTGAGTCAATTAGCCAGGCATCATTACCTGCATGAGTCGCCAAAGCCACAATAAATGCATCGCCATCTTCCTTGTCGGACTCAGAATCAGAATCGAACTTTTTCTTTTTCTTCTTCTTCTTTTCTTCTTTGCAGTCCTTACGGATGTGACCCAGTTTACCGCAGTTCCAGCAAATGACTTTAGACTTTCCAGGAGATTTCGATCTCCCTTTGGATTTGGACTTGTCGCGCTTCTCATTCTTCTTGCCTTTCTCCTTAGGTCTTCCACGAACGGTTAGGGCTTCCTTTGAACTGATGGATACCTTCCTTCGCATCTCTTCACCGAGTAGGGCACCCACCACGTCTTCAGATTTCAAAACAACAGAAGTACTACCGATAGCCATAACAAGAGAATCCCACGAATCAGGCAAAGAGCAAAGCAAGATCTGACATTTCTCCTCCTCATCCATCTTAACACCGACGGATACTAATTGAGCCACCAACATATTGAATGCTTCCAGGTGGTCTGCAATTCATCCGCCCTCTTCCATCTTCAAGGAATACAATTTCTTTCTTAAGAAAATTTGATTTAATAAAGATTTCACTTGATACATCTCACCAAGCTTAGTCCATAGCTTCTTTGCAGAGTTCTCTTCATGGACATTGATTAGAACAGAGTCTGCCAGGCACAGTCTGATTAGACCCTTGGCTTTTCGGTCCATAACATCATACTGAGCTACCGCAGTAGGATCTAAGGGCCTTTGGACATTCACATCAACAGCATCCCAAAGATCTCGATCTATTAGCAGATCTTCCATCTTCAGCTTCCACATCTCAAAATTACTTCCGTTAAATTTCTCCACCTCTATTCTCCCTGACGAACTCGCCATCTGAATATTCCTGCAACAAGATCAAAAAGTGTCTTCTGCACAAGCTCCTACTCAAATCTGGATTAGTTCAAAAAACCCAACTGCCCACAATTGAAACCAAAGGTGATCAAGCTCTGATACCACTTGTAAGGAAGTTAAGTAGCGGAAACAACTTCCTACACTAACCTTGAGAGGAGGGTAATGCAAAACTTTTTTAGATCATTACAACAGTTACAGAAAATAGAAATAGATATAATAACATTCATACCACAACACAATGATTTACGTGGGAAAAACCCTTTCGGGAGAAAAACCCCACCCTCCAAAAGCAGCTCAATATTTTATTCAGCAATCAAAAACAGATTACAACATACTTGCAGAGCAAGCTCTTCGCAGGAGTACCACTAATCAGAGATTCAGAGGCAACTCAATAGCCATGAGACTCTTACACACAACCTCTTTCTCTCACACCTCATAAATAGGAGATACAATACAAGAAACCGTCAAACGGTATTACAAAACCATGGGCTAAAACCACCCAATAAGGTGTAGCCGACCTTATCTCCCTTCTAGACGCCCTATGACATGTTAAAGCACACATCAACATGTGTCGCTTCCTTTTTACAGCTCATTTATGTATTCGATACAAATTATTTTTTCTATTTCAAGAGTACAAACTTCTGGAGGCCACAACTTGAGAACCGGGTGTCCGATTGACGAACCGTTTGAAGCGCCAGAAAGCTCGCGAAGTGCTCTATCACCTCGTAACCCGCTTCGCCGGTTACGGCCACTTTTCAGGGCGTTTCGGAGCCTCTAAAGTCCCCAAAATTAAGTTTAAATATTTTATTGCACCCCTCCAAGATGAAAACTTTAATATCTTCAAAACTAGCTATGACCTTGTGACGCAACTTTACCGGAATGCTTATCTAGCCAACCAGAAGCTTCAGGGAGATTTTCGCACCATTTCGTGCTCAAATGAAAACTTACTATAAATAGTAACCTCGCATAAATGCAAGGTTGAGACACCATTTTTCTCAACATTAACTTGTTCATGGATCTCCTTTATGGCGGTAGCAAAGGTTTCCCCATCAGCACTAATGACTTCTCCTTGAGGTAGTTCTCTTAACTCCAACACACCCCTTGGGTGGATGCCATATACAACCTGGAAGGGTGACTTACCAATACTTCTATTCACTATATCATTATAGGATAATTTTGTCTGAGACAATATGCTATCGCATCTCTCTCCATGTTGTCTAGTCAAACACCTTAACAAATTTCCCAATGACCTATTTACAACTTCAGTTTGGTCATCTGTTTGGGGATGGTAGGCTGAGGAGAAGGCTAGATTTGTACCAAGCTTCTTCCAAAGGGTTCTCCAGAAGTGTCCAATAAATTTCACATCCCTATCAGAGACTATGGTCAAAGGCAAACCATGTATCCGGACAATCTCCTTGAAGAACAAATCTGCAACATAGGAAGCATCACAAGTGGTTTTATATGGCAAGAAATGTGCCATTTTACTAAACATATCCACCACTACAAAAACACTATCATATCCTTTCCTTGTCCTAGGCAATCCTAAAACAAAATCCATACTTATGCTTTCCCATGGTCTTGAAGGAATGGGTAAAGGCTGGTATAGGCCTGCATTTGTGGGCTTCCCCTTTGCCTTTTGGCATATCACACATGTCTCCACAAATCTCCTGACATCTATCTGTAGTTTGGGCAAAAAGTAGTGCCTCTTCACCAAATCTAGTGTCTTGTCAAGACCAAAGTGGTCTGTCATTGCTCCACAATGTTTCTCCCTGATTATGTTTAGTCTCATAGAGCATTTGGGTATGCATAAATGTGCACCCTTAAACAACAATCCATTTTGAACCAAAAATTCAGAGAAATCAACATGAAACCGCTCATCAAATGAAGCACATACCTTATAGATCTCTCCAAAGTCTTCATCATCCTCATACATGGCTTTCAAGGAGTCTATTCCAATACTCTCCAACTAGATCTGATTTGTAGTTAGAACTCTTCTTCTCAAAGCATCTGTCACCTTATTCTTGACCCCTTTTTTATGCTTAAGAGTGAAAGTGAAGGATTGTAGGGTCTCCACCCACTTCATATGTCTGTGATTCAACTTTTCTTGGCTATTTATAAAACTAAGGGCCTAATTGTCTGTGAAGACTATGAATTCTTTTGGCAGCAAGTAGTGTCTCCACTTTTTCAAACACTAACCGGTAGATGAACTTAATCAAGCATTTAAACAAAATGCATGCTATCCAAAATGATATAACAGCATCCACAAAAAGTAAAACATCCACCATAACATAAGTGTTTATACGTGGAAAACCCAAATAGGTAAAAGCCACGGTGAGATGGAACTCACAAGTTAACTATCTGTAGTAATAGATAACTGACTGGTTAAGGCCTTACAAATTTCTCTGGTAGGAGTGAATCTTGTTAGAGATCCCAAGCTTGATTAGAAGCTTATACCCTGTTAAGAGTAACCTCACTGGAGGATTTGAGAATCCAAACTAATGGATCACCTTGTTAGAGGATTTGTACAATGAAGCTTGGTAGAGCTTACCCGGTTAGGGGATTTTGATTATGTTGTAATGATTAGAAAACAACAAGAATGGTTTGATCTGTTCTGAGTAGCACAATACTTGCTTGATCAGATCATTCTAAGTAAATTCAACACTGCTCTTCATCATAACACTTATTGCTCTTCAACAAAAGCTTTCACTCTTTATACATATCAGTATTCACATAACATCATTCTCTATCACTAGTAAATGATTCACTAAGATGTCTTAATATAGACATTCAAATCTTATGTCGGCCTAAGGAAATCAAAACACAATTTCCTAGGTGCAGTGTATCTAGACAAGTAAACAAAACTCGTCATAAAAATGACCGTCAAGAAGTCAGTGATGGTAACTCATCACAAAATCAGATACCGGTTAGAACAGTCAATACCAATTGGAACAAAACATGTGATCCACTATCCTGGAATCTTCCGCTTGATCTCCATCTTCATCTTCATCTTTATTTTGATGTCGACTTAGTGTAGCCACATGTTATATCTTATGCACATACCGGTTGATACAAAGTATCAGTTAGAGATGAACCTTAAACATACCGGTTAACAGTGTAAACCAATTAAGTTACACCGGTAGTCAATGTAATCATGTGTATGTGAGAGTGTTTCATCAATGACAACAGGTGATGAATATATTACAATCATCATCAAGCCAACAATCTCCCCCTTTGGCATTGATGGCAACACTTACAAAATTTTAGAGTAATACAATACCGCTAAGTGTGCATACACAACAAATTTACACATATACTCGTACTCCCCCTTAATGCATGCATAAATACAAAATTTTCAAAAACACACATACATATTTCTACTCCCCCTTTGACAACAATGCCAAAATGAAAATGTAAAATATATACATATATATATATAGAAAATATGTATCAAAGTGTTCAGCATATATTTACAACTTTAAAAAAAAGTGCATGCATTGGCTAATCTCATTAAAATATCATTGAAGTTCTGCTTCATCTAGGATAAAGCATTTTCCCATTATTCCAGTATGTTAGCAGTATACTCAAATGTAGACATCAATTGGGAATGAAATTCTTCCATTGAGTCTAGCGTGCAGGTTTCAGGAGTAGCAAGAATAGCTTCTGCATTGGAGTAGGCTCTGTGAAGAATGTCGACCTGTATTGTAAATAGACTCTTGAGCTCTTTTAGAGATCAAAATCTCTTAGTCTTCTCATTATCATTTCAGACCAATCTGTCATGCAAACCATCTACAGACCGGTTAAAGGCATGAATGGAGTCCTGGAGTGGGACATATGCCTTATATATCCTTTCCATTTCTTGCTCGGTTTCAACTTGACTCTTAGAAATGTCAGAATAAAAGAAAGAAACATTGGAGGCAGAGGCAAGATACTTTCCTCCAAATTCAATAACTTTCTTCAACAGACTTCCATTATGAGATAAAGCCATTTTGCCACTTTCAATGTTCTTTGCCAGTTTATCTCCATATTTCTTCTTGTGGCTCTTCTCAGCAAACATTTGAACAGCATCTTCAAGCGACTTGATTTGATCAGATGCATCTGCAACTAACTGACCAAGTTTGCTAATGGGTGTAGGAAGATGTGCAACAGTTGTTTCCAGTATTAAACCAGACAAAATTTCTATTGCATTCTGGATTGTCTCTGCTTCAATCCTTTGCTCTTTCAGTCTCTTCTTGTGCGCTCTAGATTGCATAACATTACCAATCTTCATCATTTCTGATGTGCTTAAAGTGTTCATGTCAATGGGTGCTGAAATACTTAAAGAATCATCATCATCATCTTCAAGTAGTTTCTGCTTTGCCGGTTCAGGAGGTACACTTTTAATGATAGCTCTCTCGGTGTTTTGCTCTATTGTTTCTTCAATTAACTTAGTGACAACTTCCTCAGTAGACTCCTTTTGAGTATTTTCAATGACCAGTGGAGATTGGGGTTTCTCCAGTTGTTTTGTTGTCGGTTCATTGTCCACTATTAGTTGAATAGCTGGTTTATAAACTAATGTAACTTGTACTTCAGTAATTGTAGGAGGCTCCATATCTGGTGCAGTGATGTCTCCAGATAGTTCCACTATGTTCTGATCATCTTCATCAACAAGAATAATGGAATCATCCTTCTTCTTGAGTGGATAGACTATGTCAAATTGAACAATCTCCTCTTCATCCATTTCCAGTCGAGGAACATCATTTGTAGTATTATCCTTATCTCTAGAGTGGATGAGTCCTTCCCTCTGTTTGATTAAACAGGCTATCTGATGTGTCTCAGACTCAATAACTGTCCTTTTTGCATTAAGAAGCTTCAATCTTCTCATTTTGAAATCAAAATATACTGTGTATTGCTCAACCAAAGCACTAATTCCATCCGAAGATAGATTGGCAAAATATTGTACAAATATTTCATCAATAATTTTCTTTTCCAATTGAATAGCTTCTTCCTATTTATCTAAAAGAGTGTTATACAAAGAGATTGAAATATATTTTTCCAAGTCATGTGGAAATCTATTGTAATGACCCAAATAAGTTATTACTTGTTGAATGACTTGTTTCTGCTCATCTTCAGTGAAAGAATCAAAATATTCTTTGACATTGTCAAACCTATTTCTTCCCAGTGTCTTCATAGTTCTCTCAAAAATTGTCAAGTTTGTAGGTAGCAATATCTATAGGTGTAGTTTCCTTTGGCGCTACCTTTACCTTCTTGGGTGTTCTGTCAGTTGTTTTTTCCTTCTTTGGTTCTCCTGCAAAATCTGTTCCCTCAAACTCTGGTTGCAAAATCAATTTCTGATTTCTCCTCTTTGGTGCACTCTCCTTCTTTACATATACTTTAGGTGTCGGTTCCTTTTTGGTTAGGACACTCTGAGTCACCCTTGTGGTCTTTTTCATAGTAGATGTTTCATCATACTTCTTTTTATTTCCTTCCACATTAGCTATAGGTACAATACCAGTTTCTGTTGGTGCAACTTAGACTGCCACAATGTCCAATTTTGCCTATTGTTTATCTTTAGGTGATGCTATCAGGGTATTAGCATATCCAACTAGTAAATCATGATTAACCTCATAGCTCATATCTTCCATCTCTTCCTCTCTAGGCTCAATTGCTTGCATCAAGCAAAAGTCTGCGGTAACAGTGAAGACTATGTCTTTTGCAAAATGTTTTACCACATCTTCAGGTAACCTCATTCTCATGCTCATCTTTTTTTGAAATTCATTAAAATACTTATTTATAGCAGCTAAAAAAGTATTATTTACATCCTTAATGTTGTTCTTGATCTGTGCATTGACCGGTAGGTCTTTGGACCATTCAATGTCTCCAATTCCTAGTAGGAAGTTTTGGAAATAGAAAAATAATTCGGCTAATAGATGACCATATTTTAACTTTTGAGTGTTGTCCTTCTTAATGGATCACAAATTTTGAAATAATTGCACTATGATGGCTTCACAGATATCATAATCTACATTATCAACAATCATTCTATGTGATGTGTGAATTGTTGCAGATGGAACACTATTAAGTCTACTGGAGTAAAATACTTGGTAGCCTATCACCATTGTTGTTAGTTTCACTGTAGGGTCTCTAATATTGTTGATACAAAAAGCACGCTATCAGATATAGAATCGGTTAATTTGAAGACAGTATCCTTTGAAATTTGTCTTAGCACAGGAATTTCACTGGTTCAGAAATAACCTGTTACAGCCTAAATAGCTTCCTTGGTTATTGTGTGAGTCCTCTCCAAATTCATATTCTCTCCATGGACTCGACTCAAAATGATCCTGATGTGTTCTTCCTCAAAATCTTCAAGAAAATAGGTGGCATTATGAAAACCTTTTTCAAAAACCCTAGCATATTTTGTTTCAATGTTTCTACTCTTATCACATAGTGATTTCAACTGTGTATAAATGTGTAATGTTCCTAAATCTTCTATCTTGCAATCTATATAGCTAGATATGTCACCTTTGACCACAACACCGCTTGGGACTTGCGACAATGCATTACAAGACATAATTTGGTCTACCTTTAGAGCCTCCTCAGGCTCAGCAGTGATCATCAACCTCTCTACAGACTTAGAAGTAGATGTCATTCTAGTTAAGCAAGTTTCGAAGTGGTAAACTCAAGAAAATTCCTTGTTTCTTGCACGTTGCTCTGTTTCTCAGTTGAAATGCCCAAATGCACACCCGTTCGCCTCTCTGCAACTTTCAATTTAGCTCAATTCCTCTAATCATGAAACAATTCGCCAATTGACAACAAGACAATCTTATTCAGCTCTGCAATCGCTTCAAATTTCTTTCTCGAAAGATTTAGGGTAAAAATGATAAAGTAAAGCTTGTTTTTATCCTCTTTATCAACTGTAATAAATGATCGCACTTTAGGTTACAAACCCTAATTTCACCGCTTAAGTGAAAAACCAGTTGATAACACGTCAACAAAAAGTCACCAAAAATTCATAATTCAAAAATTCTTTCTCGCTCATTTTACAAGGGGTCCGGAGATGTTTTACCGTTAAGCTCCCCTTAGCCGTGTTAAACAGGCTTAAGTCACCAATGTTGGGTTCTCTTCACTAGGTGAAGGAACCGTTTCTTCTCCAGGCGAGTCATCACTTTTCTTTTTCCAAATCTGATTCATATCTTCTCTGGTTTCCTCAACATCAACTTTTCTTTCTGATCCTTGAAAGAGTTGACCGGTCTGCTATTTCTTGATCTACAAAACTTTGCTAAGTGCCCCGGTTTGTTGCAGTGGTAACAAACCATACCAAATGATCTCCAAGGTCCTACATTTCCCCTTCCTGTTCTTCTTCTGCAGTTCATAGCCACATGACTAAAGTTATTACAGAAGGTGAAAATAACATTTGTTACCTTCTCCATCTCGAATGGACTAAACTGGTTTCTATAGGATCTTTGCCAGTTCAGGTTTACCCGATTATCAAAGTTCCTCATCCAATCACCATTTGGTCTAGGGTGCACGTGTGGTACAGGATTGTTTGCTCCATATCTGCACTCAACATGTCTATGCCCATACATTTCACATGTGAAGCAATGACCTTCAAACTTTCTTGACACATACCTAGCATTAATATTGTAATTTGTATTTCTGTTAGGTTTGTCTCTACAAACATTTGCAGTATGACCAGGCTTATGGCAAATAAAGCAGACAAGTTTAAAAATCTTTTTACCGGTAGTCTTATTGACTTTAGGAGTAGTTTTGTTGGATAGTTGCTCTTTGAACCGGAGGATTCACCTTTTTCAGTTGTATGAAAACCAAGTCCAGAGATATCACCCTTCATTCTCTATGAGTGAATTTGTTCTTCCAGCATGGTAGAGCTTTTGACGAACTTCTCCAATTTCTCATTGGCTTCAGTACGCTTTTCGACAAGATCTTCATTATGCTTAGACAGGTTCTCTTTTAGAGATGATGTCAGCTCAAGATCTAGCTTTAGATTCTCCTTTTCTTCTATTTCAGCAATCAAGTTTTCATGCATAGTATATTTTTCTCATTTGATCTTTATAATCTCTTGATCTCTTTCCTTGATAAGGTCTTCAGCAGCTCTTCTGGCTTCCAATTCCTGACTCATGTGGATAGTGAGACCTTCTAGCTCCCTCCTTAGATTCAGTTTCTCATTGTTCACCTTTTCAACTTCATCAGCTAAAGCTTTAATATTGGCTTCATCTGAAGAACTATTATCAGAAATTTCTAATTGTTTTTCAAACATCTCTCTCCTTTTGACTTGAGAAGCTTTCAGTTTGCCCCTAAGGGATTCAACTTCATTTCTACTAGCTTCTAGCTCTCTAACCATCTTGAAGTAGCTCATGTCTCCCATGGTAGTTTCAAGACTCCCTTCTAAGTGTTTAGGCTTCAAAGAAGTTAGGCTCTAATACCAATTGATGGACTTGAAAAGCACTGAGAGGGGGGGTGAATCAGTGACACCAAATAAAACACTACTTCAAACACTAACCGGTAGATGAACTTAATCAAGCATTTAAACAAAATACATGCTATCCAAAATGATATAACAGCATCCACAAAAAGTAAAACATCCACCATAACACAAGTGTTTATACGTGGAAAACCCAAATAGGTAAAAACCATGGTGAGATGGAACTCACAAGTTAACTATCTGTAGTATTAGATAACTGACCGGTTGAGGCCTTACAAAGTGCTCTGCTAGGAGCGAATCTTGTTAGAGATCCAAGCTTGATTAGAATCTTATACCCTGTTAAGAGTACTACCCTGTTAGGAGTAACCTCGCTGGAGGATTTGAGAATCCAAACTAATGGATCACCTTGTTAGAGGATTTGTACAATGAAGATTGCTAGAGCTTACCCGGTTAGGGGATTTTGATTGTGTTGTAATGATTAGAAAACAACAAGAATGGTTTGATCTGTTCTAAGTAGCACAATACTTACTTGATCAAATCATTCTAAGTAAATTCAACACTCCTCTTCATCATAACACTTATTGCTCTTCAACAAAAGCTTTCACTCTTTATGCATATCAGTATTCGCATAACATCATTCTCTATCACTAGCAAATGATTCACTAAGATGTCTTAATATAGACATTCAAATCTTATGTCAACCTAAGGAAATCAAAACACAATTTCCTAGGTGCAGTGTATCTAGACAAGTAAACAAAACTCGTCATAAAAATGACCGCCAAGAAGTTGGTGTTGGTAACTCATCACAAAATCAAATACCGGTTAGAACAGTCAATACCGGTTGGAACAAAACATGTGATCCATTGTCCTAGAATCTTCCACTTGATCTCCATCTTCATCTTCATCTTCCTTTTGATGTCGACTTAGTGTAGCCATAGGTTATCTCTTATGCACATATCGGTTGATACAAAGTATCAGTTAGAGATTAACCTTAAACATACTGGTTAATAGTGTAAACCAATTGAAGATACACCGGTAGTTAATGTAATCATATGTGTGTGTGAGAGTGTTTCATCAATGACAACAGATGATGAATACATTACAATCATCATCAAGCCAACACTCTAGGTCATAGGATGAATACCTCCTCTTTGCCTCATTTAACTTCTCACTGAAGAAGGCAATAGGCCTTCCTTCCTAACTGAACACTGCCCCAATAGCCATGTGACTGGAATCACACTCCACTTGGAAGATCTTATTGAAATCAGGTAGGGCAAGGACCGACTGCTCTGCAACTTTTCTCTTCAATGTTTCAAAGGATTTATCTACCTCTTATGTCCAACTAAACCTGTACTTTTGTCCTCCCTTTATGGCATCAAGCATAGGAGCACAAATATGGCTAAAGCCTCTTATAAACTTCCTATAGAATGTGGCTAAGCCATGGAAGCTTCTAACATCATTCATTGTTCTAGGTGTAGGCCAAGACAATATGGCACTCACCTTTTCTTGATCCATTTTCAACTCACCATATGATATTACAAATCCCAAGTAAATGATCTCTTCCTGCATAAAGAAAAACTTTTCCAAATTGATCATTAATTGCTCTTCATACAATCTTCTTAGGACCAGGTCTACATGTTTTAGGTGCTCTTCTTTGATTTGACTAAAAATTAGAATGTCATTTAGGTAGACTATGACAAACTTTCCTATGAAATCCCTCAAGACTTCATTCATTAACCTCATAAAGGTACTATGTGCATTAGATAAGCCAAAGGGCATGACCTTCCACTCATACAACCCCTCATTTGTTTTAAATGCAGTCTTCCACTCATCTCCCGGCCTAATCCTAATCTAATGATAGTCACTTTTCAAGTCAATTTTTGTAAAATATCTAGCACCCCCCAAGCAATCTAACAAATCCCCAATCCTAGGCAAAGCCTCCAAGTGCCTTCCTTTTTGGGTGCCAAGACTGCAGGGACTGCACATGGGCTCAAACTTTTGCCAATCAGTCTGAACTCCAACAATTCTTCAACTTGTTTTGCCATCTCAACATTCTCATCAGGTGTGAGCTTGTATGTTGCTTTATTAAGCAAGGTGGATCTAGGTATAAGATCTTTGCAATGGTTTATATCCCTCATGGGAGGTAATGACCTTGGCATGCCATCAGAGATGGCACTCTATTTGTTTAGCAGTTGTTGCACTGCAAGGTCAACCAACCTTAATATGTCTTCTTTCTTGTCTTCAGACTTCTCAACCTTTGTCACTGTTGGACTAGGAATAAGGGCATAACAAACAATGCCTTCATCTGCTATGTTCTTCATGAATTGCTTTCCTCCTAACACCAACACCTTGGCCTCCTTTGGTTTGGTTTCCTCCTCACTCTCCATCAACGGTAACAACTCAATCACTTTACCATATTTGGTGATGGAATATGTGTTCCTAGCACCATCATGTTGTGCCTTCAAATCAAATTTCCATGGTCTCCCAAATAGGAGGTGGCAAGCATCCATCTTTGCAATGTCAAACAACAATCTAGCCTTATAGGTTCCAATCTAGAATTCTACCTAAGCCTGCTATTCCACAATAGCTTGTTGACCTTGGGTGATCCATGAGATCTTGTAGGGGCAAGGGTGAGGTATTCTCCTCAACTTTATCTTCTCCACCATTTCTAGAGACACAAAGTTTTCAGTTGAACCGAAATCTATTAGAACCTTGCATACCTTTCCACCTGCTTTGCAAGTGGTCTTGAATAGAGACTTTCTCTGTGGGGGCTCTTTGTCAGCCATCTTCATGGTAGTTACTACTCTCCTGATCATCAAAGCTTCACCTCTTTCAAGGTAGCCATAACTATCAGGGATATTGACACTTTGGTATGTACTTGCACTTGCCACACTTTGGCAATCAGCTTCTAGAACCAAGTTACTTCTCCTTTCCCCCATGGAACTAGTAGGCTTGTCAAGACATCTCTTGACCATGTGCCCTTCTTGATTGCAGTTATAACATCTGATTGGACCTCTACCTTGAGATCTTCCCCTAAATGGTGGTCTTCTTCCTCTGAAGTTACCTCTCTGATTGTGTCCTCCATTGTTATTGGAACTACTCTCTCCTCTAGGGCCTTCTTGATTGGTTTCACCTTGGTTTCCAAAACCATTTCCCTTACCTCTGAAAAAACTTCTTCCACCCCTCTGTTGTCTTCCTCTTCCTTTATTGTTCTTCTCTTTCCTCCTTTTGTTTTTCTCTTCCACCTTGATGGCAAGTTGATGGCATTTACCAATTGTATCCAGGCTAAGGAGGTTTAGCTCTTCTTGAATGTTTACCTTAATCCATTTAGGTACCGGGAAACTTTTTCACTCTCTTCCTCCTTTGTCTTAGACTTCATACATAGCTTTTGGAACTCCTCAGTGTAAGAGTTCACATCCATCTCCTTCTTCTTGAGATTTTGTCTCCTCTTATAAAGTTGAATTTCATAATCTTTGGGTACATAGGCCTTCTTTATTAAGGCAACCATATTATTCCAAGAAACAATCCTGGGTTTTTTGTCCTTCTCTCTTTCCTCATGGACAAAGTTCCACCAAGTTAGGGCAGCTCCCTTCAACTTGTACTTAGCAATCTTCACCTTCTGGTGTCCTGGAATGTCTTCACATTCAAAGAAACTAGACAAGGAGTCTATCTAATCTACCACTACATCTGGTTCCATCTTCCCAGTGAAAGTTCACAAATCAATCTTCTGCTCCATGGTTCTCCTCTCCATGGATTTGAGGATATTAAGTAAGTGCCTCTAGTTAGGAGGAATCACCTCTTCCTCCAGCATAGGGATCTCCTCTTCATCCCCTTCTTCACCACTACCAGTGCCTCCATCTTCCTTCCCATATACTCTACCCCTCAACCTCTCTAACTCCTTCTACATGGCCTTGTAAGCATTGGCCTTCTCTCTCACAATATTTGCCAATTTCATGTTAGGCATTGGTCCCCTAGGGACTTCTTCTTCTCCCTCTATCATTTCTCAAATCTCTATCTCTTTACCAAAGCCATTACTAGCTCTGATACCACTTAATGTAGAGCCCTCCTTGTATCCTTCCAAACACTCCAAGATGTATGACACTGACCCCTCAAAACAATAATAGGATCCTATCAAGGAAAGGCTCTACAACATTAGTTCAACATCTCACAATCTCCAAGACTCATACTTACTCAAATAGGGTAATTTGCTCCATCATGCACCATGAAGCCTCCAAGGGTTCTTGACAATTACCACACATGTTTTGGGTTAGACAAGACTCACATGAACCAGATCAAACACTAGTTTTAAGGGTTCAATACCATATCCTATAGCACCTTGACAATTAAGCCTATTTGCTAGTAGCCCTTTGAAACAGGTAAAGGGACCTTAAGTCCAAACTTTCCCAAACACCCTAGAAAAAAAAATCATAGATTCAAATACCCTTTTTGGTCTTACACAATTCCCTAAAAGGAAAGGTCAAGGTCTGACAAATAAAGGCTTGATCCCGGTGAAGGTCAATGTCCTAAAGGGCTAATTAGGCCTTCATTTGTGAAGCAACTACATCCCAATGAAAAAACCATACAATAACAACCCCATGAGAATGTGGGGAACCATAAACCATCATGGATTCTAGGGTTACATGCCTGGAATCATCGTCATTTGCCTTCTAGGGTAGTTTTTTTGTTTAAGGACTAGGTAGCCACATAGAGATGTCTAACTAGGGCCTGATTAGACACACGCCTCCCTTGCTCTTCCTGCAAAATGATTTTGGAATCTTATAATACACAGGCCATACTTTCATTTCACCCAATCCCATGAGTTTCAGATGGATAAATTGTAAGTTATGGCCATGGAGAAACAAAACCCTAGGTAAACCCTGGTTTTTCGGGTACCTATAACAAAATTGGAATAACAAGAGCAAAACAACCAGTCTGAACCTCAAACCAAAGCCAAATTAAAGGTAATTCACCACTCTGACAAAATCACATCATTGGGTATTGATCCTAATCCGTACAATACCGTACCCTGGGCCAAAATTCCAAAATTGCAGGAAAAACTCAAAATTTCATTAGTTTGCAGTCATCAAAACATTCCTCCGTCCAGTCTAACCTTGGGAATTGGATCCTCAAGGTGTATATACCTCTCCACAACTTATCTCAACCAAAAAAAAGAGGTTAGAGCCGTTGGAGGAGTTCAAACAAACAAAAATTCAAAAATTGCATAAAAGTTACTAATGACAACTTTTGACAACTTTTGACAAAGTTGTCAAAATGTCATTCCTCGCCTCCTAATGCCTTGGGTTAAGACTAACCCCTCCTAAAACACCCTAGGAGAACTAAAACCACTAGGATAACTATTTCCTCCACACACTTGATCCCCTTTTGTCCAAAAGTCCTAATTGGCTTATCAAGATGCCAAAATAGGAGTTTGGCTCACAAGATGGGGTCTTTTATTACAAATACACAATGCATGATTGAAACACATGTAAAACATAATAAAGACATGTTTGATGCCTTATTCCTCCTCCTCTGAGCCTAATTGATCAACTTGAAGGAATTCTCTTGCACTAGAGAGAGGGAGAGAGGGAGAATAGGGGATAGGAAGAGAGGGAGAGAATAGGATAAGGAGAGAGAGAGAGAGAGAGAGAGAGAGAGAGAGAGAGAGAGAGAGAGAGAGAGAGAGATTGGGAAAAGGAGAGGAGGAGAGGGAGATTGGAAAAAGGAGGGAGAGAGAGAGAGAGAGAGAGAGAGAGAGAGAGAGAGAGAGAGAGAGAGAGAGAGAGAGAGAGGAATAGAATAGGATAAGGAGAGGGGGATGGAGAGAGAGTTAGAGACAAAGAGAGAAGGGGTTAAGGAGAGGGGGAGGGAGGGAGATTGGGAAAAGGAGAGGAGGAGAGGGAGATTGGAAAAAGGAGAGAGACAGAGATAGAGACAGAGACACAGAGAGAGAGAGAGAGAGAGGAATGGAATAGGATAAGGATAGAGAGAGTAGGATAAGGAGAGGGGGATGTATGGAGAGGGAGAGAGAGGGAGATTATGTAAAGGAGAGGGGAGAGGGAGAATGAGAGAGAGGTAGATTGGGAAAAGGAGAGGGGGAGAGGGAGAGAGAGGCAGATTGGGAAAAGGAGGGGGGAGAGGGAGAGAGGGGGAGATTGGGAGAGAGAGAGAGAGAGAGAGAGACAGAGAGAGAGAGAGAGAGAGAGAGAGAGAGAGAGAGAGAGAGAGAGAGATGAGGTAGAGAGAGAACGAGAAGGATAAAAGGGTGAGAGAATCAAAAAAGAGAGAAGTGTGAGGGGCAGGGAGATGAGATAGAACTCAAGGAGGATAATTAGGGCTCAGAATAGACCAAGACGGTGATGGGGGAAGGAAGACGAGAGAGAGAGGAAAAGAAGAGATACATGCATGTATACAAACATATATACATATATCTATATAAATATATGCATATATACATACATAAACACATATTATATAAGTATGTCTAACATATGTGTAGTAAATGCTAAGTTTACAAGCATACATTATTATGTCTTCATAACCCATACGGGTTTTGTGAAACACAAAAAAATGTTTTTAGTTTTACATAACCCATACGGGTTTTGTGAAACACAAAAAAATGTTTTTAGTTTTACATAACACATACGGGTTATTTAGAACTACGAATAGTACTTTTTGTTTTTCAAAACCCGTTGGTAAGATGGTTGGAAAATGACCCTAAGGCTTGCAAGCCCATTTTCTTCCCATTTTTGTCCCTTTACACGTTTTTTCATCCTCCAACATGATTTCTCGACTTCGTCGTCATCAGGTTTACAAATGATCAAGTGGGTATCTCTAAAATTACCACCATAATCTCACACATCTTCTCAATTTTCTGAGCATATAATTTTTTTAATTTTTGGACATCATTAGCATAGTAAACTTTAATTTTCTTTATCAGTGCCTTGAAAGTCCTCATAGACATATGTCTATCCATTTATTAATAACTTTTGATATACTTGACCAAATTCCAAATAAATTACATATTATTGTTCTACACTAGATTCTATACACTTTTAAAAAAAAAGTTTGCATTTTTTATTATTTTGATGCAAGTTATGCCCAGCGCACGAACAGGTACCAAATTTTCAAGATGCGGTCTCTTAAAAAAATCATAAAAAAAAATACTCAATGGAAAATTACAAAAAATACACAACTTCTAGATCTCACTCTTACCTATCATCTTACCAAAGGGTTTTGCAAAATACTAGATCCAACTATATATTTTGTGCAGCTCACGAAAACAGCTATGTTATGTTTTTCTGAAAAAATCAGGAACATTTTTTTGTGCGTGAAAGGTTTGACCCTCTTAGTATTATCCAATTTTTAAAAAAATTAGTAGTTTAGAAACTAGATTCAGAGTACTAAAATTCTTATTCTTTTCTCAACTCCTAGTTTTGAGTGCATGACCTTCAAATATCTCTTTGAAGTTCAGGTTTACCTATTTTTAGAAAAAAAAAAAAAAAAGTGGCCACTTATACCCCCCTTTTTGTTCACCATCTTGATGCACTTACCCAGGCCAATATACATGAAAGCTTTGGTGCCGAAACACAAAAAACTTCCATGAATGTGAACTACCTTATGAGCCATGCCACTATCGCACATTAGTGGTTATTGATGCAGAGGATACCAAGATACAAGATTCTCATTGCATTTCCTAGTAGGGGAGAACTTTGAGAATTTTTTATCAAGAAAGGATGCTTGACTCCAAAACCGCATCTCCGGTGTCTTGACCCAACTTTCTCTTTGTATTCTACCCATTATAAGGGGGAAATGGTGGTCGCTAGAGAGATTGAAATTATTTGCAACTGTGGGCAAAGCCTGTAGTTGCACTCAAGCCTTTTAAAATCCCTCTGGTTATCTTTGGCTATTTTAAAATATCTCCAACTACAATGTAAGTCATCAATGTTCTTTACTTCATGGCATCAGCAAACCTTCAGCCATATCTCCTTGTGGCAGAATTCAGTTGTACCTTCTATACATTTCATTTTAAAACCTCTACAAGCAAGGCAACAACACTTCCTATAAACTTATCTCTAGAAATATGTCTATCTTCTACATTCTGAAATGCAGCATGAAAATAATATAACTTCTATCTTCTACATTCTGAAATACATCATGCGAATAATGACCCTATTTCTCGATTTGTGAAGTGGCAGCAACTGTCTATCAGGTCTATGCTTTGGATTATTTCACATACTATATTAATCTGTGTGAGATGTACTTTTCTAGCATTTCCTGATATAAAATATACCACAAGCAAGCTTTCATTCCAATAGTCCTGACACCTATCAACAGAGATTAATATCGAATATTAAATATGTGCTATCCTCCATATTTTTCTTCCTCTGACAGACACAGTGTTTTCTATGCAAAAAGGATAGCAGAGAATCTTCGATGAAGATTTCATACATGTGAAAAAGCAGCTTTCTAAAAGATTTCATACAAATATGCATGACACTTACAACTAAGATGTGATGTATTTACTATATTAGTTTTTTCTCCAATAAGTTATGGAAGAGTTTCCTTAATTATTCTACAATTTTTATGTGATTGAAAAACATTCGCCAATGTAACTATTATTTTCCCCAAAAAATAATGAAATATTCACCTTAATTTTTCAAAAAAAATCATGCAATAGAAAAATATTTGCCAATAAAATTAATTTTTTTTCCAAAAAGAATGAAAAATTTGCCTTAATTTTCGTAAAATTCTTATGCAACTGAGAAAAATTTGCCAACAAAATTTAATATTTTTTCCTTATTAAAAAAAAATTGCCAAAAAAAATAATATTTTCCCCCAAAATAATCAAAGATTTCCAAGATTTTACACCTTTACCGAGGGGGGGTTTCTTAAAGTTATCCCTACTAGTAAATTATTATTTTTTTGATAGGTAATGGGCCGAAGCCGATAAGGTGTACATACCCTACCCCCTTTGTGGGATTTGAACTTGTGACCTTTATTTCAAGAGCACAAGTTCGTCACCACTAGGCCAACTCAAGTTGTACCCCTACTAGTAAATTCTTAATAATTATATTTCATCATGATTAAATTATTAAACAGTTTGGAAACTAGACAGTATAAAAATTGTCATGTTTTCTAACCTACCTAAAGCGAATAGTACACTATGCGAAACTTTCATTTTTTAACATACCCAGTTTGCATAAGTGTGGAAAACCATCATGTCTTTTAACATACACAAATCGGAAAGTACACTATGGATTTTTTGTGCTTTTTAACATGTCTAATCCGCATGTGTGCAAAATCAGTTTGTTTATAACATACCCTGACCAAATAGTACATTGTGCAAAACTTTCAGGTTTTTCAAAAATGCCTAGTCCACATAAGTGTGAAAAAACATCATGTTTTCTAAAAGAAAACCAAATAAATATTCTTTCACAGTCCCATTTCAGAATGACAATGTTGCATTTATAGGTGGGTCGTTAAAAAATGCCTTGACATAAAGCACAATATGAAGCGAAGATTTCAAAACAAGAAAAAAATTTACACTCATTTGAAAACACTAAGTTTTTTACACTATCAATTTTTGAGCCTCTCAAATTTTGGTTTTTCAAAGAAAACATTTTTTTTTCGTTACAAAACCCTAGTCCATTCCCTAATAACATTACAAAACCCTCCAATTTTTTTTACCATTGTTCACCCAACATACAAACCCTCTTTCACAATCCAAAAAATCCTCTTCCACAGTCCCTAACAACAATGACAAACTGGCAAAACATGTTGGGTCAATATTCATACTTATTAAACAAGACGACGTTGCCGCATGTAAAAATCCCACAAATCCAAAATCTCACCGCCCATGAACACCTGCAAATGTCGCGAACTACCCTATAGAATTATCGAAAACAATATCACATAAAGCTTGTGAAATACACTACCATAGCATGAAAAAAAGGTGGAAAAAATAAGGTTTATCAAAAAGCACTTAAAGTTAATGGGCATGAAATAATCCTTAAAAAATTAGGCTTTTTTTTAAAATTACTTACAATTAATAGAATTATTTGCAAAAGCTCGCCAATATTTCTACTCCCTCATCCTCCTATGTCATCTTATGGTGTTGCGCACAACAGTGTATAGCTTTCCTCACTACTCAACGAGCTAGAGAACATGCGACAACACAACCATCACATTTTTCAACATAAGAGGGAAGCATTGTGTTTTTGTCAACTCACTAAACAATGACCTCAAAGTTGACCTTTCAAATATATTTCCTATTTTAAATTTTTCGTTCTCGTCTACGCCTCCACCACGAAATGACTTTGACATATGCCATTTTTTTAATTTTCACTAGCCTCAACTTGTCACCTCTGGCGTCCCCTTCCTGCCCCCCATCATCAGCAAGCCCTCCACATTTTCTCATAAAAATGATCAGCTTGTCAGCCCATCCCTTCCCCAAGCCAAAACGGTAGGGGCCATGCCATGTCATGATATGTTATCACACCATGGTCATGTCGTTTTGTGCTAAGAATAGCCAGTGGCGATACTATAGGTAAACTTTCAAAATGAGAAGTTAGTACATGGGATAATTTAATGTGGACCTAAAAGATTACTTTGCTATTAAATCGTAAATGTCAAGCTTCGTTATTATTAAAATATTTTTAGATTATCGATCAAAAAAAAAACCAATCGAAAAAAAATAAAATTAGATTATATAGGGGATCATTTATAGTTAATATTCTAAGAAATTTATTATTTATTTATACAATGCTTCTAATCACACAAGATATTTGTGAAAGATTGGTAATAAAGGTTTTGATATTATCATTAATATTTTAATGAATAGGTATGTAATAGAAAATTATAATAACACCTTTATTGTTTAAATTTCTTAATGAGGTCGATTAAATTTGTTAGTTTGATTTAACTATTTAAAAATGTAAAAGTATTGCAATTGAAACATTAGAAGCTAGAAAATCTATATGAGAAAAATTTTCATTAATAGAACCATATTCGACACAAAAACATAAGTGTTTCAAAAGTAAATTGTAAGGGTAATATTTTGGATGAAGAGAAGAAAATCTAGTAGAACCAATCCTTTTATTCCTTTCAAACTATTCTCATCCTATAGACATAAAATAGGAATATATATTAAGTTAGTTTTTACCAATTCTTCTCATGGATCCTTGTATTTAGTGTGAGTTGCATTAGAAATTTTAGCCTACAGGATTTAATGTTCTTCAAAAATAATATTTAACTTTTCTCCTTTGTGGGAATTGTGGTTATCATGTTATAATTTCAAAGATCAATATATTTACTTTATTTGTTTCAAAATAAGTCAAACGATATTTATTTTGATGTTTTGATTTTATACAAAATAAAAATTATTAGTTTGTATAATGGTTGCATTGAGTAGTTTCGTATGCAAAAACTTTTACTTTTATGGTATTAAATTTTATCCATTGACATAGATTATAGGTTTGATACCCAATGAAATTGTAGGGCTATTGGAGACTAAGGTTTGATAGTCATTATGATATTCTTCAATTAGGGATTCATATTTGTTTATATTAAGGCATTGTCTTCATGAATTAGTTTGGTAAGAGTATATGAGTGGATTATACCTAGACTATATGATTAAATTTGAGGTTATGTAGCTATAAAAGGTATACCATATGTTGTATACGTGATTCTTAAACCCTATGATAAAGGCTTACCTTAAGATTTAAGAAAAATTATGGTGCTTGTGATATAGTGATTTATAGTTTTATGGGGGAAGTGTGTATCATGTGCAATTAACTAGGGAGAGGGACAAGACTTCTTTTGATTACAAAAATTCTCATATTGATCAAGATTTATATATATGAAATTTATGGACTACTCTGACTAGTTAACTAGTTATTAAGGAAATAATTATGTGGGATTCATTCATTTAAATAAGATGTTATATACTAATCATTATGTAGGATTTCTCAATAAAAGGGTAAGATAGATAATAATATATTTTACTCCTTATTGAGTAATTATTGTGTATAACATTGACTTACCATTCAAATCATTTCCCTTGCCATAGCTACCAAGTTTCCTTCATCATTCTAAGATTTATAGGTCCTATTTCAAAATTTAATGTGATAGACCTTGTTAGCATCTTGATAGAATCTATGGGGTCTATTGGTAATTTGAATGAAAGCAAGTTGGTGAGAGTTGTGTTAAATAGTATATTTTTAACATGTTTTTCATCCCTATTTCACCTAAGTGGGTGGCAGCCGATGAGAAAACTATTTAGCGAACTAGACCCTAGAAAAGGTTGCATACCAACTATGATGTATTTGTGCTTGACGTAGGAAAGGCCATTAGTGATGAGCCACCAAGGCATAAGTTTGTCCCTTAGGACTTAACTTTAAAACAATTAAAATAAAGTCAGGTTCAGCCCTTAAGACTTGTTTTCAAAAGATTTAAAATAAAGTTACATTACTCCTTGGCGTTATGCATACTTTGTCCCTCTTCACAAATCTAGATGGAACTAACTTTTAATTTATTTGTCTATGGTATTGATGTGGCTTATCTTTATGAACATGTACCTCTACATCATGTATCAAGTTGTGTAGGCATGTATGCACATATAGGTTTAGGGGGGCAAGGTGAATACAATACAAAAAGAAGAAAGAGAAACTCAGGTATGCAATGACATGCTATGTTTGTTATTACAATATTGTAATAAACTATTGTTCTAAATAGATTTGTTGTCATCCCAAATTCTAGTTAAATGATCATAATATTTTGCTCTAATTAATGTAGTATGTTACTAGAAATAAATGTTTTAAAAATATTTGAGTTTGTGTAGTTTGTTTATTTTGTGTAGTGTCTTTTAAGTGTGTACATTTTAGGCATTACATATTATAAGAAAGTTTTAAAATATTTTACTAATTGAAGTTAGATTTTTCAATGTAATAAGAAACTTTAAAAAAAAATCAAAATTATAAATTTTAACTATAAGAAGCTTTTCAAAATGTTTGCCTATTAATGAATTTTTTTTAATATTTTAATTAATAAAAACTTTCTAAAAAAAAATTGTATTCAAAAATTCCAAATACATTTTTGTTATTTTCATTATAAAAAAATTCAAAAAAAATGAATTTAGAAAATTTACGAGTTTTCTAAACTTTTTAAAAGAACTTCTACATCTTTACAAGTTTCTAACAATTTAATAAACAAGCAAAAATAAATAAAAAGTTAGAAAAAGTTTGATGTTATAGTTGGTCAATGGAGGCATTAAAATAATGATAAGAAAAAAGTGTACAAGACTATAAAATCTAGAGCTTTAGAGGCCATATATTAAAGTCTAAAGCGAAAAATAAGGATTAGATTTTTTTCATATAATTAAATATATACATCTTTCCATGAAAATGGAAAATATTTACGAATTCTTAAATCTAAAAGAGACACATTTCTATGATAGAATTATTCAGTTTTGAATGGATAGGGATTATTGTTGGTGTTGTAAAAGCAAGTGGATGTCTACCAAAGCTCTCTTCACATATAATAAATAGTCTAGAAGTTAAACCACCTTCATATGTTAAACTCACTATTTTTTTGTACAAACTTTGTACATTGTACATCATCTTTTTTCATAATTTGGTGTCATTTAAATGCAAAAGCATAAACAAGACATGTGAATTGTTTTACAAATGACATCAAAGAAACATGGTATCTTGCTATGCCATGATAGTGCAATATGCACAAAATCACATTTATTGAGGATAAATATTGTTTTCAATCCAAAAATCATGAATCAAATGTATTGATAATTAGAAACGAAAGGTGAATACTTATTTAGAGAGATTCCAGGCATATAATTTTATACATGAGGAAACCATAGGTAGATAATAAAGACTTGGATAGATCCTTCATCTTATTTTTTTGTAGGAAAAGTCATGTACATGCACTACAAATTGTGATAAAATGCAACTCTAGAAAGGAGTGGGGTCTAAGATTTATTTAAGCTTTGCTCTTGCAAGACAGATAACAAAAAATAATTGTGCCTCACATAAGATAACATTATCATAATTTTCTTTGGTTGCTTCAAGAAAAAGAAATGAGAGGAAAATGTGTTTCATAAAATATTAGTATCAAATGTAGTTATTCAAATGAATTTAACAATCATGTTTTGTCCACAAACAATGTAATTATTCAAATGAATTTAACAATCATGTTTTGTCCACAAACAATTCAAATTTAATTACTTCATCTATCTGAAGAGGAATTTTTCAACTCAATGAAATAAAAAAGAAAATATAGTTTACGTTGCATCGAGGGCTTTTCAAAAAACAAATAAAAGCATTACAATTTATTAAGCTTAACAATTTGTAGCCCACACACCTCTGTGGCTACAACATGCCATCCCTATTTCCAATTTCAGCCTTCATCTTATTTTTAATTCTTCCACACTCATTAGATTTGTGTCACCAATTTTATCACATAAAATGCAGAGAGATGGGATGAATGTTTTATTTTATTTTGAAGAAAAAATCTCTATAATTTTAAAGCAAAAACCTGTATATTTATACTCGCATATTGCAACTACTTTTTATGTAGTGGAACTAGCCATTTCAATTATGGATTTTCTTGTCCTTATTTTCTCATGGAAATAAATCTTTCAAATTTAAAATTTGTAATAATTATAATGAATTTACGCAGATTTTGTCGCCTCTTGGCATAATGAGTTAAAATATTTTAGGGGCAAACATGGGACATGCCAAACTTTACAAGGGAGAGACAACCTTTAAATTTTTATTTATGTTTGAATAGATGAGTAAAATTGAAAAAAAATAAAAATTCAAATACCTTAGCTAAATAATTAAACTACACTTTTATTGCCTTAATCCTTAAAGTTGAGATACCTGGCTCTTTTGGTGATTTCAAACCAATCTCATTGTGTAATGTGTTAAATAAAGTGATTGCAAAAGTTATTATGAATAGATTGAAACCTCTTATGAAGTATAAAATATATAATGTCAATAATTTATTTATCAATTACATGCTTTTGAGTAATGATTCAAATGCATCTAAGGACAACAACCAAGTTATAGGGGGAGAAATGTTATGTGACTTTTTCCCCAACAGAAGATAAGTTATGAAATAACCTTATAGAATTAAAAGGGAAATATAAATAAAGGATATTATGATCCTTTGGTTATAAGAGAGATTAATAAAGAACATTAATAAAGACTTATAAAAGTGGAGGAATAATTATTATTTTAATAGTAATCAAATGGAAACCTTGTTGAAAGGGTGTGATGGTTTAGAAACCACCCTTTGAAAGGTTATATAAAGCATTTATGTGAGGCTTGGAAGGGGCACAGAGATCACTCAAGGAAGAAGAAAAAGGTAGTTTGGTGGGCTATGGGCTCAAAGAAGGGAACACACAAAATGTGTCCAACTTGAGCTACATAGTGCACCTAAGATTGTCCTGGCCAAAGTTGTGCATGTTTAGTAATTACTTTGGAGAACTGTTATGTGCATGTTGAGTAATTAGTATTGCATTGGATCATATAGTACGCATGTTGATTAATTACTCTAGAGCTTGTTGTGTTGATGCTTAGAAAGCATCTATGTTAGTTTTGAATAAGAATTGATTCTTGTTAGATGTGTCATACCTGTGAGGTCCAACGTCACAAATCTTCTCAAAGTGAGAATGACCATTCCAAGTGCTCAAGATTCAAATAATTATTTAAAAAAATTGATGATAAAATAAATTGAGAATATAATATATGGTTTTGGTGATAATATAATTGATTTAGGTGATTGTGTCATTCCACTGTTATTCAATTTACCATGTTATATATTTCCATTGGAATTCTTATCATTATCACATGTATAGTATGCATTACTATTTATATATATTTTAGATAACATTTATATGTTTAAAATTCTATTAACTCTAGTAATAACTATTAAATGAATTTTGTTCTAGAAATACTTATTTAACTCTAGCAAAAAAGTAACACTATAGAAATAATTATATTACATTTATAATTTAACATCGTTGCTTTAAGTTGATTTTAACATTTGAGAAAGCATACATTTATCCTAGAGCCTCTTAAATAAACCAAAAAGAAAGAGAAATTAAGAGAATTATATATAATTTTAATAAATATCTTTTATTAGCCTTTCAAGACGATTGATAAAACTGGGGCATCTTGGACTCCTTGGAAGTCATTGTAAAATCTTAGGACGCCCTTAAACTAAGTAGTTTTATTGATTTTCTATTAAGATTATGTACAAGATGGTATTTGATGCATCACCCAATTGAATTTCTACTAAAACTAATATAAGAGACTACTCCATACATTGAGTTTCATTTGCAACATTGATCCATAATGGTGTTCAAAATTTGTATAACCATGTCAATGCCCGTATATATTTGGGCCCATTTTAATAGAATATAATCATATACTAGAAAATAATATATTCTTGTGTAAAATTGGGTTCATTCTTGAATCTTTTATTTATCCTTATCTACACATGTTACTTGCAAATACCTCAATTTTGTGATTTTTCATACTTATGTTATTGTCTATAATTTTATCCTTAAAATAGACATTTTTCATTTAGTATTGAATGTATTTATTCCATTAGATACCCATAAATTTTGTAAATTTTTTTACTTTGTATTGGATACTTCTAGTCCTATTAGAATTTGTCTTGATCATGAGCATAAACTTGTTTAGTCCATATTCATGTAACATTTTTTATAGTTTTTAGGAATGCTTCATGGGCCCAAAAGCTGACAAAACTCAAAAAAAAGACTTGAGGTTCTCTCAAATAATATGTGATCCTATGGCATACATAACATGATAGGTTGACTTGATAGTTCTAAAACTTGATGATATTGTAACCATTTGAGTATGTTTTAGAACAACTCTACTATTTTCCTTAGAAGTTGCATATTATGTTGTTGCAAGTCTATATATGGTGATTAATCTTATAAATTTCACTATAAAATATAATGTTTATTTATTAGTTAGTTTAAGTAACTATAATCAATTTAGGTCATTGTAACATAGATTATAATTCATTTTGTTATAATACATGTTTTATTTATTTATTTGTGTTCGTGTGAAAGGGGTGTTTTAAATAGCTAGTTCATCATCTAGGTCCTATTTGGAGACATCTAAAATTAATTAAATTATTATTTAATTAATTTAACCTTTTCACATAATTATTCATATTAACTATGTCAACCCTTATTCTTCTCAAAATTAATTAAATTATATTCTAATTAATTTTGTCACCTGAGGATGGTGATGAGAAGGAGACTAGGTCTGCAACCTAGAGAGTTTACAGATTTTTGACCCAATGATCAGCCCAAATACTATGCAAACCCTGTTTCTTGTTCATGGTCGAATCCTAAATGGGTTTTAAAGGATCATAACAAAGTCCCTGCATTGTTTCCAAATAGAAGGGAGGGTGGCGATTGGAATAAGGGTTTTGGGAAACCCAGAAACAATTTTCAAGGAGCTTTCGACAATTGCAGCAACAACCAAGCAAGAATGAAATCGGAATGGAAAAGGGTGCGAGAGAAGGAATGGAGACTGAAGATCCCAAGAATGGAGACATTGAATAAGGTAAAATCTAACCTGTCGAAAGCCCAAAAACTATCTTTCTTTATGGATAATAAAAGTTGGAGTGATTCAATTGCATTCTTGAGGGCAAAGGGTTTTGTCATGAAATGGATTGGGGATTAGCCTACATTTGGATGAGTGAAGAGTTGGTGTGAGGATAACTGGCCTTTTAAGGTGGATATAAAGACTATGCCTAACAATTTCTTTTTGGTTATCATGGGGGATAGCAAAAATAAGAACTGGGTATTCAACAATGGACCCTTTTTCATGGGAGGCAGAGGTTTGTATGTCAAAGAATGAGCCAAATTTCAACCCTCTCAAGGATCCTTTCGAAGAAGTACCCATTTGGTTGTGTCTATATAATCTCCCGAGGGAATATTTGAATGAAGAGACTTTTCAAACGATTGGGAATAAGCTAGGGTTTTATATCAAATCGGACGAGGCTATTGAGAAAAACTATTTCAGTATGTATGCGAGAATATGCATTGGTTGGAAACCTCATTTCCCTTTGCCTTCATGTTTAGACATAAATACAAATGGAGGTTGCTAGATACAATAGATTGAGGTGGAAAATCAAACGAAAAGGTGTAAAGTGTGTAGCGAGGATGGGCATTCAGAGGAAGTGTGTTTGATTGGTCCTAAGGGTAAATCAGTGAACTCCTCGCTAGAAGCTATAGTGGCAAAATTTGTGGAAGACGAAAATGATAAAATGCAGGCAAAGGGTACGGACAATGGGGCTTCACCTTCTATGATGTCAGCTCAAGATAATAGGGTAAATGGAGATAATCAAGGTCTAGGACACATGGCTGAACCAAATAGTGTCGATTAGATTGCAAGCCAAATTGAGGCTGCTAACCTAGTGGAAAAGGCTTCAAATAAAGTTGAGAAAGCTATGGAGGCATTGGACGTCGAAGTAAAAGGGACTTAGCAGGAGAAGATTTTGGGTGAAAGTACCCAACTGGAATAGGTTAGACACGCCAACAATAATAATGGGGAGAGGATACTTCATGAAGAGGATATAGATGATACGGTATGGGAAGAAGAGGAGGATGAATGGGGCACGTTTGATGAGGAGGACGTCGTTGAGAGCCACACCATCAATCAAATAGATTCTCATCTTTTGAAAGCTTGTATAGGAGAAAAAAAATCTAAAGGGAGGAAGCCAAACATTGTCTGAATTGCTATGGCAAGGAATGCAAAGGGACAATACAAACTTTCAATAGAGAGGGACGGTACCCTTCCTGAAGAGAAATGAAACTCATAAGCTGGAATGT
Source organism: Cryptomeria japonica (assembly GCF_030272615.1). Taxonomy (NCBI): domain Eukaryota; kingdom Viridiplantae; phylum Streptophyta; class Pinopsida; order Cupressales; family Cupressaceae; genus Cryptomeria; species Cryptomeria japonica. The sequence continues at coordinate 472,915,683 of NC_081405.1, forward strand.
TAGGGGCTGCAATGCCCTTGATAAGAGATGTCTGATCAAGCATGGCCTTGAGAAAATGAAACCTAATTTGGTGTGTTTACAAGAGACTAAGATGAGTTCGGAGGATGTAGGGGTATTGTTGAGATATGGAGATCATGGGCGGGTATTTTTTCCAATGTGTTTGACACCATGGGTGGACTTGGTATCCTCTAGAATCCTATTCTTGTTAGGGTGGAGGAACTCATTAATTCCCAAGCATGGCAGTTGTGCAAAATCCATTATTTCAGCATGAATTGTGACTTTTTCCTTATTAATGTCTATGGCCCTGCGAAAGCAAACTTGCAACTAGAGGTATGGCAACAATTGTCGCTGATTCTGAATGACCTGTCGTAGGAACTAGTGATTCTTGGGGGGATTTTAATGACATTTTAGATTTGGTGAATAAGAAAGGGGGAATGTTGGTGTTACTGCCTCACAAGTGGGATTCCAACACTTTGTATCTGAGAATCAGCTAAGAGAAATCAAAACTAATAAGGGAACCTTCACTTGGTCCAATCATAGAGTTGGGGGAGATCACAACACTGAGAAGTTGGATAGAATTTTCTTGGGGGGAAATTGGGACACTCTGTCGCTAATCTTTGAAGATGGGATTAAAGTGGTTGTTGCATCAGATCATTTTTCGGTAGAGCTCCTTGTGGGTATGGACAGTGCCTCAATTATATACCCCTTCAGATTTGAGAAATAATGTTTGAGAGAGAATGGTTTGAGGGATTTAATCAAGTCTTGGTGGGAGGAAGCCCCAATGATTTATGGTTCAAAGGAATTTCAATTTTCAAGAAGTTTCAGTTCCTCAAATTGAAACTTAAGGAATGGAGTAGGCTGCAGTTTGGGAACATCTTTGTGGACAGAGTTGCTATTGAAGAAGAATTAGAAGAAATTCAGAAAGATATCATGGACCAAGGTATGAAAATGGAAACCTACAATAAGGAGAAGATTTTGAAATCTAAATATAATGAAATCTTAGCTAGAGAGGAGGTGTATTGGAAACAAAAGTCACAAGAAGGCTAGTTGAAGGAAGGGGATAGGAACACAAATTTTTTTCATAATTCGGTGAAGGTTATGAATTCTTGGAATAAGGTGGCATCATCTATCAAGAGCAGGGTGAATGTCATCTTGGATAAGATGGATGATATCAATAAGGAGGCAGTGGAATTTTTTAGTGAGATTTTGGAAAAGGATCTAAATTTGAACATTGAACAACAAGATCAATTGTTGGAGCATATTCCTCACGTGATTTTAGATAGTCAGAATCAAGCATTGTGCAAACTGATCCTTTTTTAGGAAGTAAGGCAGATGATTTTTTCGATGGTAGGAGACAAGGCCCTAGGGCTAGATGGATTTTTTGCTTTTTTTAATCAACAATTTTGGGATGTGGTCAGCTTGGATGTTTGGTCGGTTGTGGCTGAAGCCAGGGAAAGTGCACAGGTTGCTAAAGAATTAAACTGCACTTTTATTGCCTTAATCCCTAAAGTTGAGAGACCTTTCTCTTTTGGTGATTTTAGACCAATCTCATTGTGTAATGTGTTGTATAAAGTGATTGCAAAAGTTATTATGAATAGATTGAAACCTCTTTTGAAGTTGATCATATCGAAAGAGAAAATCAGTTTTGTCCTAGGGAGATTGATTATTGAAGGCATCATTATAGCTCATGAAGCCATACAAATAGTTAGGAAATCCAAGGTTGAGAGTATGCTAATTAAATTGGATATAAGAAAGGCATATGATATGGTGGATTGGGGTTTCTTGATTCAAGTTTTGGATAGGTTTGGTTTTTCCTCTCACTGGATAAACTGGGTGAGAGATTGCATTGATGGCCCATGGGTATTTGTTCTTGCCAATGGGAGTCCTTAAGGCTTCTCTCAAACATCACGAGGTTTGCGGCAAGGCGATCCACTCTCCCCTTTCCTTTTTATTATTTTGGCAAAGTTTGGGGAAGATATATTAAACATTTGAGGAGTAATGGTCAATGGAGAGGGATTTGTGTTGCGGTTGGTATGGATCTGGTTACCCATCAACAATTTGCTAATGACACAATTCTTTTTGGAGATGTCTTACCTCCTGAAGCTCACATCATAAAGAAAGCATTAGATTATTTTTGTAATGCATCAGGCCAGCAGGTGAATTCATCCAATCAGACATTTTTTTCTTCAATACGGATATGAGTAAGCAGAGTGAGATAATTAGGATTTTGGGTGTAAAGTCTGGGAACCTTCTGGGAAGGTTTTTAGGTACTCCATTCTTTGAGGGGCCTAATCAGGTGGGTATGTGGCATAGATTGATGGGTAGTTGTGTTAATAGACTGGAAGGCTAGAAGAGTAAGTGGCTTACTTCGGCAGGCAAAATGTTGTTGCTGAAATCGGTGCTTTCTGCAATTCTCATTTTTTTTATGATGTGTTTAAAAATTTCTGAGAAAGTTGTTAGAGGCATCAATCAGTTTATGAGAAAAAAAAATTGGAGTTGAAAGAGTGAGCAAGATAGGATACCATTGGTGGCATGGGATAAGGTCTATCAACCAAAGATGTCAGGAGGTGCAGGATTGAGGAATTGGAGTCTTTTGAATGAAGCGATGGCAGTGAAACTAATATGAAAAATGTACTTGAAACCAAATCAGAAGTGGGTGCAAATTTCAAACATAAATATTTGGATTCGAATAGTAGGTAAATAATCTTTACTATTCGGGAGCTCCCAAGAGGACCGACGATTTGGAATTTTCTTGTATCTTGCAAGAAGGTGATTACAGAGCATCTAACATGGCAGCTGGGGAATGGGGAGAAAGAAAAAGTTTGTCCTAATTCATGGGAAGGCGGACCTTCTTTCTCTTTGTGAAGGGATGTAGAGAACATCAGGCAAGTGGCTGAGGCCCATTGGGGTTCTAAGGTTGGGGACTATATGGTTAAAGTGAGGAGGAATGGGGTGGATGAATGGGTCGGGAAGGACGTTGAAATGTTGCCTCTATCTCCTCAGTTGAAGGCTTCCTTTGATGGTATTCTTGATGAATACAACCCATATCTTTCCCCTAAAGAGGATGTCCTAAAATGGTGTGGATAGAAATCCGAGAACTATTCAATCAAATTGGGCTATAACCTTATTGAAAGTTTAGTTATTAATAACAAGTGGTTGGACAAGCTTTGTTGGAGCTCCAAATGCTTACCAAAGGTGGGGGTGTTTACATGGTTAGTTTTGAAGAAGAGAATATTGAGAGGGGACATACCGAAGAGACTGGGTTTTAATGGCCCTTTTCAGTGTATTATGTGCAAGGAGATTGACGAATCTTTGGATCATCTCTTGTTATATTGTAAAATGGCTCAAGGAGTATGGAAGTTCCTTCTAAACAAATTGGGATGGGAAATCCCCCTTTGGGAGAAGGTAATGGATTTGTTTAAGAGATGGTTTACTGAGAATGGAAAATTGGTTTTTTCCAGCATATGGACTATGTCGCCTTCAATAGTGATGTTGGAAATATGGAAATAAAAATACAGGTGGATCTTTTGGGACAAAGCAGAATCGGTGGAAAAATTATATGATAGGGTGGAATGGGCCATTTTCGAAGTTGTGTCAATATCGACATTTAATCATAACTTCATAAAACACCTGTATAGTATGGTTGATAAGCACATTCAATCTAGGTGGCCTTTGGTACAGTGCAGACCCATTCATGGGTTCTCAAGGGTTCATCTTTCAAGTATGGTGGTTAGGCGAGATGAGGAGGTATGGACCAGGCCAGAGCAAGGTTTGATCAAGGTCAACTTTGATGGATCGTCAAGAGGTAACATGGGCATCTCAGGTGTGGGATGTGTTGCTCGTGATGAGGAGGAGAAGATCCTCTTCAAAGGAGTGCAGAGACTGCAAGATGGGACTAATAATGATATGGAGATACACACCGCTTTATTAGCAATAGAATTGGCCAATAACATGAATATTACAAGGTGCATTTAGAAGGATACTCTAAAGTGGTGGTGGATGCAATTGTGAAATCAATATCCCCGAGTTGGAGATTAAATAAATTTATATCAATTATTTACTCAAAACTTAATATTTTCCTAGATTTTTGAATTACTCACATTAGAAGGGGGGAATACAGTGGTGGATACGTTATCCAATGTGTCATGCGCATTGGATAAATGTGTGATGAGGTGGTGGGGAGGAGATGATGCCATAGCTAGTGGCATGCTTAATTGGCCTGTACGAGTTAGTACTTGTTAGTAAATGTGAAGTGTGTGGGAAGGAAACTTAGTTCTATGCCTGAGCGCTTAGACTGGCTTGGATGATATTGGCAATTAATTCCCATATTTTTTGCAGTGGTGGCGGAGCCTGAAGAGAATGCATTAATAGAGGTAATGGGATAGATGTTTCATTTGTTGCGTATGCTAGAAGTTTTTTGGTCTGCGAGCGTGGTTTCCACTGGAAAAGAAAGGTTGGTAGTCTGGCGGTGCAATGGAGGCCAATTTTATGCTAAAAACAACCAAACTGTTGACTGCACTTTTGGGGCCAGTTTCGGAGAGAAGATTGAAGAACATGTTTCTTTCGATGGATCTCTTGTTGCTAAAGAGTGTGTAGCTAGTTTTGGGTGAAGAATTGGAGATGATTGGACACTGATATCATACAAGGGAAAATATAAACTCTCTTATCATGGCATGGGGGCTCGAGTTGGACTCCTCAAGTGTGGAAGTTCGAAGGGTGATGCAGGAAATTGCACCAACAGAATACCTCGGCAATTTGGAATCATTGCTGGAGTGGGATATACTAGGTCGAGGGTTTGAGGTCTCTGAAGGAATTTTAGAATTCCATCAAGAACTAAGGGGCAGGTACATTTCTTTTCTCAGGCAGCGGGAAGCGATGAAGGCCAGGTTCAGAGAGACGGTGGGGAGAGGATGGGAGGCCTTAAAAATATTTGCTCAAATTATGGAATTGGAGGAGGTGATTAGGCAAGCTCGAGAGGAACCAGGGGATGAGGATGTGAGCGGCCAAAGGCTAAATCCGAGGACTAGACGCATGAAGGTGGATATGGCAAGAAAGAATGCTACCCTGGCAATCTTTCCAAGTAGTTCTCTGTAATCTATTTATGGCTGTTTATCTTTGTTGGGAAGATGATTCCCATTTTTTTTATCGGACTATGTCTTTTTTGTTTCAGGCTATGTATTGATTATATGTTTTTGTGTTATTCGATATAGTAGAATTTTTGGGTCAGTCTGAAAATTCATCCTTGGGTGGGTGGTTTTGTCTAAGATAGTGGTATGGAGGGGTGGTGGTTTGGTGGTTTTGGACAAAAGTTGTTTCTTTTTTGAAGATGTAATTTCCTTTCTATATTAATAAAATCCAATATTATCGATAAAAAAAAACCTTAGACATATAATTAATTTATCAAATCAATTAATCCAATTCTTCTAAAATTATTTCAATTCCCAACCTTAGTAAATATTCTCATCCAACTCTGATTAGTTAATTAACCTTAATTATATAAATAATACCCTAATTCCTACAAATCACCCTCCTAATCTCTATCACTTGGCCTAATTAATCTTAGCCTAATCATGATCATCATTTCCCCCAATTTTAAATTCCTCCACACATTCTCTCCTCATGTTCCATCCTCCTAATTCAACCACTTGAATCGTAATCCTCCATTATCTAGCCTAATCATTCCCACTAACCACTTGCACATTCCTAATAATCATAATTAGGGATGGGTCATCTCTTTGCCATAAATAGCTTTCCCATCTCACCTCCCAACCTTAAATGCTACCCACTTTTGTCTATCCAAGAAATTTTTAATTCCTTGAATCTCCCCACGTCCCCTTTTCCCAAGGAATTTTTAATTCCTTTATCCTTTATTCTTTATTCTTCCAATGCCCCCTCTTTTTGGGGAATTTTTAATTCCCTTTGTCCTCTTCCAAGGATTTTTTAAATTCCTTTCTCCTCTTCCCAAGGTACTTGTGGATCTCTTCCCCATGTACTTCAGAAGTTTGGAGACAATAAATGCCTTTATGGCAAAAGCTCTTGGATCTCCCACTTGTCCTCTCAAATCCATCTCACATTCTTTTAATCCTAGGCCTCCATCTCCTTCCAATCATGGTCGTCCATTCTAGGCCCATAAAATCTATAAATTGGAATCTCTTCCCTTCACTAATCATTCATAGTGTTATGTTGTCAAGTCAAGCCAAGAAAGCCATCCATTACACCCTTATTATGCCAAAGTTTAGCCATATATAACCTTTTTATCCATCACTCATCATAATCTTGTTGTGTTTGGAGAGAAATCCACATCACTCAAGATCAAGGAGCAAATCAAGGGGAGACAAGGGAACGATTCTACTTCAAGCTCAATCAGAGGAGGTGAGAAGAAAGGTATAAAAAGGTTATTAATTGCTTTGAATTATTTTGTTGTGTTATATGTTTTATTTCATGCATTTAACCTTCTTTCCATTTTTCTCCACTTCACTATTCACACTTGTTACTTAAGTTTACTTATGGTACACATACGAGAGTTTATCACTTTATGTCTCAAGCCATAAGATTAAGGCACATGTCATAATATTATATAGTTCTATGTTCACCTTATCCTATACAACCAAGGGGTTATCTTTGTAATATCAAGTTGTTTATCAATCTATCATTTTCATCCTTTGATAGAATAACATTATTCTCTCATGTAGTTGATATCTCTCGTGCTTTCATAGTATCTCCTATATCAAGATGCTACTATCTTCAACCAAGTATTATATGGTATAATGCATTTTATACCAAATATTACATGGTATTAGACCTTGTGTCATTTCTCTTAATATCATTAATTGAGAGATCTAGGTTCCAAGTCTTGGTAGATCTTGAAAAGTTGAGTGTGCTCTTCTTTTGCATTAGATGGTGATCTAGAGAATCAGAAAAAAATGATAAAAATACCAGATTTAGGGGTTTCTTCTACATGGATTTGTATTTTAAGTCGAAATGAAAGCTTGTTAGTGAAAAATATAAGCTCACCATTGAGTTTTAATCTACAGGTGATTATCATATCTAGAAGGTGTTGCAAGGTGTGCACCCTTGGTCTCCTTGTCCTATGCAACACAACACTCAGGTTTGTGACATGGCTTAACTGCCTCCTATGGATTCTATAAGTCTAGTGGTTGTATTGGGCATTAACAAATCGACATTTTGGTACAACAACAATCACACTTGTAACAAGTGGTATCATAGCTTGGTCACGGGTTCAAACCCCTAGCTTGTGCTGGGGAGGGATTGTTGCAAGGTGTATGACCTTTGTCTCCTTGTGTTATACAACACAATGCTCAGGTTTGTGACATGGCTTAACTGCCTACTATGGAATCTATAAGTTTAGTGGTTGTATCGGGCATTAATAGCTTGATATTTTGGTGCAACGGCAACTGCACTTATAACAAAAGGTAGTTATTGTTTCAGAGTATAATAGGCCAAAAAAGGCCTTATTAACCACATCTAAAAGGCCCAAATACATTAAGACCGATTGTCAAATCATTTAAATTTGAACACTTCACCTAGAGCTTTAAGAAATTGCCTCCCTCAAATTTTGAGTCATACAATCATCCATATAATTATATGAATGCTTCTACAAGATTGAGGAAAACATTTGGTTAACAAAAAAAAACTTTTTTTAAACTTAAAAAAATAAATCTATGAATTTTTAAAATATATTGTGTATAGTACACCAATGTAGGGTAAGATACATACACATGGTTAGATAGTGTCATGTGTTAACTATTGGCATTTGGCATTATAACAGACAAGGAGAGATTGTTGGCATTTCAATAAGGATATTGAGAAGGTTGTTGATGATTATGGATATAACTGATTAAGGATGATGTTTACTGTCTTAATATTATTATTTTGTCATTGATGTCAAGAAATTGATTTTCTAATTCAGTATGATGTTGCCATATCTTGAGAAGTATGATTTGATGAGTATAAAGATGTCGGTAAAAGACACATAAAGAATATGATGAATAAGGGGAGGAATAAGTTATTCAATGGGCAACTATTACTGAGTTAGACAATGATGAGATCATGATGTTTAGATTGTTTTCATATCCTACATATGTTATTGATTGTAAGGTTAATACTATACTATGTTACCGAGCAAAGAACCTAGTCGGTAAACCCTAAGGTTATCGCTATCGGTTAATGAAGACAGAATGTCTACCGAGTGAAGTTTAGTATTTACCGAGCTGCAACCGAGTAATAACAGAATGCATTAAATGATTACATGCATTATTTAATGAAAGAAGTTGATGAGCTGGCTATGATTAAATGATTGGTATGGCGTGAATGAAGTTTGTTAAAGAATCTATGGCAAAGGAAAATCGGAAGGAAGATCTACAGCTTAGATTGAACCGCAATACCCTAGCACAAGTTCCAAGAAATGTATACAAGTTCCAAGGCAGGGTAAAACATTTTCAGATCGAAGGATACATTGAACCTGGTCAAAGTTTGAAGATCTGATGGTTATGATTGATCATGGGAAATGTGATCAAGGAGATTAAGCGGTTGGTGAATTGTTTATAAATAGGGAACTGTTGATAAACAATGTATGCGGGCAAGTGTATGCACAGGGATGCTACATAGTGATTACCGAGCACAGAAGCTTGAAGATCTATTTTGAATAACAGAGTATAGAGCCTGGCAAATGGACAAGATTAGTTCTATGTCTATATTGTATTGAGCAAATAAGAATCTGCTTTAGCATTTTAGATGTGAAGTTGCAGATAGATTTTTATTACTATTATTTTGTGAAGTGATAGAAAATCTCTTAACCGAGTGGACTTAACAATCTTATTTGTAAAACCCTCTAGCAAGGTGACATTCTAATTGAGTGTTTGAAATCCTTTAACAAGGTCACTTCTAACAAGGTGAAGATCCTAACAGATCTGAGGGAAATCCCTTAACCGGGTCACATCTAGCAATGTGTTTGTAATCTTTAACAGGATTTTCTTTTAACCGAGCATACTCTAGAAGAGTATATTTCTTAGTGGGTCCAAAATCCCACAGTGGTTTTTCCCTATTTGGGTTTCCATGTTAAAACTGGTGTTATGAGTGTTATGATGTTTATATGCTTTTAAGTTTGCATGTTTAGCAGTTTTGGTTATATTACTAAAGTATATGTTACCGAGGTTGAATCTGTTGTTTTTATGAAAGAATAAATTTGTATGATTTAACCCCCCCCCCCTCTCATCTTATTAGCTTGGCATCGGTACTTACATTAAGTATCAGAACTATCAATTGGTATCAGAGCTTTGGACTCCGGAAGAAAAGTTTAAAGGTACTTGAGGCAAAGATCCAAAGATGTATAAGAGGGATGCACCGAAGCTGAACAAGTCAAGTTTCTCTACATGGCAAAAAAGGATGAAGCTGCACCTATCACGAGTTGGAGAATATGTTGTATATTATCTGGAGAATGATTTCATTACACCAAGCACCTATCCATTGACAATGGAAGAGATAAAGGCAAAGCAAGAACATATCCAAGCAATGATTGAAATAACATCTGCATTGACCGATTCAGAGTTTAATGATCTAGAAGGCTGCAATGATGCAAAGGCAATGTGGGACAAGCTCATATTTGTGTATGGTGGAGATGAACATGTTCAAAGAGAAAAAGTGGATAGTCTAAGAGGACAACTTGAATATATGAGGATGAATGAAGGTGAGAACATAACCCAGTACAGTACAAGACTAAAGGAGATTGTCAATCAAATCAAAGGAGCAGGTGGAACTATTGAAGAAAAGGATATAACAAGTAAGTTGTTAAGAACCCTTCTACTGGCTTATGCAATCCGAGTCTCTGCAATCAATGAATTGAGTTTTGTACCAAATATGCCAATTTCTTTAGATGCTACTATTGGTAAACTACATGCATTTGAGTTAAGTAACTTTGATAATAGTGGGTCATTGGTAAATAAAGTTGAATCTGCATTTAGTTCTTTTCATATTGGTGAATCTGATGATTACAATGATAGAATGAGTAAGTACACTAAAGGGGATCACAGTGGAGCAAGTGAAAGATTTCGCAAGAACATGGAGGAAGTACACAAACTGTATGAGGAAATCAGAAAGCAAGAAGAGTTTGAAGCACTATTAGCCAGAAGGTTACCGAGAGGCAAAGGTAAGTGTAGTCACATAAATCTGTCCACTTAATTAAATGAATACTTAGTATTTATTTGATTATTTAACCATCAATTAATAATTAATTAAATTAATATTTAATTAATTCATCTTAACCCTCTTCTCCTATTAATTAAATAAATTATTCAATTTATTTGATTTAATTCACTTAACCAAATTCATACCATTAATTAAATAAATAAATCATATTTGTTTAATTAAATCTTCTCTCGCATTTAAATAAATTAATATTTATTTAAATCCCCCAAAATCCCACCTCTCACATTTAAATAAATTAATATTTATTTAAATCCCCCAAAATCCCACCTCTCACATTTAAATAAATAAATCATTTATTTAAATCACCTTTATCCTCCACCCACTTGTATTTTCCTACAAAAGCAAGTTGCACAATTATTTTAAATAAATAATTTATTTAAATCACCTTTATCCTCCACCCACTTGTATTTTCCTACAAAAGCAAGTTGCACAACTATTTTAAATAAATTATTTATTTAAAATCCTATTTATCCTCACCCACTTGAAACCTTTAATGGTTTCCCTTAAAGTATTCAAACTTGATGGCTTTAAAGTCTTCAAACTTGATGGCTTCCTTCTATAGTCTTCTTAAGACTTTAATGGTTTTCCTTAAAGTCTTCAAGCCTTTAATGGTTCCCCTCAAAGTCTTCAAGCATTTTAATGCTTTATCTTCCTTTTTCTCATTTAAATAAATTAATATTTATTTGAATATTTATCCAAATACAACTTGCACACATTTATTGAAATAAATGAATTTTTATTTTAATAAAATCCTATTTTCCCTCACCCACCAAATCCACTTGCAAAATCTAATCCCCTTCTAGATTCTTCTAACCCCTTCCTAATTAACCTAATCCATCCCCTAATTATTGTCACATTCCTAAGCAAAATGGAGTCACTTCTCAAAGCCTAAAAGTCTTTGATAACCATTAAAGGCTTTCAACCTTCAACCACTAAATGTCTCAAAGTCTTGGATAACCTTTGAAAGCTTCCAACCTTCAACCACTTAATCCACAAAGTCTTCAAAAACCATTAATGGTTAACCCAAACCCTCCTACATGGTTAAAACATTTGTTTTGACTCAACCTCTACCCAACCCAAGGGTCTCATCAAGCCTTTAATGCTTTGACCATGATTATCTCTTAATCATTTGCACAAAGGTTTATCCTTGCATTAACTCCTAATCCAGTGGGTAATCCTAATTTAAGCTTGACCCTTACCTTCTAGATAACCATGAGGTCTCCTCAGGCATTTAATGCCTCCAACCTCTTCTCTCAACCCAATCTTATGTTGACATTTGTCACCATTTCATTGGTGCAAATTGTGCACATGGATCCCCAACTTTCAAGCTTGACCCTTGATTAAACCTTTCAATCCTGGCCATCCATTTCTCCATTTTTCCTATAAATAGAGCCCATTCCTTCATAATCCAGATCCTGAAAACTTGTATGCATTTAGGCTATAGACATTTTTAGAGAGCATTTAGCATAGCATAACTAAAATCTTGTCTTTTTGGTAAAATCAATCATTTTAGCATCAATAGCATAGTATTTAGCTTTTCATTTCATATTTTAAGCTTAATATTAAATCTCAATCCTCCATAAGCATCCATAGTGCAAAAAGCTGCTGAGAGCTACACTCATTTGGGACTTGGAGAGGAGAGGAACAAGGGAGGAGCAACTATGAGCATCTTGATTAGCTATTTCATTCTATGTTTATATGCTTTCTATTTCATGCTTAATATCTCTCTTGATATGCCTGTTTAGGATAATCTTTTGTTGCTAACACTAACGTTTGTTTCTTGTGCTCTTGTGTGTGTTGCCATCAAACAGATTTTCTAATCCTTTTTGCAGAGCATCAGTAAGTATAAAGGAAAACTACCTTTGAAATGTTTCAATTGTGATAAGATAGGACATATGGCTTCTAACTGTCCTGACAAAGAATCTACTGAAAAGAGAGATTACCAAGATGATAGACAGAAAGATAATCATTACAGAGGACACCGAGACTTCAGAAGAAGAGATAGAAAGTCATGCTTAATAGCCGATGAGGAATCCAATGATGATAAATCAGAGGAAACCGATACAAAGGAATTAGTTTATGTGGCTATCAAAGATGGATCAAATGAAGAAAGGTATGAATAAAAAGCCCTAATATCTCACATAAATACTAATGATTCTTGGATCATAGATAGTGGATGCTCACATCACATGACAGGTGATAAACACAAGTTTGTTATGTTAGAAGACTATGATGGAGGCTATGTAAGATTTGGTAATGATGCACCATGTCCAGTAAAAGGTAAAGGATCCATAACACTTCTTGACAATGCAAGATGCAATGATGTTTATTGGGTTGAAGGTTTGAAATACAATTTGCTGAATGTAGCACAGCTAAACAATACAGGATAACGAATAGAATTTCAGAAAGGAATTGTCAAAGTTCATGACAAGAATGGAAAATTAGCTGCTACCGGGACACAAACAAAAGGTAACACATTTCACCTTGACTCAACTCGGAATAAGTGTCTGTATGCAAATATAGATGATACCTGGTTATAGCATAAAAGGTTTTGTCATGTAAATTTTGATAATCTGATCAAAATAAGCAAGAAGCATCGAGTAAGAGGTCTACCGAGTCTTGAAAAACCTGAGAATGCTATGTGCCAAGGATGCAAAATGGGTTAAATGACAAGATCAAGCTTTACAAGTCTTACACTTTTAAGGGAATTTTAGATCTTGTGCACATTGATCTTTGTGGTCCTATGAAAGTTCAAAGTTATTATGGTGATAAATATTTCATATTATTTGTGGATGATTACTCAAGGATGATGTCAGTAATGTTTTTAAAAGAAAAATCAGAAGCTTTTCAAATGTTTAAATGGTACAAGGCAAGAGTTGAAAATGAAACAGGAAGACAACTGAAATGTCTTAGATCGGATAGAGGAGGAGAGTTCCCATCTGATGAGTTCTACTTATTCTGCAATGATCATGGTATAAAAAGACAAGTCTCTGCATCGAGAACTCCACAACAAAATGGAATTGCTAAGAGAAGAAACAGATCTATTGTGGATTGTGCCAGAACCCTAATGATTGAAAAGAAAGTGTCACAAACATTTTGGAGAGAAGCAATAAGCACAGCAGTTTAAACCCTGAACCGGGTACAACTGAAGAAAGGTACTTTGAAGACACCATATGAAATCTGGTATGACAAGAAACCTAATGTGAGCTATTTTAAAATCTTTGGAAGTAGATGCTATGTACACAAGGATGATAGAAATGGCAAGTTTGATCAGAAAAGTGAAGAAGGAACATTTCTTGGTTATTCTTCTAGAAGTAAAGCATTTAAATGTCTGATCAAATCATCTAACAAAATAGTAGAAAGTGCAAATGTCAAAATTGATGAATTTGCAAAAAGAAATGATGAAGGAAATTCCAAGGAACCAGAAGATTATGATGAATTTGTCTATGTTCAACCGACAAGTGCTACTGAGAAAACTGTAGAAGGAAATGAAGAAAATATCCAGTTACCGAGTGATGAAGAAGATCCTACAGAGCCTACCAAGCCTGTATTAGCCAAGTATGTCAGAAGACATCATGCACCAAGTTAGATTATAGGAGATAAGGATGATCCAGTGATGACAAGGAACAAACTGAGATAGAACACATGTCTAATATCTGAATTTGAGTTGAGGATAGTGAAAGAGGCATTTAACAGTGAAGATTGGATAAATGCTATGACAGAAGAGACTGATCAAATCAAGAAGAATGACACATGGACACTGGTCCCAAGACTGAAGGACAAAAATGTAATCGGTACAAAGTAGATTTTTAGAAATAAGCTGAATGAAAAAGGTGAGGTCATTCAAAATAAAGCTAGACTAGTTTGCAAAGGTTATGCCCAAGAAGAAGGAATTGATTATGGTGAGACTTTTGCACCTGTGGCAAGACTTGAAGGAGTAAGAACATTGTTGGCATATGCTGCTTACAAGAATTTCAAGGTATATCAAATGGATGTCAAATCTACATTTCTAAATGGTATATTAGAAGAAGAAGTTTTTATTGAACAACCTGAAGGATTTGCTAAAGACAATAATAAAGATCAGGTATGTAAATTGAACAAAGCTTTATATGGTCTGAAACAAGCACCTAGAGAATGGTATGAAAGATTGCACTCTTATTTAATCAAGATTGGTTTTATAAGAACAAGTGAAAATAGAAATATTTACATGAAGAATGATTAAAATGGAATACTAATCTCACCCATATTTGTTGATGATATTATATTTTGTGGAAATGACTCTCCATGTAAGAACTTTGGAAATGAAATGAGCAAAGAATTTGAGATGTCATGATCGGTGAGATAAAGTATTTTATAGGTTTACAGATACTACAAATGAAAGATGAGATTTTCATTACTCAATCCAAGTACATAAAGGAAATCTTGAAGAAATTGGAATGGAGGATTCAAAACCAGTAAGTACTCTTATGACTACCAACTGTAAACTATCAAAGAATGATGAATCTGCATCTGTTGATGAGACACTTTACCGATCCATGATTGGAAAGTTGCAATATGTTGTTCACAGCAGGCCAGACATAGCACATGCAGTAGGTATAGTTGCAAGATTCTCTGCAGATCCTAAGGAAACACACATGACAACAATCAAGAGAATTTTTAGATACTTGAAAGGCACTGAAGATTATGGCTTAGTATATCAGAAAAGAAATGATTTTGATTTAAAAGTCTATACTGATGCTGATTGGGCAGGCAACATTGATGACAGGAAAAGCACAAGTGGAGGAGCTTTCTTTTTAGGAGAAAGACTAGTGAGTTGGCTTAGCAAGAAACAAGGATGTGTTTCACAGTCAATAGTAGAAGCTGAATACGTTGCTACAGCATTGAATTGTACCAACATAGCATGGATCAAACAATTGTTGGAAGGTATAAATGAGAAAGTTACCAAGCCAGTAACTATATTCTGTGACAATACTAGTGCCATTAACATTTCAAAGAATCCTATTATGCACTCTAAGACAAAGCACATCTCTATCAAATATCATTATCTTAGAGAAGAAAGTGGTGTTGGAGTATGTTAGCACAAAGGAACAAATAGCAGATATCTTCACCAAGCCACTGCCAAGGGACACTTTTGAGTATCTCAGAAGTAAGTTAGGGGTCCTACCCCTATCTTCTACTCACTGACCGAGTTCGGTGAAAGCATCAATTCGATGACTCTACAGAATATCTTTTAGGAGTTGATGTTGATTTACACACTTTAGGATGTTTTCTAAAGGTGTGTAGGAAACAATACAAGAAATAATATAGGGAACAGGTATTGAAGACATAAATGCTCTGACCGAGGCTAAGTTGACACATAGTAGCAGGAAATCACTTCATACAGGAAGAAATTATGTTTTAGTTCTTTACTTTTTGGCATTATTGTCAAAGGGGGAGAAGACTGAAGAAGACTGGAGAAGACTGAAGAAAAGAAAGACTAAAGAAAAGAGGAGAAGTCTAATGTATGGGGGAGAAGACTGATGACAGGGAAGAGAGCATTTCAGAATTTCAGAATCTCACAACAATCCGAATCAATTAGGTCAAATCAATTGGTTTTGCCATCAATGCCAAAGGGGGAGATTGTTGGCATTTGGCATTATAACAGACAAGGAGAGATTGTTGGCATTTCAATAAGGATATTGAGAAGGTTGTTGATGATTATGGATATAACTAATTAAGGATGTTTACTGTCTTAATATTATTATTTTGTCATTGATGTCAAGAAATTGATTTTCTAATTTAGTATGATGTTGCCATAGCTTGAGAAGTATGATTTGATGAGTATAAAGATGTCGGTAAAAGACACAGAAAGAATATGATGAATAACGGGAGGAATAAGTTATTCACGGGGCAACTATTACTGAGTTAGACAATGATGAGATCATGATGTTTAGATTGTTTTGATATCCTACATATGTTATTGATTGTAAGGTTAATACTATACTATGTTACCGAGCAAAGAACCTAGTTGGTAAACCCTAAGGAACCTAGTCAGTAAACCCTAAGATTATTGCTATCGGTTAATGAAGGCAGAATGTCTACCGAGTGAAGTTTAGTATTTACCGAGTTGCAACTAAGTAATAATAGAATGCATTAAATGATTACATGCATTATTTAATGAAGGAAGCTGATGAGCCGGCTATGATTAAATAATTGGTATGTCGTGAATGAAGCTTGTTAAAGAATCTATGGTAAAGGAAAATCAGCATGAAGATCTACAGCTTGGATTGAACCGCAATACCCTAGCACAAGTTCCGAGAAATGTATACAAGTTCCAAGGCGGGGTAAAACATTTTCAAATCGAAGGATACATTGAACCTGGTCAAAGTTTGAAGATCTAATGGCTATGATTGATCATGGGAAATGTGATCAAGGAGATTAAGCGGTTGGCGAATTGTTTATAAATAGGGAACTGTTGATAAACAATGTATGCGGGCAAGTGTATGCACAGGGATGCTACATAGTGATTACCGAGCACATAAGCTTGAAGATCTGTTTTGAATAACAGAGTATAGAGCCCAGCAGATGGACAAGATTAGTTCTATGTCTATATTGTATTGAGCAAATAAGAATCTACTTTAGCATTTTAGATGTGAAGTTGCAGATAGATTTTTATTACTGTTATTTTGTGAAGTGACAGAAAATCTCTTAACCGAGTGGACTTAACAGTCTTATTTGTAAAACCCTCTAGTAAGGTGACATTCTGATTGAGTGTTAGAAATCCTTTAACAAGGTCACTTCTAACAAGGTGAAGATCCTAACAGATCCGAGGGAAATCCCTTAACCGGGTCACATCTAGCAATGTGTTTGTAATCTTTAACAGGATTTGCTTTTAACCGAGCATACTCTAGAAGAGTATATTTCTTAGTGGGTCTGAAATCCCATAGTGGTTTTTCCCTATTTGGGTTTCCACATTAAAACTGGTGTTATGAGTGTTATGATGTTTATATGCTTTTGAGTTTGCATGTTTAGCAGTTTTGGTTATATTACTGAAGTATATGTTACCGAGGTTGAATCTGTTGTTTTTATGGAAGATTAAGTTTTTATGATTCACCCCCCCCTCTCATCTTATTAGCTTGGAATCTATACTTACATTAAGTATCAGAACTATCAAAAATTTTAATATATATTGTGTATAGTACCCCAATGTAGGGTAAGATATGTACACATTGTTAGATAGTGTCATGTTTTAACACCAAGGTGGTCATGTAGCAACCCACCAATTGTAGGTCCTACCATCACTAGCCATTAATTTTAAATGGTGTATGAAGGAATATATTTTAGCCATAACCAAAGACTTCACCACCACATCCAAAAGAATATTCGCTAGTATTTGTTAATCACTACATTAGGTATATTTCATCAGCTAAAAGTTTTCACATTAACACTGCATTAATAGGTCAAACCCTTTTTTACCCCCTCTACATTGGTAGTTTTGTTTTTAAGGCAAACTTTAAAAAACCATAACTTAGCCTCGAGACCTCCATTTTTTATATGGGTATAATTTTGTTCTTTTCATATTGGTGCATTTTCTTTTTAATTTTGGTGCCTAGTTTTTCTAAATATTATAGATTCTCTTAGGTGTTGTTGAGAGATTCTTATTTTGGGAACTTTCAAGGCTCCAATCTTTCTCCTATGATAAAATTTATAGTTGTTTCTTAAAAGTGTGTGATTTTTCCTATATTTTATAGCATTGTGATCAAATTAATTTTTCTATGTATAAATTGTACATTGAGCTTGTGGCCAAATTTGGCATCTGTAAACACTAAGATCAAGTCTAGTTTGTTATTTTTGGCACCTAGCACCTATAATCTCATTGAGGTAAAGTGCCAAATCACTTTTTTTTTTAGGGATTCTTGATCAAGGGTGATTAGTGGGGGCAAAGTTGTGGGGGCAAAGTTATGGTGGCTAATTGTATTCATTTAATTCTTATGTGTGTATTCAATGGTGATTCTTAAATTGATATAATAACTCCATATAATTATATTTAATGAGAAAAATCAATATTGAATTATCTCATGGGAAAGGATTATCTAGGCTATATCATGGAAACAATTTTTCAACCTAATAATGCTAAATAATTAGGAAGATAAGAGATTAATCTTGAGAAAACACTTGGATGCATATGTTCATTAGTCTCTTTGGTTTACAATTTTATATTGAAATATGTAAAATTCCGAAGGATAATTGGAATACTTTCAAAAAAGTTTATGGTAAAACTAATAATATTATAGGATATCAAATTGACAATGATTTGATGAATATTGATCCAAAAGGTTTTGAATGCATCCAAGACTATATCTCTAAAATCAAGCAACTAAGAACACAACTAAAATATTATAAAATTGCTAAGGAGGTTTTAAAATCGATCCTTAATGTGCTATACAATCTTGGTACTGAGTATTCAATGTTTTTTTTGGCTTTCATATTGTAATGGTGTAATTTGGAACTAGGGTTTTACTCAGGATAATAAAACCACTAAATAGCCAAAATAACCATACATTTAAAGAAGGGTGAATCCAATATATCTATCCTCAATCCAAGTATGGAAAGGGCTGAGATTTTTTATTAGATTCACTGGTTAGGGATTGATTCCCTCTTTCTAAGTTGAATTCGAAATATTGTGAAATTAGTGCAAAATAGACGATAAATAAGGTATTTTGATAGAAACAATAAGCTACAGATGTCCCATGGAGCCAGCAACTTGGATCTAGGCAAAATAACATGTATGGAAACTATCCTCAGAAGTTTAACCTCATGTTTTGGGACCAAGTAGTAGCAATTCGCCATGGTCCCCTAGATTTTCCTCTATCAAAAGCTCACCTATTCGTCACTATTGACTCTATCAGATTTCCCAAGTACATATTTGCACATGTTTCTAGCACACATGAAGAAAGGAAAAGGTATTGGGAATAGGGTTTTGCCTAAGTCAAACCCTAGTTTAGGAATTAACCTTTAATGAAATAATGCAAATACAAAAATAAATACTAAATAGATATACCTCAGATCTACAATTGTTAGTGATGATGCAACACTCTTTGAATGTAATCACAAATGTTGAATATAATGCCATGACAAACACATGAACATGAAAAACCCTAATCATGAACACACATGCTTGCATAAGATTGATGAATATACAGCCTTGAAGATCTTTGAAAATGTTTGATGATGAATGATTCACAGATGCATGAATACTTTAGGTAGATTGTAGATGTTAAAATGAATTGATGGGATGTCTTTATATAGGGTTTCCTAAATAATTTATTGATTAGGATAACCTCCAATGATCATGTGTAGCCACGGGGATCATTTTTTGGCGGGGAAATACAACACTTGCCCCAATTCAAATTTGAGTCCCATTGTGAGGGACCATGGCATTTTAGGGCGCCATGGTCCAAGCTAGGGTGTTCCATGCCTTGGTCCATATACAAATAGGACCAAGATAAGGTGCTAAGGGGAAGGGTACCTCACCATGGGGCCCACCAATGGGTGTTCATGGCCTCAAAGCTGGAGAATGAGGCCAAATTGGACCTAAAGATAGGATGGTGATAGGACATGTTAAAGTGGGAGCACAAACATGACTTGTAAATTGGATTGGTAGCAATTTATGATGCTACATTTAGCCCCCACTTTAATGGGAGTATGAGCCTATGCAAATACTCGTATAAAATTAGAAAGGTGAGAGAGAGGAGCAATTAGGAGCGAGATCGCAAGGAGGTAAGACATCACTAATTTCAAGGAACAAAACCCCCAATATTAGGATCTTAACTCACACAATTGCATGCAAGGAAACACAAAATAAAACAAAGACAAAAAAAAGTTGAACAATGACAAAAGACACACAACACAAAAGCTAAAAACCAAAACAAGACCTCAAGTCAACTATGAAGAGACCTTTATAATTAAAATGTCTCAACCACTAATATCATTCTTGGAATGCCATCATAAGGACACAAGTGATCACATAAAAAGAGCAAGAGAATACATCAAACCATGAACCACAAATAGCATATCTATGAGCTCATGGAGAGAAGAAAGGGGAGACATGGATGACACGGGCTAGCTATGTTTTGCTAGGTGATCCATGAGAGGAAAAGAAAGAGAGGACATGGATACCATGGGCTAGATGTGTTTTTCTAGGTGATCCATGTTGGGGAGGAGAGTCGGAATAGTCTAGATTTGTTTTCCCAGTTCCACTCATCTTGCTGCATGTGCAATTGTTTGGTTTAAGGATTTAAGCATATTGTATAAGACTTTGTTTTGTCGTGTTTCAAGAATGCAACAACCTGTATAAGATGTGCAACCAAAAATGTAAGAATATTTGGTTTGAGGAATGTCTTTAGTGCAGTCGCGGTTAGGAGGGTCCTTCAGGAGAACAATTCAGATCATGCAACAAATTAGAAATAACTCAAACAACACAAAAAGATAGAGGCAATATAGAATCAGATGTATTAAATCATAGAAATTGGTTACAATCGGTCAGCAACATGCGGGCTACAACATTCCTCTCACATGCTTGATGACAGTATATGCATGTTATGTAATATACGGCTCAAACAAGAAATCGAGTCAACTCTGGAACACCTAATCCTTTGATTTATTTCCTATATTCTTACTACAACATGTAAGATGCTAGATTACACTGATTTATATGCTCCAGGATGATTTGCGTTGACCCGAGATGAACAACACCGAAGAATCAAAATAAAAATGTGTGAAACACAAAGTCAGCCTCCACCAAAGAGATCCCTCTGAAAAATCCAAAGGATGAAGTGTGGATCCAAGGGAAGGTTGGCAACATGCCAAGGAACATTGGAAATGATGAACTGAAGCTCTACAAGCTACGGAAGAGATCCACCAGGTTCGCCAAAAGCAAAATAGATCCAAGCAGTTCTGGTGTTCAAAGCCAAAAAACTGTCTCGAAATCCAGAAGCGATAACTTGCCAGAAAAAGATCCAAATATCCCATGGACTTAAGGTAAGGCAAATAATCATGTTCACAAGTAAAATCTGGCTCTATAAGGTCCAATGAGTAAATGCAAGAAAAAAAAATGTTGAAACTGTTGAACAGGAAACAAACCGAAAGAAATATTTTTAGTTGATGCAAGATTGCCAAGAACCAGGGATGCTCTTGCATCAGACATCCAGGGTTGTTAAAAAAAAGCGAGTCCCTCACTTTGTTGGGGTCAGAGGGAAACCAAGGTGGTCTACCTCTGCCTAAGAAATCCAAGAGGAATCCTCAACTAGTATGTTCTTCCATTTCACAAGATACTCTATGTACTGATTGTTCTGGGTGTTGTGCCCAATCCTACTATCCAAAATGTCTTCAATTTGATCTGGTTCCTCCTGGGGAATCTGCTTCTCCAAGTCTACAATATTGTCTACATTGAATTCTGATTCATGATACTGATGTAGATCTACAATTTTGAATATAGGTTAAATACCCAAACTATCTGGTAACTCCACTTCATATGCATTTTTGGAACTGAATTTCCTCAAGATATTGCAAGGTCCAAACTTTCTCATCTGCAACTTGTTATAGGTTCTAACTGAAAATATTTATTTTCTTAATTACAGCATCACTTCATTGCCAACTTCAAATTCCTTATGTCTTATTTTCTCATCTTCTCTCTCCTTATACTTGTTGTTCATATCCTCCAATTGTTGTTTACCTTGAACATGTAAGGCCTTCATGTGATCTGCAAATTCTTTTGCTTCTGCACTCTGCTTGTCTTCATTACTGATATCCCTCAATTCTGATATACCTCAAGGTTGTACTCTGGTAACAATCTCAAAAGGTGTCCTTTCGATACTCTTGTTCATTGAATTATTGTAGGCAAACTCGGCTTGTGTAAGAGTCAAATCCCAACTTCTGGTCTTCTCTCCAACTAAGCATCTCAACAAATTTCCCAAGCTCCGATTTACTACCTTTGTTTGTCCATCAGTCTGTGGGTGAAAAGTAGAACTGAATTTCAAATCTATCTTCATCTTCTTCCAAAGTGTCCTCCAAAAATAACTAACAAACTTAGTCTCTCTATCTAAAACTATGCTCTTAGGTAATCCATGCAATCTCACTACCTCCTTGAAAAATAAGTCAACTACATGCATTGCATCTTATGTCTTCTTACAAGGTATGAAATGAGCCATCTTCAAGAATCTATCCACCACCACAAATATAGAATCATTCCCTCTCTGTGTCTTGGGAAATCCAAGTATGAAATCCATGCTTATATCCTCCCAAGGTCTCTCTAGTACTATCAAAGGCTTATAGAATCCCACATTCTGACTACTAACTTTTGCAGCCTAACAAACTCTATAGCTCTGTAGAAATTTCCTGACATCCTTATGAATCTAAAGCCAAAAGTAATGTTCACTTACCAATGCCATTGTTTTGTCAACACCAAAGTGTCCCACTAATCCTCCACTATGCTTTTCCTTGATCAAATTCTCCCTCATAGAACTCTTAGGTATACACAATTGAACACCTCTGAATAACATTTCATCCTGATTGAAATAATCCAACCACTTACTTCTATCCACCATAATTGGTTCTCTACATGCTTTCCAAGGTTCTACAAAATCCAGGTCATCAGCATACAAGGTCTTCAACTCCTCAAATCCTAACATTGTCACTCTCATCTCTATCAACAAATTTCTCCTTCTACTTAATGCATCAGCAACTTTGTTTGACTTCCCACTTCTATGCTTCAACACAAAGGTGTAACTCTGCAAGAATTCTACCCATCTCATGTGTCTTTGATTCAACTTATGCTGCCTATTCAGATACTGCAAATCTTGATGATTGGTATACAACACAAACCCCTTAGGCAACAAGTAATGTTTCTATTTCTTCAAGGCTTGAACTATGGCATAAAATTCATGATCATACACTGAATATATCCTCCTAGCATCATTCAACTTTTCACTAAAATAAGCTACATCTCTTCCTTCCTAACTTAACACTACTCCAATTGCATTTCCACTTACATCACAGTCCACTTGAAATACTTTGCTAAAATCTGGTAAAGCTAACACAGGTTGCTTAGTCACCTTCTGCTTCAACAATTCAAAACTCTTATTTGCTCTGATTTTCCATTTGAATTCATTTCTATCTCCTCTTATTGTCTCGGTCATAGGGATACAAATTGAACTAAAAATTTTTATAAACTTCGGTAGAAACTAGCCAAGCCATGAAATTATCTTACCTCTCCAATGCTTTCTGGTGTAGGCTATTCAACAATTGCTCTAACCTTATTAGGGTCCATCTTCAATCCATCTACAGATATCATGTAAATCCTAAATAGAATAATTCTTCCTTCATGAAAGTACATTTCTTAAGATTTATTAGCAACTTGTTTTCTCTCAACCTCTACAAAACTTGTCTCAAATGCAACATGTGTTCCTCTTTTGTCTTACTAAAAAACAGAATGTCATCCAAATACACAATAACAAACTTACCCAAGAACTTATTCAATACTTCATTCATCAATCTCATGAAAGTACTCGATGCATTAGTCAACCCAAAAGGCATCACCAACCATTCATACAATCCTTCATTTGTCTCGAATGTTGTCTTCCACTCATCTCCTTCTCTTAATCTAATATGATGATATACACTCTTCAAGTCTATCTTTGTGTAGTATTTGGCTCCACTCATGCAATCCATTATGTCATCCATCCTAGGCAAAGGAAATCGGTACTTCACTATGATCTTTTTTATTGCTCTAGAATCGGTGCACATCCTCCATTCTCCATTCTTCTTAGGTGCTAACATGGTTGGTAGTGCAAAAGGATTCAAACTTTCTCTGATCAAGCCTTTCTTCAACAATTCCTGCACTTATTTATTCAACTCTTCATTTTCTGTTGGTGGCATCCAGTGTGCTACTTTGTTAGTTAAACTAGCTCTGAGAATCAAGTCCATGCAATGACTGATACTCCTTACAGGCGGTAATCCATCAGGTACATTATTTGAAATGATGTCTTCATACTTTTTCAGGAACTCCTTTATCTCGTCTAGTTGTTCTTCATGCTTCGAGTTCTCAGTCTTCTTAGGAACTAAGGAAAAACATACATTCTCATGTCTCATTCCATCCAGGAATTTCCTTCCATCAATGAAACAGATTCTAACATTCGTACAAACTTCACTTTTTAGGGGCTCCTCCAAGGGCAACAAGGTTTGGTTCATCCCATTTGCAATAATAGTGTATATGTTCTTTCTCCCATCATGTATCGTCTGTCTATCAAATTGCCAAGGTCTCCCCAACAAGATGTGACAAATATCCATAGGCATAATATCACACAAAACTTCATCATGATAATTTCCAATTTTCAATTTCACCAAACATTGTTCACTTACTAACAACTTATGTTCATCTTGAATCCATGCTATCCAGTAAGGCTTAGGATGTTTCAATCTTTCCAACTTCAACTTATTGACCATCTCCTCTGAAACAAGATTATCTGAACTACCACTATCAATAATTACTTTAAAACACTTACTTGGATACTTTACATCTGGTCTTGAACAAATTTCTCCTCTGCAAGGGTTCTTCATCCTCTCCGGTATGACAAAAAGGTCTCCTCATCATCAAAAATTCTCTATCTTATGGTTTGTTAGTTGATTTGGTAGGGTCTTCTTCTACCAATGTCGTTCTTACAGTCTTCTCCTCCTTCTTACATTTGAATGTATGATGTCCTTCTCTTCTGCACTTAAATAAAGTTCCTTTAAGCAGTCTCTTTTCCTGACTACTGTCATCTTTTCCAAAACCCTCATCCCGGTAGCCATCAGGTTCTCTTCTCTGATAGAAATTTTTGTCCTCCTTCCGGTATGAACTACCTTCCTTGTTTACTTCCTTGTCTTTGTTTTGATCTGTATATGTTCCTCTTCCTCCTTGAAATATTCCTCCGGAAAACCTTCCACCTCTGCCTCTTTGTCTCTACTCATGTCTTTTGTTCAACTTCTCTTCTGCTTTTAGGGCATATTGGTTAGCTTCCTCAACAGTCTGCAACTTGATCAAACTGATTTCATCTTATATAGACATCTGCAACCCATTCAAATATCTCACAACTTGTTCAACCTCATCATCAACATGTCTAGATCCGATATTCAACTTGTAGAATGCTTCGGTATACTCCTTCACACTTGATTCATTATACTTATATTTCTGTCACTTTCAGAATAGATTTACTTGGTAATCAACTAGCATAAACTTCGATTTCAACTTGGCAACCATTCACTCCCACTATTTGATCTTCTCTTTACCTCTCCTCTATCTATCAACCTACAAATGTTCCCCCAAAGAGATGCATGACCCTTCAACCTAGTACAAGCATATTTCACCTTTCTTTCTTCAATGGTATACTTAAAATTAAAATACTTCTCCATCTTCAAGATCTAATCCATCAATTCATCTGAATCCAACTTGCCATCATACTCTAGTGGGGTAAAATGTGGTTTGGTGTTCGCCCTACTCAAAACCCTCAAGAACGTTTCTTCATCTGGATTGATCGACGGTGGATTTTCTACTTGTTATGTTGGTGCTTCTTCTTCATCATCTTCGCTCACATCTTCAATATGTTGACTTCTTCTCTAGGTCATTTCAACAACTTCTAACTAAGTTGCAATTCCCCTCAACATTTCCATAACAACATGGTCTACATTCCCACGCACTATGCCATTCCTATTACCTCTTCGCGCCATCTTCATGCTAGTCCTCTACAACTGTGATTCGGATCCACAATCCACCACCCTACAACAAAATCTTCAAGACAATACAATCTCCAAAATGAAATCTCGCTCTGATACCACTTAGTGCAGTTGTAGTTAGAAGGGTCCTCCGGGAGAACAATCTGGACCGTGCAACAAATTATAAATAACTCAAATAGCACAAATGATGGAGGCAATGTAGAATCAGATGAATTTAATCATAAAATTTGGTTACAATCGACCGACAACATGAGAGCTACAACATTTAGTTCATAGGCCTGATGACAGTATATGCATGTTATGCAAAATCCAACTCAAGCATGAAAGCGAGCCAACTCCAGAAAACCTAATCCTTAGATTTATATCCTATATTCTTACTACTCCCTACTACATGTTATATTAAAGTGATTTATATATTCCAGGATGATCCGCATTGGCCCAAGATGAACAACACTAAAGAATCAAAATGAAAATGTGTGAAACACAAGGTCAGCCTCCGCCAAAGAGATCCCTCCAAAAAATCCAAAGGATGAAGTGCGGAACCAAGGGAAGTTGACCACATGCCAAGGAACGTTGGAAATGATGATATAAAGCCCTAAAAGCTATGGAAGAGATCTGCCAGGTTTTCCAAAAGAAAAATAGGTCTAAGCGGTTCCGGTGTTCAAAGCCACAAAAATTGTCTTAGAATCCGGAAGTGATAACTTGTCGGAAAAAGATCCAAATGTCCCAATGACTTAGGGTAAGGCAGATAATCATGTTCACAAGAAAAATCCGGCTCTGCAAGGTCAGGTGAGTAAATGCAAGAAAATACAAAATAAAATAAAATAATGTTAAAACTGATGAACAAGAAACAAACTAAAAGAAATATTTTTGGTTGATGCAAGATTACCAAGAACCAGGGATGCTCCTACATCATTCTTGTATAAGACTTTATTTTGTTTGATTTAATGAATGTGCAACCTATTTAAGACATGCAAAAATATAGTAAAATTATAGTATTGTAAAGAGGGCGATATGCATTGCCCCACCTTAATATGTCAACATAGCCCTATGTTGATGTATTAAGGAAGCTATAAACAAGGATACACACCTACAACACCAAGGAGATATCCTTTTAGGCAACAATGTTCTTAAATCCAAGCTAAAGAGGCATTAATCTTATAAGCAAGGAAAAGATAGTTGTAAAAGATACTTGCAACAAGTGTAAAGGGAATCCTTGGAGGGGAAGTAATCTTTTCTCAAAGACATCTACCTCCAAGAGGATATATTGAACAAGCATATCATCTTCTGTGAAAAGAAAAGAAGGAAAACAAAAATGCCTACCTTCTTATTGCTAGGTAAAGGGATTCTTGATTAAGGTAGACACATTTTCAACCCAATGTGAGGGGTATGTTTATAATAGATATACATTTCCAAGTGAATAAGAGGTTGTAAACAAGGACACACACCTCTTTCATAAGAGAGAATCCTTGGACAAATAGATTCACACAAGGAATAACATCAAATCATAAGCAAACACCACTGAACAAAGGAAAAGTGGATCCTTAGAAAGGATAGGAGAAATCAAAGCCCCCAAGCATAGGGACAATGAGAAGGATTAGCTAACCTCCAAAGAGAGATTATTAAAAAGAGACGTACCATTTCAAGAAAAGTATAGGTCCTAAACAAGGAACACACATGTACTCACATGAAGGATAATTCTATGCTAGAAAGGACATCATGTTATAAAAAATGCAACTCATGAAAGAAAAGGTAAATCCTTAGAAAGATGAAAGAGAGAATATTATTCTTACCCCCCAAGCTTAGAGACAAGAATAAATATACTATTATGTTATTCAATATGATTGCACCATAAATTGTACTACCATGATTAAAAATGAGCCCCCAATAGGTAAGCTAACAATGTCACATAATGAGGAGCAACATAATAGGAACTTGACTGTAATTTGAAATGATTATGAGAATTATGTCATCCATTGTCACATGCTAATTTTATGATACCTATATCAATATATTGTTGTATTTTAAATCTGCAAAGTGTAAAATTCATTAGTAGAATGGCCATGGATTTGACGATACTTGCAAAAAGTAGAATTTTCAATATTTTCTCTACATTTCCTTCTTTGTTAAGGAAAAAGAAGAGAAATTAAATTGGCATGAACAAGATTAGACAAAACACTATCTTGTTGTAATGCCATAGTAGAATGAGAAGAATGGATTCACTAGATAATGGAGGAGGGGATGCCAACAAAGGAGGAGTTTGGAAACCTAGACCTGCTTTGGAAAAGTGTGATATAGATTTCTCATGATCATCAAAACTTTGTTGCACACATCCTAAACCACATCTATTGTACCCATGTGTAGATGTCGAAATGTCTAAAGGAGAGGGTTTGTTCTTATTACGACTCATAAAAGACAGAAGATAGAACTAAGTTTCAATAACCAAAGAATAATCAAAACATGATCGGATTGAGAAAGTCACATTCATCAAGATATGAAAAATATCTATATTTTCTTCCCCTAAAAGTACTTGATTTAAAGAATAGAATTAC
Source organism: Cryptomeria japonica (assembly GCF_030272615.1). Classification (NCBI taxonomy): domain Eukaryota; kingdom Viridiplantae; phylum Streptophyta; class Pinopsida; order Cupressales; family Cupressaceae; genus Cryptomeria; species Cryptomeria japonica. The sequence goes on from NC_081405.1 coordinate 472,944,206, forward strand.
ATTGGTCCATTTTAAATATCAAGAGTAGGTGTTATTGGAAACTCATACATGCATGCATACACACATATAGTTATATGTAAATATTTGTATATATAGATATGTGTTTGTATGTATTTAATTATATAATTATATGTAATTATGCATGTATATACACACCAATACCTATATCTATCAATATACACATATATATCTTTCCTTTACCTTTTCAAAAAATGCTCTTATATCATTCCAAACTCAAAGTGGTTTGAATATAACTTCACTTGAAAATTAAAATATACATAAATAAATATTGTATTGTTTATAATACAACTATAATAATAAACTAACAAAAAAAATATAGTCGCACACCATAACAAACTATTTAATAACTATTTCCAAGGTCTAAAGAACATAAACAACTAGTACAATAACCATAAACAGTAGTAAATTTGAATACATCATTGTGAAAGTATTAGCATTTACTTTTTCTAAATATCTTTATCTTTTTTCTCTTTTATTGAGTGATTACCATTGTTATTTATCATGCTATAAATGGCAAAATGTTGTTTATGCTTGCAGGTGTCAGTCCCCAATATAACTAGCTATTTATAGTTTACTTCTGATATGAAATGTATATTTGATTAAAAAGTAACATATGGAGATCATACATAAATCCCTGATGTCAAAGATGGTTGGGACCTAATACTAAATAGCAAAGATTGGTACACTATTATGAGTGATAAATATCTCAACCATACAAGTTTCCACAAGGTTATTTTTTAATCAAGCTTCCTATACGTACCTCTCGTATTTGGAACAACATTCTCCAAACCCATAGTTTGATCTCCTTGGGTCTCAAACGAAAGCTTGGAAATGGTTGTCTCATCTGTTTATGGGAAGAAATTAAACATCCCCTTGTTCTACCCTTTCATTTTTATCAAGTTTTAACCCATGAGTTAAAAGAAATACTTTGCCAAAATACCAATACTAAATTTTTCTTTTCCTTTTCAATTCAAGATACATAATTGAAATAAATCACTTTTCATTTTTATTCATCATGAAACATATACAGTGTCATATTCATAAAAATATAAATGCATTTACATTATCCTTTTAAAAATTCCATTTGCTTTAGGAATATTTGATTACAAATAAAGCTTCAACTGAGCTTAAGAGTACATAAGTATATCATAGTGGTCCAGATGTCCTTCCTGGCATACATCCTCAAATATCGGTCACCAACTTCATGAGGAAGATCATCACTCAAGTGCTTTTCCACCCAACCAAGACTTAGTAGTCCATTGTACCTCTTCTAGCTAAAGCGACCCGACCCTTCGACGAAGAGTTTGGTCTGGTAACCTCACAATATAATATAGCCTACTAGGCATAGTGTTGTGTCCTACATAACGAGAGCCACCATAGATAAGATACAACCTGCATGTATGACGTTCCTTGCCTATTATGTAAACCTGGATCACATTGAACTGACAGTGTAGACAGTGGCAACCTACACTACTTAGGCCTAAGAATTAATCACCCAGTACTTCGAGTGAGATTTGTATGTCCACCCACTTCATTGCTCTATTTGGTAAACTAACCATTTAACTATCCCATATTTATCCCATGGGTACCAATAGGAAACATTAGGTTATTCCCAACCCTAGATTACCAATTCATTCCTTCCTATATTGAACTTTCACATCATAGCAGAGCATAATTATGGCAAGATGACCATTTATCTATTCTTGTACCTTTCTCATAAGGTCAAATAATAGATTAACTATCTAGGTTTATTCCCATCTATGGATTATCCTTAACCCTAGGATTAACCAAATCAATCACTCATATCTGCTATAAATACATACAGATTAGCTCTATCTTAGCTATTACATACATAATGAATATCTAATCATAATGATTATCGAGTTTCTATCAACTCAAGAATTCATATCCTATAAGTATCTCAATCATTTCTTTAATGAAGCATAATTAATCACATACATGAATCTAATCAAAAGATTACAAATTTCCATCACTCAAGAATACATTTACACCAAGTAACAAAATTCCTATCATAGCTTCTATGCAACAACGTAATCTATATATAGCATATCAATATAAAAAGAGGTAGAATACTCATGCCTGGTTTATAGCTACCATGCATTACCAATTCCTTCCTTCATTGATGCTAGCTTCACAACGTATCCGCTAACGCAAACATTCCCAAGCTTTCCCCAATAGCAACTAGCCCACTTCCTAACAACTCTTGAACTATCTTCTTCTCTCAAAGAAGAACTTTGAAACAAATAACGCTAACCAATGGAAAATATTATGGAGATGGATAATTGAGATGGAATTAGAGAAAAATGCAAGAGATGGTATGATCTCTAAGCAATGAGACAAATGTGGGGATGGAATGGAATGGGATACAATTCTCCACATCCTACTGCAAAATATTCCTCTAATTCTCCCTTGCACTAACACTTCTCTTCAACAAATATGAGCTCTAAGCAACAAGACTAACTAAATGGAATTAAGAACAAATGAGTGAATGAATGAGAATGGAAATGGAAAAAAGGGAATGAGTCAATAACCTCCAAGCTTACTCATCTATTTATACTAATAATACGAGAAACCTAAGGCTACAATTAAGCTCACAAGGATGCTACAATTCACATGCAAAATGACACCACTATGACTTAACAACAACTCACTATGACACATAAGAGTCCATAAAAATGATACTACGACTCATCTCTTTACTAAGTCAAATTATGATGACTAACAACACTTACTATTCAAATAAAACTCTATCATTAACTCCAATTACAAAATGCAAATAGGTCTCTATCTATAATTATCATATGCCTAATGACTAGGTCTTCCTTATGTTTAGCATGTCCACTAAATTATTGCTATATTACTAATTCATAATTTCCTATGAATTAATATCTTTTTACACGCCTAAATTCCACTTTCTATTCCTAACAAAGTGGTTTGAATAGGTATGACCACGACATGTTAAAAACACAGGGCTTGTTATTATTAACATCCCTTAAAAATAGGGGGGTGGAAACCTACACATGGCACAAATAATAAACTTAGTGCTTCCCAAATATTAAGCACTCCTTTAATTTATTACAACTCCTATAAATTACTACACCCCATGTGATGTTATATTACTAATTCATAATTTCCTATGAATTAATATCTTTTTACACACCTAAATTCCACTTTATATTCCTAGCAAAGTGGTTTGAATAGGTTTGACCACGATATGTTAAAAACATAGGGATTTTTATTATTAACATCCCTTAAAAATAGGGGGGTCGAAACCTACACATGGCACACATAATAAACTTAGGAAGCGACTAATCTCCACATAAAATGACATTCCCTACGATTTTCAAAATGTGCAAAACACAACGGATTTGAACGAAATTTTCAGAATGAAATCTTCATGATCTTCATCCCTATTGCTAAAAAAATTTCAGTGCCATTTAATGTAGAGATTAACCTGTTCCATAAACTTAGCGCTTCCCAAATATTAAGTGCTCCTTTAATTTCTAGCAACTCGTACAAATTACTACACCCCACATGGTGTTAAGGGTGGCAGAGTTCTATGCATGCACTCTCATTATAATGGGGTGTACATGGAAATATTAATTACCTAGCGCTTTCCAATGCTAAGCGCTCAGAACTAATTAATACCACTCCCCTCGTGGGGTGGTGGTATCCTTTCATACTCTCCCACGTATTCAAAAAGGTGGCATGCATATTAACCATTCTTCACTCACCACTATGTGGTGTTTGATCGACCCATATGTGGTATAAATATACAGCCTGATAAAATATATAAATATATATTTATATACTTATTCATATATGTGTATATATATAATATTATATATACATATTATTAATATGTATATATTTATATGCCAAATAAACAAGTATTAAATCAAAATAATTGAACATTATAAATATATTTAAATATATATTAATGTATGTATGTATGTATATATATATATTGATGTCAACACTAGTTGATATGGATGGTTACCGACAGACATGTTTTGGTTATCGGTAGAAGATCTAGTGTTACCAGTAGAAGAGACTATTTGTTGGACACTTCTGGCATGTTTGGATCTATGGAGTATGTTTGATTTCATGTGTTATATGCTCCATGAGCATGTTTTGGTCAGTTGGTATTGACTTGGTAATTAGATGCTATCATACATTCTGGTAAACCCTTACCATTAGAGCTTTCACTAAGGAATCATGACAGGATGCATAATTGGTGTTGGTGCAGCTTCTACATGGATTTCAGGACATTGAAGATGTTCTTTGATCATCCTTCAACTTCTTGAAGATATTGCTTTGGCGTAGTGGAACCAGAATAGGTCCAATACCTATCTAGGTTATGGACTGGTATCATGATAACGTGTTCTCTACATGTTACCGGGATGTTTTATGGATTGGTTATTGTTGTTTTGGTATTGAGCCGACATGGCATATCATTGCAAATGGATTTATGTATTGATCTTATTGTAATATCTTTTAGGTGGCCGACCTAATATGTTTAGGCCTTAGGGTTTGTATAAATAAGAGGTAGAAACTCTTTGTAAAGTATCATGGTTATTGGAAAGGTCATGGTCAAGGATTGTAATGTGTGAATATTTTAATATCATTCGGGCAGAGGATTTGGTCAATCATTGGTGATCGAATTGGGATTAAGAAAGAGGATTTAGTCCTCCGATATTGAGCTTAACCGAGACTGTAATCAAGCATGGTAGATGTTATTTATGGCAGTTCACTCTATTGGATTGTTGTCCATTTATCTTGAGAAGTTTGTAGCCTCTCTGTAGTCAGTGAGACTCTTTTTTTAATGAGCAGTACGCTCTAGGCAATGTGCCTCCCTGCATGTGCAGGCCCCTTATTGTAACACATACTTTCTACAGAAGTATCATCTTACTATGGGTAGGCTTCCCATCGTGGTTTTTCCCTTTCCAGGTTTTCCACGTACAAATCATGGTGTTATATGGTATGGTTGCTTTGCATTGATTATCTAGTTAATTGTTAAGTTGTATCATTTACCGATATCTGTTCCTACTGGCATTTGTATGTGCTTTACCGATACTTCATCGGTTTAAAGGTTATTAAGTAGATTAAAAGTCATAATCTTTTAACAATTGATTCACCCCCCCCCCCCCCCACCTCAGTTGTTCACCGGTTATCCAAACAATTGGTATCAGAGCCTTGGTCCTCTTTTGCAGAAGCTTAACCGCTTGAGGTAGATCCTATGGCAGCTAACACTTCTAACCCATCGACAACTATTTTCAGAAGAGAAATCCCTAAGCTTGATGAAACAAATTATGGGATATGGAAAATTCGAATGGAGACTCATCTTAGATGTCTTGGAAAGGATATTTGGGAGATCACTAAGAAAGGATATGCACCTTATGATCTGACATCTGGTAATCCTGCTCCTGCAGACTTGGATAAGAACATTGAGAATGATTGCAGAGCTAGAGAAGCCCTCTTGTGTGCGCTTACTGATCAACAGATCATGGGATTAACTGATAAATCATCGGCTAAGGTTATGTGGGATAAATTAAAAACTCTGAATGAAGGTGATCCTACTGTCAAAATTGATAAACTTGATGGTTATTGGGTAAGATGCGAAAACTTAAAGATGGAAGATAATGAAAGAATTGTTGTGCTTTTGGAAAGAGTACATGAGATTGTTATGGGAATTAAATGTTGTGGAGGATTTATAAGTGAAGATGAAATAGTTTCCAAAGTCTTGAGAGCCCTTCCACTGGCTTACAAGATGAAGGCAACTGCAATTAATGAGTTAAGAACAATGGCAAACACTTCAGTTAATAGAGACATTCTGATTGGGAAATTATTTTCTTTTGAGCTTGAAGAATTTGGATCTTTCGGAGCTATAAAGTTTGAACCTACTTTTCATGCATCATCAACATCATCATCATCTACTAACAAAAGTGATTAGAAAGCCCTATATGCAAGAGAATTGGAAGACATGAGGAAAGAAGATGAAGAACTTGACCAACTTGAAGCCTTATTTGCTAGAAGAGTGCCTAAAGGACCAACTGGAAGTAAGTATGAAGGAAAAGCACCTTTTAATTGTTTTGCATGTAACAAGATTGGTCATTTTGCATCTAGATGTCCTAAAAGGAATGCAAGGTTTGAGGAAAGAGTTAAGAAATGTTTTAAGCCTAACCAGAACAGATATAGATTCAAGAAAAGTAAACAATGATACATAGCAGATGAGGAAGGAGTAGCAGATGACTCTGGAGATGAACTGACAAAAGACTCTGCTAGTGGATCTGGCAATGGAAAGGAATGGGTGTTCTATGCTTTGAAGGAAGATGGACTGGAACCAGCTATTAAAAATGAAGAAAAGTCCCTGGCAGCAAAAGTTGAAGATAAGGATGAATGGGTAATTGATAGTGGATGCTCACATCATATGATTGGAGATAAAGGGAAATTTTTGTCCTTGCAAGAATACAATGGCGGTCAATTCAGATTTGGAGATGACAAAGCATGTATGATCAGAGGTAGAGGTATTATCTCTCTGGATGGTAAGCATAATACTGATAATGTCTATCATGCAGAAGGTTTAAAGCATAATCTTTTGAGTGTTGGTCAATTGATTGATAAGGGTTTCCAACTTCAGTTTAAAGATAGAAAATGCAAAATCATTAACAAGACTAGTTTGGAGATTGCAACCGGTATTCAGACTGGAGGTAATATCTTTCACTTGAACACTAGTAATAAGACATGTTTGATTGCTCATATTGATAAGAGTTGGTTATGGCATAAGAGGTTGTGTCATGTTAATTTTGATTGTATTGTTAAGATCAGTTCAATTAAGGCAGTAAGAGATATACCTAAGATTATGAAGCCTCATAATCCATTATGTAAGGAATGCCAATTGGGAAAGCAAGTTAGAAGTTCTTTTAAGAGCATACATGATAAATCTAATGATGTACTTGATTTGATTCACACTGACTTATGTGGTCCAACAAGGACTAGAAGCTTTAAAGGTGATAGGTATTTCATGTTGATTATTGATGACTATTCTAGAATGATGTGGGTGACTTTTCTAAGAGAGAAGTCTGAAGCTTTTGAGAAATTCAAGATCTTTAGAGCCAAAGTTGAAACAGGAACTGGATTGAAAATCAAATGTCTAAGATCAGATCATGGCGGTGAGTTCACTTCTCATGAATTTAATAGTTATTGTGAGACAAATGGCATTTGGAGACAGTTATCTGCACCTAGAACTCCTCAGCAAAATGGAGTAGTTGAAAGAAAGAACATAACTATTTTGGATGCAACAAGATCTATCATGATGGAAGCTAAATTGCCTCATATCTACTGGAGAGAAGTAGTGAGTACAATAGTCTGCACATTCAACAGAGTTCACATCAAAGGTGAAACCGGTAAGACCCCTTATGAATTATGGTTTGTACATACACCTACTGTTAAGTATTTCAGAATTTTTGGAAGTAAATGCTATATCAAAAGAGATGATTAAATTGGAAAGTTTGATCCTAGATGTGATGAAGGGATATTTCTTGGGTATTCAAGTCAAAGAAAAGCCTATAGATGTTATAACAAAAGATTGCAGAAAATTGTGGAAAGTGCTAATGTGAAAGTGGATGAACAGTACAAAAATCATTCTATATCATATGATAGGGAACCGGCAGGGGAAATGATCATAACTAAACCAACAATGCCTCAACCAGTACAGGAAGGTGAAACAATTACACCGACACAATCAAAAAATTCAACTATGACTGATGATCAGAGCAGTGAACGTAAAGTTCAGAAAACACCAAGGTATGTAAGATTAAATCATTCTGAAGATCAAATTATTGGAGATAAAAACAAGGGATTTATGACAAGAAGAAAATTGGCAAATGAAGAGGTATGTCTTATTTCTCAAGTTGAACCGGCAACTGTTATTGAAGCTTGTAAGGATAAACATTGGTTAAAAGCTATGGAAGATGAATTAGATCAGATAGAGAAAAATGAGACTTGGTCTTTAGTTCCCCGACCTAAAAATAAGAATGTTATTGGAAACAAATGGGTTTTTAGGAATAATCTGAATGAGGATGGCCAAGTTGTAAGAAACAAGGCTATATTGGTTTGTAAAGGATATTCTCAAATGGAAGGAATTGATTATGGTCAGACATTTGCACTTGTAGCTAGAATTGAAGCTGTTAGACTATTTCTTGCCTATGTAGCTTATAAGAATTATAAGGTTTATCAAATGGATGTTAAATGTGCATTTTTGAATGGTGAACTTGAGGAAGAAGTTTACATTGAGCAACCTGATGGATTTTCACTGACAGATGATAAAGATATGGTTTGCAGATTGAAGAAAGCTTTATATGGATTGAAACAGGCTCCTAAAGGCAGTGCTAATAGTAATTTATATTATAAGATCACTGATAATGATATTCTGATTATTGAAGTATTTGTTGATGATATCATTTTTGGAGGAGAAGATAAATTATGCATGGAAATTGCTAACAACATGAAGAATGAATTTGAAATGTCCATGATTGGTGAGATGAGATTGTTCTTAGGTTTACAGATTACTCAAACTAACAAAGGCATTTTTATCTGTCAAACTAAGTATTTGAGGGAATTGTTGAATAAGTTTGGTATGGATAATTCCAAACCAGTAAGTACTCCTATGGTGACAAGTGATAAATTATCTATCCAGGATACTTCTACACTAGTAAATCCGACAAGGTATAAGTCTATGATTGGTGGTCTGTTATATATAACTCAGAATAGACCGAATATTATGAATGCAGTAAGTATTGTTTCAAGATATTAAAGTAATCCTAAAGAAAATCATGAATGTGCAGTAAAGAGGATATTTCGTTATTTGCAAGGAACAACAGAATATGGTTTATGGTATTCTAAAAATGATGATTTCACTTTATGTGCATATACTGACTCAGATTGGGCAGGAGATACTGATGAGAGGAAGAGAACTTCTGGTGGAGCTTTCTTTCTTGGGAAGAAACCAGTTTCATGGATCAGCAAAAAATAGTCATGCATTTCTTTATCTACTGCAGAAGCTGAGTATGTTGGAGCAGCAACTAATTGCACTCAAGTCTTGTGGATGAAGCAAATTTTGAAAGATATCAGGGTAAATTGTAGTGAATCGGTAGTTATCTATTGTGATAACTCTACAGCTATTGACATGTCTAAGAATCCAATGTTTCACTCCAAGACTAGGCATATTTCAATAAAGTATTACTTTTTGAAGGACAAGGTAGAAGCAAACGAAGTCAAATTGGTTTATGTGAACACTGAAGAACAGGTTGCAGATATATTCAATAAACCGTTGTCTAAGGAATCATTTGAGTATTTGAGAGACATGTTAGGGGTTTCTGCCCCTCCGATAGAGACTTGATTGATGCAGTTTGTCATCAGTCGAACATGCATTACCAGAGACATTATTCATTCTGGCACTGATGAGTGGTGCTCCTACTCAGGGGGGAGTAGTCAGCTTTGAGATACAGAAGTTTACATTATTGCTTTGATATTTTTGTCAGATTTCTGGCATTGATGTCAAAGGGGGAGAGATATTGATATGAAAATAAAGAAAAAGGAGTTGTATACATTAGGGGGAGAGATTTATTCAGAACTTTACAAAGATATCATTCACACAGATTTTTGGTTGTCTTCCACAGGGGGATACTTGTTTGGCACTTCTTAGTACTTAGATGTTTTTCACATCTAGTGTTGCCATCAATGCCAAAGGGGGATATTGTTGGCATTATTGGATGAATTTATTATGTGTTGCATTGATGTTTTGTCATTGATGTCAACACTAGCTGCTATGGATGGTTACTGGCAGAAAGGATTTGGTTATCGGTAGAAGATCTATTGTTACTAGCAGAAGAGACTATCTCTTGGACACTTCCGATGTGTTTGGATCTATGGAGTATGTTTGATTTCAGTTTTATATGCTCCATGAGCATGTTTTGGTCAGTTGGTATTGACTTGGTAATCAGATGCTATCATACATTCTTGTAAACCCTTTCCGGCATAGCTTTCACTAAGGAATCATGTCAGGATGCATAATTGGTGTTGGTGCAGCTTCTACATGGATTTTAAGATGTTGAAGATGTTCTTTGATCATGCTTCAAGTGCTTGAAGACATTGCTTTGGCGTGGTGGACCCAGAATAGGTCTGGTACCTATCTAGGTTATGGATCGGTATCATGATAACATGTTCTCCACATGTTACCGGGATGTTTTATGGATTGGTTATTGTTGTTTTGGTCTTGGGACGACATGGCATATCATTGTAAATGGATTTATGTATTGATCTTATTGTAATATCTTTTAGGTGGTCGACCTAATTGGTTTAGGCCTTCGGGTTTGTATAAATAAGAGGTAGAAACTCTTTGTAAAGTATCATGGTTATTGGAAAGGTCATGGTCAAGGATTGTAATGCACGAGTATTTTAATATCATTTAGGCAAAGGATTTGGTCGATCATTGGTGATCGAATTGGGATTAAGAAAGAGGATTTAGTCCTCCGGTATTGAGCTTAACTGAGACTGTGATCAGGCATGATAGATGCTATTTTTGGCAGTTCACTCTATTGGATTGTTGTACATTTATCTTGAGAAGGTTGTAGCCTCTCTGTAGTCAGTGAGACTCTTTTTTTAATGAGCAGTACGCTCTAGGCAGTGTGCCTTCCTGCATGTGCAGGCCCCTCATTGTAACACATACTTTCTGCAAAAGTATCATCTAACTGTGGGTAGGCTTCCCACCGTGGTTTTTCCCTTTCTGGGTTTTCCACATACAAATCATGGTGTTATATTGTACGGTTGCTTTGAATTGATTATCTGGTTAATTGTTAAGTTGTATTATTTACCGGTATCTATTCCTACCGGCATATGTATGTGCTTTACCGGTACTTGATCTGTTTAAAGGTTATTAAGTGGATTAAAAGTCATAATTTTTTAATAATTTATTCACCCCCCCCCCCCACCCTCTCAGTTGTTCACCGGTTATCCTAACAATATATTCATCGATTAATATATTGATAGATAGATAGATATGAAAACATAAAGACTAAAATCTATCATAGAGATTTAATCCATTCCAAACAAGGATACACAAACCAAGACATATCGACACTTCCCTAATCATAACCAACTCAACAAAAGGCATATTGTAGCTACTCAACCATTCTAACTCAATTGACCAACTAGGTGGTGAGTATGTGATAGCTCAATAAGGCACATATGTAAGATTACCGAACTAAATTCCTCTCGTGAGTGATACTCTTCCTCCCCTCTGGAGGATTGTTCTTTTTCTACATCCAACTCAACACATTTACAACAATAGTCAATTGTTATTAAAACATCATATATTCTAGCTTTAAATATTCAAAATATAAGAATGATTGCACATTCATTCATCCAATTTCCAAATATATCTGAAGCATATTCATGTGCTTTCAGTATTTTAACCAAAACAAGTAACAATAATTAGTAATGTCAAAATGGGGTATAACATACTTCCCCCTCTCGTGAATCATCATCCCCGATGATTGTAAGTATAAACAATGTCATAAAGCATAAACTATAATCATAGTAGCATTGTTTCCATAATTTTTCATATTCAAGCAAAACATGAGGAAATTTGTTCTTCATCTAAGCATAATCCTTCAAGTAATAGAATCTTCTACATACCAATCCCATTGGACCTTGCATTGCAGAACCTCTCTGTTTAATTATACCAATTTTATCCTCCATTTCTACTAGCATGTTAGGTCCAAGATTTAACCTATCCTCAAGCTTATCCTATCTTTAAAAAGTTTGACACTTCCATTCATACAATGCTTCAAATGGAGCCATCTCAATTTGCAGAGTCATAAGAATTGTTATATACAAATTCTACCAAAATAAGTAATCTTCCCACTTGTATTATTAATCCATGCAATACATTCTTAGTATATCTTCTAATTCTTGGTTTACCCTCTCAGTTTGACCATCAATTTCTAGATGGTATGATGAACTTATATTCAACTTAGTCCCAAGCGAAGAAAATAAGGTTTACCAAAACCTAGATGTCACTCAAGCATCTTTTATAAAAAATAATCCTTTCAAGGATTTTATGTAATCTAAACACATCTTTAATAAATTTTTGGTGCTATATCAACAGTTTTGTTTGTTAAATTCTCTAGAATAAAATGTGCTACCTTGGTAAGATTGTTCACTACTACCAGAATAACATAATACACATTCCTTCACATAGGTAGACTTTAGAAAAATCCATACTAAAGACTTTCCATTTCCTTATCCTGCATAACGATGTTCTGATTTTACCCTCTAGCGTTCTAAGTAGCTTGCTACACATCTTGTAACATCTATTTTCAAAAATATAACGTCTTAGCATCAACCAACAACTTTGTTATTCCATGATGTCCAAAATGTGGTTTTGTATGAACTTCTTTCCATATCAAATCCTTTAACTCCCCTGAGTTAGGTACATAGATTCTTCCCTTAAACCTCAATAATGAACTCCTTCATACCTTGGGTCTTGTATATTATCCGAGAGTGCCTTCCCGACTTGCTCATGGTACTCGTTACTCTTGAATTTTTGCAACACTTGACCCTTGAAACCAGTTTGAATAGATATAATTTGAGAAGATATGCCTTCTTCTACTAAGGCATCTGCAACTCTATTCTCCTTTCCTTTAATGTAATAAATGTTGAAATCACAATCTGATATCAATTCCAACCATCTTCTTTGTTGAACATTCAAATTCAATTGGTAAATAATTACTTCAAACCGTGATAATCAGTTTTTCAATTCAAAGGGTTTTCCAAAAGATAGTATCTCCACATGGAAAACTACAGCTAATTCCAAATCATGTGGAGCATAATTTTTATTCATGTAGATTTTAAATTCCTCAACTCATAGGCTATGACTTGTCCTTCTTATATCAATACTTCATCTAAACCTTCTCCTGATGTTTTTGTGATGACTACAAAACCACCATCTGAATTAGGTATTCATAATGAAGGAGTTGTAGTTATTTTCTCTTTAAGTTGATCAAATGTTACTTGACATTTTTCTGACCACTCAACTTCTTTCCTTACCTTTGTATTGAAGTAATAGGAAAAATATCCTAGAAAATTTTTCTACAAACTTACGATAGTACCCAACCAGATCATAAAACTTCTTTCTTCTGATACAATCTTTGGTATTGGCCATTTCAAGTCTTGCTTAAATCTTAGGAAGATTAACTGCTAATCCCTCAGTTGAAATTACATGTCCTAAATATTATACTCTCTCCTGAAAGAATGCATATTTTAAAGAGTTTCCCATACAAATTATTATCTCTTAACCTTCGTAGGACATTTCCCAAATGTTGGAGATGTTCCTCCTCATTCTTGTAGAATATGAGAATATCATTCTGACATAATTTTATCCAGGAAATCTCTAAATATATTATTCATCAATTTGCAGGTGCATTTGTTAATCCAAATGACCATATCTAGTTCTAAAATCTATTTTTGAAAATGACCCCATCCTTGATCCTTAACTAATGATATCTAGATCATAGATCAATTTTTGAGAACACTGCCACTTCTCACATTTGACCAAATAGATCATCAATACATGGTAATGATACTTGTTCTTTATTGTTGCATTATTGAGCAACTGATAATCTATGCATAAGTGCAATGCAACATCTTCCTTCTTCACAATCATCACTTACGCTCCCCAAGGTGAAACACTGGTTCTAAACAATCCTTAGACAAAATTTCCTCCAATTGAGTTTTTAACTCCATTAATTCTATTATAGTCATCCTATAAGGAATCTTTGATATTGGTTCTAATTATGTTAATGGAGAAATCGAACACTCTCTTCCACATAATCCTTAAGTATAGTATACTTTTCCGTGTTTGTCTTTTCTAATTCCTTTATTTTATCATCCTCAGCTTCTAGATGGTCTTAGGATCCGTAATAGTCTACATCATGTGAGTTATAGACTCTTTGTTTTCCTCAAATTTTTCCATCTTGTCAGCGAAAAGTTGACAACCTTTCTTGTTGGCTCTTATGCATTTGCATGATAGAGATTTGTCATAACTTACTTCTCTAAGGGTTCCTTGAATAGATACCCAATTCCCTTGATGATTTAGACATTTTACAGATTGGGCATGACAATCCACTTAGGCTCCATGTTTCCACAGCCAATTCATCCTTAAATAACATCATAAGAGCCCAGAACTACATACAAGTTCACTTTCGTATGATAACTTGGAAGTTAAACCCTAGCTTCAATAGGCATTGCTTCCACCTCAGTCTCTTATCTGGTTTTCATATTTATCAATCCAATATTTTGCCTTATAACTAGCTTGAAATCTTACTAGCTATTTCAGGGGAAATGATATCCCTTGTAATCCTTTCTTGTTTCATTCTTATTGTTGCAATATCCTTTGTTTCCTTTCTTTTGGATAATGTTGACCTCCACTTATCTTTTTGGAAAACTAATTATCTTGTGACCATTTAAACTTTTCCGACTCCTTTCTTGATAGTTGAGATATACCTAAGCCTTTTCTCTTGCTTAATAGTTTTCTCATTCACTAAGCCCATGGTTGTAGGACCGTATACATCCTATCATAAACTTTCTTATACAAAACCGCTCATCTTTCATACATGGTACATACTTCTAAAGACAATATTTTTTTCCCAATACTCATTCACCAAAGAGTTATCTTGCCTCGATTCCTAGAAACCAATCAACTTTTCTTCCCAAAATAGTTGTAGTATCCACCAATTATGAAATATTTTCATACATTCACTCCAAGTAAGGCTCTAAAGATCTCAAGTTTCATTTTCTCGTTCATTCACCCATTGGATGCTTCACCAAATAATTGATAAACTTCCAAAAAAGATTTGGTATTCCTAATCTCAATATATATATTCTTTTCTAGTGAGCCATGCTTCAGCTACATCACCTCTAGTGGTTCTGGTTCCTTTAAAATTTAGAGGAATGATTTTCTTCATGTCATGAAATAACTCACTTGCAAGATTTTTCCTTGTACTAGTTCCTTCTCAAGTTTGTGATTCATCTTTATCATGACCACTTCTTGTGATTGTTCATGATTATTGGCATTTTATTCCTATTACCTTTTTCTCAAGGTTCTCAATTCTCTCTACTTTCATTTCATCATAGCCAAAATTCAATCTAGTTTTGGCTTTGACTTTTCCACACCTTGGCCTTTCTCTTGGCTAACCTCCTAGTTGGTTCTTGTCCTAATCATTTGTTTCTCTTGGAGGTTTCATTTGCATTGTCTAACCTTCCAAAAAGTATAAATATTCAATCATAAAACTTTTTAAAGAATATTTTTCACAAGTTTTTCCTTATCATGATTTCATTTACTTTCATGAGGATTTTAACTATCCTCATATTTTCATAGAATGACTCTTCAGATAGTCAAGGGGAGAATATCCCTCGGATTCATCCTCTGATACATAATCTAGTGGAACGTATCTCTCAGATTTTTGTTCACATTCATGATTGAAAAGTATATGTCCTATAGACTTATTTTCAAATACATAATTGTGGGGTATATATCCCTCTGATTCATCGCTTGATGGTTTAACAATCAATTCAAAGAATATGGGTAAACGAGCGTCCCTACAAAATCATGTCATGACCAATACTCCATTCCATAGGCTTTTCCCTAGAAAGTGGTCAAGAGTCTGACTTGGTAGGAGAGATAGGAGGTACGAAGCTAACTGCCTCATGTATCCTCTTTTCTCTTAATGGACACGAGATAAGACATGACTAAAAAGTCTCAATGTCACTTAGCCAATTTGTGTTATCATAATGGGTTCCCTCTATGGTTTTGACAATGGATTATTTTTCCTCCTTGACCTTAAGGTAGTGCTCATTCTCAATTACTAACTTCCTTGCAGTCATCTTGAGACACACCATCCCAGCACAAGAATTCAAAACCTTATATTCTTTTAATGTTGGAAGGAAAGAATAGAGAGCTCATGGGATCTAGTGCTAAACCTGGTAGCTCTGATACCACATGAAACATCCCCTTTGTTCTACCCTTTCATTTTTACCAAGTTTTAACCCACAAGTAAAAATAAATACTTTGCCAACATACCAATAATAAATTTTTCTTTTCCTTTTCAATTCAAGATACATAATTGAAATAAATCACTTTTCATTTTCATTCATCATGAAACATATGCAATGTCATATTCATAAAAATATAAATGCATTTACATTATCCTTTTCAAACTTCCATTTCCTTTAGGAATATTTGATTACAAATAAAGCTTCAATTGAGCTTAAGAGTACATAAGTAAATCATAGTGGTCCAGATGTCCTTCCTGGAATACATCCTCAAATATCAGCTGCCAACTGCATGAGGAAGAGCAAAACTCAAGCGCTTTTCCACCCAACCAAGACTTCGTAGTCCGCCATGCCTCTTCTAACTAAAGCGGCCTGACCCTTTGACCAAGAGTTTGGTTTGGTAACCTTACAATATAATATAGCCTTCTAAGCATAGTGTTGTGTCCTACATAACTAGAGCCTACATGTATGACATTCCCTGTCTAGTATGTAAACCTGGATCATAGTGAATTGACAGTATAGACAATGGCAACCTACACTACTTAGGCCTAAGAATTCATCACCCAATACATTGAGTGAGAGTCGTATGTCCACCCACTTCATTGCTCTATTTGATAAACTGACCATTTAATTATCCCATATTTATCCCATGGGTACCAATATGAAACATTAGGTTATTCCCAACCTTGGTTAATCTAACCCTATATTACCAACTCATTCCTTCCTATATTCAACTCTCACATCATAGAATAGAATAATTATGGTAAGGTGACCATTTATCTATTCTTATACCTTTCTCATAAGATCAAATAATAGAATAACTTGTTGGCAATTTGGAGGAATTGATTATGTGTTGCATTGATGTTTGTCACTAATGTCAACACTAATTGTTTTGTTGTCTACCGGCTTCCGGTAGAGTGGTTGGTTTTTTATGATTGATCTAGATATTTGTCTTTAGTTTTGGTTCGGCTGTTGGAATTGGTTTGGATTGGTTATTCATGTGTTCCTGATGTGTATCACATTCAGTTGGTTCAGGATTTAATGATCTGGATGCTATCATTTTTCTAGTAAGCCTTTTGGTTACCGATAAGGGTTTTACCGGCAACGCTTTGATGAAGTCAAACTAGTTTATGTGAACACTAAAGAGGAGATTTCAGATATATTCACTAAACCTTTGCCTAAGTAATCATTTGAGTACTTCATAGATAGATTGGGAGTTTATGCCCCTCCAATAGAGACTTGAGTGATGTTGATTGGCATCAGTCTGGCATGCATTATCAGAATTAACATTCATTTCAGATTGATGTGTTGTTGCTGCTACTCAATATTTTTCTTTGATGTTTATGTCATATTTTTGGCATTGATGTCAAAGGGGGAGAGATATTTATGTGAAAAATAGAGCTTAACAAGGATATCATTCACAGGGGGAGTTTGATATGTTGGTTCAAAACTTCATTGTCATATCATTTTGGGGAGATTGTTGGATCTCTTCCATTGGGGGAGACTTATTTGGCATTTCTTGGCACTTGGATGTTTTTCACATCTAGTGTTGCCATCAATGCCAAAGGGGGAGATTGTTGGAAATTTGGAGGAATTGATTATGTGTGTTGGCATTTGCATGAAGATTGCATTAATGATATATTATGATGTCAATTAAACTAGTATTCATATTGTTATTGATATTGTTATTGATATTGTTGGTATTTTTGATATTGTCTTATAACTGGTAGGAAGAGCTTTGTGAAGGTTATTGTAAACCGGTATGTAAGTTTGTGGGTTGAACTGGTAACCGGAGTAAAAGGTGAAACCCTTTCTATGTTATGTAACTGGTAAACCCTACCATTTGTTTTTGTTAAACCCTAACCGATTAAGGTTGTTGAATTGGTTATGTTGGTTTATGATCTGATATTGAGCGGTAATGATGGTGACTATAGAAGTTGAGAAACACAACACCACATGAGCCTAAAGATCTTCTGCAAGCTAAAATAGTTTGTCACAAGGAGAAGCAATGAAGCAAAACAATCTGAAGAACAAAACACAGGAAAACATGCTCAAAGAGGAGAGCTCAATATTCACCAAAAATGTGTAATGACATAATGATAAAAAGAAAAGAAAAATAACCTCTAATAGGTCAAGAAACCCTAAAAGGGAAAACCTAGGCTTGCACATAATAATTAATAAAAGAATTAATTATTATGCACCTAATGTTAGCTTAAGTGTAAAAAGATAATAGGGAACTTAAAGAATTAAACAAATATTGTTTAATTAATAAGTAAATACCCAATTACTCTAACACCCCCCCTTAAGCTAGACTTAGGGAGAAGCTAAAACCTAGAACAACTACTAAAAGCAAGAAAGATGGGTCCCAGCAACAAGGCCTGATCAGGTACCCAAATACAATGAAATCTCTATGAAACGGAGACAAAGGAGAAAACCCAGTGGGAAAAAAACTCCTCTCCAAAAAGAGATAAAAGAACACACTGAAATAAGAAGAAGGAAGGAAGGCCTCATAAAGACCCCCCAAGGACAACTTCCTTGACCCCAAGCATAGAGCGCAACTGAAGATAGCGCGGCAATGCAAAAGGTTTCGTGAAGATGTCTGCAACCTGCTCGGTAGTGGGAATGTACTCCAGAATGAGAACACCATCCTGAATCAACTAGCGGATGAAATGCATGTGAAGCTCAATGTGCTTCATCCACTGATGCTCTACTGGGTTGCGGGAAATATGAATAGCACTCTAATTGTCACACTAAAGAACAATGGGACTATCAGGAGGAAAACCAAACTCAGTCATCAACTGTTGAAGCCATAAGATCTCCTGACTAGCAAGCACAACAACACGATACTCAGCCTTTGTAGATGATAATGCATGAGCAATCTGCTTCTTGCAAGACCATGTGATAGGACTAGAGCCAATATGAAAAAAAAACCAGAAGTAGACTTCCGATCAGTGACATCACCAGCCCAATCTAAGTCAGTGTAGCCAACAATGTGAGGGTCCCCTGATGTATAGTGAATGCCATGAGAACTAGAGCCCTGAATGTACCGTAAAATACGTTTAGCTGCTTGCTAATGACTCTCATGAGGATCATGGGAGAATTGAGAGACAAGGCCAACCGCAAAGGAAACATTAGGACGGGTGTGAGTCAGGTACAACAATCTGCCAACCAACTGCCTGTAAAGTGTAGAATCTACTGAAGGGGTGGGGCAAGTGGTGGTCAAAACCACCCCTGACTGAAATGGAGTGGGATCAGGCTTGAAATCAAGCATGCCAAAGCACCGAAGCATGTCAAGAGCATACTTCTGTTGGTAAATGTAGATCTCATCAAAAGACTGAATCACCTGAAGACCAAGGAAATAGTGTAGAAGACTAAGATCTGTCATCTCAAACTGGTCCATCAAGGCTCGCTGAGTATGCTGAATCATAGAGGATGAGCTGCCGGTGATGAAGAGATCATCAACATATAGCACAAGAATCAGAATCTCACCCTCAAGAAGCTGAATGTACACTGTGTGATCAGAATGATTGTGGGTGAACCCAGTGGAGATCAAGAAAGAATCCATCTTCTCATACCAAGCCCAAGGGGCCTATTTGAGACCATACAATGAACACCGAAGTCTACAAATGAAAGAACTGTCCTGCACAAATCCCTGAGGCTGCTCCATGTAGATTTCCTCCTGTAAATCCCCATGCAAGAAGGCACCCTTCACATCTATTTGAAAAATAGACCAACCCCAAGAAGTTGCAAGAGATAGTACAAAGCGAATGGAGTTCATCTTGGCGACAAGGGCAAAGGTCTCGAGGTAATCAATACCCTCAACCTGTGAGAAACCCTTCACAACAAGACATGCTTTGTACTTATCGATGGAACCATCAGCAGCATACTTGGTGCGATACAACCAGTGGCACCTAACCATCTTTCTGCCCTTAGGAAGAGGACAGAGATCTCAAGTATGATTCCTCATCAAAGAAGAATACTCCTCCTCCATAGCAAAATCCCACTCAGGGTGACTGGTAGCCTCTGAAAACTTCTGAGGATGATCTAAAATAGCATGACTCAAAAGACTAGAACCCACAGTATGAGAATGGGTCTGACGAGTATCTGAAGGATCACCGGCTAAAGGACCTGCCGCCTCAACAGTAAAGTGAGCCCACTTGGGCATCTGAGGTGGAGCAGGTGGAGGTGGGGATGGTGGATCATCAACACCATCATCAGAATCATCCTCAAAAAGATCCTGAAGAGATGCAGTGGAAGGAGTAGGCAGAGGAGTAGACACTGTAGTCGGGGTATCCACTGTGGGAAGGCGCTCATCAAACTGAACATCCTGTCGAAATAGGACCTCTCTGGAATCAGGATCAAACAACTTGTACGCCTTAACATCCTCATAGTAGCCAACAAAAATGAGAGGTTGGCTCTTCCACTCCATGGCTTTCCTTTGAGCATCAGGAATAAAAGCCCATGCCTCACTGCCAAACACTCGGAAAAAAGAAACATCGGGCTTGTTATGAGACCAAGCCTCCTCAGGAGTCATATGTTGAATAGCCTTGTGAGGCATCTGATTCTGAATATAGTTGGCACAATTGACTGCCTCAGCCCAAAAAGACGAATCCATGGACCTAGAATGAATCATACAATTCACCATCTCCTGTAAAGTTTTGTTATTGCGCTCAGCAACACCATTCTGCTGAGGGGTGTAGGGAACAGTAAACTGATGTTACAAACCATGCTCAGTGCAAAAATCTCTGAAGGCCTTATTCACATACTCCCCCCATTATCTGTATGTATCCATCGAATAGAACAACCTGACTGCTTCTCAACAAATGTCTTGAAGATTCGAAATGAATCAAAGACATGAGACTTGTACTTAAGAAAGTACACCCATGTGCGTCTGGAGAATTCATCAATAAAAGTGAGCACATACTTGGCCCTAGAAAAAGGAGTGGGAAATGACATGAGATCACTGTGAATCAACTCCAAGGGTGCCAAAGCATGAGGGGCTCTTCCCTTCAGAAAGGGATCTCTGTGATGCTTGCCAAGCACACAACCATGACAAACACCATCAGTGCAGAAAATCTATGGGAGCCCAAGAACAAGTGCCTATGTACTCATCTGTTGAAGATATCTGTAATTGACATGGCCCAAGCGCTCATGCCAAATGTTACTCACTGAATTTGCATGTGCTATAAGAGACGAACCAACACCCATGGAGGGCTCAAATCCATCAAATCTGTACAGATGAGAAGCAGTATCAACACTCCCAGTAGAAACAACTAAGTCAGAATCATGGAGGTCCCGAATAACCACATCATGTGGTGAGAACTCAACTGTCTTACTAGAGCCAGAGTGGAAAATCTGATAAATGGACAGGAGGTTCATCAAGATATCAAGAACAACCTGAACATCCTGCAGAGTACCCCCATCCAATGAGACAAAACCTGAACCCAAGACTAAAAACTAAACTGAGTCACCCACTGCAATCTGTGAAGTACCACAAGAGGCAAGAGAAGTAACCAACTATTGAGTGTGAGTCATATGGTGAGAAGCACCAGAATCTAGTATCCATGTGGACCCATAAGTTGAAGCTCGAGCAGTAAGAGCATTACCTTTCCCCGTGGAAGGAGAAGATGCCTGAGGTGAGGAGATGCGATGCTACTGCATGGCTTCCTCTAAATCCTCTAAACGTTTCGAACACATGGAAACGAGATGTCCTTCCTTGCCACAAAAACTACAAGTATCTCCTGATTTATTCTTAGTCTTGGAGGAAGACTCACCAGACTGTGAATATTTCCCATGCTTGGGAGGAAATGGTGGTTTAGATTCAGACTTAGGAGCAGGCTTGGAGGGATTCTCACTACCTGCAGAAGGCTTCTTCAGCTTCGGTTTCTACTTTTGTTTCTCCTTAGAGGACTAAGAAACCAATGCTTTGTTCTTGGATCCAGAAAGCATATCCAGCTGAGAAAGATGAGACTGGTCACGAGACAAATGCTCACAAAAGACATCAAAGGTAGGAATGGTGAAACAAGCACCCAAGCCATCCATGGTGGAGTAGAAAGTAGAGGCAAAAATCTGAAAAATAACCCCGAAGCTTTGAAAGAATCAAATGAATGCACTCTGTGTCTGTCTTGATCTTGCCACATCCCTGAAGAACAGATCGGGTAGTCTTGAACTTGTTCAAAAAATCCTCAATGGTGGGAAAGGAATCAGGGGACAAAGAAACCAACTCTGCCTCAATCTATAATGCCTAAATCTCATTAACCCTCCCAAAGAGAGAATCAAACTTCAACCACATAGCCCGAGGAGTGAGCAACTCATCAAGGTGAAACAAAAGACTATCGGACATGCAAGGAGAGCAAACCCATGGCCTCATCCATCTTGTTCCTGTACTGAAGAAGCTCATAAGGATGCTGCAATATAGGCTGAACCTCATCCAAACAAGACCACAACCCTTGTGCCCTGAGAAGCCTTGTGATGCGGGGCTTCCAGGTGTGATAGTTGTGTGAAGACAACAACTCAACTAAAGGATCTACCAAGAAAACAAAACTTTGTACCTGCACCTGCACCTTCTTGTTGATTTTTTTTATTATGTGATCTTTCAGAATAGATAGAAGATGTTGAAGGGTTTGTTTGTTTTGAGAGTTTTGGTGTTCTGGATTTCTGATATAAATGATAGAAAGCAAGAAAAAACACCCCACCACAATAGATAAACCCAAACCCTAGTACATACTGATGAGAAGGAAGTAGTGCATAAGCAAAAAAATTTCAAACTAACATCTCATGTACTTGATGAAAATTATGAGAAAAAATATCACAAATCTAAATAGAGCATGTTGAGAGCTTTCCAATGCCTATTCGTTTTCGAAAAACGGAGTCTGTTTGCCCATTCTACGGCCCTAGAAGTGCAGAAAGGAAGCCCAACTTTGACTAGAAAAAAGTATAGTCAAACAGCAGAGTTGGAAAAAAAATCCAATACCACGACATCCATCTCGAAATCAGCTTTCCGACGCCTATTCAGTTTCCAAAAAATGATGCTAGATGCGAAAGATAGGACCAAAAAACCAACCCCCCCTCAAAAGGCTAGAGGGTGGTGGGCCGGTGGATGAGCCAATAGTGGTGGTGGTCGGGTCGGGCGGCGGTGGAGAAAATCCAAGCGGCGGGGTGGCAGACTGTTCTGGCGGCGGTGACCGGAGGGTCGGCGGGGGTCGACAGGGCGGGGTCGACGAGGGCCGGAGTGCGGCGGGAGCCAAAGGGTGGGCCAACAGGAACTTGCAGACGGGGCCAGTAGGGGGGGCCGGACTAACAGGTCTAGTCATCGTACGGCAACCAGACTGTCTTATCGTCGATACCTGCGAGAAACCCCAATTTCCAAAAAGAAATTTTGATAACCCTTCGTTTTTTTTTTGCCTTTGGGATTTTTTATTTTTTTGATTTAAAAAAAAAAACCGAAAATCCAGCCTGCATGTCGTAAAAAGGCAAAAAAAATTGAATTGTTTTTTCTTGATTTGTGTGTCAGAGCCGTACAACATGGTTTTGGAGAAAACAATCACCTAGATGCTCAGGAGTGAAAAATAGACAAATTTTATATGACTATAGGAGTTTTTGGGCCTTCTGAGCACAATGGTGAGGTTCGTTTAGGCCCAAAGTGCTAAAAAAAAAAGGCCTATCCCTAAGCATACAAAAAAAAGCCTGAAACCCTAGACCTACTTCCAATGCAAAAATTCTCAAAAACAGGAACGGATACCTGCAGATCTGAGCTCTAATATCATGTAGAAGTTGAGAAACACAACACCACAGGAGCCTAAAGATCTTCTGCAAGATAAAACAATCTGTCACAAGGAGAAGCAATGAAGCAAAACAATCTGAAGAACAAAACAAAGGAAAATTTGCTCAAAAGAGGAGAGCTCAATATTCACCAAAAATGTGTAATGACATAATGATACAAAGAAAAGAAAAATAACCTCTAATAGGTCAAGAAACCCTAAAAGGGAAAACCTAGGCTTGCACATAATAATTAATAAAAGAATTAATTATTATGCACCTAATGTTAGCTTAAGTGTAAAAAGATAACAGGGAACTTAAAGAATTAAACAAATATTGTTTAATTAATCAGGTAAATACCCAATTACTCTAACAGTGACATGTAAGATCATTGTATGAAGACTAGTTCAAAGTGTTTTGGCGCGATTATTTGTCTAGGGAATGAGAAAAGTGTATTGCATCTAATGCAAAGCATGTGATGAGTTACTGAGCCCGATGAAGCGGTAATCAAGGAGCGGTTGAGGTTTTCTTGATTAATGTGTTGAGATTGCTATGGAATCCAACGGTCATGCTTGTACCGACTTGTTTGTAATCTCGATGAGAAGATTAGATCTTTGTTATGTTACTGACCTAATTTATTTGTATTTAAGGTCGATGAAGTTGTTTTTATTTGGTGTTGGCAAGAGTTGGCTGAAATCAGTTGAGTGTGTGGTTGTCGAACCGGAGAATGAGTCTGCAGTTTTAGTAAAGGCAGATAGAAGCTTAAATAGATCTGATCAAGCAAATGTAGTGCTATTCAAACATATCAAGAAACTTCTGTTGTTTTCTAACAATTACAATAGAATTGAAATCCCCTAACCGGGTAAGCTCTAACAAGCTTGGTTACTTATTAAATCCTCTAACAAGGTGGTCCATTAGATTGGATTCTCAAATCATCTACCGAGGTTACTCCTTACAGGGCATTTGCTTCTAATAAGGAATTTGTAGTCAATCCCTTAACTGGGTGATTCCTAACATGATCAGTTCTTAACATGATTTTTTGTAAAGCTTTAACAAGCTAGGCTCCTAACAGGGCGAACATCAAAAGAGTTCAAATATTTTCTTGTGAGTCCCATCTCACCGTGGTTTTTACCTATTTGGGTTTTCCATGTATAAATACTTGTGTCATGTGGTGAATGTTTTTGTGGTTATGATCTTATGATTGATTTGATTAACTACTTAATTATTATAATAAGTCATGATAACTAGAAGCATTGAGAAATGAAGCATTTGGATGTTTACAAGTTGAATGTTGTTTACTGTTAAGTTGTTTTAACAGTCAACCGGTATTCTTATGAGTATTGATCTTGAAAGTGGTGTTGGTGTGGCTTCTAGAAGGTTATCAGGATGTTGGTGGTTATCATGTTCATGTTCAAGTTGATCGGTGGTGTTGCAGTTAGCACCAGACCTATCTTGGTGTTATTTTGCTAGGTTATGGATCTGTTTATGTAACATGTTGATTGATTCTCCCAATGCGTTACCAGTTGGATTTATTCTTTGGTTTATGTTGTTTTGGTCTTAGGCCGACTTGGTTTATCATTGGTTTGTGGAATTATGTAACAGATTTATTTTATTATATTTTAGGTGGTCGACCTAATTGTTTAGGTCTCGGGTTGGTATAACTATGATGTAAGATCTCTTTGTAGATCATGGCATGACATGTGATTAAGGTTATGGGATTATCTATGTGTGAATAAAGTTGTAACCATATGCAGAGGTTTTGGTCGATCATAGGTGATCAAATTGGGTTTCTGTAAGAGGTTTAAGACCTCTGGTATTGAGCTTAACCAGAACTGTACTCAGGCATAGGAGATGCTATTCTTGCAATTCATTCATCTTTCCAGATTGTAGTCTGGATTTCTTTGTAGTCAATGAGGCTCCTTTTGTGATGAGCAGTGTGCTCTAGGTTGTTGGCTTTCCTCCTTGTGCAGGCCCCTCTTATTGTTATCACATACTTGTTGCAAAAGTATTATCTGATAGTGGGTAGGCTTCCCACCGTGGTTTTTCCCTTTACCAGGTTTTCCATGCACAAATCATGGTGTTATGTGTTATGGATGGTTGGTAATTATTTTGTGATTTATGTTTGTGCTTAATTGTTATATATGCTATTCCGATATTTGGTTTATGCATTTCGATAGAAGGTTTTGTGTGCTTAAAGTTTTATAATCTGTTGACAACTGATTCACCCCCTCCCTCTTAGTTGTCCACCGATTATCCTAACATAAATATCTAGGTTTATTCCCATTTATGGAATATCCTTAACCCTAGTATTAACCAAATCAATCACTCCTATGTGCTATAGATACATAGAGATTAGCTCTATCTTAGCTATTACATGCATAATGTATACCTAATCATAATGATTATTGAGTTTCTATCAACTCAAGAATTCATATTCTATAAGTATCTCAATCATTGCTTTAATAAATCATAATTAATCACATACATGAATATAATCAAAAGATTACAAATTTTCATCACTCAAGAATACATTTACACCAAGTAATACAATTCCTATCATAGCTTCTATGCAACAACGTAATCTATATATAGCATATCAATATAAAAAGAGGTAGAATACTCATTCCTGGTTTATAGCTACCATGCATTACCAATTTCTTCCTTCATTGACGCTAGCTTCACAATGTATCCACTAACGTAGACATTCCCAAGCTTTCCCCAATAGAAACTAGCCCACTTCCTAACAACTCTTGAACTATCTTCTTCTCTGAACGAACAACTTAGAAACAAAGAACGATAAGCAATGGAAAATATTCAGGAGATGGATAACTGAGATGGAATTAAAGAAAAATGCAAGAGATGGTATGATCTCTAAGCAATGAGACAAATGAGATGGGATGGAATGGAATAAAATTCTCCACATCCTACTGCAAAATATTCCTCTAATTCTCCCTCACACTAACACTTCTCTTCAACAAATATGAGCTTTAAGAAATGAGACTAACTAAATGGAATTGAGAACGAATGAGTGAATGAATGAGAATGGAAATGGAAAAAAGGGAATGATTCAATAACCTCTAAGCTCACTCATCTATTTATACTAATAATACAAGAAACCTAAGGCTACAATTAAGCTCACAAGGTTGCCACAATTCACATACAAAATGACACCATTATGACTTAGCAACAACTCACTATGACACATAAGAGTCCATAAGAATGATACTACGACTCATCTCTTTACTAAGTCAAATTATGATGACTAAAAACACTTACCTATTCAAATAAAACTCTATCATTAACTCCAATTACAAAATGCAATTAGGTCTATCTATAATTATCATATGCCTAATGACTAGGTCTTCCTTATGTTTAGCATGTCCACTAAATTATTGCTATATTACTAATTCATAATTTCCTATGAATTAATATCTTTTTACACACCTAAATTCCACATTCTATTCCTAGAAAAGTGGTTTGAATAGGTTTGACCGCGATATATAAAAAACATAGGGCTTGTTATTATTAACATCCCGTAAAAATAGGGGGGTCGAAACCTACACATGGCACACATAATAAACTTAGTGCTTCCCAAATATTAAGTGCTCCTTTGATTTCTAACAACTCCTAGAAAATACTGCACCCAGGTGGTGTTAAGGGTGGCAGATTCTGTACATACACTCGCATTATAATGGGGTGTACATGACAATATTAATTACCTAGCACTTTCCAAGGCTAAGCGCTCAACACTTTTTAATACCACTCCCCTTGTGGGGTGGTGGTATCCTTCCATACTCTCCTATGTATTCAAAAAGGTGGCATGCATATTGACCATTCTTCACTCACCACTATGTGGTGTTTGATCGACCCATATGTGGTATAAATATACGGCCTGATAAAATATATAAATATTTATTTATATACTTATTAATATATGTGTATATATGGAGGATGTCCTCGCTGCGCAACAGTATGTTGTGATCCTTGTTGATAGGGAGGTTTCATGTTCAAACCCTTGCAGGGACTATGCACATTGAATCAGAAAGCACGCTTGTTTCGGTACGTTTGGTGGCTCCCCCTGGTGATTGGTACCCACGTTGCGGTTGGTGTTGATGCCTCTTCATTCGAGATGTTTGGAGAGATAACGCGTATGGAGTGATAAGGAGAGATAGACTTAACAAATATATGTAAGTGTGGCATTCACATCATTGAGGAGGTGTTAATATCTCATCATGTAATCCCTCGGGGAGGGGGTCCCCCTTTGTGACCCCCACTGGTTCATAGCTCCAATTAAAAGCGTTCTTAATAAATAAAAATCACAACATTACCGATCAAAAAAAAAAAGTGTATGTATATATATAATATTATATATATACATATATTAATATGTGTATATATATATGCCAAATAAACAAGTATTAAATCAGAACAATTGAACATTATATGTGTGTGTGTGTGTGTGTGTGTGTGTGTGTGTGTGTGTGTGTGTGTGTGTGTGTGTGTGCATACATTGATATATATTTAAATATATTTATAATGTTCAATTGTTCTGATTTAATAAAGACTAAAATCTATCATAAAGATTTAATCCATCATTCCTTACAAGGATACACAAACCAAGACATATTGACACTTCCCTAATCATAACCTACTCGACAAAAGGAATATTATAGCTACCCAACTATTCTAACTTAATTGACCAACTAGGTGGTGAGTGTGTGATAGCTCAATAAGGCACATATGTAAGATTACTGAACCAAATCTCTCTTGAATGATAATCTTCCTCCCCTCCGAAGGATCATGCTTTTCTTGCATCCAACTCAATACATTTACAACAGTAGTTAGTTGTTATTAAAACATCATATATTCTATCTTTAAATATTCAAAATATAAGAATTATTGCACATTCATTCATCCAATTTCCAAATATATTCGAAGCATATTCATGTGCTTTCGGTATTTTAACCAAAACAAGTAACAATAAATAGTAATGTTAAAATGGGGTGTAACAACAAAGTATTTGATTGAGCAACCTCTCATCGCTCACCCAAATTATAAGGATTTTAATGACATAGTTGAAGGCTTATTTGACCATTTTATCTCAAACTACCTATTGAATGAAAATTATTGGAAGAAGCTTTAGATGTGTTGATACAATCAAGATCACTTGCTCCAAAAAAAATTTCTTCTCCAACAAGATCTTCAAAGGATCGAGCTCCCTCTGTTTCCTAGTGTGGATTTCTTCTTTTGGGAAAAGAGTCCTAAGGGAAAATTTTCTATCAATTTTGCTTACAAATTATTGTGAAAGGGTGACATACCATAGTTCTATTTGGAGGAGAGTCTAGAGAAATCAACTTCTTCCCAAAATTAACTTTTTCTAGTTGACAATTATGCATAACAAAATTTTAACATACAACAATCTCATCAAGCATGACTTCCAGTTATCAAATATATGTGTCCTTTGAATAATAGACAAAGAAATGGTCCCCAACATTATGTTATATTGCTCTTTTTCTCACAAAATTTGGGGCTATGTGTTGTAGAAGCTCTAGATCAACTAGTCCGTGAATAATGCACTTCCTACCCTAATGGATGATTGGGTAAGTCCCTTCCATCACCATCTCATTGAAGAATTGTTGGTGTAGTCATGACATGAGAGTCCTCAAAGAGAACAGTCTGGACCATGCAACAAGAGTTACACAACAAAAACAACACAATCATGATGGAGACAATGCATAATAGACTTTATTATATCATAAAAATCAATTACAAATTGTTGGCAACATGCGGGCTTACAAGATTTGACACACAAGCTTGATTACATACATGCTCAAATACAATATCCGGCTCAAGCAATACTGCGAGCCAACTCCAGACCTCCTAACCTTCTGATTTATGTTCTATGTTCTCAAAAATGGTTTCTAAATGCTTAATTACATTGATTTATATGATTAAGAATGATCCGCGTCAACCCAAGATGAAACAAATGTCGAAGAACAAGATGCAACATGTAAAATGACAAGGTTGGCCACCACCAAAGAGATCCTTTCAAAAAATCCATAGAATGAAGTGCAGACCTAAGGGAAGGTCAGCCACATGCCAAGGAATGTTGGAAACAACAAACTGAAGCTCCACAAGCTACGAAAGAGATCCGCTAGATTCACCAATAGCAAATAGGTCCAAGCGGTTTCGGTGTTCCAAGCCATAAAATTGTCTCTGATTTTGGAAGCGATAACTTGTCAAAAAAAGATCCAAATGTCTTGCAGACTTAGGATAAGGTAGATGAACATGTCCATGAACAAAATCCAGCTCCGCAAGATCCAGTGAGCAAATGTAAAGAAACACAGAAAGAAATGTTGAAACTACAAAACAGGAAACAAACTAAAAAGAAAATGTTTTTGGTTGATGCAAGATTGCCAAGAACCAGGGATGCTTCTGCATCAATTGTGGAGACAAATTCCTCCACATCTTTGTTGATGTCTTTGGAAGGAAATAAATAATCATATTTTTAGGGACACGCAAAAAATCTTGAAGGAGGTTTTGTATGATGTCTCTAAGCTCCTTCTGGATAACATATTTGTTTTTCACTAGTCCTATCTAGATTTCCCCCTCATCCATGAAGCTCGTAAGGTTGAATATTGTAATAAGGCTTACCTCTGAAATATAATTTTGACAACACTAAGAAGATTTTAAGGCTGGATACTAGATGGTTGCCACCCCCTATTGGTTGGTTCAATCTTAATTTTGATGGTGTGGATAGAGTAACTTGTGCATTGCAAGTGGAGAGATGGTGAGAATCCTCCTTGAGAGAAATTGTGGTTGGTTATGTGAGAGGCCATACTGTTAACACTAATGATTTGGTGGAGGGTGTAACTCTTCTTTGGGGTGTTAGGATTTCCCTATTCAATGGTATTAGAAAGCTTCTCATTAAAGGGGACTCAAAATTTATTATTGATATGGTTAAAGGTTCTATCCACATGGGTTGGGTTTTGGAAGACATCATTAATGACATCCAAAAACTCCTCTTGGGCCTAGACCAGTTTGAGATAAAACACACGTGAAGAGAATGTAATGGGGTTGTTGATTTTATGAATAGCTTGAGGATAGTTCAAGGTTCCTTTAGGTGTTAATTAAGCTTCACATACTTCCTTGAACATATCAAGATAATCCTTTCTTCAAAGTGGCAATTCCCCCTCTTTGATAATGATTATTAATGGCGTTGGTGGTTGACATGCTTGGCACCTTCCCCTTATCAATTTTTCAGTGTCCACAGGCAGTTGGGGTGGCCTAATTTAAACCTATATCAGTTAGTTTTTGAATGTTGGATTAGTTAATGCACGACTTGGATGGTGACTCAGGCTTGGGTTTTGTAATGATGACTGGGATGCACTATTGTTTTGTATCGTGGGTCCTACTGCTGATGTGGGCTTCCTATCCCTACCTTGACAATGTGGTGCCCGATCAAACTTGGGATTTATTATACAAGTTGTCTCATCTTTGTAATGATGACCCTTGTACTTCCTATATCCATGTCAGGATTCTTACCATTAATGATCTT
Organism: Cryptomeria japonica; assembly: GCF_030272615.1. Lineage (NCBI taxonomy): Eukaryota > Viridiplantae > Streptophyta > Pinopsida > Cupressales > Cupressaceae > Cryptomeria > Cryptomeria japonica. Next base: position 472,975,677 of record NC_081405.1, read on the forward strand.
TCATTCTAAAAATTGTTTTTCCCTAATGATGTCTTGATTTTGATGATTGGTGCAAGGATTTTTCCCCTCCATTTCACAATTTGTACTACTTTCTTTTGGTGGAATGGTTGGAGATTAATTGGGATGGTTCCTAGTAATAATTCTTATTTCTACAACACACATCTTATTTTATTAATTTCTTTCTAGTTGTCTTTTTCATATGCTCTCAACTTTCCGGTGTTCTAATATTTTTGAGTATTGAGTGGGATTAGCTAAGTTTTTTTTGGGTGGTTGGTTAAGAAAGAGAGGCGATAGAGTTATAATTGAATGTATCTCTTATGAGGAATTCAATGAAGATGCCACTATTTAGAATTGAACCTAGCTCAAGGACTTCAATGCAGATGCCACTATCTGGCATATACATCTAGTAAAGGACTTGGGTTTTCCGTTTCTTGGAATGACTTAAATGACATAATGAAAGTTTTTTTATTTAGTTTGTTTGTTCTTGTGATAACTCAAGGGTGATAGTTAGAGGAATTTCTTTTGAAATTAATGAAGATGTCATCACGTAGGCAACAAGGTTAAACAGTAGAGGAAGGAAATAGAAAATACATAGTAGAATGGCTGATAACGAAAGCTTGAAATCCCTATTTTTTAAAGAAGATGAAAACCCCATCAAGCTCTACATTGAGTTTAACAAAGAGGATTTGCCAAAGCCATGGGACAAGGTATGCTTGATGCTCATGAAAATTGTTCACACTTGAAGGGAGGTTTAATTGTTGTTACTTTTATCATTTCCCCTCCTTAACCATTTTCGCCATGACTCCTTGATTACCTTTCCCTTTTACCTCCTAACCTCTTTATAAAAGTTGCACCAATAATGCCTTGGAATTGACCTAAACAAAACCTAATAATATCCCCATCCCTCTTCACCAAGGGCTAATATTTTGCCTCTACAACTTCTATCTTTCTCTTTGTCACCCAAAATAAATTTAAGTAATTTTTATTGAAGACCCCTACAATATGACTCCCCTCCAACTACTACAATATTGGATACCCCAAGTAACTCCAAAGGTAAAAATAAGCTCATCTATTACTTAGGATTTACTTAGGACTCCACCTCTACTAGTAAATTGTTCTGTAAATATCCCTCCCCATAGGCCACTTCTAGTTCCAATAGTCTTCGTAGTTCCCATGGTAGTTAATCCACCCCCAAAACTCCCCACACCAATAATAGTTTGGTGGCTCAAGATCTCAATGAACTTAAACACAACCCTTCTCCTCAATAACTATGTAAAAGGGGCCAATCCAGGACACATAAAACACCTCTTGCTAAGAAATTGAAGAAAGTTTCCATCTAACCTCTTATCGAGGAAATTAATCATGAGGGTGAGAATAAGAAGGAAATCAGAAGGAGGATATGATGGATGTCATTGGTACACATACTAGAACGTCTAATAAGCTTGCAAGTTGAACTAAGACTAATGACAAGGAGGTTGTGGCCAATGACTTGGTTAATGAAGGGAATTCTATTAATAAGGGGGACAATGAAGAAACTGGTGATGTTAGGAAAAGATCAAAAAATAACATTGACAACCAGTCTAAGGGAACCGATATACATGACTCTAACAACATAGAGACAACTTTAGAGGACCTTCTTGGAGATACCCACACTTGTACTAAATGCAAAACTATCAGAGCACAAATCTTCATTCTTAAGGCCCAAAATTTATGGAACTAGATAAGAAGATGGTGAGCATTTCAAAATTCAACACCAAAGTTATGCATACACAACCACCATACTTTTTATGTTGTAGGAAATGGAGGTGAACAAAGATGATGATATAGAAGGGAACCATAAAGATTTTTATAAGTTCCTCATTGAAAACTGTGGCCAATTCTTTGGCTAGCCCCTTGATGTTTGTATTTTGTTGTTTTTTGAAATATGCCCCCTTAATTTTTTAAATTATTAAACACAACATTCATCACCCATTAACATTAGTAAATATTCATCTTAACCACTTGTGCAGTGGGAGGAAATCATAAACAATGAAAGCATTACACAATGGTGGTTTTGTTGGCATTTGCATGAAGATTACATTGATGATATATTATGTTGTCATTGATATCAATTAACCGGTAATAATGATATTGTTGATATTATTGTTGTAACGATGTTTTGTAACCAGTAGGAAGAGCTAGTGAAGGAATCAGTAACCGGTAGGAAGAGTTTGTGGAGTGAACAGGTATTGTTATATATTGGAGAGTTGAATCGGTAAACCCTACCTGTTGTTTGTTAAACCCTAACCAATTAAGTTTTATGAATTGGTTATATTGGTTTATGATCTGATGATGAGAGGTAATGATAATGCCACATATGATCATTGTATGAAGAGAGTTTCAAAGTGATTTTGATGCGTTGATAGAAACGGTTTTTGTCTAGGGAATGAGAAAAGTATATTGCATGTAATGTAAAGCATGTGATGAGTCACTGAGTTTGATGATGCAGTGATCAAGGAGCGGTTGAGGCTTTCTAGATTGATGTGCAAAGATTGCTATGTAATCTAATGGTCATACTTGAACCAACTTGTTTGTAATCTCTATGAGAGAATTAGGTTTTTGTTGTGTTGCCGACCTAATTGATTTGTTTATAAGGTCGATGAGTTGTTTATTTTTAGAGTTGGCAAAGTTTTAGTTGAGTGTGTGGTTGCCGAACCAGATTATGTATCTATAGTTTGAGTAAAGGCAGATAGGAGCATGAAAAGGATCTGAACCAACATGTGTAGTGCTATTCAAATAGATTAGCAAACTCCTGTTGTTTTCTAACAATTGCAGCAGAGTGAAATCCCCTAACCGAGTAAACTCTAACAAGCTTGGTGCTATTAAAATCCTCTAACAAGGTGATCCATTAGCTTGGATTTCAAATCCTCTACCGAGGTTACTCCTTACCAGGTATTGCTTCTAACAAGGCATTTGTAGTCAATCCCTTAATTGGGCAGTCCTTAACAAGATCTGTTCTTAACATGACTTTTGTAAAAGCTTTAATAGACTTGGCTCCTAATAGGGTGAACTTCAGAAGAGTTTAGATAGTTATCTTGTGAGTCTCATCTCACCGTGGTTTTTCCCATTTGGGTTTTCTACATCAAAAATATTGTGTCAAGTGATGAATGTTTTTGTGGTTATGATCTTATGGTTGATTTGCTTAACTACTTAATCTACTTTGATAAGTCATGATAACCAAAAGCATTGTGAAATGAAGTTTTACTTATGTCAGTAAAAGCATTTTGATGTTTTTGAGTTTGAAGTTGTTTACTGTTAGTTTGTTGTAACAGTCAACCAGTTTATCTTGAGGGTTTTTATCTTGACAGTGATATTGCAATGATAGTTCTAAGTTTACTTTGAGAGATTGATTTTGAGGTTGGTGAAGTTTGTATCAGTTTTTATATCTACTGATTCACCCCCCCCCCTCTCATTAGTCGACTAGATTCTTATTCTTTCATCATACCATCAGAATTGACCAACCACTTCTATTGATTTAGTGGGGGATTACCAAAATATGAAAAGCTTAACAACCCAAAACTTGGCAGTATAACCAACCACTTCCACTTATCTAGTTGGAATTACAAGATTACTGAAAACTTAACAATCAAACTTGGCGGTATGACTAGCCACTTCACCTTTTTAGCGGGGAATACAAGTGAACTAAAAACTTGAAAATCACAAGACTTGGCAGTATAACCAACCACTTCTACTTGCTCAGTGGGATGAAGCTAACTTCCAAAAATGAGAACCAAAGGTTTTTTAGTACTACTAAACAAGTTATTACATAATCTAACTTTGAAGATAAATGATAATTGGAATCAAAAGATCAAAGACCATGTTACCAGCCCTAAAGTATGAAGAATGAATTTTGATTTTTTAGAAAAACCAAACGTTGTAGAATCACTAAAATGAACACAACTCCCTCATGAAACCTCCAAATGAGCTCAATTTGAATGCAAATGAAGTATGAGAGCTAGGTGACCAAGGTAGGACAGGAAACTCGACACCAAATAGAGTAATAGCAAGGGCATACATTCCAATGTTGAAAATGGGGCTAGGGTGATCAACAACAAGTTCAATTTGAAACCATAAATATATCTCTCCACCAAAATCCACCAAAGTATGAGCAAATAGGCGCCTAGAGCATATGAGAAATTTGAGCTCGTAACCACATAAATCAGATAACAACTCCAACCAGGATGAATAGAAACATACTTCAGCTATAGGGTTTATTTTGCACCATAAAGAATACACCAACCTTCTCTGAAATCCACTGGAAATCTCTATATGAAATTCCTCAGATAGCTAGGAGTTGTCTTTCAAACTTGAAACTATGATAAAGCTAGGAGGGCACTCAACCTCGAAGCCAAGATTCTACAAACATTTTGGTAGCACTTCATTATCAAATTCTAGCATAACCAAATGAAGGAGAGAAGCGTCTTATTTATAGACTTGAGACCCAATAAATTCAAACTTATTTTCCCTCCAACTTGGGCACCACACTTAGGTAAATAAAAATAACTTCATTGATTTACCACGTACCCCCCATCCTTGGCGTCAAATTTGAGCTACCTTCCCAGTCCAAGCTTGGATGCCACATACATGAATTATTTAATTTTTGCAATGAGGTCAATGAAAATTTTGCCCAAAAAGCCTTATGAAAAAATATTAATAAATAACCTTAGTCATCTTAAAATTCTCGGAGAAATAATGTTGAATTGAATTGCGAGAGAAGAACCATTAGATTGCCAAAAATAGGATTACTAAAACTAGTATCAACTAAATTAGCATACTGCTAAAAATAGTAGGTGATCCCAAACTTCATTAGAACACATTCTAAGCAGTCACCTTGACTTACTAAAAATAGTAAGTCCATAAATCATCTTCAAAGAATTTGCATGTCGAACCACGCTGGAGCTCTCATAAAAACCAAAAAAAACCCTATAAAGCAAACAGTTGTCACAATTTACTAAAAACAGTAAATTCAGAAACCTTCTCTGATTGGAATGCATGTTATACCATCCTGAAGCTCATGAAAAACCCAGAAAGAATCTAGAGAGAAAATTACAAAACTCCTGCAAACACCCATCTAAAATCCACCCGGAAAGAAATATCCTTTGATGGAATTGCATGCCATACCACTCTAAAGCTCTTGGGAAACCCAAAAAAACCTAGGAGGTAAACTTCCAAACTCCTGCAAACACCCCTCTGAAAACCATCCTGAAAATAAAAACCCTAATTTAGTCTTTGGTTAGCTTACTGGTTTCCAAAATAGGCTAAGACTCCATCCATCAATCTAGAACTAAGAAGGGGACATTACATTTTTTGACGTTTTTGTTTAAGACTCTACTATCCTATTGGTTTTTTTTGATATTCTATAATATTGTTATTAAGACTTCTGTGTATTGTTAGTGTGTTGCTAATGGGTCGTTGACTTGAATAGTTGCCTACAAGCTTTTTTGTTTAAAGGGCCAACGCCCTAGTATTGTTACTCTTATATATGAAAAACATACGGAGATCATATGTTACATGATAATTAGGATACATTATTAAAATTGGATATTAATAACTATTTTAAAATATATTCTATTTCCTTTTACAGAATTAACCTACTAAGATGTTACCATATTATAGTGAGTTCAATTACAAACATAGCAATCATACTATAAAATGGCTAAAAATGGAGCCTTTATATCTAACAACACTTTATATAATAAGGTTTAACTTTTTATCAAACTACCTATAAACTTACTTTATAACATTGAAAATTATCACTAGTAAACTAGATTGGGCCAAAAATGTGTTAGCAATGCAATTTTCTTCTATATGGGCAGACAAGCTATATATGAATAGTGAAAATATTGTTTTATCTATATTAGTCAATTGAGTTCTACATGAGAAGAAAAAACAAAAAATGTCTATTTGGGTGAATAAGTTCTATACGAACAACAAAATCAATAGATATTTGTTTAGATGAATTCCTATACGAACAACAAAATTATTATTTATCTATATGGCAGAAGAGTTCAACCCATAGTTTAGTTGCTACTAAGTCTTTATATGGTAAACTTAATGATATCATCATAATAATTTTAAATAGATCAATATCTATGTTTATGGATTTGACTTCTTGATACAACGATAAAATTAATGCAGTTTAATCATTCACTATTCATGCAATCGATTATGCCTATTTGTATATGTGCATGCACATGTGTACACATATACACATATACATATGTTAAATTTGTTTAAAATAATATAGGAATACTAGAGAGTACATATGTGAATGAACCATATATTGAATATTGAAATGAGCTACCTAATACAAATGGAAATGAGCTCTAGTAGCAAGGTAGTAGTCAAATGTGTTCTTAAAAATATTTATGTTCCTTAAAGAAACATAGTCTTTATCCTATGATATATTTTATCTATTTTATATATATATAGAGTATTATACATATAAATTTCATTTTTTTTCTCAAACTAGAAAAATATAAAAAGGAAGTATCCATTTGAGTTGTTAAGAATTACATCGCCCAACTTTCCTTTCCTCTCCTCCTCTTTTTTCTTTTCTAGGATCCTATTCGATCCCCACTGATGAGTCATGCTCCTTTTTCCCTCAATTTTTTCTTATTAATCCCCTTGATGTTTAGTTTCTCCTTTTCCTCTCTTACTACACCACCTTGATGCATGTCATAATTAACTTGATTCGAGTTATTTCCCACTCCTGCTTCAAATTCTCCCCTTCCCTTAAAGCTAAGTGAGAAACCAATGGAGTGACAACAATTAAGAGGAGTTTTAATTATTTGTGTAGGCACTTCGTCATAAAAAGGTTCACTCAATTTATCCATGTGTGCATTTAAGCATTTAAGACATAAATACAATATATGTAGGATTTAGTGGTTAGTTATTATATAACCATTTCAAGTATTACATTCTTATTAAAGATTATTGGAGTTATCGACCTTGAAGTGGATTAGGAGGTTGCCCCATCAACGTGGCTTATTATTATCAATTATTTTCAACATATTTCCTATTATATTCTTCTACTGTGCAAGTTGTTTTATTATAACTTATGAAAGAGAACCGCTAATACCGAGTAAAATTATATATTTTCTCAATGTTTGTGGCTACAATGTTTGATCTTGAGTAAGACAAAGAGCTCATAGAGAAAATCACCACAACCTTGATTACAAGTTAGGTCTTAGGAGGCTTGTATGATGCCCTTATGAAAGTAGTGCATGATGTAAGATTACCACCCTAGATGGGACATTGATAGTAAGTAATAGAGTGTTTTAGGCACAATATAGACCATTCATATCAATATGATAACCAAATAATGAAATTAAAAGGAAGAATAATGCAAGAAGATCATATTTTCTAAAACAATGTAATGTCCCTATTTAGTAAAAACCCTATTTTTCCCCCTAAATCACCATTTCCATGTAAAACAATAAATGGAATAGGATGCATACTTAATTGAGGTCCCACAAAGGGTTAGGAAACCATCTAAATGTATATGCTTAACAATAAAAATCAAAGAAAATTAAGAATAAATTCTCTATACTTAGGGTTAGGAACATTAACTTAACCATGTAGTTATGTCTAATTCCTTATCAGAACTCAATCATAAGAGAGTGGGAGTAAGGAGGAATGATAAGGTGTCGAAGACATCCTCCACCCTAGGCTCAAGAGAAGGGTAAAAGATAGAGCTCCCTTGGCCTCATGGGACCATTAGTCAATTACCATGAGGTGGTCTACCTAGTGAGGTATGCTGTCATCATTCTCCTTGATCATTTCCATCCTTATCGTTCTTCTTGTGATTGAAATTCCCCTCTAAGTCCATTTCTCCCAAATTAACCATGTCTTGTGGTGTTAGGTAGATAATGTAATTGGGTTACTTGACTCTTCCATGTAAGAGCCCTCAAGGTCCTGGATGCCACTTTGATCATTCTAGAACGACCTACTTATGATCCCCTCGCCACCCCTCCATTACATCTCACACCCTTCCTCTACAAGTATATATTTCTAATATGTAAGCATTTAAAGATGTATGTTATACATTTATGATGAATGATGCACATTACATTTAATACATTAGCATGACTAACTAACATAGCTATGATGCATAAGATAATTGATTCAAACTAAGACATGATTAACTCTAATTATTGTTACTATAATCCAACCTAATTTAATAATAACTCTAAACATGTTCAAACTTAATGTTGAGTCAGTAGTGATGGAAGGTAAATTCAAAATATTTACGTTACTTAGAATGTTGACCAATTTCTAATAACAATGATGTTGTGATATGGATTACTTCATGAATAGCATATATATTACCAGTTTGATCTTCCCGATTTGATGCAGATTCCCCTTCCTTTCTCTTGACTGGAATTGTTGTTGTCTTATGAAGTTATCTCTTACTGCCTTTGTGGGTTATTTGGATCAGTTTTCAAATTTCTTATGTTTAATGCTTTTCATCCACCACCATTCGATGGTCTTGACAGAATATGTGTCCACCTTTAAATAGGATGTGAGGAGGTATGCAATGAAAGGAGATGTCTCTTTACACGACCCTTGCCCATAACTCCTCATTTGTACTTTTTTGACTTAACTAATATTAACGACTACTTATCATTTTCATAGATTAAATATATTTCACTTGTTTATTATTATTTTCCTTTCACCAGTTGGGTAACATGGATATATCCACAATTGATTGCCCTCTTAAAATATATTCCTTTAGTTTTGATCAGATGTTTCTACTTGCTAGTTTGATCATGATTATTAATAAAGTCATATTACTAATATTATAGTGTTAAGTATATATTACACTTGATCATGGGAAATATGAAGGTTAGGAACGAGGCATGATAGTTTGTCTGAGATAAAAATTGTGATCTAATTGATAAACAAACTATAGTCTATTCTGATAGGGCTATGACAAACAAGTCTTAAGGTTGAAGGAGACATAAGACATAGCTTAACTCAACAGATCAATATATGAAAGCTTTGGTTTGAGAATGAATAAGAGATATGAACTTATGCTAGTTAAATATATAATTGATTTAAATATAAAACATCTAATGGATACTTGAATAAAGTAGACACCAAATTGATAGAAGATAGATAAAATAATCTATGAATATAGACAAAAAACCAGAAGTTTTTTAATGTAATTCCTTCCACATGTATGAGAATAATAGTCTTTCCAAAATATTGTTAAACAAATGAATATTTTAAGATATATTATAATTTAAAGAAAGCAACCCAAAACTATAATTTACTGATTTAGAAAAATAAAATAAAATAATTCTCAAATAAAATAAAATAACCCTAATTATAATGAAAGCAACCCAAAACTATAATTTACTGATTTATAAAAATAAAATAAAATAATTCTCAAATAAAATAAAATAACCCTGATATAACTTTTCAAATGTATGTCATTCCGCTTGGACTGTTGCATAGCGGAGGCCAAGAAAAGTTTCCAAGAGAAGTCCCTTCGTCCACTGTCCACAAAATCACCCATTTAAGAAACGTTTTCACAGTTTGTGGTTAAAAATAGAACTCACTGCATTTCCTGGTTATCTTGTGGGATGGTGATGGGTATCCGTGAGGTTCTATGGGGAGCTACTCGCGTACTTGGTACGTAATTCATCTCTCCTCTCCTCTACTGATAAGAAGGGATACCAATCACACTAGTTGCCACTTCATACTGCATTGCTATATAACGTATCTGAGACATTTTTAGAGAAACCAGTCACTATTATCAGGAAGATTGAAAATGTCCCATATAAAAATATCACTTCGATCTGTATGATCATTACTGGTTTTTAAATTTCTGTCCTTTGTAGAGTGGCAATCAACAAGTGGCATTCATTCAATACATAAACGTTGCAGCATTTTCTCGCGTGGAGTATCATATTATAGAACTTCAGCAGATATTGTTAAAGATCGACCTATTCTAGTAAGTTGGTACTTTATTTGGGAATGCCCTAGAATTGGGTTCATCGCTCTTTCGAAGTTTTAATCAAATAGTCTACTTTGTTACATAAGTTTTTTCATGCAACATTTTGTATGATTTTGCAGGTTAGGGAGTTTATTCACTCTGCATTATATGATCCTCAATTCGGGTATTTTGCTACAAGACCCGGTGTAGTCGGAGTAATAGAAAATTCTATTCAATTCAATACATTAGAAGGTATGCTGACTGAATTATAATCCTGCCCAAATAGGAGAACTATGCCCTTATATTTGTAGCTGTATCCGTACACTAAACTGCACTACATTGTTCTTTTTAAGTCTAGTTTATTTCATCGCAAAGTTTTATATATATCCTTGACAATTTCTTATTCTTTTCTATCTTTTTTGTTTATAATATTGCAGTTCTGGAGCATATCTCCACCCAATTGTTTGTACATGTTTCTTGAAACGAACTATTTCCAGTTTCGCCTTTGTGACACTCAAATTATTCAATAGCTTAGCCAAAAATAATTATGAAAAGTCAAAAGTAACAAAAGAATTTTTTTTTTTTTTTTGGCCCTGCATACCAGGACAACTATAGCACTTAAAGCAGAAGAGAGCAAAAAACTTAAGCAATATTGGAGTTGGTTGTAGATTTATTACTGAAAAGTGAAAACTTACCACAACTGCATCAAGTAAATTTTATATGAGCAAAGTCATGTTCAAAGCTTACTAAGATCAATAAACAAATGCCGTAATACATGAGAGCAACCTAGTAATAGAAATGGATAACATGGACAACTGATTTGAATGCAGGCGAAATTATATACTATAACAAAAACCCAAAAAGGCACTAGAAAAATAGTCAGAGAGAGAGAGGAGGAAAGAGAAGATGGCTTTACCTAGATAAACTGGATCAAGTTTTTAGAATATTCATGACATTTGAGGTAACAAAGACTCCAATGTACTTGCCAATGATGTACTCAAATAGCATCGTGGTTGTTATACTTAGATTTGGCTTGTACTTTCCAAGGTGAAGAGTCGAAATTATTTCAATACTTGGAAAACCATTGCATCAGCATTTGATTTGGGACACAAGAAATTAAAAAATCTGTGCAATATTGGATTTCCCCAAAATGGTTATGAGGTTTGAGATTGACCAAGTTTAGTTGAGTTTTCGAGGGCTAGTGAGCCAAGTCTAACTGAGTCTAGCTTATTTAAGCCATGCTTTTGCAAATAAGAGGACCTTAACTATTTCTTTGGGATAAGTTGAGTTGGATTTGCCGAGTCATGATGTGTCCTAGCCAAGTCCCATGACTATGGGTAACATTGTAACATTAAAATTTTTAAACCTTTTGATAAAAGATAAATCAAGTGACTATTCTTTGTCTCTATACATCTGAGAAATGCCCTATAAGCACCTCAAAAAATCAGTATTATCTGTTTAAATGCACAATCAATAATGTTGAGTTAAAATAGGAGACTATGCTCTCTTTTTATAAAAGTAGGAGGTGTTCATGAGTTCTTAGTACCCCATGTTTGATCTTGTAAGCAATGTTTCAGAAATGACAAAGAATCTTATATTCTTTGACAAAGCACAGCAGGGAAAATATCTTGAAATTGAACAAAGAAAAAGGCATCAGCATGATCTAATTCAAAATAGAATTTGGTGGATGCAAAGGTACAATGGGCCATCCATCATAGAATGTTGAAGCTATAAAAGAATTTGATGAATGGGCTACCCGAAAATCATTGAGCTACATCAAGTAAATATGACAATCCAAAATGATTAGAGGGAAAAACTTTTATGAAGAGAAGGAAGAGTGGGTCCCAAACGACGCAACATATTTATATGAAGTAGAGGCACAATGGGCATGCTTTACTATACTTATATAGATAGAAATGGCTCTTGGGCGATACATTTTTATTAAATACCAAAATGAAAAGTACAATACATGCGTTGAACAACCCCATATGGTCTACCACATGTAGTAGCTAGCATGCCACAACTACTTATTAGCGTTTAAATTTGCACCCTTGAGTACAACACAAAATGAACCATACTGTAAGGATAAACCTTTTTTTTAATTAGAAGGGGAAGTTCCCTTGGAATAGAAAACAAAATTGAACCCTAGAATTTAAGGAAATGATCTATAGCTATTTGCAATATGTACAAGTTAAATATTGGGGTTATGGAGATTGATTGTGAGCAAACTAAAGAAATTGCCCATGTTTTGATTCTTAGGCAATGGCACAAGGCATATCAACACCTTTTCTCAAGATGAGAAATTTTTAATATCTTTTTTCAAAAGGAAACAACCTAAACAGTTATGAAACTCTTTCTAGCTTGAAGGAGAGACTTAAAAGCACGAGGAAAACACAACTGAGAATTGGATTAACCACAAACAACATTTAGCAAATTAATTGGATGCTATCATATGCAATGGTATGATAATTTCTTTAGTGAAACCTATAATACGAAGTTTGCACTTTGCAAAAAAAGCTATTTAATATGACAAATGAACAAACACAAGATTACACAAGATAATTTAAACAATAATCTAGATAGAAAATAGCTGTAAAAATTACCATTTCATCCAATCTAAGTGCCTAAAACACTTATTTTAATGTTTTTACAAAGTTTTGCATAAGAAATAGTAAAAATGCTAACTAGAACTTATATGCTATGAGTATTTTGCTTGCTCACAAAGTAAGCTTATTATACAATTTTGGTCCACAAATCTAGTACCTAAACAAGGAAATCTTCAAATAGATTTTTGTTAAGGATAACTATAAATAGCCGTTCTAAAAACATATTTCTTAGATTATGATATCTTCTAAAAGTGATGATTATTAAAAGTAGCATGGGCTTAAAATAGCTAGTTTAATTTCTAGCTTGTGGTAGTGATTTTGATGCAGCTTTTCGACTTTGACCATTACATATCCATTGAAGAATGCGTGAAACCATAAAGATTTATCTTGGTGTGTTGAATTTGAATTCGTTCCTTGGAAACTTGTGTGAATTGTTGTTTAGTACAAGGATTTTGTTTGTGAGAAAGCAAACTATTAACCTTTGAAAAACTATGATGAAACTTAAAGAATTTGCTAGTCAACAAGATACCGATAAACTTGCTTCAATGGCATCTTTTTGCAGATTTGGAGCTCTCTGTGTAGAGGGTGTGCTTTTGATCCCTTCTTGCACCTTTTGTTATAATTTGACGTTCACTTTGTCATTTAAGTGTCTTTTCTTTTTGTGCACCCTTTTGGGCCTTCGAGAGCAATTTTCACATATGTTTTTTTTTTCAATTTTTCATTATCCAACCTCCTAGGGGTGTGCTTAAATACTTGGGAGCACTTCCCCATGTTTTTGTTATGGTAAATCGATGTATTAAACAAAGAAGACGAAGGCTCCTTTAATAGATTTACAAAGATGATGTTTCTAAATGAAACAATTGTGAACTGAAGACAGAATAGAAACTTCCTAAGGCAACTAAGATGACCATTAAAGAAACATTACATTATTTTAATACTTTCCCTTAATGGTCATCATTCTAACTACCCTACAAAAGGCATAATCTGCAGGCCTTTTGGTCACAAATGCAAAGAAGGCTGCCCCTTCTCTTTAGAACACTTTGCGACTCTCCCTGGATCTGCAGAATGTTAATGACCACAAACTAGGTATACTGAGTTCAACTTCTAAAACTGAAACCACGAGTTTTAGGAGAAATCGGTAAACTGGTGAGGGAGTCAGACCCAGACCGGCTCCCGCTCTGATACTATGTTATGGTAAATCGATGTATTAAACAAAGGAGACGAAGGCTCCTTAAATAGATTTATAAAGACAATGTTTCTAAATTAAACAATCGTGAACTGAAGACAGAAAAGGAAACTTCCTGGTGCAGGAGCACCTAGTTTTGAGTGCAATTTCTTCATTTTGGTGTGTTTGTTCATAGTTTGGTTTTGGATGGTGAATAAGAGTCCTCTCATAGGTCCTCATATGTTTTGGAAATGCTTTGATAGGTTGAATGTCTATAGGACAATGCATTTGCTCAATTTTGGCTTGAAAGCCATTGTAAGCCTAAAATGGCATAATCTTGCATTTTGATGTAAAATGTCTTGAATAGCCTTGTTTGGCATTGGGACATGTTAAAGTAGTGGTTTTTAGTCATCCTAGATGGTTTGGAGAAGGAAACAAAGCATGTAATGCAAAAATGCACCTTTTGGTAAAAGTTGTCAAAGTTGCTTGACTATTTTTTGCAATGTTGAGCAACTTTTTGCATTTTTGAGCAAAGGGTTGGTTAGGAAACCAATGGAGAGTTAGTTAGGCCAAAAATGGCATATAAATGCCTTGAGCATGAATGTAATGAGGTTGGTGAACGCCTGGAGCAGATTTGAATACAATTTGAAGACCATTTTTGAGTTTTTGCCATGTGTTTTCTAAAAAGTAGAGCAACAGTCCGTACCTAATGGATTGATTGCATTACTGTTCTTTGCTCATTGTTTTGTACATGTTCTTGTAGTGCTCAGGAAGCATTTTGATTAGTTTTAGTGCAGATTTGAATTGAGTTCTTAATTTTGTAAGCTCTCGGCCTGAGTAAGGGTTTGAGAGGCCCAAACATGGTTCCAGCTTGAAGTCCTTTGAGTTCTTCTCAATAACCCTTGGGACTCAAGCCATGGAACCATTGTACAGTGTATATAGTCTTTATTTTCCTTTGGAGGTCATTGAAAGGCCAATGAGCATCATTTCCTAGGCGAGCTCAGTCATAGCCCGGTTAGGAAATGAGTGAAATTATGCAAATGCTTGTAGGGATGAGCAGGGTTGGAGTTGCAGAGTAATTGGAATGAACAAGTGGGGTGTGGCAGAGCATATGTGTGAGTTTGGAGGTGAGGCAGATCAAGGAAGACACCAAACCCTTGGAAAAAGACCAAAACAAGCCTAAAACCCTCTAAAACAAGCATTTCTCGGGTTTCGTACTTGTACGGTCAGACTGAGTTTCCTCATTTCACAAATTGGAAAGTACTTCCAAAAGGGTACTCGGATCACCAAAGAGTTTGTGTCGGTTTTTGTGGATTTGTGAAGGTGGCCAAGTCTAGATTGAGAGGAGCAGCATTGACTTGGTGGAAATTTATCCAAGAAGAGAGGCAAAAAGAGAGCAGCATTGACTTGGTGGAAATTTATCCAAGAAGAGAGGCAAAAAGAGGGTAAGAACCCCATAGTTACTTGGAAGGGCATGTTAGCCAAGGTGAAAGAAGCATACATCCTTGAAGATTATGAAATCCAGTTGCACAAGAGGAGACAAAACTTGAGACAAAGAGACTTGGATGTGAGCAGTTACACTGAGGAATTTCAGAAGTTGTGTTTGAGATCCAAGGTGGTAGAGGATGAGAGTATCAAGGTAGCTAGATACTTGAATGGCTTGAGATGGAATATTCAAGAGGAATTAAGCTTGTTAAGCCCCAATACTGTGCATAAGTGCTATCAACTGGCACTGAAAGTGGAGGAAAAGAGCAAGAAGAAACAAGAACAAAGTAACAGAGGCAGAGGTAGGGGAAGAGATGGCAGAGGTCAGAGAGGTAGTTTTGGTGGAAGAAGCATAGACCAAAGATCCCAAGGGGAATCCAAGTTGGTTGAGCAAAGTGGGGATTCCAATAGCAAGAGCAGCTATAGAGGAAGGGGATCTAGCAACTCTAGTAGAGGAAGGTCTAGTGGATCAGGAAGAGGGTCCTATTTTGCCACCATGAAATGCTACAATTGCCATCAACTTGGACACCCGACCTATAGATGCCTTGAGAAGTCTTCTTCATCCCAAGGAGGTGAGAGGAGAGTAAATTATGCTCAAGAGGATGCAACAAACATGAAACCATCATAAGTGAGTTTGGATTTAGAGGTTGGAGAGAACCTCATGATAAGAAGAGTCTTGATTAAAGAACCAGTTAAGGAGGAACCTAGCCAAAGGAGATCCTTGTTTAGAATAAAATGCAAGATCATGGGAAAGGTATGTAGAGTGGTAGTGGATTCAGGATCCACAAACAACAGTGTCAAAGGAAGCGGTGAGTAAGCTCAATTTGCCAAGAATACTACATAGTGATCCCTATAGAGTTACATGGCTCAACAAAGGGCAGCATGTTCTTGTGAACAAACAAACTTGGGTGGAGTTCACTATAGGAGGCTACAAAGATAGAATCTTGTGTGATATCTTACCCATGGATGCTTGCCATCTTCTCTTAGGTAGGCCATGGCAGTTTGACAGAAAAGCAATACACCATGGAGAGAAGAATGCTTATATCTTCCAAAAGGAAGGAACCACCTAGAAAATCCAGCCCATTGGAGACCAAGTAGAGGGCAGATCCAAAGGTTCTAATGTGCTGCTAGTTGGTGAGAAAGAGTTCATCAACACACTCAAGGAGGGAGAAGGAGTGGGGTTTTCCATTGTTGTAAAGCCAAAAGAGGACAACAAAGAGAAGAAAGTGTACATTCCTAAAGAAGTGCAGCAGGTCCTAAGTCAGTTTAAGGACATCATTAGTGATGGAACATCAGCTACATTGCCTCCTCGACGTGCCATAAGTCACCAAATTGACTTTATACCTAGAGCTTCTTTGCCCAATAAGGCAGCTTATAAAATGACACTGGATCAGAACAAGGAGATAGCCAAACAAATACAAGAACTCCTAGACAATGGACTAATCAAGAAGAGCATCAGCCCATGTGCAGTACCCACCGTTTTGGCTCCAAAGAAGGGAGGTACTTGGAGACTTTGCATTGACTCTAGAGCCATAAACCGGATTACTATTAGGTATAGATTTCCCATCCCAAGAATTGAAGACCTGATGGATTGTTTGGGAGGAGCTGAATACTTCACTAAGATAGATCTCAAGAGTGGTTACCACCAAATCAGAATAAAGGAGGGTGATGAATGGAAGACAACCTTCAAGACTACAGAAGGACTCTATGAATGGCTTGTTATGCCATTTGAACTCACAAATGCCCCTAGCACATTCATGAGACTCATGAATGAAGGACTCTATGAATGGCTTGTTATGCCATTTGAACTCACAAATGCCCCTAGCATATTCATGAGACTCATGAATGAAGTACTCAAGGACTACATTGGTAAATTTGTTGTTGTTTACTTAGATGACATCTTAATTTTTAGCAAGTTTAAGATGAACATCTTAAGCATATAGAAATTGTATGCAGTAAACTATGTGATGAGAAACTAACCATCAATCTGGAGAAATGTGAGTTTATGAAACAGGAGTTGGTGTATCTTGGGTTTGTAGTCTCAAGAGGTGATTTGAAGATGGATACCTCTAAGGTGGAAGCCATAATCAGTTGGCCCACACCTACGACAGCAAGTGAAGTAAGAAGTTTCCATGGCTTGGCTCAGTTTTATAGAAAGCTCATCAGAGGGTTTATTGAAATATGTGCACCCATGCTTGAGACAATCAAGGGAGGTATGAGAACCAAGTTTGTATGGACCAAGGAAGCACAAAGGGGATTTGATACTTGAAGACAAAAGTGGCTACTGAACCGGTACTTATCCTACCAAGCTTTGACAAACTCTTCACCATTGAATGTGATGTAAGCAACATAGCGGTTGGAGTAGCTTTGAGCCAAGACAATAGATCGGTTGCCTTCTTCAGTGAGAAGATCAATGATGCAAAGAAAAGGTATTTCTCCTATGATTTGGAATTGTATGCACTTGTCCAATCTCTTAGGAAATGGAGGCATTATTTGCTGCCTAAGGAATTTGTGGTTTATATTGATAATCAAGCTCAAAAGCATTGGAGTGGAAAGTTTCAAAAATTTGTATGAAGAAGATGAAGACTTTGCTGCTGCCTACAAGGTTTGCCAAGAGTTTGGAAACCATTTTCATAGTGAATATGCAGATTACACCTTGCAAGATGGCCTTTTATTCAAAGGAGGACAGCTATGTGTGCCTAAAGGGTCTATGAGAGAAAACTTGATGCAAGAGAAGCACAATGGATGCTTGAGTGGACATTTGGTTTGAATAAGACTTTGAAACTTGTCCAAAGGTTTTACTATTGGCCTAAAATGCAAAGAGATATCAGGAGATATGTGCAGCAATGTGTAGTTTGTCAAAGAGCTAAGGGTACATCTTCCAATGCTGGACTTTATCAGCCTTTACCTATCCCCAACCGGCCATGGGAGTGTGTAAGTATGGACTTTGTTGTTGGTTTGCCTAAAACCAAATCAGGATTAGATAGCATCTATGTTGTGGTAGATAGGTTTAGTAAGATGGCTCATTTTATTCCATGCAAGGTCACTCATGATGCTAGCCACATTGCTCACTTGTTTTTCAAAGAGGTTATAAGAATACATGGTTTACCTATCAACATTGTGTCAGATAGGGATGCAAAGTTTATTGGTCATTTTTGGAAGACTTTGTGGCAAAGATTAGGTACTAATTTGTCTTTCAGTTCAGCTTATCATCCCCAAACGGATGGCCAAACTGAGGTGGTCAATATAACACTTGGAAATCTTCTTAGATGCCTGACAAAAGAGTATGGTCAAGCTTGGGATCAGATCATCCATCAAGCTGAATTTGCCTACAATGATAGTGTGAATAGGTCCACCGGTAAAAGCCCTTTTGAAATTGTGTATGGCATTCATCCTAGAGGAGTTTTGGAGCTTAGAGATGTGGGAAAGATAGGACAGCAGAGTCGACATGCATTAGACATGGCTCACTCAATGCAAGAGGTTCATGAGCAGGGTAAGACAACCCTATTGGACACTACTCAAAGGATCAAGGAAAGAGTAGATGAGAAAAGAAAGGACATCCAATTTGTTGTTGGTGACATGATGATGGCTCATTTGAACAAGGCAAGGCTTCATAAAGGTGTCCCTAGTAAGCTTCAGATGAGGAGGATAGGTCCTTGCAAAGTTTTGGCCAAATATGACAATAATGCATACAAGATAGACTTACCCGGTGATATGGCCTTATCACCTATTTTCAATGTGGTAGATTTGTTGCAATATAAGGGCACACTTCTAGCAGAAGCTAGTAGAGTCTCAGAGGTCTCTCAAGCACTTCCAGACCTGCCCTTACTAGCTGCACCCATTCCCCAAGCCAAGAAGGTGTTAGATTCTAGAGTTTTGAAGAAAACAAGGCATACCGCCTATATGGAGCACTTGATCAAATGGCAGCACCTTCCAGCATCAGAGGCTACTTGGATACCTGAGGCAGACTTCTCTAAGCATGGAGTTCCCCTTTCTTTGCTGCCTCAAGGAGTCACTTGACTTCTTTTCATTTGGGGGAGTATGGTGCAGGAGCACCTAGATTTGAGTGCAATTTCTTCATTTTGGTGTGTTTGTTCATAGTTTGGTTTTGGATGGTGAATAAGAGTCTTCTCATAGGTCCTCATATGTTTTGGAAATGCTTTGATAGGTTGAATGTCTATAGGACAATGTATTTACTCAATTTTGGCTTGAAAACCATTGTAAGCCTAAAATGGCATATAAATGCCCTGAGCATGAATGTAATGAGGTTGGTGAACGCCTGGAGCAGATTTGAATACAATTTGAAGACCATTTTTGAGTTTTTGCCTTGTGTTTTCTAAAAATTAGAGCAGCAATCCGTACCTAATGGATTGATTGCATTACTGTTCTTTGCTCATTGTTTTGTACATGTTCTTGTAATGCTCAGGAAACATTTTGATTAGTTTTAGTGCAGATTTGAATTGAGTTCTTAATTTTGTAAGCTGTCGGCTTGAGTAAGGGTTTGAGAGGCCCAAACATGGTTCTAGCTTGAAGTCCTTTGAGTTATTCTCAATAACCCTTGGGACTCGAGCCATGGAACCTTTGTACAGTGTACATAGTCTTTATTTTCCTTTGGAGGTCATTGAAAGGCCAATGAGCATCATTTCCTAGGCACGCTCAGTCATAGCCCGATTAGGAAATGAGTGAAATTATGCAAATGCTTGCAGGGATGAGCAGGGTTGGAGTTGCAGGGTGTTTGGAATGAACAAGTGGGGTGTGGCAGAGCATATGTGTGAGTTTGGAGGTGAGGCAGATCAAGGAAGACACCAAACCCTTGGAAAAAGACCAAATTAAGCCTAAAACCCTCTAAAACAAGCATCTCGGGTTTTGTACTTGTATAGTTAGACAGAGTTTCCTCATTTCACAAATTGGAAAGTACTTCCCAAAGGGTACTTGGATCACCAAAGAGTTTGTGTGGGTCTTTGGGGAAATTGTGAGCAAATCCACAAAAACTGGTTAGGTAGGGGTAATTGGGGCTCTAGGGCTACTAGGCCTAGAAAATAGGGAAAGGAAGGAGTGATGGGGAAATGGATCAAACCCCTACTCAAAACCAGTTGATTACCCTTGGAAAACATCATGAACACTTACTACAACCTCTGCAAGCATTTGTTAGGAGTTTGAGAGTGTAAGGTTGGATTTACCCTTGTGAATCTCAACCATGCTTGAGCAAACAATGAGCACATCTTGATTGGGAGCACTCCTAGAGAGTTGAGGTGTCTAAATTGGTTAGTAGACCACATGAACAATGAATGGAGCCCACTAGGACAACACTTGACTGCCTTTTAACAAAGGATAGACTCTCTTTGAGTATACCTCCCCATCACTTCCTTAAGCAACTTAGATGACTATTAAAGAAACATAACATTATTTTAATAGTTTTCACTTTGATATTTTGACATTAAGTGAATTCAGGCACCCCAAGAGGTCACAATGTACTTTTTCTTTTAATTTCCTATTGGCAACTCAATATCCAACCTCTTAGGGTTGTGCTTGAGCACTTGGAAGCACTTTTTCATGTTTTTACTTTGATATTTTGACACTTCAATAACAATTGGTGTCCTTAGAGGATATGGTGCACTTTTGTCTTTTTAAAGCAAGATTTTGACACTCAAGTGGTTAGGTGCACATTCAAGGGGTGGAGTGTGGTTTTTGTTATGTTTTCTCTATGACACTTTGAGGTAAGTCATCTGTGCTCTATTTTTCACTTAAGTTTCAAGAAGTTACCTTTTCATTCTAATTTGATCCAGAGTTTATCCTTAAGTGAAAAAATGCACTTGTTTTCTAATTCATTATTGATATTTGCCACTTTTCTGAAAAAGTGCTTTTAAGTCACTTAAATGATTTCATTGTTCATAGATATTGAATAGTGCAAGAAATTGACGACTTAAGCGAATCTTTGCCTTGCAGCATAACAATAATCCCTCTAGGAGTGTGGCCAAGATGTTTGGAGTCATTTCATGTGACTTGCTTTTTTTATTTGAATGGTTTAGAGTTTAATAGATCCATTGCTGCAAGGGGTTGTCAATGATGTTACTATAATGAAGAGACAATTGCTGCAAAGTATACCTATTCTTACAATTTTGGCATGCTTGAAAAACCCCTCTTGTGAGTCATGCATATGTGTTACTAGAATTGAAAATAACAACATTGGCAACTATTGATAAGGTCTGGGAATTGGCTTACAATCAACAAACAAGTCTATAATTATGAATTTGACTCAGTGTCAAGAAGTTACCTTTTTATTCTAATTTGATCCAGCATTTGTCCTTAAGTGAAAAAATGCACTTGTTTTCTAATTCCTTATTGATATTTGCCACTTTTGTGAAAAAGTGCTTTTAAGTCGCTTAAATGATTTCTTTGTTCATTGATATTGAAAAGTGCAAGAAATTGATGACTTAAGTGAATCTTTGCCTTGCAACATAACAATAATCCCTCTAAGAGTGTGGCCAAGATGTTTGGAGTCATTTCATGTACCTTGCTTTTTTTATTTGACTGGTTTAGAGTTTAATAGATCCATTGTTGCAAAGGGTGGTCAATGATGTTATTATAATGAAGAGACAATTGCTGCAAAGTATGCCTATTCTTGCAATTTTGGCATGCTTGGAAAACCCCTCTTGTGAGTCATGCATATGTGTTACTAGAATTGACAATAACAACATTGGCAACTATTGATAAGGACTGGGAATTGGCTTACAATCGACAAACAAGTTTATAATTATGAATTTGACTCAGTGTCAAGAAGTTACCTTTTCATTCTAATTTGATCCAGAGTTTGTCCTTAAGTGAAAAAATGCCCTTGTTTTCTAATTCCTTATTGATATTTGCCACTTTTGTGAAAAGTGCTTTTAATTCACTTAAATGATTTTTTTGTTCATTGATATTGAAAAGTCCAAGAAATTGATGACTTAAGTGAATCTTTGCCTTGCAACATAACAATAATCCCTTTAGGAGTGTGGCCAAGATGTTTGGAGTCATTTTATGTGACTTGCTTTTTTTATTTGACTGGTTTAGAGTTTAATAGATCCATTGTTGCAAAGGGTGGTCAATGATATTACTATAATGAAGAGACAATTGCTGCAAAGTATGCCTATTCTTGCAATTTTGGCATTCTAAACCCCTCTTGTGAGTCATGCATATGTGTTATTAGATTTGACAATAACAACATTGGCAACTATTGATAAGGACTGGGAATTGGCTTACAATCGACAAACAAGTTTATAATTACGAATTTGACTCTGTATGATTTTTTTTGTATGGGTACAATACTACTAATGGTGGGAGTTTTTGAATACGAGTTGAAATGATAATTTGATGTTGTTCTAACAAAGGAGACGAAGGCTCCTTAAATAAGCAATTACATGCAAAGTTTCTAAAACAGAAACAAAATACCCAAAAGAAACATTCTAAATAAGAACAAACCACGAAAAGGAAATATCCTAAACCAACTAACTAACCAAATGACCATTATAGAAACATTACATAATTACTTTAATACGCTCCTGTTGACGTGTCTAAAATCGCATTGCTACGACTCTATCCAGCCAACACAGAATAGAATGTTCTCGTTGAGTATCCTATCCTCTTTTGTATAAGGAATCCCTAATGCTGTTTTTAATTGATCAAAGGGGACAACCTCAAGGTTCCAAATGTCAGTTCTTGACTGCGGGATAACTGAACGGTTGATGTGTTTTGCTGGGAGCACAAGGGGACTTAGGTTTTGCAACAAGCTGGTTTGCATCTGATTCTCGAGCTGGGAAATAAAAGCAAAGGAGAAGGGTATAGGAGACCTAAAATTAATAAGACTGGTGTGTAGGTAGACAAATTTGACATAACCAATCCCTGCTTGGCTAGATTAACTCACAACCTCACAAGAAGGGTGCAATCTTCAAGGGGACTTAGAAGTTTTTTAGACTGTAGGTGCATGGCTAAGCACCCAATTCTGGCATAGCTCAGACGGACACCTGCAATTGAACTAAGCACGATTTTTAAGGCTCAGACTAACCATACACAAGGATACACAATCAACATATCCTCAATGGTATGAGCTTGAATCCATCAAATACCTGCACACCAAAAGGATTTATCTAAACTGCTGAAGGAAACCATGCAAACAGATTAAAACCAAGATGATAAAAACCAAATCAATGTCCATTATATTGATTCTAGCTGCTATTACAACAATTTCTGCAACATTTCTATGCTACTACTAACTACTAAATTCTAACCTTCTAACAATCTAACCTATTCTAACTGTCTACAAAAACTCTAACCCTTAAAATCTAACCCTTTACATTGAGAGACACCCTGCCTTTTATAGATTTTACAATTCGAACCGGTGGCCAGGATTGACTGCATCCAAGGGCCCCGATCTGCCTTCTAGAAGCTTGGTAGCTTTAACCCATGCCCCATTCAATTCTCAGTTATCCCTTCAACCACATTTTCAACTGCCTACCACTATTTGGCATTAATTCGGTCAATTTGGTAGCTGGAGATAACTAACCTGTGTCCCCTCACTTTGAATCCACTAGACAGGGTCCACAGGCAGCTCTCTTTTTACAATAAACAATTTCAGTTTTTTAATCTGATTTTCTGGAATTTCTTCGAGAAGTGTATTCTTCTGAGAATGCACATTTTGTAGCACTCCATGTTCTTTGTCTTCGGTTTGGCTATTGGACTTCAACTTTTTGGTTTGGTGGTGTGCTTCCCCGTGCTTGGTTTTTTGATCCTGCGCTCTGCAGCGCGTTCCTCATTTTGCGTCCTGACGTCGCTCGCGGTCGCGTCTCCAATTTGCGTTTTAGGTGGACGCCTTAGCCTCTCTCGATGTCGTTGATTTAGCAAGCAATCGATTTTGACTTAAATTAAACATTTCGAAAAATTAAATAAATTAATTTATCAAACATTAAATTTTAGGTGATGTCAAGCTTTGAAAACGAAAGATGAAAGACGTTCACTTTTAAAATATAAGTCCCCTCCTTTGCAAAATTAGGGCCTTAGGATTAAAATGCTCGAGTTCTCACTTGGTTGACTCTTTGGCAAAACTCGATACTACATTGAAATGGACGGATTTCATTTGACCTTTAAAAGCTCCCTTATAAAACTCGACATCTTTGGCTCGAAATGTGCGATTTGGGGGCTAAACGTCTTAACCTTTTCGGCCTATTGA
This sequence comes from Cryptomeria japonica, assembly GCF_030272615.1. Taxonomy (NCBI): domain Eukaryota; kingdom Viridiplantae; phylum Streptophyta; class Pinopsida; order Cupressales; family Cupressaceae; genus Cryptomeria; species Cryptomeria japonica. The sequence continues at coordinate 473,000,117 of NC_081405.1, forward strand.
GCCTTTTGGTGATTCTACATTTGAAACCTTTTCGGCCTATTCTTCTTTTTGTGCGCTTTACCTCCTTTTCACTTTTTTGGGCAAATAGGGTGAATTGCACGATTTTGATCTTATAAGTTTTTCGGCCAAACGAAGGAAAATGCATGATTTTCTATTTCGAACCTCCTTCACCCAATGATTTTCGGGCCATTTGAGGAAAATGTGCGATTTGGATTCTTAGTTCGGCCCTTTGAAGATTTTTGCGCGATTTTGTTTAAGGCATTTTTTGACTTGGTCGAATTTCTTACTTCTTCAGTTCATTCTCAGCCTTTAAGGGGTATTTGTTATTTTCGGCTAAATGGTTCGAAATGCGACTCTAGATGGTCTTGGTCAGTTTCGGCCTTTGAAGCAATTTTGGAGTTTAGAGCCTTTCGGCCTAAAACGTTACTTTGCGAGTTTGCACTTTTGTAATTTTCAGCTTGCAAACCAATTTTGCAAGGTTCTGATTTCACTTTATATTTCGTCCTCATAATTAAATCACACGACTTGGCCCTTCTTTGCTATTTTCGGCCCCTTGCTTTCCTTTGCGTGATTTTGCTTGGTATTTCGTCCTACTAAGCCGATTTTAGAGTCTTTGCTTGCATTTTGGCCTTAGAGGCCGATTTTGAAAAAGTTGTTGGCTTGTTAAGTTAAAATGCAAACTTGATGTCTTTTCCCCCTTTTCGGCTTATGAGACCATTTTGATAGACTTGCGCGAGCTAGGGTTTACCTTTCATTTTCGGCTTTTTAGCCGATTTTGCGAGTTCTGAACTTTTCGGCTCGAAAGACTTCATGCGTGACTTAAAGTTTTGTTTCATTTAGACGCCCTCTTTGATTTCGGGTTTTCTGAGTTAATGGCGTGATTTCAATTCTAACTTTACAAAAATCACATTTCGCTCCTTCATTGATGATTTTCGGATTGATGGGGCTTTTTGCACTATTTTCTCCTTCTCCTTACATTTCGGCCCTATGAGCCGATCTATGAGCTTTTGAACTTTGTCTCTATCCATTTTCGGCTTGAAGGCCGAATTTGCGATTTTGAAGCCTTCCCAACTTCTTTTCATTGGTAGCTTTCTCCTACAAGGGCAGACAAACATGGGGGTCCCGTCAAGATTGGGGTGTGTGCAGAACACACAACACCTCCCTTAATGGTCATTTTACTAACTATCCTACAAAAGACTTGACATAATCTGTAGTTCATTTGGCCATGAATGCATAGAAGGCTGCCCCCTTCTCCTTAGAACGCTTTGCGACATGAGCCTGCTGCTGAGACCCTCCTTGGTTTTGCAGAACTTCTGGATATGACCAAGTTTACCGCAATCCTTCCAACATGATTTTGGGTAACAAAGCTATCCCTCCCTTTATCTAGAGACACCGAGATTAGCTTCTAAAAAAACTTAGATTTTTGTTGACAAAATAATCGACAGAAAATCGACACCACGATTTTGTGGAAAAGTCGGCAAACCCTCCACCATGATTTTTTTTGGAAAAAATTAGAAAACCTACCACCATAATTTTCTACATGCAATATATCTTTGTCTTTAATTCAATGTGAGTGATCTCGACCAATGATTGCAGGGTTTATAATTTTAAGACAAGTTTTCTCTCATCTTTCATCACTTGAGAACTTAACATATATTAAGATAAGGATTAGAAGCATGACACAATGCAATATTCTTTTCTAAGTAAATTCACTCCTCTTTGGTTCATTCTAGTTATTCTCATATCCTAGATTGACCAAAAATAGAAATCTCACGATGATAGGAATATGTTTATAGTAATCATAGATACTGATGGAGTCGACATGCCAAACATGGAGCAGACATGCCAAACATGGAGCATACACATAAAAACACGAAGTATACACATGAATATATGCAAACATGAAGCATACATGTGAATATATGCTTTGCTAGATCCCTTCTCTTTGACTAGAATGTATCTATAGATTTATCCTTGTATCCAAACACATTAGGGTTTGGGGAAGGAGACATGATAGGTCCGCTTGAAGCCACTCCTACATTAAGCTCAAGAGTGTGCAATCTTTCAATCATGGCAGGTTGCTTGTTATCCCATAAGCGGTAGGAATGTCCAACTATGACCAGTTCCATCCCTTGGGGTAATCATTCTTCCACAAGTGGCAGGAACGTCCAACTATGGCCAGTTCCATTCCTTGGGGTAATCATTATTCCACAAGCCGTAGGAGCGTCCAACTATGATTAGTTCCATCCCTTGGAGTAATGATTATTCCACAAGTGGTAGGAATGTCCAACTATGACTAGTTCCATCCCTTGGGGTAATCATTATTCCACAAGCAGCAGGAACGTCCAACTATGACCCCTTCCATCCCTCGGGGTAATCATTATTCCACAAGAGGCAGGAATGCCCAACTATGACTAGTACCATCCCTTGGGGTAATCTAACTTGCTTCTTATCCCACAAGCGACAGATCGTCTAACTATGACCAATTCCATTTGTTGGGGTAATCTATTGTTTTTGATCCCACAAGTAGCAGGAATGTCCAACTATGACCGTTTCCATCCCTTGGGGTAATCTAACTTGCTTCTTATCCCACAAGCGATAGGAACGTCCAACTGATTAGTTTCATCCCTTGGGGTAATTTATTCGCCTCTTGCTCAACAAGTGGCAGGAACGTCCAACAATGACTAGTTCCATCCCTTTGGGGTATTCTATTCACCTCTTGCCCTGCAAGTGGCAGGAACGTCCAACAATGACTAGTTCCATCCCTTGGGGTAGTCTACTTAGTTCGGTGGAGTCGGTAAACCGCATCTCCATATCTTATTTCCTCCAAATAGGGTTAGGAACATTAATTCAATCATATGATATATCTAATTTCATTAATGGTGTTCAACCATAAAGTGTTAGGATAAGGAGGTAGGATACACATCTATGTTTCTATGGGGAAGTTTCAATTTGACATGTTACAAATTTTATCATGTAGATCCGTTGGATAATTTGTTTCTAGATTTTGAGGATGCAAGGGTGCCTTAACCACTAGATTTGTTCATCCACAAAGCTCCATTTGTTTGTTGTCCTTTCTTCCTTTGATTGGATGATTTTAAGATCTCCTTCATTGTACCTTATTTTCTTGTTTGGGTTTTCTTCTCTCTTTTCCTCTTTCTCTATTGGAAATTGCTTCTATATTATGGGCTTGGCTTCTTTTCCCACATATATGCCTTGGTTCCCATTTTTCTTTACATTTGAAACACAAGTTTTTCTTTTTATCTTTTAGATTACAAATGCATCCATGTCTCCATTCATCTTTGCATTTGTAGCACACCTTTTTCTCTCTACACTTGTCTTGCTCACAAATATGTCCAAGCCTCCATTTTCCCTTGCATTGGAAGCAAAAGTTCTTGCTTCTTAAGTCATCACAGTCATCTCTAGAGATAAAAGCTCTTTTATGCCCTTCCTTATCAAATAAGGTTTTGTCTTTTGATATTGTGTGTTTAGAGTATCCCTTTTTCCTTGTTTGGGCAGCATCAAGTCGTGTGGCTTTTAGGATTGCCTCTTGGAGTGTGGTTGGGTCGAAGGCACTTACAAGGCCACAGATTGTACTTGATAACTGTTGTCACAAAAGCTTGCACCCTTGCTGAGCTATCAACTCAACAACCTCGTGAAACATGGAAACAACCCCGAAGTGTGGGACCTTGCGCAAGGGGGTTGAATCTTCGGAGAAGGCCGACTTCCTTCTCAAACCAAGTGCAGGTGTTGAATCAACTCAACACTTCGAATCTTACTTCTAAGCCTATCCTAACAACTTGCAGGGGAAAAGGGAAGAGAGAAACGCTTAAAATGAAAGGAGGTGATGCACCAAGATAAGAGATGTTTCTCTCCCCACTTGAAATGGCACAAAGAATCAACTGAAATACCCAGGATATGCACAAACTTCAGTTGCATGAATGACCTCAACTCATGTATGGAGGTTAGAACTTGCTGAATGTCAAGAGGGGAGAAGGTTTCCCACAAGTCACACCCAGAAACAGGTTAACACAACATATATGTGAAAGAAAGCCACAAACATACACTTATAATGAAGGTAAGAACACATACACAACATTCATAAATTGAAGGTAGGCAAGAATGATGATTTCAATTCATTATAAGACCAATGGCCAAACTTATAGTTGCAGAAATGCAAGATAAATACAAGTTTTTAAGAGAAGTGAAAGAGCATAGAGTAGCTCAAGCTAGCAGGGAGAGAACCCTTTACAATGAGGCCTAACAGCCTTATATAGAAAACTCGTTGTAAGGAAGCAGAAGAAAGGAACTTTGGAACCTCGGGGTTATGGAGTTCCGGGGAAGAGAAGAAGAGAAGGCAAAGGGAAGAAACTTTGGAACCTCGGGGTTTCGGAGTTCCGGGGAAGAGAGAAAAGGAACCAAGAAAAGGAACTTCGGAACCTCGGGGTTTCGGAGTTCCGGGGAAGAGAGAAAAGGAAGCAAAGGAAAGGAACTTTGGAACCTCAGGGTTCCGGAGTTTCGGGGAAGAGAGAAAAGGAGGCTAAGGAAAGGAACTTCGGAACCTTTGGGTTCGGGAGTTCCGGACGAAGGGACTTCCTCCAGACAAGACAACACTTCACACTTCATAATTCCATTGCTTCTCTCCTTGATCAACTGGGGCAGCACTGGTCCATGGAACATATCTCTGATCGGTTCTCACTGATGGACCAAGGATGTCATAAAATGACAACATTTTTGACGACCTCTGCGAGATGCTTGCCTGCTAAGCATGAAGTCCAGAAGCCTTGAGCATCCATTGGGCACTGAGTCATTGAAAAGGCCCAAAACATGTGTGCACCATCACTTGGAGGGAAACTAGAAGCTAGAGCTCACACCCTCTTAAGGAGAATGTGGCAGGTGTGCAAGCACTTATGAAAGCAGACCAACTTCTAGTCTAATATTTGCATAGTCGTCAACACCCTTTAGAAGCAGGGCTTGAGATGAATCCCATTCATTGGGATTGGAAGAACTTCGCCATCAAGCTTGGAGAGATGAAATGCATTGGCCTCCTTGCAACTAGTGATGACATATGGACCACTCCAAATAGCATCAAATTTGGAGTGTCGCCCAGCTTTGGCTCTGTCTGCATCCCACTTTAGAACTAGATCTCCCTCTTTGAAGACCCTATTAGTAGCCTTTTTGTCAAAAACTCTCTTGACCTGTTCTTGATGAGTCTCAAGCGTATGCATAGCCTAATCTCTAACCTCCTCCAGCTCCATTAGCTCAACTAGCCTTACTGTCATGGCATCATTCTCTGTCAATTCCAGCTGATGTGCTAGTTCAAGAGAGGGCAACTCTAGGGAAGTTGGGAGTCTTGCTTCTTTCCCATATACCAGCATGAAAGGGGAGTTACTGATCGCGCTCTTGGGTGTGATCCTTTCAGCCCATAAGGCTGTCCTCAACTTAGTGTGCCACGACCTCTGGTTGTCTTCAATCGTCCTTTTGATTATCCTGATGAGGTTCTTGTTGGAAGATTCAGCTAAGCCATTACCCTGAGGTTAATAATTAGATGACATCTTCAAGTATACACCATGCTTCACTGCCCACGAATTGATTTGGGTTCCAACAAATGCCTTGGCATTGTGATATGATGGTGGAGGGGACACCGAATCTTGTCACAATTCCATCAAGGAATTCCAATACTGAGGCCTCAGTCGCATCCCTCAATGCAACTGCCTCTGTCCACCTAGTGAAGTAATCGATTGCGGCCAAGATCCACTTGTGGCCAGCACTAGAAGGTGGATTTATTATGCCAATGAAGTCTAAACCCCATTGCGCGAATGGTTGATCTGCTCGGATAGAGTGAAGAGGTAGGGCAGCTAGTCTTTGCTTTCCAGAGAAAAAGCACATTTCTTGCAATTTTTCACCCATCTATGTGAGTCATTGAATAAGGATGGCCAGTAATAACCAGCGCTCATTATCTTGATAGCTATAGTCCTTGCAGAGAAGTGGCCCCCTGAAGAGCCATCATGAAATTCTTCTAACAATCTGCTGACTTGATTTTGCTCGATACATCTTAACAAGACTCCAGTCTTTTCGAAAAAGGGTGCCATCCACTAAGACATAGGGGATGGATTGCAACCTGAAATGCCTTCTTTTGGTCCTGTCCAGACCTTGGGGGTATCTACCTTCCATTAAGAAGGTGGTCATGTCACTTACCCAATTGAATTGAGTGTTGCTGTTAGTTGGTTGATTCTCTTGTAACACAAGGGCGACCTCTGAAGTAGTCTCAAAAGATGAGACAAGCTGTTCACATAGGCCCTTGCCTCTTACAAGCTTGGTGATCTTGATGTTGATGTCGTATTCCATGACCCTGGTTATCCACCCAACCCTCTTCTCATTGATGTCCTTGTTTAGAAGGAAGTCCTTGACACTTGCATGTGCAACTAAGAGCTGGATCTTGTTGTTAGACAACATGTGTCTGAACTTTTTCAATGCCCTTACAACAGTGAGGCCTGCTTCTCTACATAGCTATACTTAAGCTCATAGTCCTTTAACCCCTCACTAAAGAAAGCAATAGGTTGCTCCAAATTATCATCGTTCAGTTGTGTTAGGACAACTGAGATGCTGGATTCTCCTTCGAAGGTATAGAGGATAAAATCCCTTTCATAGTTATGGTTGACAAGAGTAGGGGCCTCAACAATTGCTTGTTTATTCTCTTCAAAACCGGCCCTTCCCTCCTTGGTCCAACTGAAAACCAAATTTTTCTTCAACATGGAGGTGAGGGGTTTTACCATGGTGACAAGGTTGGGAATGAACCTCCTCACAAAGTTGATCCTACCAAGGAAACTTTGCAATCCCTTCTTGTGACTGGGGAGTGGGAGAGAAAGAGTAGCCTCCACTCGCTCTGGATCAATGGTCAAGCCCTCCTTGCATACAATGTGTCCTAGCAATCTTCCTTGATCAGTAGCAAATACACACTTGATAGGGTTCAAGGACACACCATACTCCCTGAATTTCATGAACACTTGCTCAAGATGACCAAGATGGTCAACTGCATGCTTTGAATAAACAGTTATGTCGTCAAGGTATATAAGCACAAACTTTGCTAATACACCCTTGAAAGCCATGTCCAGTGCTCTTTGAAATGTGGCACCTGCATTGGTTAGCCCAAAAGGCATCTTACAATAAGCATAGGTACCCCACTTAGTAGTAAATGTAGTCTTGTATTGGTCTATTTCTTGGACTAAAATTTGATTGTAGCCTGAATACCCATCCAAGAATGAAAATCTTTCGGAGCCACTGACCCTTTGGAGCATCTGCTCCATGGAGGGAAGGGAATAATGATCCTTGAGGGAAGCTCTATTGAGGTCCCTAAAGTCTACATAGTCTAATTTCCCCATTCTTCTTCCTTACAGGGACAAGGTTGGCCACCCCTGAGGAGTGCTTGGTAGGGAAGATGATATTGGCTTCTATGAGCTTGGTCAACTCTGTTTAGTCCTTAATGTAAGGTTGGTGAATGAACAGATAACACAGTGTTTTCCACACGTACCAAATACTTATGTAACAAAACAGTCATACATCACAGCATAAATAACAATGATACCAGTTAGATCAGAAGAGTTATATCTTTATTCAAGTGTCTAGAATGTCCATACATAATCTCCCTTGCCGAGGTTCCAACCAAACAATATATAGACTCGACGGTTGGTCAAGTTGCCAACCGTCACCAACTCCCGACTACTCGACGGGAACCTCTCAGCGACAAACATAATCATAAACACAACATAACACACTTATAAATATTATTCTTACTAACATACGTTATTTACCCCTAACAATAGCATCCCCCCAAAACGTAGTCATCTTCCAGACGACTAAGACAAGAAAAGATGAAATATATAAAACATAACTAGGACCGAGAAGAGGGAGGAGGCGTCCCTGTAGCGGCCGCAGGAGGAGGTTGTTGTCCGGCGTGAAGTTTCAGGTTCTTTTCTGTCAGCAGCTGCCGTTCCCGTGCTTTCTTTACCATGTGAGCCACTTCTAGTAGCTTTTTATCTTTTTGTTCTAGCTGTGAGGTGAGCTTTGCCACTTGGGCCGCTAGTGCCTGCGCCTCCTTCTCCTGTATGCTGCAACGGGCCTCATAGGTGGTCATCTTCATTTCCATCTTCCTCAGGTTCCTTTCCACTGTAGCTAACTGTGCTTGCTTTTCGCGTTCCTTCTCCAGTGTTGTTATGTGCATCTGCTGAGCTTCTTGCTCCACCTGGTGCTGCCGCATTTGTAAGTACACATCCCGGAAGGCCCTCTCCATGCTGCAGAAGGTGGTGCCCAAGGTTCCCATGCCTCCCACCAGGTGCCTGTGGGTCCAATTTTGAATCATCTCTGGCGTACTATGGTCCGGCCACCCTTGCTGCTTGAAGTGGCGCGCGAACTCATCCGTACACCCCATAGTCATGAAGTGACACAACTGTGTAGCGTCGGCTGAATTGCAGGCCTCCATCTGTCCAGTAAGCTGTGCCATGCTGCGTGCAACATCGGAGAGCCCCTGTAGCTCTCCCAAGAATCGTCAGAGTGAGCCTGCTGGATCACTCGGATTTGGTGGGGTGATGTGGAGCCCTGCGAGTGCTCCCTCCGGTCCATTGCTCTGCTTGTCACTCCCTGGGTTCTGATGCTCTTGATCAGCGGGTCTCCCTCTGTCCAGGTCTGAGATAGTAATATCTCTGTCTAGAGTCATGCGCGCCCCAATGGCCATGTTATGCGGTGCAGGGGAGGGGGGAAGGTGCGGGGCGAGTGCGAACTGCCCTAGCCATCCATCCAGCGAGGCGTCTATATCTTCGTCCGTGAGAGTATCCAGTGCTGCCATTGCCTCCAGGTCATCCTCAGTCATCCCTATATTCCCTGTCTCCTTCCTTGTTGGAGTTGTACTAGTACCTGCTGGGGTCGTACCAGTATCTGCTCGGACCGTACCAATATCTGATGAACCTGTACCAGTGCATGTACAGTACCAGTTCCTGTTGGGACCATACAGGTACATGCTCCTGCTGGTACCGTACCAATACTTGCCAATGTTGTACCAGTACCTGTTGGTACAGTACCATTGTCTGTCGTACCCAAGTTTGCCGTACCAATGTCTGTCATACCCTATGTGGTTTCTGCTGCAAGTACGACCAAGTTGATCTGTGGTAGTGATACCCGTCGCTGTGCTGGTGGTTCCCCTTCGTTGATTTTTCGGAACAACACCCTTACTGGTCGTACGTCTCCCATGGGGCTGGCCACCGCAAGCGCTTCCTGTGGTACCAAGTGTGTCGAGGATAATTTCAAAGGTGTGAACTTTACCCTTGTATTTTTCCATTGGGCCCGTAACCCTCCATGTTGTTCCTTCTCTTCCTGTTGCTGCAACTCTGTTTCCCCTTCCTCCTCTACAACTGCGTGTCCTGCCAGATGGGACCCCTCGTCACCACTTTCCTGCTCCTCAGTCTCTTCCACCTCCTCTGAATCCTCTGCGTTGCTGACATCTTCGACCTCTATAGATGCATCCAGTTTTCTTCTCTTTTTTGTCGGTTGCACGGTGTCACCTAGTGTGTCCAAGTGGGTATAGTAATACATGGTAGTTTTATTTGGTTCCACCCGTCTGCACGGTTCGAAGGTTCCCCACATTTTTGGTGGTACTTGCTGGCGTACGGTGTCCAGAAATAAGCTGATAACATGATGGCACATGTAGAACGTCTTGTGTTCCAGTCTCAGAAAATCATGGATTCGTTCTGCCAGGAGTTGCCCCCAATTGTACACCCTCCCACATTTAATCCCATTCATTAATCCTATCATCTAGATAGCTATGTCAGATGCACGACTGGCTCCGGTAAGGCGACTTTTGACCAGGTCCATTAACATCCTCCATTCTCCTGGTGCGATAAACGCACGCTTCATTCCTCTGCCGTCGGCCTAGGCACTTTTCCACTGTTCCTTCGTGAGATCGTCTCTGCATACCAAATCCATCAACAATTTCTTTTTTTCCTTGGTGAGTTTTTTGGTTGGTTTGGCCACAGATGCCCCTTTTTCGGGTATACCAAATACCCTCCTGAAATCCTCTAGTTTAAACGAAACTCGCACTGTGCACCCTTGTAACTGAATGATTGAAGCTCGTTCCTGTGGGTTGTATCCGGATACCATGGTACATAGAACTGCTCGAAATCCTTAATGCTGAATGTGGGCATTTGGATGGCATGGTCGACCTGGGCCTTCCTGAGAGACTCCTTAATCACATGGTCCGAAGGGGTTTCTTCCCACCAAGTACGACATTCACTGCCGGTGACACTTTCAAACGCTACATTCTTTGTTGTGAGCTCCTCTGGATCCTTCTGAGCCTTTGATCGGTTCCTGACTTTCTTGCTACTGGTTGGTTTTGCAGTCATGGCTACACTGTAACTGCCCTGTTTTACTTTCCGTCCTTTGACCCGTTCATGGTCGTTATTATAACTGTCGGAAAGAGTGTTTCGCCAGTTTGTACAGCGCATTGTACCACGCATGGTTTTCTTGTAGTACAACTTCCCTAATGTGCTTTGCCAGACGACCCTCTTGCTTCTTATATCTGCCTTTTGCCTGCTTGTACGGACTATTGCGTACTGGTCTTCGTACGATACCGTATGGTACTTGTTTTCTTGTTCGTACGACTTCCTTCTTCCCTGCGTCAGCCGCCGAACACTGGTGTACATGCTCCTTAGCTGACTGTACGGTATGTGTTGAGCTCCGTATGGAATATGGCACTGAGGTTGTCTGCTGTACGGGATACTTCATCGACTTTGCTGCCCATCGTACGAACCAAGTACGGCCACCGTACGCCGCACACCTTCCCTCTGGATGCTCCCCTTATACCCTACACTGTACGATTTATTCGATAGACTGCTTTTCCTTGTCGCATCCGTATGTGTAGGCCGTACGTCGTACGGTATAGACCTCGATATGCTTCTCGTGCACCATACACCGTACGGGTTATGCAACAATTCGTCTTCCCTTGTCGCGTTTGTACATTGTACGGTGTAGACCTCCGACGCTCTTGCTTGCCAACTCGTGCAACCCGTACGCCGTACGGACTTGTCACTACTTCTCCACCCGACTTTGCATCTGTACGGTTAGTCCGTATAGTGTACTGACTGAAGTTTCTTCCTCTGCTCAGCCGTACAGTTTTTTGCCTCCGTCCTCTCAATTCCGCCTGGCTGTCGGGTTCACTTTGCTACCTTCCCTGCTCTGTGCACAATGGGGTTTCTTGGAGGTTTTTATAATCACTTATCCTTGTCAGGGTTAGGGTTAGGTGCAAATGTTTTATTAACTTAATATAAAATAATTGCCTTTTTAGCAGTCTTAATTTTTCCATAGTGATTTTGCTTATATTTGCCTGGCATTTCGATTTTTTAATACTCGCCAACTTTGACTTTTTTTCTTTCTCCTTGTATTTCTCTTCCTTACCCTTTAGTACCCCCTTCTTTAACAATAGTTTTACTTCCTTTATTTGGCAAGGCTTTTTAAATATCAGTCTCCGTACCTTTAGTTTACCAAGGTATCCCTTGGTCAGGTTGTGCCTTCTAATTGGTCTTCTGGGGTCCATTGGCCAGTTTATTGCGTCTGCCCTTGCTGCTGAATGATCTTTCTGCCCCCTTTGTTTTCTCCTTGTTGGCCAGATACCATGCTTCTTTTTCACCTTCTTCACTGTTCCTTTGTTCCTCGTCCTGTCTTCCTTCCATTTCTTGTTTGGTTCCTGTTCAGTGTCTTCATCCCCATTGATTTTCCTCTTCACCCCTGAAGCATCGTTCGACGTCTTCATTCTTATCTCCGAGTCGTGCAACCACATACATACGTGTGGGAGTCTCTTATAACATTCTTGTGCACAACATGTCCCTACGTACTCTAGGTCCTATATCTTGTCCACCAACGGAGTGGGTCCCACACCCTTGTATCGGCCATCAATGTAGCGATCTCCGTACTGTTGGTACCATTTTACTTTCTCTCCATCAACCTTCGGTGGCCCCGTGGGGTTAGGGATCACTCGGTACAATGAATTGGGTCCGGCTTCTACCTCGCCTGACTGGGTGGCGATGACGAATAGATCTTCTGTTTTCAGCACCGTTTTTAAACAGGGACCTAGGGTTACCCCATATACCTCTAAGTCGAGTTCCCCCTCCAGATCCACCAGTTCCTCTTTATTTGTGTTCTCCACTCTCCTCCGGCTTCCGCTTCTTCATCAATATCATATGCTACGTACCCTTCCCGAAGTCCTTCGTATGGGGCCGCTTCCTCCAATGTCCTGAAACCTGCACCCACACAGTTGGGTCCCCAAAATACGCATTCGTGAGGTGCTTGTGGATCTTGGGAACCACCACACCTTCCACCCTTTTCGGTTCAAGTCGTTCTTCCATGGCCACCAAAGGCTTCGCTCGGTCGTCATCTCTTCGGTAGGGTTCTCCTCTCACCACTGGGTCTTCTTCGACTTCCTTGCTCTGGCCAATGGTCTAGTGCCCTCTGGTGGTGTATCCCACCCAGCATGTTAATCTAAATCACATGTTTATTCCGTTCTTTGTAGATTTCAGCTTGGAATCGTTCACTGGGTCTCTGATCGGATTGTTGTCCAGAGTCAAAAGCTTTACTGCCCCGTTCCTACCGACCTCTCTGATCTTATAGGGTCCGAGCCAACAGACCTTGAACTTCCCTAGTCGAAGTTCATTCTGACCATTATACTTCAAAACTAACAGCCCCGGCCGGAAGTTGGCCCTTCGTAGATGCTGGTCATGCCAATTCTTCCGTCGGCGTTGTGCCACCATCGTTGCCCATTGTACCATCAGTCTTTATTCATCCAGTTTTATTAGGCCACCAAACCTTGCATTCAAGCTTTCTTCGTCCCCGAGTCTGTTCTCCACCGCCACCTGAAGGCTCGGTACGACGTACTCAGCTGGTACTACTGCCTCCTGCCCGTAGATGAGCTGGAACGGGGTATGCCCGGTAGTGACTTTGTATGTTGTATGGTACGCCCATAGCACAGCTGGTAGTCTTTCCTCCTAGTCTTCCTGTTCCACCCCACACGATTTGTAGATTATTGATACCAACACCTTGTTGGTTGCTTCTGCCTGTCCATTAGCTTGAGGATAGTACGGACTAGATAGGTTATGGAATATTTTAAATTCTACGGTCATGGTACGAATTACTTGATTGACAAAGTGCACTCCCCTGTTGCTGGTGATTTGAAGGGGTATCCCGTACCTTGTGACAATTTGTTCGTACAAGAACCGTGTTGTACTCAGAGCCGTGTTGTCTGGCAAGGACCTAGCTTCTCCCCACTTGGTGAGGTTTTCTGTGGCTGCTACAAAATATTTACACCTGTGCATGTTACTTGGCATCAAAGGTCCCACAAAGTCCAGACCCCACCGTTCGAATAACTCCTGCGGCTGCGAAGGAAAGAGAGGCATGAAGTCCCTCTTGAGTGGTTTTCTTGCCCGTTGGCAAGTGTCACATGCAATCACCCACTCTCGAGCGTTGGTGTGTAGAGTTGGCCACCATAGACCGGCCATAAGCACTTTCCTGGCAGTTGCATTTGGTCCCATATGTCCCCCTGCTAATCCGTCGTGTGCCTCCTTCAATATGCCGCGAATTTCCTCCTCCATGACACACCTCCTCAGGATCTGGTCAGGACCCATTTTATATATAAGCCCATTAATTAGCTGGAAGGTCTTGCTCTTCAGTGCCAGCTTCCTCCGTTCCTCTGAAGGCATCTCTTTTGGAAATGTGGAGGTAGATAGGTACTGGCCTATCTTTTCATACCAGGCTTGTAGTATTGCAATTTGGAACAAGTGTGCATCTGGAAAGTCTTCGTTCACTCCCCCGGTTGGTTCCCCTGATCTGATCCTTGAGAGTTGATCGGCTATTACAAGGGACTTTCTTGGCCGTACGATAATGGTGAAGGTGAATTCTTGCAGGAGTAGTAGCCATCGACTTACCCTACCTGTTGACGTGTATTTTGTACACAATCATACACAGAATAAAATACCCAAGGGTACCTTATCCTCTCTTGAATAAAGCCTCTGATTGCTGAAGATGTCGCAAAAAAGGATCAATCAGGGTGACTCCAATGTTCTTTTATGTAGGGTCTCTACGTGTGGATAAGCACCAGTGGTCGTTGTGAATGCTGTTTCATCAAGGGGCCTTACGTTTCCATTCAGGAACAGATTTTCCTAAAACTAACAAGTTCTCAAAAAGATCAAAAGGTAGGGTTTGCAAGAGATGAATTCTAATCTGATCCTAGGAATGACTCAATGTAGGCTGGCTTGGTAAGATTCTACCAATTTCAATATTGCCATGAAATAACAACCCAACTGAAATTGATGCGATCTTCTAAGGTAACAAATGATTTTTTCAATTCATCAAGGGTCATAGACACTACCACAAAGGCACATATCCAAAACTCAATGACAATTGAAGGTTTAAGTAATTCAAGTCTCTCCAGTTGACCACACAAGGTGTTCCTACAATCAGTAAGAAGCTAGTGGTTTGGAACGTGAATCTCACCAAAATCAAGCCCAACACTTAGTCCTTCAAACTTAAATACTACTTCGACTGAGAATGATTCAAGAAAACAAACAACCATGAAGATAGCCACAAGAAATGCAATAAAACACCATAACTTCAATATTTTATTGATCTCAAAGCCAAAATAGACAACAATTGCTTGAAATTCTTTCTTCAAAACTCAATCTTGCTACAAAATAACTTTCTTCTCTCCAAAAGCTCTAATCTTCTAACTATTTCTTATTGCTCCCTATTTCTAATTCTAAAATGAAAATGAATGAGGGTATATATAGCATCCTCAATTACAATGAACGACCCAGCTCAAAAGAAGATCAACGGCTGAGATTCTGACACCTAAACCCTAATTAGGGTTTTATTACAAAAGTTCCCTTTTTATTGAACAATATTAAATGCATAGCCAAATATTTAATTTGGCACAAAAATCTAGGAAACATAGACCAATGACAATTAAGGTGCCATGTCATCTATAACAACCTCTCTTCTAGAACCTTATTCCCTTTCCAATGCTCCTTTTTAGCATATGCAATGAATCTGGACACGATTCCTTCAATCTCAGCAATAGGAATCTCGGGAAGATTCCTCATTCGTTCCTCTAAGTGAATAATCTGATCAAAGGCCTTGAGAAGAGCTGCGTCCCATTCAGGTTCGAGTTCCTTGATTTTCTCAATCAGGAGCATAGTAGCAAACATTTGATCTCTTTGCTCATCTGTAATAACATTCTCATCTTTGCAAAAGATGACCTTGACCCTTTCTTCCAACTCTTGAAGATCCACATCTGTCTCAACTTCGATCCTTCTGCCAAGAATAGTACATAACACCCCAAACACCTTGTCCTGGATTGGATGGATGACCTCCTCCACTTGATTACATTTGGCGCTGGTGTCCTCGAAAAGAACTTCCTTCATCTGAAGTAAAGTAGACCACTGGAGTAAATTATGAGCTCCTCCATCCATTATCTTTTCTTGTGCTAAGGTCTTCCTTGGTGTTTGCCTGATTACTTGAAGAACAGGAATGATAACATCTTTAGTATGAGCAAAGGCGGCTACTGTTATCATTAGGTTGTGGATGATCTCAAGGACCTGGATAGCCCGATGGATGGTCTGCATCATTCTTGTTGCAAACTCAACGGCAACTGTATGGGATTTGTCAATCCAAGAGCTCATAAGCTGGACCAAGCTCTTAACTCTATCTGCCTCACCAACTGATTCGAGGGGAAGTGCTTGCACAGGAGATACTGCGGGATCCTGACGTCTCAAAGGCTGACTGAGGTGGCTAAAGTTGCCTCTCCAAGCACCTCTCTCTCTCTCAAGTTTTCTATTCTTTTCCATTTCTTCCTTAAGTTTATCTTTAAGTGCCTCAAATGAATCAGTGGCCTCATCTAGTGTCTGCTCGGCTGTGAGTGGACCAAGCTCAAATGTTTCTACATCATACTCTTCTGCAAGGATTTCACCTTCATATTTGTCCACTGCCGGTGTAGCTATCTGCAACTTCCTGGATCCTGTCTCATCTCTGATCATCTTGGACATCTTGGTAGCCTTCCTTCTCTCTGTCACTTCCTGAGAATTTCCAACAAGGCTCTCTAAGTCAATTACATTATCTTCATCCTCAATCACAATTACCCTGGTTAGTCTCTCCTTCAACCAATCTGGAATGGCGGACCTTGTCTCTCTAACTTGTATTTCTTTAGGTGATGGCTCTTCTTTCCGGAGAGGAGATGTCGCTTCATCATCATTCTTGTCTTCATGCAGTTCATTGACCTGGGGAGATGGACTTGATGAACGTTGAGATGCCTGTCCTTCTTCATGTTTATCATTCTGAACCATTGATTCCATAGATTCCTCCACTTCAGGTGTCCTCTTCTCTTGTCGAGAAGATGTGCCGGATGAGCGATCTCGATTGGCCTCTTGCTTCTTCTTGGAAGATTCTCTTTTCTCAGGTCTTTCCTTCCTCTTCGCACCTCTAGGATGAGGATTGCCTTCACTTATGCTTCTGGGGTGAGGATTGCCTTCGCTTGTGCTTCTAGGATGAGGATGACCTTCACTCGCGCTTGCTCCTCCTTCTGCCGACCTTTCCTCCAAAGTAAAAGTCATAGGTGTGTTTTGCTCTCTCAACTTTTGATGTTGCACATCAACCCATCTGCGAGTACAGGACAAAACTGGAGCCATCAAAGTCTTCAAGTCCACAACCTCAGGCTCGTTCCAATCTATCTTCACTGCCTTGTCCTCTCTATCATAAGAGGACTGGAGGTGCCTGCCACTGTCCTGAGCTTGATCGGCC
The DNA here is from genome assembly GCF_030272615.1 of Cryptomeria japonica. Lineage (NCBI taxonomy): Eukaryota > Viridiplantae > Streptophyta > Pinopsida > Cupressales > Cupressaceae > Cryptomeria > Cryptomeria japonica. Next base: position 473,016,944 of record NC_081405.1, read on the forward strand.
ACCCTGTAAACTTTGCATTTCCTGATAAAATCCAAAGGCAATCTGGAATGCATCTTTCTTTTCACCTCTAAATCATCTAAGAGATTCATCCAAAAGTCCTCTACCTGACATTCATGCTTGTATTTTCTACCAACTGTCTCTTCTATATACCCATAAGGATCAAAATTCTCCCTCAATGAAAAGAATGAAAATGAATATAAGGCCAACTCTCTTTCTGCATCATCTAAAGCTGGAACATTAGGACATACTTCAACTGAATTCCCTAGTATGATAGGTACAGGAATCCCATTTCTATGCCTGTGTCTGAATGCCTTCGCATAAGCTGCCAACTGCCTAGTCACCTCAAGTAGTACTATCCTGTCTGTCGGATATCTTGGCAACATATATGGAGGTGAAGGACACCCATGAACTCTAATATATGTAAACTTCTGGAATTGGATAAACCAAGCACCATACCTCTTTACAAGTTCTTGTGCCTCTTGAGATATCCGATTGTGAATCCCGCCTTGTAGTGTCCTGGTGATGTTCATCGTGAAAGTATCATTGACTAGCTTGTAGTTGCTTCCTGGTGGATGATGCAAATGAACATAAGAATCACAAACTCTGACTTCTCCAGGCCCTCATCCAATCACTCCTCTGTGAGGTAGTCCTGCATACTCAAAACTCCTGATCAAGGCATACATGATGTACGAGCTCATGTGGAAGGATTTAGTAGCCTTCAGTCTTCTCAACTGTACGTCCAAGCAATGGCTAATAATTCTAGCCCAATGAATTGTTCCTTTTCCTTGAACTATCACTTGGATGAAGAAGAACATCCACTTCTCAAAATAGAAGGCTTGAGGAGCCCCTGTAACTCGATTGAGTAAGGTTATCAAATCTCTGTACTCCTCCTGGAAGTCGATCCTATGTGGTGTGTTGGGAATCTTGCTCAGGCGAGGACGACTTTTGAGTAACCAATTCTTGTTGATGATGCTCAAGCAAGTGTCTGGATCATCTTCATACATGGATCTAGCTCCTTCCAAGCTTTTGTAAATCATATCTTTATGTTCTGGTAGATGAAGAGCTTCACTAATAGCCTCATTTGAAAGATAAGCCAAAGTGTTTCCTTCCTTGGACACGATCGATCTTGATTGTGGGTCATAATGGCGGGCACACTCGATCATCAGCTCATGGCACTGGATTGCTGGAGGGAAGCCGGCCGCCTTGATAATGCCACTTTCAATTATTCTCCTTGCGACGGGTGATGGCTTTCCAATATAAGGGACCTCTCGAAACTTCTTCACACTGAAGTTTCCCAAGTTGGTATCTCCAATGTTGCTCCATTTTGACACGATCTTGGTCTCCATTTCTTCATTCCTTTGATCTTCCTTCATGAGGGCTGGACGACTGGTGGATGGGGGTCGCCATCTTGACACCTACACAACATTTCATAATGAGCAATATACCTTGGAACGTAGAAATATAGACTGGATTTAAGTTTTAAATTTAGGAAACTTCATGATAAGTCTTTGAATTATCATTTCCTAAATATGACTATGCAATTGGAAATTCAAAATTTGAAAATTTGAACAAGGAAGATCTTGCCATACCTCTCTTTGAGAACTAGCTCTAAAAAACGATGCAAGAATTAAGAAATTCGCTAGGCAAAATGAAGATCGAAGTCTTCTAGCAAATGCGCCTCCCTCATCAACTTCACCACCCTTTGGGTCTTCAACGCCTTGAGGAAAACTTGCTCCTTCTTTAACCTCCAACAAAGTTTGCACTCCTCCTTGGATTGAAATTCGCACTTCTTCTTGGATTGAAATTCGCACCTCTATTGCTTCTCCAAATCGCATTTAAACAATGATTGAATGATGGATTAAAAATGCTTCAAAATACCTTTCTTATATAGGCGCTCATGCATTGCAATTCCCATAGGCCGACTTGGAAAATAAGCCTAAAATAAATAAAAATTAAATAAAAGAGGAGGCCGACCTTTATAAAAATATTAAAATAACATCCCAAGCGCTCTCTTTTTTTATTTAATTTAATAATAATTAATTTAAATGCCTTTGCAATTAAAATTTTGATTTTTTAAAAGGCTTAAATCACTTATTAAATGCCCATGCGTTCTTATTAAATGCCAATTTTAATTAAAAAATATTTCAAAGTCTTAGCGGATTTAGCATTTAATGCAATTTGAAAAATCTTGGCGCCTAAGCATGGGAGGTATTTGGGACATCAACAACATCGCTCTGGTCCCTGGGTGAGGGACAGGAGCGCCCATGCATTTTAGCCTTGTATTTCTCGCTTTTCACGTTCAAAGTCTTATCTTGGACGTCCAAAATGGCCTTTTCGCTTGGAATCTTGAGTTTGATTTATTCCATCTTTGGAAGGATTGTATCTTAAAACACTTTCGCCCTAGTCCCTTGGTGAGGGACAGGAGCGATCCCACCTTTTGCCCTTGGTCCTTGTCTTTTCCAATCGCCAATTCATGTTGCAGGGCAATCAATGATCTTCCTTGTTTGTTCTACGCATGCCTAACTCGCTTCTCCGAGACAAAATGAGATCTTCCAAGGATATTCGCCCTGGTCCTTCAGTGAAGGACAGGAGCGATTTTTGCTTTTGAGCTTAAAATTGTCGATTCTTGAGGTTAACTCCTTGTTCATCGTCTTCCTAAAGACATTTTTGACTTTGCATGACCTCGCCTTGACGTGGTTTTGGAAAGGAATGATTGATTCTATAGAAATCGCCTTGGTCCTCCAGTGAAGGACAGGAGCGATCTTTAGTCCATGGCACAAATCCTTAATCATATCAATATCTAATTATCTTCAAGGCGTAAAACATTGTTCCTTAATCCATCTTGAGTCTTGCAAACGAAAGTGGCACTCCAAAATGTTAGGCAATCAGGCAAATTTGAAGATTTCGCTCTGGTCCCTTGGTGAGGGACAGGAGCGCCTTAGCCAATTCCATCAAGTTTTGTGGCCTTTCGCAACTTCGTTCTTCTTTGAAGCATTCCAAATATCATCGCCATCGTGTGCCTTGGCCTGGATTCGACCAAATTTGGGAGGGAAGACTTGATAATGCATTTTTCGCCCTGGGCCTTGGGTGAGGGACAGGAGCGCCTTGGCCATTATAGGCTCCACTTGTGTTTTGCAATCTTTCAAAATTATCTTCAATGGAGCGATTATGCCTTCCTTTACTCATCTCAAACGTAAAACTTGCCTTTCCCTTGGCAAAAACTTGTCTCTTGAGAAAATCGCTCTGGTCCCTGGGTGAGGGACAGGAGCTTCCTTTAAAAAATCGCTCTGGTCCCTTGGAGAGGGACAGGAGCGCTTTAGTTACTTAGGTTGATTTTATTCATTGTGGTCCATTCAAGTTATATTCAATGAATAAAACATACTTCTCTTGACCTCCTCAAATCGTGAAATCACTCAAATCCTGTGAGGACAATGCAAATTTGAAATTCAAGCTCCGGTCCTTCAGTGAGGGACAGGAGCGATTTTGCAAATCCAAGCTTATCCGTCCTTTGTTAGGCTTCCAAACTATCTTCAACGGGCTAAAAATACCTTCTTTCATTCGTTTCAATCACAAAACTACTTCGCCCTTGTAAGAAAATTGCACTTTTTAGAAAATCGCTTTGGACCTTCAGCAAGGGACAGGAGCGCCCTTTTGCAACTTGGTATATTTCCTTGCTTGTCGACTACTCAAATTATATTCAATGGACAAAACATGCCCTCCTTGATCTCTTCCAATCAAAAAATTGTCTTGGTCCTGCAAGGACAGTGCAAATTTGAAAATCAAGCTCTGGTCCTTCAGTGAGGGACAGGAGCGCCTTTGGTCCTCAAGGTCAAGTCTTTATAATTTTCATCTCAAATTTCCTTTGCTGGGGAAAATACCATCATTTTGCAAGCTATGAATAAAAGTCCAAATCCAAAAATGTCCAAGAAGGTGTGCTTTGAAGAAAATCGCTCTGGTCCCTGGGTGAGGGACAGGAGCGAACTTGTCTTGCTAGGCCCAAAGTTCAATCTTTCGTTGCCAACGACGAAGTCTGGATACTCCTTTATGCTCATTTCATCCTTAATTGCGTCCTTGATGCTTCAGTTCGATCAACCAAGGCCCAAAATGATCTAAGAAAACCATTTCGCCTTGGTCCTTCAGTGAAGGACAGGAGCGATTTGGTCTTAAAACTTTAAAAAACTTGTCATTTTTGAGTCTTCAAAATCTTCAAAATCTTCAATTTACGTCCAATCGTATCCCCTGGCGACCCTGCACAAAACAATCAAAACAAGTCAATAACCAAGATGCACCAAATATCACTTTCGCCCTGGTCCCTGAGAGAGGGACAGGAGCGATTTTGCCCTTATAAGTCAAAATATCAAAAATTTAGGTCTTCAGATCACTTCATCATGCAGGTTTAGGTCGTCTTCAAGTCCAAGAATCGGTTACCTTGCTTCCAAAATTTGGTTAAAGTTTGCCCAGACAAAACGTATACTTTAATCATTAAAATGCTAACACTTTAGACCTAACTTGAATTTGCCCTCAAAATCCTGACTGGACCCATCCTGAGACATACTCAACTTCCTGACAGACTCAAGTTATTTCAAAATTGCAATCCTCGGGAGGATGCTTAATAATCTTTCAAAATTTGACCGGACTTCGGCTTGAAAATATCAAAAGGAAACTCCTAAGGCTTAACCCTAGTCCAGACGACTCACTCACTTACTCAAAACCCTAAAAGCAGAGAGAAGAACAGGCAAAACAAAAGCAAAAGAGGGGGTCCCCATTTTAATGGGGCGATGTGTGAAATGGTCACAACACTACCCTGGATGATTGGTTTATTTACCAGGTACATTAGTGCGTGATGGTCCACATAAAATGTGAACGGTGTAGCCAACAGGTAGTGCCGGAACTTCTGTACCGTGTACACCATCCCTAGTGCCTCTCGCTCCGTTGTGCTGTAGTTCCGTTCAGCCCTTGACAGGAGTCTGCTTGCGAAAAAGACGGAATGGTCTAGTCCTTGCGCCCCTACCTACGCGAGGGTAGCACCAATTACAAAGTTGGAGGCATCGACGTATACGTGAAATTCTTTGTTCCAGTCCGGGTATACCAATATCGGTGCACTCACCAGCCGATCTTTCAATTCTTTGAAGGCTTCTTCCTGCTCCGTACCCCACACGAACGGCTCTCCCTTCCTTGTCAGCTTATCTAAGGGCCAAGACACCTGCGCAAAGCCTTTGATGAATCTTCGATAGTAGCCGACATGGCCCAGGAATGATTTCACCCGTCACATTTGTTGGGCTCTCCATGTTGACAATCCCTCCTATCTTATTTGGGTCTGTCTTCAGACTTTCCTTACAAACGATGTGGCCTAGAAGCTTCCCTTGTGGTACCATAAACTTGCATTTCCTTGGGTTTAGGGCTAGCCTAGCCTTCCGACATCTTTCCATGCACTCCCCCAGAGCTTTCAAATGGGTGTCCTAATCGCTAAAAATCGACCAGTCATCCAGGAATGCCCTGAAGTTTCCTACGGACATCTTGTCAAAAATGTGCAAAATTATTCTCTGAAAGGTTGCAGGCGCATTGCACAGTCCGAAGGGCATGCGATTATAGGCATACACCCCTTCCTCCACCACAAATGTGGTCTTCAGCTTGTCTTCTTCCGCAATACTTATCTGGTTGTACCTGGAGAATCCATCAAGGAATGTGTATATCTCATGCCCGACAACTTCTTCCAGGATGCTGTCAGTAAATGGGATTAGAAATGGGTCTTTGATGGTTACTGCATTCAGGTACCTGAAGTCTACGCATATCCTTATCTGATTGGCTTCCTTCTTAAGAGATGACTATTGGGGAAACCCAGTCACTAGTTTACACTTTGAATATGATCCCTGCTTCTAGCATTTTATTGATCTCCTCATTTACTTTGGCTGCGAAGTTTTTGTTCATCCTATACGGCCTCCTTCGTACTGGTTGCGCTCTTGGTACAAGGGTTATGCGATGTACGCATAGCTCTGACGGTACCCCCTTTAAGTCCTTGTAAGTCCGGGCAAAGATGTCCTTATATTCCAGGAATATCTTGAAGGCTGCTGCCTTTAGCATGGGGTTCGAGTCATCCCCTACAAGTATCATCTGTGGTTCTTCCTCATTGCCGAGATTAACCTTCTTTACTCCTCTTTCCTCGTACTTGATGGGTTTATCTCAGTCAAACTGGTGGGCTGGCGTGTCGTCCATCCGTGCCATTCCCTCCTGGTACCTACCGTACTCCAGGGGAAAGGATTGTTCTTCCATCCCGCCACTTGATTCTCCTGTCTCACATATTTGCAGCATGTGACACTTCGGGTGGAAGACCTCATAGTCCTCCATTTGCCAATGAAAGAGTCCGACCAGTGAACTAGTTCCATCTTCGAAACATTCGTCGAGTTCCAACTCTCCTTCCTCGTCGGGCTCTTTCCCTCCTCTGTCTCCTTCAGAACCCCACTCCCATCTATTTGAATCTTCTGAGTCGGAGTCGGATGACGCGAGCTCTTCATTGACGGACTGGTTCCTTAGATCGATTACATACTTATGACCATCACTCTCAATTGAGAGCGTATTCTTTTCCAGTTATGATTAGCTCTGGCCATGATCAACCATCCCCTTCCCAGGAGGGCGTCGTACACTTTTCTTTCTAGTGGGATGACTATGAAATCCAGAAGGAATTGTTGCTTCCCGATTACCACCTTTTGTGCCATGAGGGTACCGAGGGGTTTGATACCGTGTTGATCTGCACCGACTAGGTGAAAGGTTGGTGGCCAGAGTGTAGGCTTGTCGAGGCTTTGCCAAGTTTCCTCCGGTAGTACGTTGACTCCGGACCCACCATCCACAATGGTGTTTGTGAGCTTTTGTCCCATTATATCCATCTCTACTACTGCCGGCTTCCGTCCAACGCTTACCGCGAGTAGCATAGGGTTCATGGCGTCCCAGATCCCTTCACCGGGTCCTTACTACATGGTTCTGTCATCGTTTGGTGTTCCTGGCCGAGGGTAGTGTCCCCGGTGACATTTGTCAAAGCCATCCTCAACTGTGGCATGGTCTGCAGAAGGTCGGATACCCGTACGGGTACTATGGTTTGTAACATCTGCTTAATGATAGTTATCTTTGGTCCTGATCGGAGTGGTGTACAGGTAGCCAGGTGCGAGGCCCTTCGCTCTTTTGCCATCACTTGCTCGATATCCGCCATGGCTTCCTGAAGCCTTTCGTTTTTCGTGCGAGGGTCAGGATACATCGCTTTCTTGTTTTGCAATCTTGTGATTGCCAACACATCTTCTCTCGGTCCTTCCACGTCTAGCATATTCACCCCTTTTTGCTTTGGGCAATCTATGTCCTCGTGATTTTTTGGGCCGCACCATCTGCACAACAAACTTCCTGCATCACCCCCGTTTTGGCATTCCCGCGCAAAGTGACCCCATTCGTTGCACTTCCTGCATTGAATCATGGGTCGCCCCTTCGCGTCGTATTGAATTCTACTCCTTGGTGTGTTATTATTGGATCTATTGTTACCTCGCCGATTGTTTCTGTACCCTCCAGGGGAGGCGTCAAAGTTTGCTGTTAGCTTTAGAGGTGTCACCGGCGGTGTGGTTTGGTCGGGTTGGGCGTAGAGCACTTGTGTGCTCCGTGCTTTCAAGTTGTACGGGCATTCCTTAGTGGAATGTCCCATTACTTGGCAGATGTCACATAAAACTTTGCGGGGACAACTTCCTTTAATGTGTGCTTCAGTCTTGCAGTCGGTGCACCATAGTTCTTTTCCTTCCTTGCTACTTTCCTTGTCACCCTTTAATTCCTTCATCATCCTCATCATATCCTTCCGGAGCGCTTGCATGGTTTTGGACCCCCCATCGCTGTCTTCATCTGTACTGTCACCGTCGCTCATCCATCGCTTCCCCCGGGATGCCTTGTTTTTACTTTCAATATCCATCGGGCGGTTGTATGCTTCATCATACGATGGCGGAGGGACCACTTTCATTGTCCGTCTCAGGGACGGTACCAATCCTTCCACAAACCATCGCTTCTTGAGGCCATCCGCCAGCTGGTTCTCCATTTTGTTAAGTAGTTCCCTTAGCCTTCTGTTATATGCGCGTATGCTTTCATTTTTTCCTTGTTTGGTGTTGTAAATCTCCGCCACAATTTCGTTGTCATCTCGTAGGAGTTTGAACTCTTCCTCGAAGGCCTTCTTCAGATTGCTCCAGGACGTTTTATACTGGGCATCGAGGTCCATATACCAGTAAATGGCTATTCCTCGCAGAGTGGCTGGAAATGCCTTCAACCAGTAATCCCGATCGTCCTGGCCATTTGCCTCCCAATTGTTCACGCATGTCTTACAATGCCGTACGGGGTCCTTTGACCGGTCGCCCATGAATTTTGGAAGTTTTTGCTTCTCCGGGGTGTGTGCCATTGTTCTTGTCTGGATGGTTTTATGTAGTGCTTGGAAATGGCTATATGTCGGGTAGGTATTATGTGTCCGGGAGGTACCGTACGCTCTTGGTCTGGTTGGGCCCCTGTCAGCAGGGCTTTGGTCACCCTCGCTCCTATAGTCCTTCCTTCCCGAGGTTTTCGGATCTGACCCTCCTATTTTGATACCCTCTGATAAGGACAAATTCTTAATGCCAGATAATGTTGCTTCAAAAATAGTGGCGATCTCTTCATGTAGGTCTCGTACCGCCTCCTCTCCTTGTTCAGAATATTCTGATGGGTTGCTTTGCAACTCGGCTCCGGAGTCCTCTTCACTTGACGTCGAGTGTGGGGCCTGGTCGGCGAGATCTTCCTCCGCTACGTCTGGAAGTGGCAGCTTCCTGGCGGCCTCGGCCAACTCCTTCCACGTACACGGCTTTTGCCTCTCCCGACTACGACTTCGACTCACACTTTGACTTCTGCTGTGTTTCTCCGGACTCTTCGAGTCGGCAACCTCCCTTAGCCGCCGTCTCCTTTCGGCCTGCTCTTTTATGCGGAGAGATCTCCATACAGTTCCCTTGGCTACTCCTTTGGTGGTAGTGGAACGTTTGTCTTTGTTTGGCCGTAGGGGCATCAAGTGCCAGAGGTACGGCGCCGACTAGCCTCCCTCTCCTCTTCCTCCCTACGGTTCCGCTCCTTGTACCTTTAGAGTACTTGTTGCCGCCGAAGTTCCTATGCCGTCTCCTCCCTTCGGTCTTGGAGTGCAATCAGATTTCTGGAGAGTAACCTTGGAATACTTCCGAGCAGGTCAAAGACGGGGGTGCTGACTGTGAGTTCACCACGTACCGTGCCTTCCGAGATGGCTCTCTCCTGAGCCTATATCTGCATGTACTGCATGACCGACATATCCCACAACTCCACCAAGTCTGCCGTCAACTGATCCTCTCGTTCCTCTTCCTTGGTACTCTCTTCTTTATGCACCTAAAGAAACCCGCCTTCACCTCATCATCCCGAATCGGTGTCACTCTACCTAGTCTAGCCTTGTACCACTTAGGATTCAAGGCAAAGGCAGCAATATGCTAAGGAGTGTTCAACTTTTCCCATCTACGCTGAATGATAGGCCGGATTTGCTCATTGTAGAATGCTAGAGAGGGGTCCTTCACTCGCACAACAACCCTCATCTAGTCAAGCATAGAGTCAATGCACTCATACACCTCTCCAAGGTTAGGTGTATACCCATCTGCTTGCAGGAGCACCTAGGACTTAGGCTAGTGTGGGGCCTGGTCGGCGAGATCTTCCTCCGCTACGTCTGGAAGTGGCAGCTTCCTGGCGACCTCGGCCAACTCCTTCCACGTATACGGCTTTTGCCTCTCCCGACTACGACTTCGACTCACACTCTGACTTCTGTTGTGTTTCTCCGGACTCTTCGAGTCGGCAACCTCCCTTAGCCGCCGTCTCCTTTCGGCCTGCTCTTTTATGTGGAGAGATCTTCGTACAGTTCCCTTGGCTACTCCTTCGGTGGTAGTGGAACGTTTGTCTTTGTTTGGCCGTAGGGGCATCAAGTGCCAGAGGTACGGCGCCGACTAGCCTCCCTCTCCTCTTCCTCCCTACGGTTCCGCTCCTCGTACCTTTAGAGTACTTGTTGCCGCCGAAGTTCCTATGCCGTCTCCTCCCTTCGGTCTTGGAGTGCAATCAGATTTCTGGAGAGTAACCTTGGAATACTTCCGAGCAGGTCAAAGACGGGGGTGCTGACTGTGAGTTCACCACGTACCGTGCCTTCCGAGATGGCTCTCTCCTGAGCCTATATCTGCATGTACTGCATGACCGACATATCCCACAACTCCACCAAGTCTGCCGTCAACTGATCCTCTCGTTCCTCTTCCGTGGTACTCTCTTCGTGCGTGTCGCTGTCCACGACAATTAATTGCTGGTTGAATGGCCGACCCATTAATTGCTTCCGCCTGCTACCATAGTTATCTCCAGGTTCGTTCAGGCAACGGCGCCACAATGTTTAGTCCTTAATGTAAGGTTGGTGAATGAACAGATAACACAGTGTTTTCCACACGTACCAAATACTCATGTAACAGAACAGTCATACATCACAACATAAATAACAATGATACCAGTTTGACTAGAAGAGTTATACCTTTATTCAAGTGTCCAGAATGTCCATACATAATCTCCCCTGCCGAGGTTCCAACCAAACAATATATAGACCCGACGGTTGGTCAAGTTGCCAACCGTCACCAACTCCCAACTATCCGACGGGAACCTCTCGGCAACAAACATAATCATAAACACAACATAACACACTTATAAATATTATTCTTACTAATGTACGTTATTTACCCCTAACAAACTCCTTCCTCATTAGTGGCTCAATCTTGGGGTTTATTGGCCTTTGCTTCTGTTTAACTGGCTTTGATAATGACTTTCCACTTCCAGTGATAGGTTGAAATGTCACTTTGATACACTCAAACCTGCCCATACAAGCCACAACCAGCTATATTTCTGTCCAGCAAGTCACCACTTTAAGTCACCCAGTAGAAGCATACTAATTGCCCATCGCAAAGGGTTCTTCAATGCCTGTGAGGTTTTGTTTACACCAGATATTGAATGTTTAAATATTCGCCCAGGCAATAGTAATTCAAATGCCCAACTATCATTCATTATGACACCCAGCTGTGAGTGTGGTAATGCTAAACTGCAGAAAATGCTCATATGCCAGCAATTAATGTTTCAACGCTCAGCCTAGGCAAACAATCATGCCAAACCAACTCCATAGATCATGGTGTCCAATCTGGAACAGTCATTTGTATCAGTCACTCAGCAGATACCACTCTCACATCCCTCTCAAAACTGGTTTCTTCTTGCATGAAACTCACGACTAGCACTTCTCGTTCACACGCCTAGCATAATATGGTAAAGATGACCAGCATTGAACCTTTGAATGACTTCCAATCAAAGCACAACTCCGACACCCAGCTTCTCAAACTTCCACGCCAAATGCACAGAATGTAGGTGCCCAACAAAAAGAAATATCCCTCCTGAAAAGCTTTCAGACAATACTTACAAATGTTCCATCAATTTGTCTTGCCCGCAAGATTTCACAAATTGTAAATCTTCAATCATTGAATCTCTTGCATGAAACCTACGTAGTTCCACCTGTAACTAGCTAGGGTAGATATCCCACTACTGAAACTGATTTCTCTTCAGGTTTCTGTCCTAGGGTTTTTCTCCACAAGAAGCTCTAAACTCGCAATAGAAATAAATAATCATACCAATTGAACTTCAATTTCCTTTTTTAATTTTCCTTAGAACATTCCAAAAGGGATTTTCAACTTCCACTTAAAATTATTCATTAAAGCACATTTTCAATGTGACTTTTAATATTTCCTTTTCATTTTCACTAAAGTCACTTTATTAAATAAATTAAAATAAAACTATCCATAAAATTTACTTTATTGGACATTCAAATAATTAATTTAATTTATTCCTTTATATCCTGAATTTAGCCTACGAAATTTAAATAGGATAAACAGGCCATTTTCGACTATTCCTTGGAAGGGAACATTACATCAACTTATCTAGGGTATAAACTCACATATAAAGATCAATATTAACTTGTAAGAATAATCTCAGTATCCTTAAGATGTTAGACACATAATTGATAACCGTTTCAATATAATGTCATAACAATTTAATTAATTGTCAACACACATCAAACATGCTAAGGGGAGAAAGAGTAGCGATTGAGAGTGTATGCCATAAAAGCCCTTTGCAAGATCAATCTTAACAGCATAATTCAGGTACTTCCAAATGATTAATGTCAAACCAAATAAATATTTAGTGAAATGCATCAATTATAGAGAGAAGGTATCAACCATAGAAACTTCCTAAAAGTTATGATACGAAACTATGGGACCTAGGAACATGAGGATTATTGGGCAAGATTACATCCTCCTCCCCTGTAATTAAACTACAGCATAATTATGCAAGAAAATATACCAACTAGACCTCCAAATAGGAGACAAGACTTACCACATTAGCCAATGATTTAGGGGATCCAGGAGGCCCCAAATCAAAATCTCAGCTAGAGAATAGTCCACTACTAGAATAACTATGATATCCACACCAAGGCAGATTTAGATGAACATGATCTATTTATTATAGGGCTTGACTCTAAAGTAAGGTTCTCTTCAGTGTTCCATGGGTGTTGGGGACGGGGGGACGGGGGGACCAAGGGCCTATGTTTGGGGACGACGGGGGGAGGACAGGGGGGTGGCGGGGTGGTGGTGCTGATATAGTTATACATATACATATAGTACTTGAAAAACTAGTTTTGAAAAGATGTATGACACTATAACAATATAAGAATTACATTTCAAATTAAACTATAGGAAATTTGAAATACTAAATCTAAATACCAAGATTTCTTCAATGCGAATTGCTAGTTGTTAAATAAAATTTGACAAATGAAATTGTCAAATTGGAGATTTCTATTATATCGAAAAAGGAAAATATGAATATCTGATGCCATTGCAAAGTCTATAATAATAAACATGATTACATGATTCATCATTACAATGAGTAGCCAAATACAAATACTAATAGAAATAGCATTACAAAAGAGACTACAGTCAAAGACAAAATGACAAAACTCAAAATGTAGCTAATGGAGGCCTCTAATCATTTGCGAACTCCTCCTCACTGGAACTGCTGGACTCCTGATGATCAAGATCCCTCAAGCTCACACCAACTAGCCCTGCATTTGAAGTGGTAGGATCATCCTCATCAATCTGTGAAGGCTCCTCTGGCTCTACATCCCATCTTGCCGCTGGACTCTCCTTGTACACAAGTGTCTTGCGATCCATGAGATGCAAATCACTGTGGACGGCCCCCAAGCTTCTCTGCTCTCTTAGAGGTAAGTCTTATTCTCTTAAGAGAGTGGATGAAGCTATATGTAGACCAGTTCCTCTCAGTAGCTGAAGAACTGGAAACCTGGGATAGCAGACGGATGGCTAGAGTGGTGGTCAAAGATTTCGGGCCATGACAATTCCACCACAAAAGTGGGTCCTCCTGTGCCATAGTTTCTATATCCATCTTTGCTGCATCTGAATAACCTCTAAGAGTGGCAAATCTTCCCCACTCAGTGCGAATGGTGCCGGCATCTTTGGAATCAAACATCTTCTTTATGCACCTAAAGAAACCCGCCTTCACCTCATCATCCCGAATCGGTGTCACTCTACCTAGTCTAGCCTTGTACCACTTAGGATTCAAGGCAAAGGCAGCAATATGCTAAGGAGTGTTCAACTTTTCCCATCTACGCTGAATGATAGGCCGGATTTGCTCATTGTAGAATGCTAGAGAGGGGTCCTTCACTCGCACAACAACCCTCATCTAGTCAAGCATAGAGTCAATGCACTCATACACCTCTCCAAGGTTAGGTGCATACCCATCTGGTGCAGGAGCACCTAGGACTTAGGCTAGTAGTTTTCTCAATTTTGGCTTGTACTGACCCTAGCCAAGTCAGGTAGTGAATAAGGACTCCAGGAGGGTCCAAGTGTGAGTGTGATGAGTGAAATGTAGGCCTAGTAGAGTTAGTTTCTTCCTAGGTTTGCATTTTGTGCATAAATAGTGGTTTGAATAGGTAGTTGACCTTCTTGATGGTCAAAAGTGTCAAAACTTGGTATAAGCATTAGGGAGGGTTAAATTAGTCTTAGACATGTTTTAAAAGTCATGTGTGATGACTTAGAATAGGCCTCATAGGTTGAGAAGGCCAAAAAGTGAAAAAGTGCAAAGTTGCAAAAAGTTGTCATGACAACTTTTGTCCTAAATTGGTTAGCGATGGAGTTAGGGATTGTCCAACGCCCTAGGATGACTCCACACGTGGAGAATACTATAAGAACCCTCTCCTGCACGGTTACCATGGTTGGAGCTATTGTTTTGTAAGATCAACAATCTGAAACTACTCATTTTTCAAACTAGTCGGCAACATTTTGGCTTGTTTTGTTCATTTTGTAATTGCAAATGGATTGAATCCATTGATCCAGTAATGGATTGAGTTTCTTTGGTGTGTTACAGAGTTGTTAGTTCCATTTCAAGCTTTGTAGATAGTTAGTATTAGTGTTTTCTTGTTTTAGTTTGCAAACAGCCAGTTTTGGCTTGTATATAGCAGTTTTATGTAAAATGGTTGCCCCATGAATTCCACATGTGCTACCATCACAGCCTGTTGGGACATGGAAGACAACCACTTGTACAGTGTACATATGCAGGGACAAGTGCTGGAGATGACATTTAATATGACTGTCACCTTGTTCTAGGCGAGTCCAGGAGCAACTTGGCTAGAGGAGACAGGGTGAAATTGAAGTGCAAAGTGCAGGGGTGAATGCCAAACCACCAGCTAAGCTTTTGGAGGGGTGTATGAAGTTAGTACAGAGTTGCCAATGCAAGGGGAAGCCTTGACAAAGTCATTTGTTGCCCAAACACCAACTTGACCAGTCATTGCCGGTTAGAAGGCCCAGAAACCCTTCAAAACCCTCATTTTGGGGTTAGGACATTGTACGGTGGAGTAAGGAACCAAAACCACAAAAATCACTTGAGGTTAGATGAGTCATTGAAGAAAATCCAAACTTGCTATGGGGTCTTTTGGACCGTTTTCACTCAAGCCCTAAAAAACCGGATTTTGGAGGCCTAATAGGGCTAATTCCTTGTAGCCCTTTTCTAGGCAAAATATTGAAATCGGTAAGAAAGCTAATGATTGCAAACCTCAAATGGACCCAAAAGCTATTCAAAACATGTTAGAAGCCACCTCCACACCTCTGCATCAACTCATAACAGTAGGAGGTCAATTTGACAAGTTGAAGCCAAGACAACCATGATGAGCACATGGGAAGCATTGTGAATTGGTAGGGTTCCTAGCTAAAACACTTGAAGCAAACACCTTGGAATGGTTAAGAAGCAAGCCTTAGAAGAGAATGAGAAGGACTTGGAGGTCTAGAGTGCAATTAGGCCTGGAGAGTTGGTGGAATTGAGCAACACCAACTAGGTGAAGTGTTAGCAAACTAGGTGAACCCCATCACCATCCCCATATCTGATCACCTGGAATACTGGAGAAATGATGGAGACAATGTATTTCGCATCAGTCCAAAACACATCACTCTTCACTATCTCCTTCACCCTTCTCCCCTGTTTTGTCTTGGCCTCAGCCCACCTATTCCACTCATTAGTCATAACCATGAGTTGCAATGTCTCTTGCAACTCAATCATTCTCTCCAAGAGAATGAAATAGGATGCATATCTGGTCTCAACTGGTTTCAAGAACTCCTTCTTTGCGAAGGTCCTGAAGAGTGCATGTGAAGTGTGGTGGTTGCAGATAAACATCTGCACATCTCTCGCATCGGTGACCACTCCTCTAACCCAATCAATCTTCCCCATGTCCTTGAGTGCATTGTTCATGGCATGCACACAACATGGGGTCCACCAAATGTGTCTATAGGCTGCCTCAATGAGTCTCCGTGCTGCTCTACACACATGGGCTGCATCTGTCACTACTTGGACCACATTTTGTGGCCCAACCTCCTCAATAGCTTCCCTGAGGACCTAAAACTGGAAATCAACATCTTTATGATGCCTTTTACAATCAATTGCTCTAAGGAAGTATGGGCTCTTTGCACATGTGACCATGATGTTGATGAGTGGACGATGGCTAATGTCCGTCCATCCATCCATAACTATGCTGCACCCCAATGCCACCCAACATGCCTTCATCTTCTCCATCAAAATATTGATCTTGGAATAGCATATATCCAAGATCTAGGTCCTCATTTTTGTCTCCCTTGGTGGCACATAAGATGGTCCTCCCTTCGCCACCATAGCCATCATCTCCCTATAATAAGGAGACCGTGTAACATGAAATGGAATGCCATTGGCAAAAAAGAACTTGCCAATGGATTCATCTATCTCATCTCTTAGCTGCACATTAAACATATCAGCAATGGGGTTACTCTGTGGTGTCTGCAACCTACGTTTCCTTGCTCTAGTGGCACTAGAAGTGGAAGTGGATGCAGATCTAAACATCATTCCTCCCGTCTACGAAGCATGAGAAGTATGTGGCGGATTCTGGCTGTGCTAAAGGGCTGCCCTAGCAGACAAAGTAGTAGGCATTGAAATATTTGTGTCATCTGGAACCCCCCAAAGCCTGTTAAACTCAATTTTGTACTGTATATTTTTAGCTTTCTCCAAAAACTTACAATGTCTCACACCTTTTCCTCTCCAAAAAAGAAAGTGTGCATTCACCCTACTAATGCTACCAGACCATTCAGTGTCACAAATGTTGCACTTCCACTTCTTTGTTCCCCCACTTGACCGTGATGTGCCTTGTACTGATATACTTGAAGCAAACTATTTGAGAGGAGACTTAGGATCAAAAGGACCCCTAGCATACGGTGCCAACAACTCTGAAGGGCAACCTGTACTAGTTGGTGCACTCGCCATAGAACTAGATTGGGCTCCAGGATCAGCCCCATGGTCACCCCCCTCATTTTCAGGTTCAAATTATGAATCATTCTCACTATTAGAATGGATTTCCATCTCATCCTCACTCATGCCTTGGGAGCTCATTGTGAAATTGACACTGCATTTCACAAAATAAAAATAAAAATAAAATCAGCCTAGTTTAACAAATAAATTTATTTTCCTATTCATCTCAAAATGAGATTTGATGTTGAATCTTGAGGGCAAAATGATGCCTTCAAGATACAACATCAAATTTTATTATTTTTATTTTTATTTTTAAATAAAAAAAATCATAAATTGTAAATTTTATTTAAAAATAAAAATAAAAATAATTAAATTTGATGTTGAATCTTGAGGCTAAATGATGAATTTTTAAATAAAATTTACAATTTATGATCCTATTCATTTTGAGATGAATAGGAAAAAAAAAAACAAATTTAAAGCTAAACAAACAAAGAACAAAATATGACATTGAAAATCAGAAAAGAAAACCAAAAAAACAAGAAAAACCCTACCTTGTGCTTGAAAAATCTCTCCAAAACCTTGAAAAACAAATTTGAAATTTCAATTTTGAAAATAAAATTTACAATTTATGATTTTTTTATTTAAAAATAAAAATAAAAATAATTAAATTTGATGTTGAATCTTGAGTGCAAAATGATGAAATGATTCATTCATCATTTTGCCCTCAAGATTCAACATCAAATCTCATTTTGAGATGAATAGGCAAAAACAAAACAAATTTAAAGCTAAACAAACAAAGAACAAAAGATGACATTGAAAATCAGAAAATAAAACCAAAAAACAAGAAAAACCCTACCTTGTGCTTGAAAAATCTCTCCAAAATGCAGTAGAATCTTCTTCCTCTTCTTCTTCTTGCTTCTTCTCACTCCTATCACACTCACCCCTTCAATCAGTCTTCTACAAGTTTTTCCTCCTCTTCAGCTTGCTGGAAAAAAAATCAGTCTTTCAAAATGACAGTGAAATGAACAAAAAACATGGTTTTGTGTTGTTTTGGGGGAAAGGGTGGGGCCCACGTCCAATTAGGGTTACCCCTTAACCCCCAAAAAAGTCAATTTTTTTTATATTTTCACTTTAGGCCAAGGAAAACACGTGTGGCGACATGAGACGTCTGGGCGTCTTCCCGTCCCTCGAGAGACGTCTGCACGTCTCTCGACGGACAGGGAGACGCCCAAATGTCTCCCAAGGAGATTTCTCCATGTCTCCTTGGGAGACGCAGAGACGTCTCCCCGTCCCCAACGGCGTTTGGGTGGCGGTGGCGGTGGCTGGACGGCAGGGGACGTTGCGTCCCCGTCCCCCCATCCAGGAGACCTCCCCGTCTCCGAGACGTGGCCAAAAAGGGGGGGGGGGTGCGTCACGGTGAAACACTGGTTCTCTTTCACACGCAAAGAGAAAAGTAACTCATAGCTGAATATAATAAAAAGAATAGGTCCTTTTGTTAGAAAATTGTATACAATAGAAATTAACATTTATAACATTTGCAACAATTAGCCTTCCAATCAGTACATTTGTCATTTTTATTAAACAGACTGTCACTCAATGGTTTACTAAAAACATTACTTCAAAACATTTACAATTACTCATCATTGGGCTATTGCCACGATAACTCTTGCTTTCCTATATTGGGAGGAGACATATTATTGTAACATTTTTCTACAGTTTGCAGGTGGGGGTGGTATCATATCTTGTCATTCTTGTCCCCTAATGTTTTTGCAAGATATTTCTTTTTGATACTTTTGTTTCTTATTAGTTGTCTTTGTGTTCAACACATTTAAAAATGTTGATATACTTATATGGAGAACGTTTTGCTCTTTAAGTCATGTAACATATCTTTATGTAGAAATACTAGATCTTAAGACGTTTGTCCCTTCCTTTTGCCCCTGTATTATCTTGGATTTTATTTGAAATTGTACAATAAGTAGCAATGTTATCAACTAGTTATCATAACCAAAGGAATTCACTATCATAAATAAACACAGTAGCCTCTGCTATAATTTAGAAAATATTGTCCTACAATACAAAAAGAAGAATATTTTGAGAATATATGCCAATTCTATACAAGAGCAGAAGGCTTGAGATGCTTCTGGAAGCTTAGTTCTTACATAAATGTTTGGCCTTTCCATTGGTGATTCAGGGAGGAATGCATATATGCAATACTTAGATTCTCTGTACAAGAAGAGCGATACGGCTTGGTTTACTCCTGTTGAAATATTTAAGGTGAACATTCTTTAATCTTGTTTTCTGTACTATGAGAATCATACCTCCTTTATGATAAGTAATGGTAATTCAATTGATAAAAAAACTGATTTCAAATGTAGCAATAGACCATGGTGCTAGTGAATATTCAAGGGTTCTGGAAGTTCGAACTCCTTTTGATATGACTCCAAACTACTTTGATAGGCTCCTGAATTAACCTCAAATAGTTTAGTACGTGGAAGTACTGTTAGAATAGTTAATATAATGGTCATAAATGTAAATCACATGTACTTATATCATAAAAGTGCAACTATGGAGGAAATTAATGCACAATATCAAGACTTAAGATTGTGCTTTATAAAATTAATCAATAAGCTAGGCTCAATCTCATCAGATTAGAGCATTTGGTTGCTCGTCTTTCTCACTTTATGTATTTTCTATTTCATTTTCTGAGGGAATGAAGGAATAGCAAAGCCAGTCTTCTATCTCCATTTTCTGTGTTTTTCTCCTACCCTGTTTGTCTTTCTTTCTAATACTCTGTATAGTGATTTAAAGTGAGCATCACAAAAATTTGTATTGAAATGAAAATGAGCCAATAATTTCTTTAACCATAAACAAAAGTGCCACTTATAGCATAGTAGTGCTCAAATTTCCACATTAGTTTATGTTGATTTTCAGTATAGAACTTTTGCATTTGTATGATACACGTTAGTTCCTAATTCTTTGTACTTAGTAATTTCTGTCTAACCATTTTGAATTGATGTGTTTATGAACAAATTTGGCCTTAGCCATGGTACGGCTACAGTATTGCAGAAGCTATATTACGCACAGCCAATTTATCAGTTCCACTAAAGGTAAGAAGCTTTATTGATATGGTCATTATCATATCTAAGAAGTGTAAATAATCGTACTTTTTATTATATCATTTCCTCTCCTTTCTGGTTAAATGTATTGTAAACAAATGATTCAATGCTAGATGGGTTAGAGCCAATGGGGCAGATGTCCACACAACAGAGCAAATTATCAGCTATATTCACTAACTAGACATTTTTGGATTGATGCATGGTAATATTAGTGTCCATATTTATGCAATTGGATCACCATTGTGGAGATTCTAAATTCTGGCTGCATATGAGGGGCTGGCAAGAACAAATGCTAAGTCTTACATACTCAGAGGCAATTACTTTACTAACAAGCTATGCTACTGGATCAGAAGTGTGAAACAAACCATGAAAAAGGAATAGTATGATTTCAAGATATAAAAGATTTTCCCCATCCTGACCTTCCCCTTCACAATCCCATCAAATATACCTATATATATGTGTGTATATATGTATGTATGTATGTGTGTGTGTGTGTGTGTACAATTCTTCCCCTCATAAGGGCTTTTTTTTGGACCCACACACAGATTCCCACATTGTCCTCTATCCTGGATCCTTATGACATCAACGTTTTTAAAGAATGGTACTGGACTGCCAACATGAAGAATGACACAAAAGATACCATTAATGAAGAGCAGGAGGAATGCGAGGAAATTTTGAAAAACATGAGGGATCTTGGTGGAAAGATCCTCCGATCAAATGGTTCTAGGCTGGAAAAATAGTTTGTGCGATGATCAAGTACAACCAGATTGGGAGGATAGATTGAGAATTGATAAGGTCGCATACTCCATAGAGGACCTAGAATTTGTCAGTGGGTTGCATTCGGACATATTAAGTTTTGAGGCTCATCGGTCCGACTAGACGGATGGGTTAAAGCATGTAGATCACCACTTGGAGGGTATGCAATATAAAATACGCCATCCTCCTATGCCCCAAAGCATGGTGCTGTTCCAGCTATGCATCAGATTTTAGGAATATGTTTGGGCAGAGCGTACAACAGGTTGCGACATCTGGAAGGAGTATTTGCACAACAAAGATGAATTTTTGGAAAAAGGGTCTACATCAGTAAAGGAGAAAGTGCTTTCCTAAAGTGCAAGTTTCTTTTTAAAATCTTAAAAAACACTTTTTAGGCATAAAGTTCATTTCTAACTGCCAAAACAGTTGTAAATCTTGAGCTCCGTGCATGTGCACTTTTGGAGCAACTTTTTGGGTAGTTATTGATTACCATTTTGGTAGTTATTGTTTCTCCTTTTGTTGTTGCTGATATTTTGCCTCCCATTTATGGGTATGGGCAGTTTTGATAGAGGATGAATCTGGCCCACTTGTTTAAGTTTAATTTTGGCCATTCATCCATTTTTGGAATTCTATATAAAGGAGTTAGTTCCTCCTTTGTTAGGGAGAAAAAAAAAGATTGTTGCAAAAACTCTGGCGAAATACATACAAGATTTAATGGATGTTAAAGCTGTGTTTGTTTTACTGTGAGTGCATGGTCCTCTTCATTTATTGCATATTTCTGCAACTGTATTTAATTTCAGACAGTTATTTATGCATATATTTGATGGAAAATCTTGGTTCATACCATTAGGAAATAGTTGATTATTGTTTCTTCTGCATGGTTAGTCTGAACCCTTTTGTGCTAAGTTCGGTTATTAGATTTGGATGAATGGGTGTAAGAGTCCATTGTTCGTATCTAATAAACTTGAAAATTCAAAAATCCTTAGATGATTGCACTGGTTTTTACCTAGTTGTGCTAATTAGCTGGCAAAGTAATTTCTAGTTATTTTGAGATTTCCGTCTGTGTTGAAATATGCTGTCTTAGTTAAAACTAGTTAGTTGTTCTTATTCACTCTTCATCCTTATCCCTCCTTTTTCCCTTTTCATTAAAGAAACCCTCCAGTCAAGCTGAAATAACATCAATTAGAAGCAAATCAGATGATATAGGACTGTAAAACTTTAGGGAACCTGTACAAAACCAATTCCGTCTAACCGTAAGTCCCCTTTGTGTTTCCAACAAAACACATCAACTACTAAGCTATCCTACAGTCAAGACCTGACAACCAAAACATTGAGGTCATCCCCATTTTTCAAATTCACACAGCATTAGGGATTTCCTTATCTCAAGAGAGGATAAAATTCTTAGTATTCTATTCTGCGTTGGCCGGATGAAGTCGTAGTTCCGCAACTTTAGACACGTCAATAAAAATGGGGCTAGAAGAAGGGCAAGCTGGAACAAATTGGATCCTTCTCTCCGGAGAGATTTGAAAGAGTCCTGAAGTCCAGCCCAGAACGAGAAATATTCGCTGGATTTCAATTCTCTAGGCGTAAAAGTTACCGTATGGTTGCAGACCCCAGTGAGCCCAGTTCGTCAGACCAACAGTTTGCTGTCCTAGAGAGCACGGTTTTCACGACCCCAGTTGCTACAACTCCAGTTACCCCTTTGGTTCCATTAATTCAGCCACAGATGGTGCATAATCAACCTGCTCCAAATGGTGCAACCTGGTTGGTGGACAAGCCGTCCCCAATAGTTTTCACTAATTACCTTGATATGCCTAAAAGTCCGGATAGGTTCTGTTCGATCTTTCACGTAAATGATTTAAACAGAACAGCAGAGGAGCATATCAAAATAATTGAAGATGCGTTGCGTAACAGATGGATTGAGTATGCAGACGTTGCATGTAGACTCTTCCCTTACTCTTTAGGAGAAGACACATTTTACTGGTTTATCCACTTGCCAGTATCGTCTATTGATTCTTGGGAATAGCTGAAGACAACTTTTACAGGAAAATATGGTATTCCCACAACTCCCACTGAGCTATACAGACAGTTCGTGGAAGTGAAGAGACAGGGCCATGAGCCAATTAGTTCTTTCAATAACAGATTTCACAAGGCCTTCACTCGGTTGCAAGATCCGTATGTGGTAAGTGATGCTTTGGCAAGGGAGATTTATTATTCAGCTGTAGATAATCTGACAACAATGTTTGTCCGACTGTCCCAACCTGCACCAACTACATTAATAGGGGCATATGCTTAGGCCATGGAGATCAGTAAGGGTTTAGGCCAAAATATTGCGGGACCATTGCTGCAATTAGGACCCCCCGCGATTCCCAATCAAATTCAAGAGATTAGTCAGGCCTTGGCCCACCAAACGTTTATCATGATTCCAATCCCGCAATTGGCATATCAACCCTCGCAACCTGCAAATCAGGTGGTGCTCCATCCAGGACCACCTATATCTCAAATCCCTCCTAAGCAACCCGTATATCTGCAAAATACTGCAGTATCTTCTCGAACGCAGGAGGAAAAAGATGAGATGCGAGAGTTGACTAATCAAATGAAGAAGCTTTCCTCTGAAGTTACTTATCTACTAAACCAGAATAATCAATTGCAGAGTAACCAGAGGAATCATCATCAAGGCCAACACCAGTATCAATATCAAAACCAAGGTTATTAGAGGCCTAATAGAACATGGAATACCCGTCCTAACAATGGTGGAGTTCCTACTCCACTAGATAACCCACCAGCACCAGAAAGCAGGCCGACAGACAAGGTATTTTTGGCAGAGGCAGCTCTATCCAATTGGTGCAGGTTACATAATACCAACCAACACTTAGAGCTGCAGTGTGATGAATTTCAGGTGGCAGCTAACATATTCCAACGGGAGGTTGAAAACACAGTATCTCAACCAGCGCTTCCTCCTACCGGATTTGAGATAGTTCCGTCACCTAGGTATGATACAACCCTTGTTCTAGAAACCTACATTCCGCCCTCCTTCCCTAATCAGGACTAAAATGAATTGGCAGATCCAAACCAACCCGCAGATGTGAACGCTTTTCAACAGTACTAATGCGGCAACCGGGGGTATTATAACAATAACAATCAGAACAACAACAGTGGCCCATATACTATTTCCACGCCTCCAAAGGATATTCAAGTTCCCCTAGACCAGAACGCTAATAATAACCCAAGTTATCCTAGGGCGCCGTAGTAATATGCAAGCCAAGGTCAGCCGCAAAAGGCGCATGCTTCCCCAAAGGCACCTATTTTTCCGAATCCACCAACTACTGCTGCAAACCAAAGCCCAAATAGTAAACCCTCTCAAGTAGAGCAACCGTCCAGTAATGCAGAAGTTATCAGGCTAGGCCAATTGGTGGCGGATAAATTCAGGAAGGTCAAAATCAGTTTGTCCCTTGCTGAACTAATGAAGGTTTCTGAGGTTAGGGATACGGTCTTGGGCAGCCTTAGAGAGTCATTGCCGGCTCAATCCAGGGGAGGCGATGAGAACTCGGGACAAAGAGCTCCACTAGAACAACCCCAGAAAGTCAATAACGAGGCAAGAGAAAGAGGACTGACAAATCTTGGAGGTGCAACAGTGAATTATGTTGCACAGTCAAAATCCTCAGTTAGTCAACCCATGGAAACTGGTTTTGGAGTATGTGCATGGGGAAGAGCTTAGGATATTTCAATAATGAATAATGATACAGTCCCACTAGAACCCACCATCAATTTGTTCACGGAAAAGTTGGAACCTGTTGACGTGTCTGAAATCACATTGCTGCAAACTCCATACGGCCAACGCAGAATAGAATAGCTGACTGATTATCCTACTCTCTCTTGAGATAAGGAAGTCTCTAATGCTGTTTTCTAAGTTTGATCAAAGGAGACTACCTCAAGGTTTCTTTTGTCAGGTCTTGACTGCGGGATCTCTCAGTGGCTTGATGTGTTTATGCTGGAAACACAAGGGGGCTTACGTTTGATTGGCAATTCCATGTACGAATTCCCAGGGACTTCTTTTGGTTTTCTTTCAGGTGATGTTGGTTAATTTGAAGCTGATTTAGCAGGACTGCAGATTTCTAAAAAAAGGGGATAAAATTGGGAGGAAAGAAAGGAAGGGTAGGGAGAAAGAGAACTGTAAATGTTAACTAGGACAACATATTTACCCAAGCAAACAGACACCTCCAGGAAACCAAATTAAGCATCATCAGTCATTCAGACACAATGTTTGCATAAACTTAGTGCAATCTTCAAAGGAGAAACCAGATTTTCATATTACCAAATACAATATTAGAACTTCTACATTCATGATATGTATACATTTGATAATCGAACTGAATCATAAAATAGCCCAGATTAACCATGCAGAAAGGAAAAAAGCAATCAGCTATCCTCTAATGGTATGGACTGTGAAGGTTCTGTCAGATGCTTGGTAAGAACTGCTGTGCAAAATGAACAGACATAATTTAAAAGCTTTCTAATTTAAATGAAGAAGGAGACCATGCACTCACAAGGAAACTTGAAGGTAATTTTAATCCATTGTATTAATTCCTGCAAAATTTCTTCAGAGCTTTCGCAACAATTCAAGAACTTCCTCCCAAATGAGGGAAAACCAGTCCCCTTAAATAGGTTTCCAAAAATGGATGAATGGCTAAGATCTAATCTAAACAAGTGGCCCAGATTCAACCTTACAAAAAGAGGGACCCACACTCATAAATAGGGGGATAAATATCTACAACTATCCCAAAAGGAGCAATAACTACCAAAGGATAATTACAACTTTGAAATAATCCAAAAAGGGGAGGTGCACAAAAAACTTTACAATATGTTGACCAAAAGTCAACTGTCACCTTTTGGGACAAAAGTGCACTTTTTAGGACTTGGAGGGAAAAAGGCATTTTTGAGAAACTACTTTCTCTATCCTGGTTTCACATTCCTTTTGCAGAAACTGGTCTTCGCCATGCAGGTATTCTCGCCATAAATCACGACCTGCTGCTCGTTCCTCGCGGACATATTCCTGAAACTTGATGCATAATTGGAAGAGGGGATTAAAAGGCGGCATGGGAGGGTGGCGAATTTTGTATTGCATGCCTTCGAGATACTGGTCCACGTGCCTTAAACCGTCCTTCCAGCTGGAGCGATTACGCTCAAAGCACAATATGTCTGAATGGAACTGACCAACAAAACTCAAGTCTTCAATGGAATAAGAAACCTTATCTGCTCCCAATCTTTCCTCCCAATCCGGCCGGATTACACTGTCGGACAGGTCATTTATCCACCCCGAAACCATTGATTGGAGGATGGTCTTGCCTAGTTCTTGCATGTTCCCCAGAATTGCCTCACATGCGTCATTTTCTTTGTCAATAATTTCCTGGGCGTCGTTCTTCATGGTGACGGTCCAATACCATTCCTTGAGAACACTGATGCTATGGGGATTCAGGATGTCAGGCAGTGTGGGAATTTGTGTATGTGTCCAGAAAAGAGCTCTTAGGAGGGGAAGGGTAGAGGCCGCTACTTCATGCATGTGAAGGGATTCTCTCTTTACTTCCAACAGCCTGACAAGAGTGAGCTCTCGAAGGAGAGCCATTTCCTTTACTTCTTTGAGGATCTGTTCTCCCTTTTTCTTGATGTCTTGCACCCATTCCTTAACGGCCTTTGCGGTATCCCGGATTCCTTCAAATTCAGTTGTGGTCCTCTGCGCCAATGCCATTGGGGGAATATGGGATTCAGAGGGGTTGTGTAGTGGCCGTAGGAGCTTATCGATGTATCCCTCGGCTTGTTCAGCACGGGCCCGATACATATCCTTTTCAGCCGTGACTTCCTTGAGCTGTTTGAGTATGTTCTGCACTGAGTCCTTAAATTCCTCCTTTTCTTGCTCTTTTGTAGCTCGTCCGATGGGGACAGTCGTAATGCTATAATCTGCCAGGGTTATTTGATCTGCTGGCTTGTTTACGGGCGGGGTAGCAATATGAAGAGTGCGGTTCCTTTGCCCATCCTTGGTTATCTTAGAGTATGTTCTTGGTTTCTTCTTCCCTTTTGCTTTTGTTTGATCCATTCGTGAGAAGATGTCTTCAAGGTCGATGGGCGCCTTGGTGGCGGCCCTGCGCTGAGCTCTGGCGATCAGCCACTCTTGAGGCACTGTCTGGGTTGAGGATAGGGTTAAGTTAGCACCTTGTGCTCCCATGCTTCCAACTGGCTGATCACAAATTAACAGCTGTCCCGCCATCGGAGGGGTGGAAGAAGGAGGAAGCTCCTTGTTTGCATCTGAGTTCTCCCCTATCTCACTGAATAATTGTCTGACATCTTCCTGTGATGGTGGCTCCTTGGTTCCCTCGAGCTCATGGATCTCGTCTGTTCTTTGTTCCCCTTCGACAGTTGAGTCGTCCTTGGCTGCATGGAGGAGTAGTAATTCATGGCGGCTCTGCTGGGTAGGTTCATGCACTTCGATCCCCTGGGTGGATGGGATTTCTCCTTCCTCTATCTGGTCACCCGGCTTAGTCGGATTGGGGCCCTTTTGCTCGGTGTCCGGCATATCTGGAGCAGGAGGATCACTGGCTTGGAATGCCTCTATGTCGCTCTGGGAAGGAGGAGCAGGTATGCAATCCAAATCTATGGCGTCGTCGGACGAACTGGGGTCCCTTGAAGATGAAGTGGTTTCTGGCCTTCTTATGGGAATCTTCTCCCTCCTTGTTCTCTTGGACGTCCGAGTCCCTCTGCAAGCCTTAGCTTTCTTCCTTTTCTCTGGTTTTTCAGCTGATGTCCTTTCGTCTTCGGAAGACTGAGAGTCGAAACTGCCCATCAGATGGTAAGTAAAATGGACCCCTTCATGGACTAGCCTCTCGATCTGGTGTTGTAACCACTGATCTGTGTATCTTGCCGGTGCTGCCATGACTGCTTCGAAATCCGTGATTGGGTCTTGAGACCAATCAACGCCTAGCAAGAGATGCCTTACTGCTTCGAATTCCCGGACTTGGAGACGGTTCCCCGAGTCTATGAGCTGATCCGGGACCCGACGGTACTCAAAGAGTCGCATTTGCTGCACACTCAATCTAGAATATTCCCGTCGCCTGACTTCGTAGTCATCGGAGCAATTTTTCCAGTAATCTTCAATTGACTCCTTTGCTCTGTAGCGCCTACCGTAAGCTCTCTTTGCCAAATTGTCATGATCAAAACATTTTCTTGGAAAATGTTCCTGTAGGCCATAGGAGGCTAGCTCTGCAAGGGACTCTTCTGCTAGGGTGGGAGTTCTCAATTGGACATCATGGTTGCCTATGATCATTGGAAATGCGAATCTAGCTTGCTTGCTCTCTCGTAACAATATGCCGACAGGGCGTGATTGTCTTGCCACCTCCATGAGGACTACTTTATCGGTCGGGTACCGCGGAAGTCGAAGGGGGGCACCTTCAAAGCCAGCAATTCGGATGTAGGAGAATCTTTGGAACTGAATAAACCAGGCCCCATACCTCTGCACTAAAATGGTAGCTTGCTCTGAGAGCCTTATGTGTAACCCTCCCTGCATTAGCCTGACTAGGCGCATTGTGAAGGCGTCGTTGACGCGTTCGTATTGTCCAACCGCGTAAGCCGGACTGCTCTTTTCCCTTTGAGCTATATCCTGGTAGTGCAGCTGCGGGTAGCAATCATAAACTTTTACCTGACCAGGCCCATTCCCGATCCCTCCTTTCATTATTAATCCTGGCAGTGGCTGGTTCTTTGCGAATATATAGACCAAATAGGAGGTCATGGTGAAATACTTCTTTGTCTCAAGCTCAATCAGCTGAGCGTGGATGTTATCACTTATGATCTGGGCCCCGTCAAACTTAGACTTTCCGGCAAAGACCTGTTCTGTAAAATAGAACATCCATTCTTCAAAGTAGTTGGACTTAGGGAGTCCCATGACTCGACTAAGTAAGGTGACCATATCGCCATGTTCATTATGAAAGTCACTTCTGGGGGTCTTTTTCACAATCCTGGTGCTTGAAGGCCTTTTCTCTTTGAACCATTCTTCGTTAATCAATGCCCTGCATCGGGCTGGGTTCATATCATATGCCCCCTGTGCCTCGTCCATTGTTGTAGCTATGGGATTATTTGGAAAGGGGATATCAAATGCATCACCGATAGCCTCAGGGGAGAAGTCGGCAATAGTGATATCTTCCAGAAGCACTAATCTGGACTTTGGCTCGTAATGCCGAGCAGCTTCCACTACTAACTCATAGTTCTGGATTGCTGGAGGAAAACCTGCCGCTTGGGCGATGCCAGTTTCTAGCATTTGCCTAGGCCTGCCATATGCATTGGGTGAGAAGACCCGATCCCTGAAATCCTGAATATCAATATGGCCAAGGTCGGTGTCACCAATGTTGTCCCAGATGCTCTGGACCTTTGACTCTCTTAACCCTCCTCTCTGGTACTGATACTTCATTCTTTCAACTTTCCGTGGGACGTCTGATTTGGATGCTCGTGAGGTTTCTGCTGCAGCGGGTGTTTTTGATGATTCTGCCGCTGATTTAGGCATTTATCCTGCACAGCCAGACATGGATTACAAGGTGATACGAGAATGACGATGCGGGTTAGATAATAACA
The DNA here is from genome assembly GCF_030272615.1 of Cryptomeria japonica. Lineage (NCBI taxonomy): Eukaryota > Viridiplantae > Streptophyta > Pinopsida > Cupressales > Cupressaceae > Cryptomeria > Cryptomeria japonica. The sequence goes on from NC_081405.1 coordinate 473,046,316, forward strand.
GAAGTGTTTCAACAGACCGAGATTAGTTTAAATATCATTCTGGGCTAACAATCTGATTTACTTCAACAGCATCATATTCCTGAAGATTTATGACTAAGCATTCTTACTCTCGAATTTTTTGGATTAATTTTAACAAAGGCAAAACATGAGAATTTTGAAAAGAGACGCAGTTTCCGGCCAAACCTTGGGAATGAGTCCTAAATTTTGGATGTTCGAATAACGAAGATGCAGACTCTAAGCATTTCAAATTTTGCGTATTTGCTTATTTGATTCACACATTTTAAATGACCGTACGCGATAAGGCGTACTTACCTGATCGGAGTGAATGATGGGTGATTGCCCGACCTTGTTGCGGTGGGGCGAGCGGATGACCCTGCAAAATTTGAATCCCAACGGTTATCCTTCCTGTTTAAATTTTCGCAGTTTGGAAGATGAAAGAGGATTTATCAATTTCACATGGTTCTGTGCCTAGCAACCTGAATTTTAAATGGTTGATGGGAGGACGATGCAGTGTCTTACCTCCTTGTTTTCGGATTTAAGAGTTCCTTTCGAATTTTGAATCGGAGGTTTTCGAATCTAATCTTCTTTGCTCGTCCTAACCTCCGCGTTACACACTGTGCCTTCTGCGTTAATGTTTTGCTTGCTTTTTGGACTTCGTTTTTAAACTTTCACCTTGGAATTTCGGACGCTTAGGGTCCGAAAACGTTGTTTGCCCGACCTTGTTGAAGTTCGAACGCAGGGGTCCGAAATGCGTTTTGTTTGCACTGCGTTAAATCTTTGCACTGCGTTAAATCTTCGCACTGCGTTAAAACTCAACACTGCGTGTCGTTCGGAGCTTAGGGTCCGAAGTACGCATCTTAATGTCGCTTTTAAAACCTAACACTTGGTCTTTTTCGGAGCTTAGGGTCCGAAGTGCGTTTTGATATGTTTTAAAACCTTAACACGCCCTTGTCATTCGGACGCGGGGGTCCGAAGTATGCATTTCGATGTTGCTTTTAAAACCTTACTTCGCCCTTTTCATTCGGAGCTTGGTGTCCGAAGTGTGTGTTTGATATGTGTTTTAAAACCTTACGCTTTTTCTCCTTTTCGGAGCTTAGGGTCCGAAGTGCATGTTTGATATGGTTGCTTTTAAAGCCTTACGCTTTTTCTCCTTTTCGGAGCCTAGGGTCCGAAGTGCGTGTTTGATATGTGTTTTTAAAGCCTTACGCTTTTTCTCCTTTTCGGAGCCTAGGGTCCGAAGTGCGTGTTTGATATGTGTTTTAAAACCTTACGCTTTTTCTCCTTTTCGGAGCTTAGGGTCCGAAGTGCGTGTTTGATATGGTTGCTTTTAAAGCCTTACGCTTTTTCTCCTTTTCGGAGCCTAGGGTCCGAAGTGCGTGTTTGATATGTGTTTTTAAAGCCTTACGCTTTTTCTCCTTTTCGGAGCCTAGGGTCCGAAGTGCGTGTTTGATATGTGTTTTAAAACCTTACGCTTTTTCTCCTTTTCGGAGCTTAGGGTCCGAAGTGCGTGTTATAATGTGGTTGCTTTTAAAGCCTTACTTCGCCCTTTTCATTCGGAGCTTGGGGTCCGAAGTAGGCATGCGCCTGCGTTAAAACTCAACTTTCACCTTGGTTGACATTCGGACGCGGGGGTCCGAAGTGGGCATTCGCCTGCGTTAAAACTCAACTTTCACCTTGGTTGACATTCGGACGCGGGGGTCCGAAGTGGGCATTCGCCTGCGTTAAAACTCAACTTTCACTGAAGTTCGGACCTAAGGTCCGAAATGGATGGGTAGTGTTATGTTTTTCGAAAATTTTAACCCTTTGGAAATTTCGGACCTAGGGTCTGGAATGCGATTGCCACCTTATGCTTTCAAAATTTTGAATTTTCACCTTCGGACGCTTAAATCCAAAAGGGGGAGCACATAACGTTTCCCTTTTACCTCAACTTGACTTTCGCCAAGTTCGGACCTGGGGTCCGAAATGTTTGCATTACGTTAAGCTTTGAAATTTTGGAACAAACTTTCGGTATTTACGCCCGAAAGCCAAATCAGTCAAGAGGACTCATTGGTTCATTATTCCAACGTTGATCAGCTTACGAACTGATCACGAACTCGCTCGAGGAGACACGAGAAACTCTGCTTCGATTCTCGGGATGACGATCAAAAAACTCAAAACTGGAAAGGGGGGACCCTGTCGGCGACAGGGGGCGTGTGCAACGCACAACAGAACCCCCACCTTTCTTGCTGACACTCAAAATCTTTGGCAAAAATCTACACAATTGTCTTATAGATTCCGGAGCTTCAGCTAATGTTATGCCTTTGTCTGTATGCACTGCTTTAGGCCTAACCCCCACCAAGACTAATCGGAAAGTGACCCAATTAGATAAATTTGAGGTAAATGTGGTGGGTGAGTTAAACAACATCCATATGCAGCTGACAGCAGACCCGCGCATCCAGATGTACATTGATATCCAGGTAGTGGACATTCCAGGAGCATATGGTATGTTGCTCAGCCGAGACTGGACCCTCGTCCTTAACGGCTGGCTGCATTCAAGCTTTACCCATATGTGGCTGCCATGGAGAGGAGTAGCGAACCAAATCCGAATTGAGTCTGAACCTAGGCTTAAACTAATGATTACTGAGTATAACCAGACCAATGAGACTCTGTTTCTGGAGTTTGATATGGGAACTTACAAAGCTGACATAAGTTCCATGAATGAAGTTTTGTTGGTTCAATGCTCGAATCCAGTTCTGAATCTGGAAGGAATTGCAGAAGATCATGATGATGTGACACAATCACCAGAGGAAAACGAGCTGTTTAGCAGCTTCAGAGACTTTTTCTGCAAATGTGCAAAACAAATACAACACTTAAACTGCAAAATTTTCATTGAGGACTTGCTTCTACCCAACTGGTGCAGGGTCCACAATGCTGCCCATTCTGAAATAACGTGCTCATTATGTAGAGCAGCATTAAACCAAGTATGCAAGAAACGCCCAGAGGTGTTAGGAACCCATACATCTAACCAAGAAGGTATTGCTTCGCCCGTAGTTCCTGGAAAGGAGGTCCCTAAGCAAGAAAAGAATGGAATGACGAGCCCAAAGATTCCAACCCGTAGGGTGACTGACCCAAATCAGACTTGGACATTGAGGTTTGATGGTTCGAAATCCAAGCGAGGAGCCGGGCCAGGAATAGAATTAATAAGCCCTACTGGCGAAATTTATTTGGCTGCCTACAGACTGCAATTTCATCGCACTAACAACATAGCAGAGTATGAATCTTTGGTTCATGGATTGCTGTTGGCCATTAAAAAGCGCGCCCAAATACTACATTGTTTTGGGGATTCAGAGGTAGTAGTCAGACAAGTTAGGAAGTAGTACACATGTCATGATAAAAGACTCAATGTTTATCGCAATCGTGTGTGGGATATAATGGAAAGTTTTGATGCCTTTAACATCAAAGCCATTCTCCGATCACAAAATCAGGTCGTTGATTCATTGGCGCAAGTTGCAAGCTCATTAGAACCCTTGTCTATGCAGAGTTTAAAGAAATTCACGGTTGAGTTGACATCAGTCCCATCTATTTCGGACAATGTCACTAACTTCCAGGTGTTTGATGACGACAGGCACATCATCGACTTCATCACAAGCTTAGATGTGTTTGCAACACAAATTATCGATGAGGAAGAACTTCAGGAAGCTGAAATTAACATCGAAGGCGTCTTGAATGTCAAGACAAATACTATTCCTAGGGGTATGGTGCAACTGGAAAGGATCTTTGACTGGGATCAGCTCAAGTCTCATAAGGAAGGTAATTCCGAAGGAGGCATCTGTGATAAGATCAACATTGGCATGAAAGAAAATTAGAAGAATGTGTTGATTGGGAAGGTGTGCACATCTCAGGAAAGAGATGGAATCCTCAAAAATATGAAGGAATTCCCAGATATTATTGCTTGGGGGTATGAAGACTTGAAAACTTACGATACTTCAATCATAATGCATACTATACCACTAAGGCCAGACTCAAAACCATTCAGGCAAAGGCAACGACAAATAAATGCCCTCCTAGAGCCTCTGATCTATCAAGAAGTTAAAAAGTTACTGGCTGCTCCTATTATTTTTCCAGTAAGGCATTCTACCTGGGTAGCCAACCTAGTTCCAGTAACGAAAAAGAGTGGTGAAATCCGACTATGCGTAGACTTACGCAATTTGAACAGAGCATCAGAAAAGAATAACTACCCACTACCTTCGCTAGATGAGGTCTTGTAGATGGTCAATGGATCCCAGATGATGTCTTTTCTGGACGGATACTCCGGGTACAACCAGGTAATGGTTGAGTACGAGGACCGGCTGAAAACTGCATTCACCACTAAGTGGGGAGTGTTTGCTTACAGAAGAATGCCTTTTGGTCTAATCAACGCCGGGGCAACATTTTTGTGGATTTTGCCATTTCGTGAATTGCAAGGGTCATCAAAATTTCTTGGATTTTACAAACCCATGGATAAGACTTGCATTTCATTACATTTTCATGGATTTTTGCATCTCAAGGAAAAAAATTGCTTCCTATGAAAAAGTCGTGGATTTTGGTGAGTGAAGGACTTATTTGAGGCATTTGTCAATCCATGATTCATACCTTTTGAGCCTCAAGTTACTTTTGTCGTGGATCTGGTTAAGAGGTGGACAAATTGTGCTTTCCATCATCAAGTCGTGGATTTTGTTTGTGTGTGGATTTTAGGAGGTCGTGGATTCCTTGACATCATGGACAATTTCAGTTGCATCATCAAAAAGTTGTGGATTTTAGCCCAACATGGATAAACTTTCACTCCTCTCCCCAAGTTGTGGATTTCAAGAGGGCGTGGATTTCTTGACCTCATGGAATTTTCAGCTACACCTAAACTTCATCTCTCATGATGTCGATCTTTGTCTTTGGTGAGGGTTTCACCCTTGAATTTCCTTTCGGAAATCCAAGGAAAACAACTCATACTTCACTTGAAATCTGCTTTCATTCATCTCTCATCTTCACTGATATTTGATCGATACTTGCTTCATCTCCCTATCTTTAAGACACCCTGCTTGCTTTGAGGATTATTCATCTATCATAGAACTCATGTCTTGACATAGCCTAAAGGTTGCATTGTGAAACCTTGCTCAATGAAGATCTTTACTCCCATCTAACTCTTGAGCACTAAAGCTGAGAAGAGTCCAAACTAGCTTCACTGGAGACCTGATTGTTGCCCAACTACTTGAGACTCCTAAGACTACTAGAAAGGTGGGGGTCCCCATTTGCAACGGGGCAGTGTGTGATTACATCACAACAGGTTACAAACCAAAGCATATCGAAGTAGTTCAAAGATACATATATAGCATAAGTTCAATATTGTCAATTACCGTTTTTATCAATCATTATTATTATCGTTATCACTACCAGTATCCTGTTCATTATCATTTTGTTCTTCATCCACCTATTACTCTTTTCCTTTTCTTTCTTTTTGGCTTGGATCTTGCTGAGCCGAAAGGAGTCTACTCCCGGGAAAGATCCAATAAGGGGTGAGATCCATTTCCAATTGGAGCATTCAAATTTCTGGTGTGTAATTTATGTTAGAGTAATTAATTACTTATTTAATGGTCATTTAGTTTATTTAGTCGTCTTTAGTTTTCTTAGATAGTTGCTAAGTTAGTTGTCAGTTGACGATTATTTCGTTTAGAAACATCGTAATATAAATGCCTATATGTAATTCATTTCTATTCATTAACAGAGCACACATTTACCATTTCATACCATCAAAGCCAATTTTATTTTTTGGTGAATTTGGTGGGCTATCCTAAGCTTTTTTTTTGAAAACCGTTGAGAAGTTTTTTGGCAATTTAAAATAAAAATAAAAATTGAGGGCTTGTTTTCATAAAATTTGAAGCTTCGTTTTGAAACATCCAAGGGAATTTTCTCAAGGTCGTTTTTTTCCGTTAAAGCAAGATCCTTTTGAGCAGTTACAAGTGTTTGGAGATAGGTTCCTATTTTTTAGAGTGAGTCCCTACTTTTTAGGAGGAACTGTCAGTTGGCTTGCAGGACTCAGGCAACATCAGTGATCACAGTGCTTCAAACGCAATTCAAATGTGAGTCGCGGATTTCATTTTATGAATAAATTAATTTGGATTAAATAAATAGTAATAAAGTGAAATAATATAATCACTTTATATTAATAAAGTGGCCCCTTGGCACATTTTCTTAGAAGTTATAACTTAAAGGTTATTGTTGTTAAATATGGATTGAAGAATAATGACAGCGATTCTGGAAGACTGATTGCCGTGAGTTATTGATCGTCTCCATCATTGAATCTGGTTTAAATACAAGAGGAAAGGTTGCCTACGTAGGGACATGTCCATACGTGGCAGTTGCCATGTATGGACATGTCCCTACGGAGGCAACCGTTCATAACAATTAGTTTGTTTATGTTTAATTTCCAAACTGTATGCTCTGTTAATGTATCACTCTCCAGATAATAACCGATTTATCATTAGTTAGATTCATGAGGGCTATATCTTAACACTCCCTCTTAGCAGGAGTGGATCTAAGTAATTTTCTTGGGAGCATATTCTGTCATGACTTCGACACAATTCGGGACAACATTTAATATAGTCTTGTCATGACAATAAACTCAATATCATGATATCTGGCTCAGTCCGGGACAATCACTTAAGAAGTCAATCATGAGATGATCACATACTTTAGGATCAAGATATCCGGCACAGTCCGGGACAACAACTTAATGTAGTCAATCTTGACACTTGGTCAACTATTGTCAAGATCGTCACCTTGAAATAGTAACCTTAAACATAAGAAGATCGTCATCTTCTTGAACACAGTTAGAATATTGTAATATACATTTTATTTATTTAATCATGAACAAATTACACATGGTAGGAATTTCATCCTAATAATCTCAATTATAATCTAGTCATACCAAGTTTAAGTTGTATCATCTGATTGTGGGTAAGGTTTCCCATCGTGGTTTTTTCCCTTTTTTCCCTTACAGGGTTTCCACGTACAAATATATGTGTTATGTGTTGTGGATGTTATTGTCTTTATGTTTCATACATTAATCTTTACCGGTACTACAATTAACTATTAAAACTATCTATCGACATAAATTTTGGTTTACCGGTATTAAGCATTATGTTTGGTTAAGTTAGTTTTGGTTTTAATTTATTTGATAACTGATTCACCCCCCCCTCTTAGTTGTCTCCAGGACCTAATAATTGGTATCAGAGCTTAGTTCTTTTTTGTAGAAGTTTAACAGCTTGAGGAGATCCTATGGCTTATAACTATTTCAGGAAGGACAATCTTAAACTTGATGGAACTAACTATGGCATATGGAAGATCAGGATGGAGACACATTTGAATTGCATTAGAAAGGACATATGGGAAATTACAAAGAATGGTTATGTTTCTCCTACACAAGGTCAACCTAATCCACCAACCTTGGCTAAAGATGAGGAAAATGATTGCAAAGCAAGAGAAGCACTTTTGAGCCCATTATCAAATCAGCAAATCATGGGATTATCAGATAGATCTACTACTAAAGCTATTTGGGACAAATTGGAAACATTGAATGAAGGAGATTCCATAGTCAAAATTGCAAAACTTGAATGCTTCCAGGTCAGGTATGAAAATCTGAAAATGGAAGAAGATGGAAGGATTTCTACTTTTATGGAGAGTAAATGAAATTGTTTTAGGTATAGAATGTTGTGGAGGAACCTTAAGTGAAGATGAAATTGTTTCTAAAGTTTTAAGAGCATTTTCACCAGCATATAAAATGAAAGTAACTACTATAAATGAATTGAGAAAAATGCCTAATACATCAGTATCTAGAGACACTTTGGTTGGAAAACTTTCATCTTTTGAACTTGAGGAATTTGGTCTTGTTGCTACAATTAAGACAAATCTAGCTTTCAAGGCATAAACATCATCTGCAACATCATCATCATCATTTGATAAATCTGATTGGAAAGCCTTTTATGGAAGAGAACTTGAAGAAAGCAGGAGAGAAAATGAAAAATTGGAAGAACTTGAAGCACTATTTGCAAGGAAAATGCCTAAAGGTCCAGTTGGAAGTAAGTTTGAAGGTAAAGCACCATTTAAATGTTTTAACTGCAATAAAGTTGGTCACATGGAATGTAGGTGTCCTGATAGACATGTAAGATTGAAAGAAGAAGCTAAAAGGACATATAAGCGTAACCATGATTATCAGAGATATAAATTTAAGAAGAATAGAGACAAATCTTGTTACTATGCTGATGAAGGAGTTATTGATGATTCTGATGAGGAACCGGTAGACAATAGATGGGATTTTGTTGCTATAACAAAAGATCAACCGACACCTACTATTCAACCAGTAGAGCAGGACCTGACAGCTAAAATTGAAGATAAGGATGAATGGATCATTGATTTAGGATGTTCATATCATATGACGGGTGATAAAAGTAAATTCTTAACCTTTCAGGAATACAATGGAGGTCTAGTAAGAGTTGGAGATGATAAAGTTTGTTTGATCAAAAGAAAAGGCACTATATCTTTTGATGGTAAGCACAATACTGATAATGTTTACTATGTTGAAGGTTTGAAGCATAATCTTTTGAGTGTTGGCCAATTAGTTGAAAAAGGTTTTCAGTTACAATTCAAGAATGACAAATGCACAATCATGAACAGAACTAGTTTGGAAATTACAACTGGTAATCAGACTAGAGGTAGTATCTTTCATTTGAATAACTATGAGAAGGCATGCTTGATTACACATATTGATGAAAGTTGGTTATGGCATAAGAGAATTTGTCATGTAAATTTTGATTGCATTGTGAAAATTAGTACAACTAAGGTAGTAAGTGCTAGGGTTTCAAGCAGATCTGAAGCAAATATGAACTAACAATTATATGTAGATTTAAATACAAAAGATAAAGGAGTAAAACAGGACACAAATAACACAGAGATTTAACGTGGTTCATCTAGAATGGGTTATGTCCACCATACACAGCTGTCCAATCTTTCTTATTATCCAGCAAAAATAGTACATCAACCTTACAATGCCTTAAGCATCCCAGCCGCTTATAACATGCATTTTTAGGGCAAAAACAAAGTCGGCCTTTTTAGGGTTTAATTACAATGTCAATTTTCATAAAAAAAAATGCAGTAGTATCATCTGATTGTGGGTAAGGTTTCCCATCGTGGTTTTTTCCTTTACAGGGTTTCTACGTACAAATATATGTGTTATGTGTTGTGGATGTTATTGTCTTTATGTTTCATACATTAATCTTTACCGGTACTACAATTAACTATTAAAACTATCTATCGACATAAATTTTGGTTTACCGGTATTAAGCATTAAGTTTGGTTAAGTTAGTTTTGGTTTTAATTTATTTGATAACTGATTCACCCCCCCCCCTCTTAGTTGTCTCCAGGACCTAATAATTGGTATCAGAGCTTAGTTCTCTTTTGCACTCTGAGGGCTGCCCATTACTCTATTCAGCAGTAAAATGATATCACCATAGTCCTCGTTGAAGTCAGTACGAAGCAATTTCTTCAACACACTCTTGAGGGTGGGCCTTGGCTTCTGTAGCCACAACTTGTTGACATTTGTCATGCAATGCTCAAGCTGGTCTTCATAGAGCCTTTTGGTTATTGATCTAAATGGGTTTTTCCAAATAATCCAAATAATAACTTTCTTAGCCATACCGCTTCACGAGCTCCCATGGAGGCTGCCATATATTCTGCTTCGGTGGAGCTTTGTGCAACTGCTGACTGTTTTCTACTGAACTAAGAGATAATAGCAGAACCAAGACTGAAGCAACACCCTGTAGTACTTTTACGGTCAGTGGTACTTCCGGCCCAATTAGAATCAGAATATCCTTCAAGTTGAATGTCAACATTTTCATACTTTAAGCCAAGTCCGATTGTGCCTCGTAAATATCTTAGAATGTGTTTAGCAGCCATTAGATGTATCTTCTTAGGTTCACACATGAAGTGACTTAATACATTTGTAGCATAGCAGATATCAGGACGAGTATTTACCAAATACATGAATGAACCGACGATTTGTCTGTAGAGTGTGGGATCTGTAGGTTCTGAATCTTCTGCCTCAATTTTCAGCTTGTGCAAATTAGTTTCCATTGGTGTAGCTAATGGCTTACACTCCATCATCCCAAATCTAGTTAGAATATCTGTGGTGTACTTTCCTTGATTTAGGAAGATGTTTTTCTTCTGCCATACTTCTAATCGCAGAAAATAATGTAGAAGCCCTAGATCCTTCATATCGAATTTTGTTGCCAGATCTTGCTTACATTTCTCAATGAGATTATCCTCTTCTGTTATCAAAAGATCATCCATGTAAAGGACCAATATAATCATATTGCCATTTGAAGCCTTGAAGTAGATGTTGGGATCTGCTAGGTTCTTGGAGTACCCTAGTTTGGAGAGATAGTTGTCTATCCTTGCATACCAGGCCCTAGGTGCTCGCTCATGTACACGCCCTTAATTTTGTTTTAACACATAGAGAGCTTTCTTTAGTTTACAAACATAGCAATTTTTATCACGTATGGTGAATCCTTCTGGTTGTTCTATATATACTTCTTCTTCAATTGAACCATTTAGGAAGGCAGTCTTTACGTCCATTTGGTGAATTTTCCATCCTTTGGATGCTGCAATTGCAATGATTGTTCTTACTTACGTATACCGGGCAACTGGGGCAAATGTCTCTTCATAATCAATTCTTGCTTTCTGAGAGAATCCCTTGGCCACAAAGCGAGCTTTACGTTTTTCAATGCTGCCATCAGATGCATATTTGATCTTGAATAACCACTTGGATGAGACAACTGATTTGTCTTTTGGTCTAGGCACTATATCCCAAACATCATTCTTTAGTATAGATTGATATTCTTCAACCATAGCATCTTTCCAAGCCTGTATTGATAAGGCTTCTCTGACATTTGTTGGTTCAGAATTTGTGAGTTCGGTTAGAAGTGTAGCATAACATTTTAGAGTTCTTGTTCTCTTATTTTCTTTGGAAATTTCATTTGATTCTACATTATTCTCTTTAATCATTTTCCTTGCCCATAGAGGTCTTTTCTTGTTATTGAGTGTTTCAATATTTTCATCAACAAGAGGTTCAGAAGCTCTTATGATGTCCTCCCTCTCAGTGTCTGAAGGTTTGGAATTTTCTATGATATTCTCCCTCTCAATCTCAGTTATGTGATCTTCTTCTTCTTTAGTAATGTTATCATCCCCAGGGTCTTTGAGTGTAGTGTTTTCTTCAAACTTTACATCTCTACTTATCTCAATAGATTTTTTCCCTGGAATGTAAATGCGATATCCTTTAGTATTTTCACTATAGCCAATGAAGATACCTCTTTTTCCGGATGGTTCTAGTTTTGTCCTCTTTTCTTTAGGAACATGTATATATACGAGACAGCCAAATATCCTTAAATGACTTAAGTCTGGTTTGTTCCCTGTAAAAGCTTCTTCAGGAGTTATGTAGTATAAGGATCCAGTTAGGGATGGTGTTGACATGGGACCGCATAGGTCTGAGTGAATTAGTTCTAAAATAACTTTTGATTTGTGCTCGCTTGAGGGAAAAGAAACTTTCACATTCTTTCCCAAGGCACATCCTTTGCAAATGCCTGTGTGTTCAGATTTTAGTTGGGGCAGTCCTGAAGTAATCTTCTTTATGTTGGATAGAGCACTATATTTTAGGTGTCCTAATCTTTTGTTACATAATTCATTATTATTTGAAACTTCAAGATTTAGTGCTTCTTTTTTGATCACTGCATAGTTTGTATAGGCTACCATCTCTTGAACCTGCTGTTATGGCATTTTTGATATTTGTATTTTTAGGCCAGAGTAGAACTTTATCTTCATTGAAGGTAACCTGATATCCTTGATCAGCTAGGCCTGAGATTGAGACTAGATTTTTTTTTATTCTAGGTACAAACAGAACATCCTTTAATTGTAGAGATACTCCATTTCTTAGTTTGATAGTACAGGTCCCAATTCCTTTCACAAGATATGTGGAGTTATCTCCAATAGTAACCTCTTCACTTGAGTGCCCGTTAAGTGTTTCAAACTGATTTCTGAATCCAGTTATATGCTTGATGCTCCACTGTCTATGATCCAAGTGTTTTTATTTGTATTTCTTTCGCTTGATAGGGCTAAGAAGAAAAGTGAGTTTTCTCCTTTGACTTTGGCTAGACTAGCTTGTGTTTTCTTCCTTTCTGGACAATTCCTGTGAGTGTGCCCATATTTGTCGCATTTGTAACACTGAATTTTAGACATATCTCTTTTCTGATGGTTTTTATTTCCTCTCTTCGGTTTGGAGAACTTTTTCTTTTTGTTGAAGGTATTTGTATTAAGTGCTTGGATTTCTCGTTCTTTATTTGTCCCTAATCCTCTTGAGATTAGTTGAGATTCCTCTTGAATGCACTCATTCTTAAGTTGTTCAAATTTGGGTAAGGGGGGTGTTCTGTTAATACATTGAATGTAGGATTCCCATGAAATTGGTAATCCTCTAAGGGCTGTGAGAGAGATTTCTTGATCATCTACCTCATTTCCAATAGTTTGTAATTGGTCTTTTACTTCAGATATCCTTGAAAAGTATGTAGATATTGTATCATCTTTATTCATCTTTATGTTTAAAAGTTGTTGTTTCAAGGTTAACATTCTGCACGCATTGTTAACTTCATATGTATTTTTAATGGTTTTAAATACTTCATATGCTTTAGGCAGTCTGGCTATAGATGGAAGAATATGATCTTTGACTGAGTCAATAATTATTTTCTTTGCTTTATTATTATGCCTTTTCCAGGCAGATTTCTCTGGTTCATCATTTGGCATGTCTAGATTTTCTTCTATGTAAGACTCTAATTCTAGTTCTTCAAGAATGGCAATGATTCGTATCTTCCAGGAAACGAAGTTGGAGGCTCCTTCGAGTCTATCTTTCACTCTCATATTACTTGACATTTTGAATATTTTCTTAGTTGGATATATCCTCTGCGTATATAGCCTCTGCGTTGATTTGTTATTTACTTCCGATAAATGCTTATGAGTAATATGGCTGTCTAATTTATTCTCTTAATATGCTGGCTCTGATACCATGTTGTTAAATATGGATCGAAGAATAATGACAGCGATTCTGGAAGACTGATTGCCGTGAGTTATTGATTGTCTCCATCATTGAATCTGGTTTAAATACAAGAGGAAAGGTTGCCTACGTAGGGACATGTCCATACGTGGCAGTTGCCACGTATGGACATGTCCCTACGGAGGCAACCGTTCATAACAATTAGTTTGTTTATGTTTAATTTTCAAACTGTATGCTCTGTTAATATATCACTCTCCAGATAATAACCGATTTACCATTAGTTAGATTCATGAGGGCTATATCTTAACAGTTATAACTTAATAATATGACCACTTTTAATGAGGAATTAGACCCTCAATGGGTCAAACCACTTAGGGGAAGTATTTTTTTAATAAAAATAAACATTTTAACATGTTTTATGATGCCAAAAGTTCAACCCTAAAGCCAAATTCGAATTTAGGGTTTGAGGAATGTTAAAAGAGCATTTGAGAGTTCATTTGTGCATTATGTTTTGATGAATTTTTGGAGAATCCTACTTTCAGCAGGTTTGCGGCAATTTGGCAGAATTCTGGAGCAGATTTGAAGACGAAAACCTTCAAATTGCAGGTGTAGGACAAAAACCCTTCCACCTATCATGATATTGATCTTCATTGGAGGCTCTTTTCAGGTCATTGGGGCCAAATTTTAGAGCAAATCAGAGAATTCAGCTTCACAGGGGAATAAATTTCAGATTTGAGCAGAGAGGTCACAATTCCAAGCAAGTTTGTAACCCCAATCAGCAGATTGTACCTTTCCCAGGCTAGCTGTACCACCAAATCTTGCCTATAGTTTTCAATATAATAAAATAAGGGGTTTAACGGTAGTATTTCTGTTCAAAATTTATTGTTAGCAGTAAATAAGAAGAATCCCGATGTTTATTTGGTGAAATTGGTTCATTCTGGAGCTACACGAGAAAATTAGTGGGTAGCGTTGTCCATATTTTTGTATTCACAAAAATAGACAATGAAAATTTTACTCTGAGGCAAATTTTGCTTCGCCCTTGGATTGGCTTAATCCTCAGTCCATCCTTGATCCATGTTTCAAATTTCATTGCATTCTGAGTTCGTTTGCTATATTTTTTCTTCAATTTCAGATTTTTTCTTCCTGACCACAGGTGAAAATTTTTCCTTTGATTGCAAGTTTTATTTTTCTTTTGTTTTAGTGTTGTAGGGAAATTTTAAAACAATTACAAGTGCACTTCATTTAAAACTTGTCACTTGTAACTTACTTTTTATTTCCCTCTTGTTTTTTATGTCTTTTAACTTGTTGTAGGAACTTTTTGGACAAATTACAAGTGAATTTAAAATTATAAGTTTAAAAAGAACTTGTAATTTCTTTCAAAAGTTCCTACTTAAGTGATTTTGAGATGTAAAAGGGATTTTATTTCCCTATTATTTGTTTTAATGTTTTTGGTCATTTGCAAAGGGGATTTTATTTCCCTATTACAAGTTATTTTGACATGTCTCCTTGTCTTTTGTTCTTGCAAACCTGAATTTGCTTGGGAGATGAAAAAAGTGAGCAAATTAAAAGATGTAAAGGGGTTTTAGAAACCCGATTACATGTCTATTACAAAGCATTTTAAACTTGTTTCTTTTCCTCAAGAACCTGACTTGCTCTTCTCTCTTTAGAGTTCGATTTTGCCACAACTTCTAACTGATTTTGGTGGAGGAATCTATGGGATGAGGGGGCATTTTGAATTCAATATGAATTTGATGCTTTTAGAAACACGTTGCAGCTTGTATGGTTGCCATTGCATTGTTCTTTGACTGCATTTTTATCTTCATTAGCCGTTTTTTGAAATGCCATGATTTGGAGTTTTGGTTCCTATTCTTCCTACGTAGGTTTTCCATGAGGTTTTGACCTATTCTTCCTCCATATTGAAAGCTGTTTTGGCTGCAATTTTGTTTCTCCTCGGATGTGGCTAGGGTTTCAACGATTTTGTTTTGCCTTCTATTTAAGGAGTTGATTGTTTCTTCCAAAGTTATTCCATCTCTTTGGAGGGCATCTTGATCAAGCAAGGTATGTTTTTTCTGTTTTGTCTTTATTTTATTTCTGTTGTTTTGAAATTCCTTGATTGATCATGATCGATGTTTGTGTTGTTCTTCTTCATTTTGGGTTTGAGAGAGATCTTCCCATTTCTATCCAAGTTTTGAATGTAATTTAAGGATTGCATTGTCTTTCCCCTTCCATTTTTCCCTCTTTACTTGCATTTGGGTTTTTAAAATTCGTTTGCAAGTAAGATGAAAGAGTGAGTTTTCCCCCTTTGGCTGAAAAGACTTCATCATCTTTTGCCAAAAGTTCAAGTTTCAAAGTTGTAAAAGCTTGTCTTTCCAATTTTGGGTTTTAAAAACCTGATTACAAGTGAAGATTTCTCCCATTCACTTGAGGTTAAAATGAAGATGATCTTCCAAAATTCTTTCCTTATTAATCTACTTTCATTACCTTTGTTCACACATTCCATGTAATGCCCCGCCAGGAACCCTAAAGGAAACAACACAACTAGGCAACTAAAGGGTTAAATCATTTTTTTTTAAAGACTAAGTGCACTAACTATAACCATTGCACGTTTAATAACACAACAGAAGTCTAACATCTGATTTCCTAAGGGTTACCAACGAAGATTAATTCATAGATTACATTAACACCATAGTTAATCCAATTGTCCATTTACTTAGATAAATTAAATACTTAAGTTCACAACTACACATATATCTAAATCTTCATAATGAAAGAAATCAAAGTATTCCAATGCATTTAATTATCCATATTTCATTTATACATAAGATCAAAACAACTAAATCAACATACATTCCACTGACATAATATTACAATATCCATAGCTACATGGCTTCCAATGATGCCATAGATTACAAAGTTACACTATCAAGGTTACATAAAAGTCTGATACAATGACCACAAGGTCGCAACTGAACAATGATCTCGAACAAGAGTTGGTACATAAACCACGAACCAAAAAACACCAGCGAAGCCTTTCCTCACCTGAAGATACAATCCAGAACATCCGATGGGAAGTGGCACTACCACCCGACCATGTGATCCCGAAATGGAACCACCCCACCGTGCTAGGAGATAGTAGAAAACCCTCAAGCAAGCAAAGTAAGACAAGTACGAAAGGACTACAAGACTCCGCAAACATCCATGTAACTCAACTCACAAAACACAAGTGACTCTAAGGAGAGAGTGTCATCGCATGTCTTATGGTAGATACCATGGTACAACCTCCATAGGTCCCGGCCCCCATCCTAGGTTTCTCCTGGTAACCTCTCCCGAGCCTGCGGTTCCAGCTAAGTCTCATGCGGACCCTACCAATCCTTTCGTGAAGACAAGGTGGTAAGTTTGCCATTCCAGGCCTTCTCGTAGCATTATGAGCCCTGTACTAGCACTACACCTATGCACGGGGTACATTATCTTAATTAATATTTATCTCACTCCCCCCCAATATATTATTAGGTTATCACTTTTTAACTGACTTTCGACGGGTTATCCTGTCATCCACTTCGGGCACCGCCCCCGCTCGAAAGCCACTCTCTCTCATAGGACACTAACAGGAAATCTCTCTCTCTACGAGAACTCTATGGCGAAACAGACAACCATAAACAATCTTGACAAAGCACAGGTGAAGGATACATAATCACTAACCCAAGATTGACCATTTGGACAAACACACACAATGACTCACATCAATAAGGTTTTACAACAACACCTGACCAAGGAGAAATAATAACATAGGACACAACGACAAATCAACCAAAATTGCAATGAAATTAAGCTTGACTAAGAACACAATATACGCAAGATCCTATTACAAGCAATCTTTCCTTAAAAACAGTCAAAAGCATAAATAACAAGCAATTTAAGAATTTCCAGATAACAAGAATTTACAACCATTTAATACATAAACTTGTCATTTGTCCAATAAAGTTAAATAAATTCACATATGAATTAATCTCCTAATGTATTTCCAACATGAATATCGAATTTAAAATTATAAGCTTTTTTTTTTCTAAAATTACTAAATTCTAAATTCTTTATTCATATAACAAAATTTTTTAAATTGATAATTAAAAATAAAACAAATATATATATATAACACATTTATAATTATTTAATTATTATTTATTTAAAAAAAAAAAACTAAATAACAAATAAAATTTAAAAATTAAAATTAAATTAATTTTAAAAAAATAAAATAAAATAAAAAAATAACAAACTAACTACCCTAGGGTAGCGGTGCCACCATATGGCAGCCAACGCTACCCTTGGGTAGTGCTGCTGCCCTATGGCAGCAGCTGCTACATTTGAGTACTGCTGCTGCCCTAAGGCAACAGCCGCTACCCTTGGGTAGGGTAGCGCTGCTGCCCTATGGCAGCAGCCGCTACCCTTGGGTAGCGCTGGGCAGCAGCCACTACCTAAGGTAATTGCTGCGTGGGTAGAGGCATAGCCTCCCCACATTTTTTAATATTAATTTTTTTTTATATATATTTTTTTAAAGCATTAAAAATAAATTCCCCATTTACTAAAAATTTCTGACAGCAAAAACATAAATTTCCCCATATCAATAAAATTCATTTCACAGAATTTTATTCTAATTATATATTTTTTTAAAATTTCAGATAATCCAATAAATTTAATTCCCAATTAAATTTATTTCTAAAGTAATCATATAATTTCACAGAGACGCCATTATTTAAAAGACTATTTAAACAAGAGAGAATAATTTCCCTCGTAAATACTATTTCTCTCAACTTCTGCAATTTTTCACGCAATCATGAGGATCTTGACTATTTTTTTTTCTCCATAATAATTTTTCCTAATTTTCTCCAAATTTTAATCTAAAAATACCCAGAAAATAACTTCTTTTCATAGGCCAAAAATTAACTTTAGGAATGGACTTTAGCCAAGAACAAGAAATAATCAGACAGGATTTTAGATTTGACAAACATCTTAACACACACATCATTCAGAAAGAAGAAAGAAATAAAATATTTTTTTAAAACAACAATCAAAAGAAGCCATCCAACCTGGTATAGCTTTCCTGGAAGAAATCTGTAGAAGAGCTCTAATCCTTTCAACAAGCTTCCAAATAAATTTCTTCACCTAAATCCTTGACCTGTTTCCTGTGTGTCCCTAAAATAAAGACCTATTCCCCTTTTTAAACTAAAATTCTAGGTTCAATAGCTTTTTCTCAAAAACCTAAATTTAGAATAAAAGTAATTTTATTTTATTTTCTAATTTTATAACAAAAGATAAGCTAACATGCAATAATTAAAAATCATTATTCTTTCTTTTCTTTTCCCGTGCAAATTAATTAATTTTCAAAATAAATAATTAAAACAATACTTTAATTCTAATTAATTCTTTTATTCATTCATTTATTTATCCTTTTATTTATTTATTTATTTAAAATTCTAGGAAACAATAAATATAATTAATCTAATTAATTTTTCCACTAAAATTCCAATAAAATATATTTCTAATATCATGCAGCTTGCAACTTAATTTAATTATTTCTTTTAATTAATTAAATTTATAATCTCAATGCATAAACAATTCAACTATGAGACAATTCCATAAACTTAATTAATTAATTAATTCAAATCCACAAAAACACACAACTGAGCAAATCAAAGCAAAGACTCATAAGAAGATCAAACGACAAAATACGAAGGCCGAACTAATTGACAGGATGACCAGCTGACGACACTCACACGAGTGTAACTGAGTAAAATAGGGTCAACTACTATCTCCTCCACTTCCATCAGAAAATATAAGGCACGCTCAGACCTGTGAAGCCAGGTGGAGACGATACCCCGTACCTGCCCGATATTTGTACCTGCAATATCCTGCATCACCGAACCACACATGCAAATATACAATATAGAAAACACGGCATACACACTGATGAAGGAGAATCGCGACGTTCCCTGTCTCACCGAAATGAGTGAAAGAAAATCGTCCCCTTGCATCCAATACACTCGTAGACACACAACATGTAATTACACATTGCATAGATAAAGTAAAGTGTCAGTACATAGTAATAATCCATAAAATGCTATAAATCACAAGTACTGAAATACTGCAAATAAATTATGCATATCATATCCAGATAAAGCATGAAATAATGTCATAAAAATCTGAATAACACATCATGGTAATGTATCTTCTGAAAACAAATAATAATAAAATATGAGTCTAAAGAGTTCAAATGAGTAGGGGTAGTACATTCCATTCCCATTCTCTTTTCCATGTCAAAATTCCATTTTTCACACATCCTTCCATTTTTCTTATTACAAGTATACTTGCATTTTGGTTTTAAAAACCCGATTGCGAATATGTCCTACCCCACTTGCATACTTGTAACACATCTCCCAAGATCCAAAATTGACCAAAAGCCAAGTTTCAAGTGTTCCTATTTATTCACCATTTTCCTCTCAAGAGGGATAGAGTTTTTTCCCATTGAAAAGAAGAAATTTTTTTCATTCGGCTGATCTTGATGTTGCTTTGACACTTCTAGATCTTCGTCGCATCGTGCCAGGCTCTTGTTCAATGACTGATTTACCGTCATCTTCCTCTCAAAATAAGATGAAGTATAAATATGATAAGTACCAAAATGAGATCTCTCCATCCCAAGTTTCCACTCCCATGGAGCACATCAAAGATACGGAAATAGGGCATGTTGATATGTCAGAGTTCGTTAAACGGGTGGAGGATCCCAAGGATAGCAATATGCAAGGCCTGTTGGACAGCCACATTCACCATGCTTCTTCCTTTCCAGTGGCTGCCTTAGAACCTGAGTTCGTTCTTGCTTGTGCCAATCATTTTGTCAAAGAAACAAGAACTATTAGGAATGATGATGGGGAAGTGATAATCCGTCTTGATGCGGACACTATTGAGAAGGTTTTCAGAATACCACCAGCACCTGTGTACATAGAGATCTCCAAAGACATTGCTGCTGAGCACTATGCTTCAAGAGAAAAGGATTGCAAACGCCATATCAATAGATGGATCAGTAAGCCACGAGTTGTTTTTACAAGGTGGACAAAGTTGTACCATAGTAATTTCAAGTGGGAAATTAGAGACACAATCACTCTTCTCAGCAGGATGATGGGTTTAGAACATTCTAATGTTTATGAACCATGGATGTATAAGTTCATCATGCTCATAAGGCAGTCTCAACACATCTCTTGGGGCGAAATCATCAGTGATACCCTTTGTGAACAACTTGCAGCAGTTCCTTCCACCATGACGTTCTACATGAACTCATATGTGGTGTATATAGCAGCATCACTCAGACACTTCCCTGGTCTTTCTACCAAGGGTGATCACTCACTTATACCAGTGTGGTATTACTATGACCAATTGCTTTTGAGACCCAGTAGATTGCACTTCAGGAGGGTCTAGGATGCCTTCTTTGGTCATTATATGTGCCTGTTTGATAAGACATTGAAAAACAAAAGAGTGTCAGATGCCACCTGGGAGAAGGTGAATGAATATGGCTGCTTATTCCTTCAATTCCCAACTTTCACTTACATGAGAGTTGGATGTTATGGCGGCCAACCATATATGCTTCCTAGATATCCAACTGATAAGATCATTCTTATGGAGTTGGGAAGACAGATCATGGCTATTCATGCACATCAATCTGTGAAACATAAGGTTGGAAGGGGAATTTCTACAAATAACGCTGTTGGAGTGCTCTACCACTGAGCTACTGGCCCTTCTTGGACCAGTCCATCGTCGGTCCAGGTGTGGCTTATTTCCAACACCAACAACCTGAACTTGGTAAACATTCCTGAAGGAATGATTGCTGATGGAGAGATACTTGATCCTGAATATGATGAAAAGAGAGTTGATGAAGCACCACTTCCATCAATTCAATTGTCGCATAAGGAATGCACTTCCATTCTTGATAGATTTCAGCCTATCTTAGTTAACACCAATACTTGGCTCAAGGGTAACGGTGTTAGACTCCTTAAGATCAAGGTTGGAAAAGAAGATGATTCTACAGGACCTGTCAGACTCAAGTCTGAAATCAAAGTAGACAACAAGGAAGGTGCATCATCTTCAAGCGCAAGAATCAAGTTGAAGGTTAGCAGAGCAATGGAACTACCTCCTGAAGAAGTGATAGTTCGAGGGAAAGAAAAGCCTCGGATTCATATTCATGTAATTGATGCTGAAGATCGAGAGGAGGAACTACAATCAGATAATGCTCCCGAGTCACCCATTTCGGAGTCACCTCATGAAGTTCTCCCTCAAATTCCTCTAGAATTACCTATGGCTTCTCTTGACGTGAATGTGGATGCTTTTTCCACTATTCATATTGTTCTTGTTTCAGTGGGTCAATCTCCTCAGGGAGTCATTCCGATTTCAGCAGCAGAGCCATCTCTTGATCATCCTCAAGGGAATTTGATGAATATCTTTGAGGATAATCCTGCATGTGCCCCTTTGTCAGAGATTGATACTTCTGCTTCTAGTTTTGATGAGTTCATGATGCAGTCATCAGGACCTTTGGTTAATGAGTAGTCTATAGTTGCTGTTCAAACAGTAACTTCTTCCAGGATGACGACTGTTGTTCAAACAGAAACTGCTTCTCCCTCACTTTCAGCCATTGCTCAAGGAGAATCGATGGCTTTACCTCCATGGCTTAGTTTTTTACACCTAAAAGAAAGAAGCAAGAAATCTCTTCTGACATCTTTGATTTGCAACATCTCAAGCAATCAAAACCCAAGGTTGCCAAAAGGGCTAAGACGATTTCAAGGGTAACAGTTGATAGTAACAAGATGAAGGTGGCTGAAATTGTTGAGCCAATTGTAGACAAGCCACATGAAGAGATGCAAGCTGCTGATTACAGAATCACAAGGGTGGAGTTGAGCAAACAAACGCATGAAGTGGTCAGACATGATGCTCAGCATTCTGTAGCCTCATTGGTGCAGCGGTATGATGAACTTCTAGAAAAGAAGGATAAGCTAGAAGAGGAAAATGTGCAACTTGTTGCTGCAATTCAAAGGATCACCAAGTCTTCTAATGAAGGGGACAATCCTTTAACTTCGTCAAATGCAAAAAAATCAGTCCAAGGAGTTGAAAGAGTTGCTCAAAAGGTACAAGCGCTGGATTCTTGGGTAAATCAACTTCAGGATTTATGTACTCAAGTATTGAAATATGTGTACCAAATGATGATCAAGTTGGAGACCATTGAAGAAAAATTGAACCAAGCTTCTGATGTTTTCAAACAGAACCTGGAATGGGTTGAGGCAATTTGACGGTTTGGCACAAGATGCCTCAAGAAAAGTTGAATGTTCTCCAAGAACATGACATTATTCCTTCAAGAGTGATGTACCTAGAATTTAAAGAGCTTTTGGAAAACAAAGTCCTTGTTCTCAAGTCACTCATTGAGGATATTGATGATGCCACAAAATTACGTACTGAAGCGTTGCGAGATGTTGTTTCTTAATGTGAGAAAGCCTCTTGTAATATTATGGATCAGAATGGGGAATTGTTGCTAGAAGAGGAAGTTCTCTCAGATCTACAGATGAAGATTCACTATGAATGGAGTAACGAACAATTTTCAGCTGTATCAATTCAAGCTTTGGTGAAATACCAAATCTTATTGCAGGAAATCTAGTCGTCTCTTGAGAAGAATAACATCATAATTTTTCGTTGCAGCGATGTTGTTGTGAAAACCATGATCGTTGCAAAGAATACTCACGAACGGAATGCTGATAAATTGCAAATGATCATCCAGAAGTTTGAAGGGTTCATGGCCAAATATGTTGTAACATAAGTGTTTTTCAACACTTAGTTGTAGTCTCAAAGTTGTAATTTTAGTTTTGTAGTTTCCTTGTTCACAAGTTTACTTGTGAAAGAAAGCAATTTTGTAAATTGCAAGCTAAGTCATTACTTGCATTTTTGTAATTACAAGTTGGCTGATTACAAGTCAAATCAAAATAGAACTTGTAATTTTGAATAAGTCTTAGTAGTTGAATAAGTCATGTGGTTGAGAGAATTTCTCAAGTTAGTTGAGATCCTCCCACCTTTTTCTCAAGACTTCTCTCTTATAAATACTTGAGGGGGTCTATTGTAATCTTTATCTTTTGAAAAACAAGCAAGTAAAATCTGCTAAAATTTGCATCAAGAAAGACTTTGTGCTTTTTATATGTAAATTGAAGTTGAAAGAAATAGAAGGAGATTGCTCAAGGATTGAGACTTTGTGCTAAATATCTTGAGCTTGTGTTCAATATTATCTTTCTTGCTTGTGTTTCTATAAGAGCTTAATCAATTTTGACTTGTAGACTTTGTGTTGCAAGTATTGGAGATTATTATCAGTTAGATTAGATATTCTATTGAGAGAAGCTGTAGGACTTTGTGTCTACACTTGTTCTTGAGAGAAAGTAGAAGTAGATTTTGTGATAAGAAATAGCTGAGAGACTTTTAGCTCACACTGGTTCTTGTTGTTTTATGTAGAGAAGAATAAGATATTTCAGACTTTGTGCTGCCATACTTTGTTCTTGTTATCATTAATTTATAAAAGGGTAGATAGGACTTCACATATTCAAGACTTTGATCTTGATATTGCTGTCTCGTCCTGAAGGAAGTGACGGAAGTCTTTGTCCTTTCAGGAAACTTCATTTCCTTTCTCTCACTTTGTTTTATAAGTTGTTACTGCTGTAATTTTCAATTGCTACTTTTCTGTGAAGAGAAAAATATATAGTTTTTCTTGAAGGAAGAAGAAAAAACTGTTGTCTCATCCGTTTTTAGTTTAAGAATAGTTTATAGGTAGGGGGAGGCTTCCCTTAATTAGGAGAGTATCATACTCACACGTTGTGGCTGAAACCACAATTTTGTACATTCCCCAGGTGTACAAAATTTTCAACCAACAGGTAGGAAGCACACCAAATTGGAGTCTCTCCTGGGAATAGTTCTGGAATTGCATTGGAATCAGGATTTCTTCACAAATTTGTTTTAGATAATTATTTAGTAGGTGAATAAAGCTCATTGGAGCCATTAGTTGCAGCTGGAGGTGTTTCATTCAATCTTTCCACTTGTTCAGGCCAATAAATCACCTTCAATTCCCAGCACTGGACTCCTGGTAGGCCATTATTGGCTTGGGTTGTTAAAAATAATCATTTATTTCCATTTGTTCTTTGCTGATAAATAAAATTAGAAGTCTGAAATTCATTTTCAGTCAATTATTTTATGTATTGCTTTGGTTATTCATTTTGCATTGTCAAATTCCAAAAGTCAATAACACACAAGTTATCCTAAAAAACTGAAATTGCATTAAAAAAATCAAATTCCAACCGCTGGTCAAAGAAATCAGATTCTGAAAAACATATTAGATTATTCCAATCAGCATTCGACATCTTTCATAATGTGGAATATGTTTTGAATTTCACTGAGCCCATCATGAGCATGATTAGGTATGCTGATACTGATTGCCCATGTTTGGGTGAGATTTATGATGGCATGGATTGCATGGTGGAGAAAATAAGAGAAGTAATAAAAAGAAAAGTAAATGACCCAATGGAAGCATTTTTCAAAGTTGTGTAGAATATTGTTGTTGACCGTTGGAACAAGGTGACCACCCCCTTACATCTCTTAGCATTTGCTCTGACGCCAAATTTTATAGTGCAAAGATGCTTGC
Source organism: Cryptomeria japonica (assembly GCF_030272615.1). Classification (NCBI taxonomy): domain Eukaryota; kingdom Viridiplantae; phylum Streptophyta; class Pinopsida; order Cupressales; family Cupressaceae; genus Cryptomeria; species Cryptomeria japonica. The sequence goes on from NC_081405.1 coordinate 473,071,116, forward strand.
AACACCAAGGAGGGTACCACCATATAGAGATGCAGAGGTTGCTTCTGGCTATATGTGATCGTTTGGGTGCAAAGAGAGCTGAGGATTTGGTCTACGCACACTCCAACCTTCGTTTTTTGTCACATAAGGACCCTGAATATAGTGTGGGTTCAACAAGGAATTGGGATCTAGCCCCTGAGTGTGGTGATTTAGATGCTACAGTTGCACAACTTGCCCAAGTCTCTATAGATGAGGCAGCTATGGAACTTGAGAGAGACATGGCTAGTGGGAGTAACATTCCAATTGGTAGTGGTTCAATGGATGCTGAATTTGAACCACTTGATGACCTTGGGCTTGGGTTGGATGCTTTAGATGAAGATGAATATGGAGTTTAAATCCCATAGATGGCTTGTAATTTGAATTTTTATTGTGTCATGACATTTTCACATTTTGAAACTTCAATCAGTTGAAAATTGAATATTATTTTTTTTTTGCAAATTATGAATATGATATTAGTTATTACATTTACGATATATGAATATTTATTGGCATTGACAATTATGGATTTATGATTTATGTATGGAAAGTCACATTGTATATTTCATATATGTATGGATTGTATCATTGTAAATTGTAATAATCAATAATGGTAGTGATAGTTTATAAATTATATAATTATATTTTATAATTTTGATGCTTGAACATACATATATATACACGGACATACTTGTATCCGTACCCAAGGAGTTTTTTTTTGTCGAATCCACAAATCCGTACCCGATTCTGTATCCGTATCCGTATCCGTACTCAAATTGGTAACTTAGATTTCAAGGCTTGTTTTCCCCCACTTGACATTCTATACGAAAAAATAAATTAATATTAGAACCGTTTGACAAATCAGAACCACAGTTTCAAGTTTTCATTTTTTGTTATTTTTGATTCTTTGAATTTTGTCCATATTAAGTTTAGCAAATATTTTTCATCCTGAGAATAATAAATACATGTTATTTTATAGTCTAATTGAGGGAAAAAAACAGCAGAAAAAAGCAAGACAATCATTCGATTCATCTATAAATTTTAGTTTTATTTGACTAAATTTTAGATATTAATGTCCACTAGTTACCAGAAATTAGAAATATAATTTATTTAAGCTTTAATGTGCTTTAGCCTTTGGCTTTTCCTTTAACTTATTCTGAAATCTAGTGCATTCATAGAATACAATCCTGAATCCTTATTACAATCATGAAATGTATTAAGAAAATGAACTATGATTGAAAATGAAGGCAATGATTCAATGAACTATGTTTGAAAATGAAGTTGAACTATGCCTGAAAATAAAAAATGTCTGGGTGTCTACAAAGGAAGACAAAATCTGAAAATCAATAAAAATCTGGCAGTTTTGATGTCTTCCTTGGCGGCATTGATGGCTTCCTGCTGTGGGTAATTGCCACTTAAAGCATTTAGGTTTTTTATGTTTCACCTTTTTAATGCCTTTGTGGTTGGGGTACTCGCGGGAGATGCCAGGATTATTGGCGTGAGATGAGACATCGAAGTTCTTCATTAAGCAGTCTTCTTTGCAATGTGATGTTTTACTGGAGACATGTCTCCTGGTTACCTTGATATATATATATCACATTGTTATTATCTGAAAGTTGCAAACTGATATATAAGAAATGCAAATGGTTACAAAATTACAACAGCTTAAACTCCCTCTCATTTAATATTCAGAGTCAATGATTTCAGCATACTGATAACAATGACGCATGAACACCAGATTGATTACACTTCAAAAGATCATGAAGCCCTACAAATGTTGGTACAATAGTATTTTGATTCAATTGTGCAATGCTTTTATTCGCTTTGTACCTTAATGGATAGTATGAAAGCCATCATAGACCAAGGAATATTCTGTATGCAGCAATGACAGCTTACTCTCAATACCCAGCTGTTAAATAATTACTGGTGACTTGATATTGGAAGACTGTGGTGGGCATGAAGCAAACAAATGCTGCCTCCTGCGCTTCCAATTCCTTAATAACAGAAGTTCAAATAATATTTAAGGATGAGAACACCATGTGGGACCCAAGTTGAAGCTGTGGTAGATGCTGTTTCACTTAATATGACTCACAAAATAATAAAATATCCTAAACCATAAATAATATATGGCTGGCACTTGTTTGGAAGATCATGTGTTGGTCCTAAATAATACTAGGTTGCGTTGACATGTTGTGACTTGTGAGCCCTCAATAATCATCAGCAATTTTCCTCACACATCATTCATAATTTGCAATGTCCATTGTACGGATTACAAAAAGACTGAAGCGGTAGATATCAGAGATTGTCCCATTTAAAGGAAGCAAAATGTATAATATGGGCCCCACTAAACAAATTCAGACTTTATTTCCTTGTCTTTTGTACCAGCAGCTTATTAACAAAGATGGAAGTAGTCCACCAATGGTACAATAGGACAATGGTACGGCTATTATTTGTAGCCAATAATAACAACTGTCAACTGCAATTTACCTCATATGAACATAATTCTTTCACAGATATGCAACAATAATACATGTAAATTGCAAATTCAACAAATGAGATTCGAACCAGCGACCCACACCAAACCTTGGATCTCCAATATCTTCATCAATATCGCTGGTATGAAAATTTGCTTGCAAATCCAAATTGTTTCGGCACAATTGCGAATCTAGAGTAGAATAACCCCACAATGAGCAAGAGGGTTTTTGTCCTCAAACTCATGATGGAGAATTGAAGGATTTTCATCCTTGAATGCACCAAAACTCCAAATTGGCAAAAAAATAAAATGAAATGACATAATTGGATGATTTTCTTTATTCTCTTGCCTACTTTTTCTAGTTCTTTTTTTTTTTGGCCCGCCATTGTTTCGTTTTAATATTAATGTTATTTTCCCTCTGGGGATTCGAAAATACTTTTTAAAATTACATCCAGTGGCCCCTTTTGAATTATATTTCAAACAAGCATTTTAATAAGAAAGTTAAACATTAAATAATATTTAAGTGGCCTTGTTTAGAAAATGAAGTGATCGGGCCCTACTTAAAATATTATCATTTTTTTATTTTTATTTTTATTTTGAAAAATGGACATGACAAAAGCAGCTTCAATGATTCAATTTTGTAAGTGAGATAGAGCATTCTTTCATATGTGTGATGTTAAGATCTTTTCTGATGTTGTGGGGCTAGACAGTTGGGAATGAAATCCTTTGAACTAATGCACATGTGCTTTAATCCAGATATACGAAATTGGTGGGGGTTCTGGAACCTGTGCAAAGTGTATATTAGACTACATGATGCTGCATGCACCAGCAAAGGTGTACAATAATATGACTTACACGTAAAACTCTTAAACTCAGTATACTGATTTTTTTTTGGTAAAAAAGATTCATCTTATGCTAAAACTAAGTAGTAGTTTTGCATTGAAATTATAAAAATTTGGATTCATCACAATTTTTTGATGGCTTTTTCTGATTTTTTAAATGAATTCATTGTTGCTTGCATATACAAATAATTTTTTTTATTTTAACCTTTTTTATGGAATAAAATGTTCTAGTCTTTATATTTTATTAAATTTTTTACTTATTTAAACTAATTTATATTAATTTTAACTATTTTATGCCAATTTTTAGTGATTTATGTTAAATTTAGGTTAATTTCTTGTATCTAAATTTTAAAATGTTGTGCTTTCATTTTGTATGTGTAGGTTAAATACATCATATAATGGCAAATAGAGAAGCTTCTAGATCAGGTCAGCCATAGGCTCCACCCCATTAGTGCAGCCACCGATTATAGACACTTGTCTTGTTGGAGTTAGAGACTTTTCTTGGAAATATGGTGTGTAGGGACCGGATCCTGGGTTAGTTATCTGCAAATGTCAGAAGCTATATTATGGAGGCATAGTTTGCCTCAAATACCATCTTGCTGGCATTGCTCATCGTGATGCCAAACCTTGTACCAAGACTAGTGAAGAGATAAAAAGAGAGATGTACTTTCATTGGTAGAAGAGAAAAAATTGCAAAGGGAGAAAACATGGGCAGCCATAGCTAGTGGTCATGGTCCTCAACTGCAACCAGAATTAGATGAATATACGACACGTCAAGGCATAGTGGGCTCTCTTCGTGGCCCATGCATCCAAAGCACATTGACCTCCATTTCATCTACTTCAAGTAGAGTGCCAATGCCTACACCTACAACATTCCACAGTCTTTTGTGTCCAAAAACACACTTGGAGCACATCTATCTTTGAAAGCTGCAGGATGGAATAGGGAGGTGCATGAACATGTAGATATGGCATGTGCCAATTTTTGGCATATCAACATTCCTTTCAATGTGGTGAATAGTCCTTATTGGGAGAAATTGGTAATTGCATTGACAATTGTGCGGAAAGGCTGCAAGGCGCCTTCTTGTAAAGAGTTGAGAGGGAGGTTAATTTATACTTACAGTAATTTATGTTGAATTTTAGGTTAAATTTATGTTCAATTTTATAGTAATCTATGTTGAATTTAGGCTTTTTTTGGTATTTAAAAATAAAAATTTTGTACTTTCATTTTGTACTTGTAGGTTCCTCACAAATGTGACCTAAAGGGCAAGGCTAATAGTGGGAGAACAAAAGAAGCAATGGAAAAAATATGGCTGAACTATTCCATTAGATAGGTGGACAGATGGGAAAAATTACACCATTATCAATTTTTTGGTAGCTTTTGATTTTTTTGAAATTGATGGATGCCTCTATCAAAGTCAAATTGCAAAAACATTGTGTCTAAATGTTGGAAGAAGTTGTCATGGAGGTTGGTGTAGATAGTGTGGTACAAATCATAACTGATAATACAACATATGTGGCAGTTGGGAGATTGCTTCAAAACAAGTGTAAGACACTTTTTTGGACACCTTGCATAGCACATTGCCTTGAAATTCTTTTGGAGGACATATGAAAAACTTGAATGGGTAACATCAATTGTAGATGATGCAAGGAGCATAACAAAATTTTATTTACAGTCACCCTTGGGTTCTTAATTTGATGGGATATCGCACCCAAGGGAAATAGTAGGTAAAAGATAGACTATCACAAGGTTTGCAACAACTCTCCTAACGATGCAAAGTATTATTGGTTTGTTGACTTCTTTGAAATAGATGTTTGTGATTCAAGCATGGCTAGACTCATCTTTTTCAAAGAAGCCTAAAGGAGACATTATTGCAAGCATAATCTTTGACAACTTTTTTGCACAAAGAGCTAAAGAGATCGTGAAAGTAACTTGAAAACTTTTAATATAAATTCAAATTGAATATTTATTTTATTTTTTAAATTTAAGTCTTTCATTATAAATTTGTAACTTTAATCTTCTGTATTTGTAAATTGTAGGTGTTGGGGCCCTTAGCTAGAGTTCTTCATTTGGTAGATGGGGATCAAAGCCCAATGAGGTATATATTGAGGCCATGGATAGGGCCAAAGAATCCATCAGAAATGATTACAAGGTGGACAACCTCAAATTTGATCCCATTTAGGAGATCATTGATAGCAGGTGGAACAATCAACTCCACCACCCCATCCATGCAGTAGGGTACTTCCTCAACCCCTTTCTTTTAATTCAAATAGCTTCTCAAATCTTAATGGAGAGGTTATGGAGGGCCTCATGACATGCATTGAGAGGATGAGACAACAACTTGAGGTGAGAGACCTCAATATCCAAGAATTGGAAAGTTACAAGGTTGGAAAGGGTAGATTCTTTTCTTTGGAGCTAGCTACCCGAGGAAGAACCACCCAAAGACACCAGGTATAAAATTTGGAGTCTTTATATCATATGCATCTTAGATGTTACAAAATTAAAATTTACAACTATTGATAATTTGATAAAATGTGTTAACTTTTCTTTCTAAGTCATCAATATTTTATTTTGTGGATTCTTGGTGGACAAATTGGGGTACAAATAGCCCAAATATTCAAAAACTTGCTTGCTGCATTTTATGCCAACCTTGTTGTGCATCTAGTTTTGAGCGCAATTGGAGCTTGTTTGAGGCCATCTACATGAAGAAGACAAACAATTTAGCTAAAAAATGCATCAATGACTTTGTCTTTGTGTAATACAACCTTTGGCTGCACACAAGGGCAGAGCAAAAATTAGAGGATCCCATTGATTTGGATGAGATAGATCCTTATAGCGATTGGATGGGGCGGGATGAGTATTGTCCTTTCTTAATTGAAGATGAGCTGTGTTATTGTTAACTGGGATAGAATACTTTGCGGTGGAGATGCATTTGAAAATTCATTCTCGCCATGGTTTGAAACCAAACTTCTTTAGGATTAGTAACAAGAATCTATAGTAGACTTGATCATATGCTTTAATTATGTCTAGTTAGACATACTTTTTTGTCAATGGAGATGATAGAGTGGACAACTTCATGGGCTTTTATTATTTCAGCCATGATTGTTTTGTTTAGAGTGAAGCTACTTTGTTCGTTCGATATTATCATAGGAACTAATAATTTTAGCCTCTTTGCAATTAGTTTGGAGATGATTTGATACATATTATTTGCGTTATTTTCATTTTTTTGTCAATAGTCATTTGAGTGGTTTTGGCATAGTTGGGACTCTCTTCGGTATTTTTTCCAAAGTCATTTTGTATCTTATTTTGTTTAATTGATTTTTTTTCTTTTTTTTAAACTTTACTTTTCTCTTTTGCTTAAGTTGGCACATTGGTAGAACTTTTGTGGCTTTTTGCTCCTGGGTGAATTTTTCTAAATTCTGATTGCACTTGTGGACGTAAATTGAAAAATGGGTTTTGCTCATAAAATTTCATAAAAACATTTGAAAATTGATTTTAGCATTTTGGTGTGTTTGAAGGTGATTTTGCCACATTCATATGCTGTCATTTTGGTTACAAAACTCCTCCCTTTTCCTTCATTCTTGATTTTGTATTTTAATGATAGCGAAGATATTTAATGGCATTTATTTGGCGAAGATATTTAATGGCATTTATTTGACTTTAAACACATCCAGATTATAATCACAATGCCAAAGGCATCCAAAATGGCTGACATGAGGGGAAAAGGAACTAGTCACAAGGGTGAACATGGTTGTTTCAGTAGGGGTACATCACTCTATTATTTATTCCATACACTGGCTCTTCAAGAGCTTGCTTCTATAGAATTGCATTTTTTATTGAGATAATAATCATTAGCATTCTTGGACGTTGTGTTTAATTTATTAACTCTGTCTATATCCTCGTGAGCTTTTGATTTAATTTTTATCCTCTATTTTGCATTCTATTTTAAAAAATACTGGGGTCATGGGTTAATATGTTTTAAGTTCTCACTGAATTGCTTGATAGGCTATCTTGCAAAGAATAGTTTTGAGGGTTTGGTTATTGCAGTCTGTTTTTAGATTGGTCTATCTAGTTTAGATGTTGAACTTTTTAGTCCACATTGTTTGCAGGTCTGTAGAGATTAGTCCAGCTTTGGCTAGCAAGCAAGTTGAAAGAATTGCTGAAGTGAGCAGTCATTTGAAACGATTTAATGTTGAATGTCGAAATGCAACTGACAAAAGTGGATGGGGTGAGTATAGAGTTACTTCATCCCGAGTATATGCTATTTGTAAATTCCCAGATCTTTGACTTTAAGACAAAATTTTAGCCTTTATAAGGGTATTACTCTGTAATTGCAATATTTTCAGGGTTATCTCAAATTATAAGGATAAACTCCGTGAATGTGATCCTATCTTATCTGAAATAGAAACATTAGAAGCAGCAATTTTTGCATGTATATTCCTAGTTTTGGTGTATTATATTATTGTGCTGAAAGAAAGTGTTTAATTTTCTAAGAAGGAATTTTGCATTTGGGTTTTAATGAGGCTGAATGGTCATTCAACTAAGTGGATTCAAAGGATTTTAAGGTATTTTTAAACATCTTGGATGTATTACTTCTTGGATCAGTGGCCCTATGACTTCATCCCTTGAAATGATATTATGAACATCTTGTGGTCCAGGCTTGCTTAATGATGTTAATAAGTTTCCTGTGTTCAGCAAGTTGTCAAAGAAGGTTTTAGTTATACTTCTGTAGATTCTATTTGAATTCATTTGTGCTTTTGAAAGAATGTTCAAGTGATAATTCTAGTGTAGGAGTGCTGGAAATTGGTTCTCGACATCTTTTGAATCCAGAGGAATTTTTAATTACTCTGGTGTTACAGAGAATTTTCTTCAATGTCTTGTGTAAAATATTTTTATCCTTATGGCATATCTTTTTCACTAAAGATTCAGGCATTTTTCATTAAGGCATAGTTTAGTCAAATCTGAAATGGTGACTGTGGGCATATGGTTTTGCTTTTAGTTCAGATAACAGTGATATGGCAACTCACATCTGGTAACCGTAAACCTTTGCAAAACTTTCATGAAGATCCAAGGTTCAGATGGGTAGGAATAATATTGGAATGAAAAATTAAGGAAAAAATAATTGATGTGCACTGGTTTTCTTTTCTATAAGGAAAAACCTTTTGAGCTGATGAAGATATTATGCCTCCTCAAGATATTTGGCAAGATCTCGCTACTACAACATATCTATAAGGATAATGATCTTTACCTATTTGGTCGGGTCCTCCACACCCTTGAGGGTCATGACTATTGCATACTCAACCTTGAACTCAGTTTAAAGTACCATCCTTTGGGACAAGTTGAAGATGTTGAAGAAAAAATTTAATCACTTGATCTTGACTGTCCAATTCTATGGTGGGTATTGATTGTGCAAATTGTGCTTGCAACACTTGTTCGACATTTTCCTCCATTGAGTTTTCATTTGATAACTCTCCAGGTTTGAAATTTCAAGCATATCATTATCAAAGTATGCGTGTTGAAGCAAACAATCATCCTTGGTCACAAACTTTGCCATTCATCATTCCATAGTGGTGGACCTTGCACAAATTGGTGAGAATTGTCGTCAAATAATATACCCTTAAGTAGGAGGAAACAATTACACTTTATTAATTCCACAGATACTATCTTCATTGATCAACCATTTTTCTGCTTCAGGCATACCCAAACCCCGCGTTAACTAAATGACTGCTATCAAATGCTCAATTCTTGCTTCAGTATTATTTTATGCAAGTTCCTCAATTAAACTGAAAAATATAAAGAGGAACATTTATGGTCCATTTTCTTATGTTGCGAGTCAATGCATTGTTTCCCCAAAAACGTTACTAGATTCTAATCATGCACAATAGACACAGGAGATTCTATCTTCTTTCACAAAACAAGTGATATGTTGTTTCTTCCAACATAGGAGCTTTTCTTCCATAGAAAATAGGCATGTCTTGAGAGCTAGACAGGAAATCTAGCAGTTGCTCCTAATTAGCTACTTAAGGAATAAAGATAGGCTTTGAAAAACAGGTCAGTTGGTGGCTTTTCCAACAGATATTCCTTGTGTACTCTCTTCCTTGCAGCTCTTCACTTTTAAAGCTGTTTGATTCTATGAATATGTAGAATCATTAAATTTATTTACTTTTTCGGCACAAACTAGTTGATTGTGAATATATCTTGTCATAGAGTTGCTATTAGGCTCATCTCAAAGATGTTAAATGTTGCTCAAAAACCTTTGATAATCTAACTTGGAGGCTGTCATGAGCTATATCATGCAATGCATTTTGGATAATGTTGAGCAACGTGGTTCTTGCCTCATTGAAAGAACCAAAATGTTGTAGTAGGTGCCCCCAAGGCAAGCTTGTTAGATAGAGAAGGTAGTCTAAATTTATCACTTCTGTTATTCCTTTGAAGATGCCACTAATATTGCTGCATTGGGCTATTTTGCTGAAATTGCCTCTTCATGTTTACTATATCTATCACTAGTTTTTAGAACAAAGGATCAATGGAAGCTGGAACCATAGGCTTGATGGAAACTTTTTTGGTTTCGTTGGTAGTGATTGTGTCATCCTTTAGCCCGATTGCTTGGGCTTGGGCTTCTTCAAGCTCATCATTTCACAAGTTTTGATTAGAAATGAAACATTTGATTGGTTGTTGATGGTGTTTTTATGCATGATCGAACACAGAATAAAGTATTGAATGCTCTATCCTCTCTTGAACAAAGACTTCTCAATGCTGAATATGGAAAAGGATCACTTGAGACAACTTGAAGGTTTACAATGTTAGGTTTTGATGTGTTGGATAGCTTCAATGGTGTGATGTGTTTGCTCTTATCAATTCAAGCTCAATGAATGCTATTCTTCGAATGATATTGCAATATCAGTCTTTCCTACGATTAATGATTTTTGATAAAAAAAGTGAAAAAGGAGCAAGGTTTAGGAATGCTATGCTAATGCTAAGAATGCAAGACAATGGACAACTTCAAGCGAGCTCAACTAAGCTTTGCTTTAACATGCTATGAACATCTCCACAACGCTAGTGCAATCTTCTAATGGTAGGTAGCTTGATGATTTTCAAATCACTTCCACAAACATAGATACCTTCAAGATGAAGCATATCAATGATGGATAGTAATTGAAGTTAAGCTTTAGCTATAATAGGTTCAATTGACTATGTAGGATACTTCACCATCGATGGAGTACTAGTAGTATGAACAATGAGAGCTTCACTATCAATCATGCATATGCATCTTTCATTCATCTAAAATACTTAAAGAAAATTCTATTCTAATCTTGTTTGTCTTTTCAAATATTAAGTTCTCTCATAAAAGGATGAAGAAACAAGCAAATGGTCCAAAACACAATAAGTCACCAATACTTAAATGATTTTTTAATTTTGTAGTATCGAGCAACAATTCTTCGAAACTCCTCTAATCAATCCTTTACAAATGAAATGAGTGGAAATTATATAGTGCTCCCAAATACAATGTGTTGACGTGGTTAAAGTTGGATAATCGACTCCTTCCGGTCAACGCAGAATAAAATGATTCTTGCTGAGTATTTCTATCCTCTCTTGTATAAGGAAATCCCTAATGCTGTTTTAGCTGATCAATGGGGACAACCTCAAGGTTCCAAATGTCAGTTCTTGATTGCAGGATAGCTCAGTTGTTTGATGCGTTTTGCTGGTAACACAAGGGGCCTTACGTTGACAACAAGCTGGTCTGCATCTGATGATGCTGCGATTCTCAAATGGCAAAATAAAAACAAAAGAGAAGGGTTTAGGGATCCTAAGTGCAATGATAGGAATGACTAGTGCTGCGGGTAGATAGATTTCCATAAACCAATTCTTGTTTTGCCAGAGACACCCTCACAACTCGGCAAGAATGGTGCAAGCTCCAAAGGGATGAAGGATTTTCAGACTATGGGGATTCATCTAGGCACCCAATTCTGGTGCAGCCTAAAAAGAATACCAACAGTTGAACTAAGCACAGTTTTAGGTTCAGACTAACCATGCACGGCGACCTACAATCAACATGGTATGAACCTGAAATGCATCAAATACCCCCCACAATTCGCCATTAAAACCATTGAACTCTACTTCTAACAAGCTGGAAGAAAACCATGCAAACAGAATAAAACCAAAATAACAAACACCGGATCAATGTTCATATATTGATTTTAGCTGCTATTACAACAATTTTTGCAACAGTTCTATGCTACTCCTAATAATCTAACTACTAAAATCTAACCTTCTACAAAAACTCTAACCCTTTACAATAAGAAGCATCCTGCGTTTTATAGATTTTACAAATAGAACCAGAGGCTAGGATTGATTGCATCCAATAGCCCTAATCTGCCTTCTAGAACTTGGCAGCTTTAACCCATGCCTAGTTAATCCTTTGTTATCCCCCCAACCACTTTCTCAACTACCTACAACTGTTTGGCATCAATTCAGGTCAATCTGGTAGTTGGAAATAACTGCCCTGTGTCCCCTCACTTTAAATTCATTAGACGGGGCCCACAAGCAGTTCTTTACATTAAACAATTCAGTTTTGCAAACTGACTTTCTGGAATTAATTCCAGCTGTGCGTTTCTGAGAATGCATAGACTTGTAGCATTCTGAGTGTTCTTTTTGTCTTCGGTCTTGTTGGGACTTAAACTTTGCGGTTCAGGTGATGACACGCTTCTCCGTGCCTCGTTTTACGCTCTGCGGTGCGTTCTTTATTGGTAGCGCCTGGGACTGTCATTTTGATCTTGCACTTTGCATCCTCTCTTCTCAGTGTCAATTATGATCAAGTCTCCAATTTGAGCTTCCTGTTGACGCCTTAGCTTTTCTCTACGTTGTCGACCTGCAAACAATTAATTTAAACCAGGATTAATTACTTTGAAAAACTAAATAAATTAATTTAACAAATGTTAAATTTTTCACGATGTTGGGCCTTGGTTCGGCAAAGACTAAAGACGTTCGCTTTGAAAACAATATAAGTCCCCTCCTTTGCAAAACTAGAATTTTAAAAAGCGACTTTTTAAACATGTACGCCAAGATTCATTTTAAACATCGCTTTGCCTTTAGCACAAAATTCGGCCAATTGTTGAAGGATGTGCGATTTGTTTCTTTAAGTAAAAACGTCATTCTCACTTAAAACAAAATTCGGTTGATTTGTGCAAAATGTGTGATTTTGTTTTAACGTTTTAAAATGCCTCTACATTCAGCCATAAAATTCGGCCCTTTAAACAAAAATGAGCGACCTCTCCCTTCTTGTAAATTTAACAAAAATGCCTAACTTCTGATGATTTGATTTGTTGCTTTTGAGAGGGTTTGGAGAGAAAATACAAAAGAGATGCTTTGAAACGCCCAAGCTTATAATGCCAAATTCGGGTTTATCAAGAGAATTGCGCAAATTTTATTTTATTGGCTTCAAATACCCTCCTTTGATATGAAATTTGGGCATTCACATTAAAAAGTGCGATTTTTAGTTATCACTTAAAGTGCCTAACTTTGGCTTGAAAAATTTGGCCATTTCTTATGGAATTAGCGAATTTCCACCAATTGCATTTCTACTTAATGAATTTCGGGACTTTTCATAAAATATGCGATTTTGTTTTACCAAGTTTAACGCCCCATATCATTGAATGAAACTCGCGCTTTACAGGAGAAATGCGCGACTTTGGTCTTTGCCTTTGAATCAAACTTCGGGCATTTAGGCTGAAACCCGCGATTTTCCACCAAGTGCCCTCGCGATTTTACATTTTCGGCCAAATTAGAGGTTCTATGCGATTTCGCGAAGGCATTTTGACATGCGATTCTCACTTGGTTTCAAACAAAACTCGCGTATTTAGGGAGTTTTGCACGATTTTGCGCCTTCTCTCTTGTGCTTGAAAACGCGCGACTCTGTCCCTTCGCCAAACTTTCTCAGATGTCTCACCAAACTTGGGTGCTACTTAGGGTTTTGATTATGCTCGGGTATTCTAGGTGAAAAACTTGATTTTGCTTCTTGAACGCCCTTCACTCGATGATTTTAGGGTTTTTGAGTGAATTTGGGTGATTTCCTTTCTTTTGTTCGCCCTTTCAACAGACTTACAAACTCGGGCATCTTAACCTACATATGTGATTTTGCTTTTCTAACTTCTTAAACACCCATTTCATTTTTGTGAAATTCGGGAATTTCTACGTTTTGTGCGAATTTTAGGCTTCTTGGTTCTGGTTTAGAACAAACTTCGGGTTTTGATACTTAATGCCTAACTTGCCAGTCAGGCATTTTGATTTTTCTGAGCGATTTTCTTTTTTTTGGTAATGCATGGTAGCTTATGCAAGATAAGATCTTCCTAACCTTGTTCTGTTATTTATCTACATGCTTCATGTCTGATTTATATTGCATATGATTATCGGATTGTACAAATATTGCTTATCATTATGCTATTGGGCTAACAACCCGATAGCATGTTAATGTCAATTGTTAATTGGCATTAATATGCTATCGGGGTATTAACCCGATAGCATATTAAATGCCATAAGTTATCGGGTTAAATTCGCTGATACATACTTGCTATCGGGTGCATAAACATTGGCACCGATTCACATCTGTTATCGGGCTTAATTATATCAGGTATATTTGTTATCGGGTTTAATGAATACACCGCTTCATTTGGCATTAAAATTGGTTAACAAATGCATCGGTTGGATTATATACATCGTGCACTTTGAATCATCGGTGTTTATATGAACTGATTCATTATATTGATCAGTCATTATATTATGATATTACAATATGCTATCGGGGGTTTTTGAACTGATAATCAGCATTGTGTTAATGGTATAATTGTAAAGGCACCAATCAATGGGTGCATTGATCGGTCATGCCTAAAAGGCATGACCGGTTAATACACCAATTGACCGGTTGCCTAAAGGATATATATGCCAATTGAATTCATTTGGAGAAGACATAGAAAATATTAAATGATCTCTCTCCTTCAGACCTACAGATAAAAATCAGAATTATTAGACATTGACATAATTCCTCATATCCATATATAGCATTCATAGTTCATAACTTGTTCTTTAATTGAAATTGAAATAACTTTACAGTTTTGAGTTTACAAGTCTAATAGTAGACTTGTAAACTCAGGTGTTTGGGCTTTGACGAGTTTATGAAGGCATGAAGACGAACAAGGCAAGACTTTCTCTCCTTTATAAGGGCAATTTGGGGGTCCCTGTCAAGGGTGGGGTGTGTGTGCAAAACGCACAACACAATGAATGGCCAAGATTAAATTAGAATCAAGGGCCAAGATTATGCCACCTAAACCCTAATTAGGGTTTGTACATCAAAACCTAATCAAACCCTAATCTTATTGCAAATTAATTAAATACTGGCCGATGGGAATGTGACATCCATTAGGCACAAACATCGAGGAAAAATCCTTCAATAAGAAGAATGATGCCACATGGGATCTTAACAAATTCTCTTCTAGAAGCTTGTTTCCCTTATTGTTTTCATTTGTTGCAAGCTCAACAAATCTAGACGTCATGAACTTAATCTCAGTTATTGGAACTGTGGGGAAGTTTTTCAACAGTTCTTCCAGGAAGCTCACTTCATCTAAGGTAGAGGCAAAGGTTTTCTCCCATCCTGGCCCATAATCTTTAGCCTTGCTGGCAAGTACAATGAATGCATGTATGTCATCCAGCTGTCTCTCAGAAGGTGATTTGTTTGTTCCAAAGAATATGATCTTCACTCTTTGAACTAGCTGATTGGCATCTATATGAATTCCTTCATTCATCTCCTTCTCAAGAATGATCTTAACTACCTCTACAATTTTGTCATGCATCAAGTTTATTGCTTCGACTTGGGTGTATCCATTGTTGATATCTTTAGAAATAACCTTCCTCATTCGGAGCAAATTACACCATTGTTACAAATCAGGCGACTGTCCATCATCTAACACCTCCGTTCACCAAAGTTTGCTTAGGTAGATTCTTCATCGCTTGCAGTCTCGTCATGGCATAGTCTTTCGTGAAAACGAAAGTGTCATAGGCTGCCATGATGATTTGAGTTCTTTCAAGGACACTTACGATTTTATCAAATATCCTCACTACTTCCTTCAGAAATGCATTTACTTTCTTGAAAGTCTTATTTATCCAAGTCTCCATCAGGTTTCTTGAAGTTCTCATCTTTTCCAAATTGCCAATTGAGTTTGGAGGAAGCAATGGTGGTGGTGTAGTTGAAGGATCATGTTGCCTCAACGGTTCCTTGAATTGTTGGAAGTAACTTCTCAATGCACTCACTTCTCTTTCCAATTTCTTGTTCTTTTCTACTTCTAGCTTCAACATGTCGTGGATTGTCTTCACTGTGTTATTCAAATCTTCCAATGGTGGGAGGACCTAAGTCAATAGTCTCTAAATCATACTCTTTTGTTGTGATCCTGCCTTCTGGCTTATCTACTCTTGGAGTGGCAATCTGTATCACTCGAGATCCTGTACCATCTCTTGTCATCTTTGACATCTTAGTTGCTTTCTTCTTTTCAACAGTCTCTTGAGTTCTATTCAGGAAGCTGTCCAAATCAATAGGATCTTCCTCTACTATTATCATTTCTTTTGTCTACCTCTCCCTGAGCCATGTTGGGATAGCAGATTTCTCTTCTCCTACTTGCACCTCATTGAGCTATTGATGTTCTCGGGGTGGAGAGGTTACTTCTTCATCTTCATTTTCAATGTCCAAATATACATCTTTAACTTCCTTGTTACTGGCTTGCTTGTGTGGAACTGAATTATCTTGACCTAGTGGTTGCTTACCTTTGTCTGTTTTCTTGCAGGTGCTATTCTGGACTATAGATTCCATGGATTCATTCTCTCCGTGATCAATGCTCTCTCTAGGTGGGTGACTTCCCTATCCAACTGCTTGATTCATCTCCACTTCGTGTACAAAAGAAGTACCAGTGGAAGGGTGGCCTGAACTTGATTTATGCTTCTTGTTTGATGGCTCTTCCTTGTGACTTTCTTTTCTCTTTGATCCTCTGGAGTCAGCTGACTGGGTGGCACTTCCGCTTACACTTGCACTTTTTTGTATCTTCATCAAAGGATTCTATCTCTCTCTTCAATTCGGAAGTTAGTTGTGTATTTTTGCTTGTTAACTTTTGGATCTGGATGTATACCAATCGTTTTGTATATGCTAAGATTGGCTTCATCAAATCTTTCAAATTGGTGATCTCTATGTCAATCCAATTGACTCCCACCTTCTTGTCTTTGTCTTGCTCATATATGAGCTGAAGGCGTTTTCCACTATCTTGTGCTTGATATGGAATGTCGAAGACTTTGCACGTCCTGACAATGTCAATCAGTAGTCTTGAGCACATTCTTCTTATCTCGAAACCATCTTGAGCATTCATGAAATGATTTTCCAATTGTAGCTTGTGTTTGTGCCTTATTTCATTAGCTGTTCCAATATTGCCACAAGGATCAAAGCTATCTCTGAAAAAGTATGGGATGAGAAGGTGAGATTTCAATTCTTCTTCCACTTTCTCCATTGCTTGTAAGGACGGACATAGTTCCAATGATTGCCCAATTGAGATAGGAAAAGTAATTCTAGTCGTGTCTCTTCTTCTACACTTTGTTATATGTCATTAACTGCCTCACCAATTCAAGCAATACTATCTTGTCAGTAGGGTATCATGGTAGCATGTAGGGCGGACAAGAGCATCCTTGGATCCTGATATAGGTGAACTTAGGCAACTGGATATACCAAGCACCGGATTTGTTTATCAACTCCTTGGCTTGTGGGGATACCTTGTGATGAATGCCACCTTGTAAGGTTCTTGTTATGTGCATGGTGAAGGCGTCACTCACCCTCACGTAATGTGCTTTGCTAGGATAGTGCAGCTATGTGTATGACTCGCATGCTCTCAACTCTTCGACTCCCATTCCAATTGGACCTCTATATGTCAATCCTGTGTACTCACGAGCTTTTGCAAGCGAATATATGATATATGAACATCCAATTCAGCTATTATTTCCATGAAATAGAACATCCAATTCTTGAACTGGGATGCTTGAGGGGTTCCACAATTCGGTTGAGCAAAGTAATCAAATCACCGAATTCTTCCTTAAAATCAATCCTGTGAAGTTTGGTCGGCAGCTTGGATATGCCGAGCTTGCTCTTCGATAACCAATACTTGTTAATTATACCAAGGCATTTGTCGGGGTCATCATCATAGAACGCTTGGGCTGCTTCTTTGCTTTTGTAAACCACGCTGTTGCGTTCAGGTATGTGGAAAGCTTTGCTGGTAGCTGTCTCAGATAGGTGGGCAAGTACTTTGCCATCAGGTGCCATTATTGTCCTTGTGCTAGCATCATAGTGTTTGGCACACTCAACAATCAACTCATTGCACTGTATAGCTGGAGGGAAGCCTTCTACTTTCACTATCTCGCTCTCGATCATCATCTTTGAAAATCCGAAAGGCTTGGTAGTAAACAAGGAACCTTGGAACTTCTTCATGTTAATTTGGTCGAGATTGGTGTCTCCTACATTGCTCCAAAACGATGTAAACTTGGATTCTAGTGCCTCTCCCTTTGAGTCTTCCTTGCTGAGGTCCTACCGTGTACTTGTTTCCGTCTTTGGGGCTGCCATGCTCTACCTGCAAGAGTTGTCTAAGTTAGGATTTTCATATGATTTCAATGTCAACAATGTTCAAAATGCATATAGGTTAGTAATTCATTCTAAAAAGATTATATAATCATCGAAATGATTGATTGATTATTAAAACCTTGGCATATAACCCTAGACTTGTCTAAATCTGAAAAATAATCATGAAATTAAAATGCATTGCATTCAAGCATACTAGGTGATCAAAATGCAATAAAAGAAGCATCTTGTGAATGAAACCTCATAAACATAAGGAACCCGAAGCTGTACCAGCATCGAATTAAGGTATGATTTTAATGGAAATGATGAAGTAAAATCTCATTTAGACCTGCAAACAAGTTCTAAACTGGCTGGTAAATCAGATTGCTTTCAATAAAAGAGGCAAGTTGTGTTGAGACTTTGCGCCAATTCAAGTTATGTGATGACATTTTTTGGAGTTGATTGTGAGTTTTGTTCTATTGTAAAAGAGGGATTTAAATTCAATCTTGCAGACTTTGAACTGCTAATTGTATTTAGAGTTATATTTTTGGTTTTCAGATTTTATCTTGCAGACTTTGAGCTGCTTATCATATCTGAAACTAGTGTGGAAAGATAAAGTGAGAAGATAGCTTGTAGACTTTGTGCTGCTTCTATTTTTAAGACTTGTGCATGTAAGGTGAAGTGCATCATGTAGTTAGACTTTGAGTTGCTACATATTGTGCTTAGTTAGCGGAAAATCATCTAAAAAGGTTGATAGGAGAATAGATAGTTGAAGTCTTTTAGCTTTCTTTCCGTTTTCCCGTCTCGGGAAAGTGACAGAGGTCTTTGTGTTTTCATGGAAACTTTGCTTCCCTTTATGTTCCAAATCCTACAAAAAGTCTCATTTCTATATTTGTTGTTATTTATTTCCAATTGCTATTATTTTATTGTGAAGAGAAAATAGTATAGTTTTTCTTGAAAGAAGAAGAAAGACTATTGTCCCATCCATATTAGATTAGTTTAGTTTGTAGATAGGGGGAGCCTTCCGTAAATTAGGAGAGTATCATACTCACACACTGTGGCTGAAATCACAATTTTGCACATTCCCTACACCGTATTAGAGCGATTTGACTCCAAAATCTGGCGACTTTCAAACCGCCAAAATGACCAAGGAACGAAAGGACTAGCTGTTGAAGTTGGTGTATCGGAGCAATTTGACTTTTGCTGAATGGAAAAGTTTGTGGGCAAGCAGCAACAGCCAAGGACTGAAACGTTCCTTCATTGCCACTCGTGACTGGCGGATGCTGATGGACCTGGTGAAAAGAAGGTTGACAGGGGCAAGCAAGGCTTCAGACATAGCCATTTGGATGATAAGCCTCATGAATGGACTCAAACTGGGCACGTGTATAATTGGGTGCAATTGCTCTCAGATAGGATTAATGACTTCTTTGCCCTGGAACACAAAACGTTCTACATGTGCCACCTCGCATCAGCTTGTTCCTGGAAGCTGTTCGTACCAAGGTACCCTCTGAGAAGTGGGGAAGGTTTTAGCTGCAGAGAAGAGTGGAACCGAATAACCCTGCTATGTACTACTGGTTGCATTTGGACACACTTGACAGTAGTGAGGCTACCCAACCAACTAGGAAGAAGAGGAAACAAGAAGTAGAAGAGGAAAGTTCCAATGATGATTCCGAAGGGGAAGAGGAAGAAACAAAAGATTTGGAGAGTCAGAGCGGTGAAGAGGGGTTTCAGATGGCACTGCACAATGTAGGCTTAGACGAAGTTGAAGAAGTAGAAGGGGTGGAAGTGTAGCTGGAAGGAGGGGAAGAGGTAGAGCGACCCGCGACATAGGAGAAAACTACGACACGGGTAAAGTTTGCAACCCCTAAGCTACCCTCGTCGGCTCACCTGGTACCCTCGCAGGCATTGACAGTGGCTATGCTGGTGGGAGATGTCACCCCAGTTGACGTGTTGTTCTAGAAAGTTCCCGAAGGATCCCCATGGGCCCCAGTTCGAGTGTCTTTGCCCCAGGTTGGGCTGGCTATCGGGGGAGTAGTGCAGCCAAGAGGAAAAGCTGTACAAACAGCTACAGCCGGGGCAGTACGGTCATCTGAGGCAACCGTATGCACACCTCTGACAATTCACCGTACGGAGGACACACTTGCAGCCATACGTGCACCTTTGATAGTTCACCGTACAGATGACACACCCGTACAGATGGCAGCACCCTCAGGAGATGTAACAGTGGCAACACCCTCGGGTGGGGGTGTACAGACAACAATACCGTCAGGTGGAGATGTACGGATGATTGTGGCCGAAGGAGTAGATCAGAGTGTAGATGGTGGCGTGCATACAGATGAAGGGCCATTGCAGGAGGAACTGGCCATACTGGATGCTCTTGTGGCAGGTGAGATTGATCATGAACATGTTGTGGATGCATCATTGGACAATTGGTTGGGAAAGTTTGCCCTTGCACCCCTTGCACCCCTTGCACCCTCGCCCCTTCACCACGCACGATGGTAGTTGTCGAGGAATAGATCCAGGAAGAGGGGATTGGAAACATAGAGTAGACCCCGAGGATAGGGGAGAGCGAACAGGAGCATACGTGAAGTATTATCAACGTGGAGGACGAGAGCTTCCAATCCAAAAATAGTAGGATGAGGGAAACAGAGTCACCACTGGGGAAGGATTCATCTGGGAGCCTCTGCATCTCACAGCCAAACGTACAGGACCCCATCGGTTCTATTCAGCTGTTCATGATGGAGCTGCAGGGCTTTACAGAGGTAGCATGCGACGTCGTCGACTTGGCCTTACGCGTAGACGCAGGACCCTAATAGAAGCAGAGAAGCTTCTGGCATTTATGACCACTGGATGCCAAGAGGAGTTCACACAACAGTTTGTTCAACATGGCTGGCCAGCAGCCGAGACTCCTGAGATGGTGGCAACTTGGCGAGGTACACACATCATGCATGGCCAGGGGGCCCTTGGCCCCACCTTGCAGGGCACAGAGAGCTCCTATAGGGAACTATATTTTCAGCTGTAGTAGGCCCAGGCTGAACAACGAGCTGCTAAGGAAGAGACCGCTGTACTTCAGCAGGAGTTGGATAAATGTATAGAACTTGCTATTGTGGAGAAGCAGATTTGAACTGAGCTGGAGGAGGCGGCTGCACTACAGAAGACCCGTATGGCCAAACAAAGTGTTCAGATGAAGGCATTGGAGGAGAGGGTTCGGTCCTAACACGTGAGGTGGAGCAAAAGGATAAGGATTTGATGGAGGCAACTCTCATGGTGAAGAAAGCTTGTGAATGCCAGCTGGTTGCCAAGAGGAACTTATGGCTCCGTGCGGAGCAACTGCAATAGTCTCGACAACAAACTTCGGCTTCCACCACTCCAGGGACGTCTTCTCATCCCTCTCAGTCTTAGTTTTCAGTTGTCCAACTCTCATATTGTCTTCGTCGTCTGGAAGACGACTACTTTTTTGGGGGGCAGATGTTAGGCAGTAATTAGGCTAATACTTATATTTTGCTAAGTTATGTTTTGTGTAATAAGACAGCCGTTGGTTCCCGTAGGGGTGAGTCGGCAGTTGTGACGGTTGGCATCTCTGCCAACCGCTGGGTGTCTTACATAAGTACAATGTAAGGGAACCATGGCAATGTTGTTGTTGATGTACTAGCTTTGGAATGCAATAAAAGAAAATATCTTTGAGCCATATTGTTGTGACCACTACTTTTAATTAATGTACTGAGTACAATCGTAGTTGCTGGTTATATGTTCTGTGCACATTTACTGTTTATTTCGTGAACTTGAACAACTCACTAGGGAGTAAACAATAAGCATGGGAACTTCTCACTTATTTAGTGAAGTGCAATTACAATAAGCATAGGCATTTCCCACTTATTCAGTGGAGTGCAGTTACAATAAACATGGACACTTCATGCTTATTCAGTGGGGTGCAATTACAACAAGCACAACTACTTCAACTTATTCAGTGGGGCGCAATTACAACAAGCACAACTACTTCGACTTATTCAGTGGGGTGTGCAAATACATTGAAGCGAGTATGGAGCAACTGGCACTACTAATATTCAGGATATTATAGGATAATATAAAATGCATTACAAATCTTCATAAGAGAATATAAATCCTTTGATTGATGGTGATATAAAGTTCTGATCACAAATGTAAACAACTGCAACAACCGAGAATGAACCAAAAAACATGGAAAAACAAGATACACATGTGCGCAATAAAGGTATACCCTTGATAATGACATTAGGAGCTAATTGAAGGTCTGATATCACTTGATTCTGCTGATAACCTGTCAAATCAGAACTAATATAAAGTTCTGATCACAAATGTAAACAACTGCAACAATCCAGAATGAACCAAAAAGCATGGAAAAAGAAAATACACTTGTGCCCAATAAAGGTATACCCTTGATAATGACATTAGGAGCTAATTGAAGGTCTGATATCACTTGATTCTGCTGATATCCTGCGAAATCAGAACTGAACACACTGAGAGAATACTATAAACTACTGAAGACAATTACCTGGTAGCACCCAACAAAAAATAGAATTGAAACACCACTCCACATTGTACGTCCAACAAAAACAACCCAAAACACCAAGGAACACCTCCAAAATGCTTGACAACATTGGATAATGGTTTGGCACTATTGAAGATGATAAGAGTTTGTTGATTACAAAAATTTGAATAAGATTGAAAAATCATAAGATCCTCCAAAAACTAGAATTTGCGTTGTAACTCCTAAAGATTGGAAACCCATCTCAAACATCCTGAAACTATGTACGTGAAATATAACTTAAAGTATAAGGAAGTCCTTATACTTAAATGCTTATTTAATCCCTCACACCCCCTCATGATGGATACATGTACGACCAACAATAAAGGTGGTATAGCCTTCGAAAACCAAAATTTCTCTGAAATGTAATTCACTTAAGCAACATCAAACACACTCTCCAAATAAATTTCACTTGCTGGCACAGTTGTGGCTTCTGTATGAAACCACCAAACAAGCTAGGGGGGTTTTCATCCTTGAAACTAGTATTTTTAAGAGCCTTCTTGTCCTCAAGAAAGTTGGAGATTAACACGAGTCCTCTTGGAGAGACAACTTAAAACACATTTTTTATAAATAGTTATACTTCATTTTTTAATGTTTCCTCCTTAGTACAACTTAAGAAATAATTATTAATAATTCAATAAATCACTCAAGTTGGAAAAAGCATCGAAATGTGATAAATATGAAAATTTGACCATACCAATATGTCATTGATTACTTAGGATGATGAACTGAAGCAACTTGGTGATTGCCTGAAAATAGCACACTTCTCCAAGAAGTTTGCAGAGATCCCAAAAGGCCAAATTGCATTTCGAAAGCATCATGAGGCTTAACAAGACTAACTGAACTCACTACCTTGAACAAAACCCATGCTTGATTAATCTTGTGCTCTCCAAGAAAGTTGGATCTCTCCCTTTCTCACCAATTAGCTTGTGGGAAGACTCGAAAAATTGATTAATCATTCACAAACCAATTATGCTTGAAATGGGGACATTACACAAGATTGGGCAGTCTTGCCTTTCACCATGATCTATTGTACACTTTATTAGCTAGGATGGAAATTTGTCAAACAATAGTAGTAAGATTTTTTGCTTTTATGCTCAACTTGTTGTATCAAGTTGCTTAATAGAGTCACCAAAAATTATATGTTGTTTTCTAGTAGAGTTTTGAACTATTCTTAATGTTTTAGTATGTCCTTTCTATTAGGACAAGTCAAATCGGATCAACATGCATGTTAACCCATTCTTCAAATTGTATGGGGAAGTTCCTATGGATCTAATTAAACCTAAAACTAGTAAAATTTACATTATGCACATTGTACAAGATTTCATGGGAATTTTTGCATTAAATGCAAATTGTCAATTGTTTATGTTTTTGCCTTGGATGCAAGCAATGGATTGCCAATGCTCACGACTTGTAGTGATTTTTTTAGATTTTGGGAGGGTAAACTATCAAGCATGAATAGAGACAACTTTATATTGGCTAAAGTAGAGATCAACATTCAGTTGCAACATAGATTTGAAAGAAAATCACAAATGAATGCTGATTGTTGGCTAAATACAACACTAGTAAATTAACATTAATTGGAAATGGTTAACAGATGAACACCATAGGATTTCATCAAGGAAATAGTTAAATTACATTCAAAAATTACAATTTAAATAGATAGATTTTGTCAATATAAAGTTTGAATCAAAACTATTCTCTCAATTTACATTAGGGAATTGCAAACATAGATTTAACAAGTATTGAAAAACAACTCAAAAATAGTTTCTGTAACATAGGCTTAATATCCACCATCATTCATTAACTGTCAAAAAAATACAATAACTTAACAACTTCTGCAGCATAAGTTTGACATCAACTATCATTGTAGATAGTATGCTTAAGACACTAATTTATAAGATTTTAGAGGCAATTTTTTAGGATCAAATAGTAATAAAATAATCTCAGAAAGCCTTACATTAAGACAATTCTACTTCAATCATTGGAAAGAGGAAATAAAACATTCTATTTAGCCTTGAATAGGCTCTTCCTGTTATAAATATTTGCTTTCTTCTTAACTTAGGCCGCATGGTGATAAGGTATGGCTATGATTTGTTAATTTTGGTTTTAACATTTGACTTGGCATTGAAAATCTGAAGTTACTGATTTAAGAAGCAAGGTAGAGTTTTTATGTGGTGTTGTCACCTCAAAATGATACTTAAGTTGCCTTTTTTCTCATTGTCGGAATTTTCATGTGCCAAGCCACTTATTTAATTGGCTTTTACTTGAGTCACATTTTTAGGCTATTTTGCCACCTTTATATCATGCTTTCTTTGTGGCTTTGCCACGGAAATGTGCAAAATTTACCAAGTTGGATCTTTCTTTGGGCTGTCATATATCACTAACATGTTCACTACATGTTGGTTGTGGGTTCATGCGCACTTTGCCTCTTTTACAATCTCTTATCAGAATTTTTTAGTAGCTTTACCACCCCAAAACGGTGATTTTCTTATGACTTTATACCTCCTCAAATGTTCGGTGCACTTTTATGAGCCATTTCCCACTTCTTTGTCATCATGTTTTTAGGTTAACCTTGTCATATCTACTTGTAATGGTTTGATGCTGGCTGATCAATCTAAAAAGTGTAACTTAAATTGATTTCTTCCTCTTTGTGGTTTGTGACTGTCATTGCCACTTTTCAAGGTTCGTGAGAAGAGATCATATTGGGGATTGCCACTCTCAAATGATGTCACATATGATTGATCCCTTCCTTTTCTTGTTTAGGCACACTTTTATATGTCCTTCACAACCTTTTCGTCTGGTATCAAGTTGTCATAGCCATCACGAATGGCTTGTCAACCTGGTCATTCAAGCATCTAAACATTGAGTGTGATTTCATCCATTCTTCTTTTTGTATTGGAGCTATGAAACTATTGGGATCTTTATCATTTTGTTTGGCATATCTCGCTCTTGAGCAATTTGCAACCATTGTTGATTGACAAGCTAGACCATGACCTGGCGACATTCCAAATTGATAGTGGGGTTAATTCAGTTGACATTGATAACACAACAAGAATGGCATGGCCACTGATTGCAAACTTGATCACAGGCAAAGTTTTGTAGGGGTACCAATGGTGGTAATCATGCCTCTTCTTGTACTTGTTTTGATTCTCATTCAGTTTTTTATGTACTTGTAACTAAGTTTGCTGAATGTGTTCAATGAACTTTTGAGCTCTTTGTATTTCTAAGTATTCATCTTTGCCATCCTCATTTGGCTGAGGCACTGCAAAATTTATGGGACTCGTGGTGAGTAACCAAAACACATCTTGAATGGTGATAAATTTGTAGAAATGTGTGTATCTCTGTAATAGGAGTGCTGAATGTAAGGAGTAGCCTCATCCCAGGTTCTTGAGTGCTTTTGATTATAACCCCTTAGCAGCCGTACGAAAATACTATTAACACCCTCAGTCTGACAATCCATTGGTTGATGGAAAGGGATGGACCTTTTCAATCGAGTCTACATATTTTTCCATGGAGCACACCAAAACTTGCCTAGAAACCTTGAATCTTTATTCAATACAATACCTTTGTGCCAACTGAGATAAAATCACACAAGTGCAGAGAATAGCTCAATTGTATCCTTAATTGAGAGTTTCTTCATGCATGGAATAAGAACACGTCTTGTAAAACACTCAACCACTTCAGAAAGATAATCGCACCCTTTCTTTGACATGTGAACCTCCTGCAAATATAGAAATGCCTTCTGAAAGATGAGAAGGTATGGGTTATGATTGATACTACACCAATTTCCAGTTGCTTGGTTTTTTTACACTACACAACTTGCAAATCCTAACAAATATTGAGACGTCTTCTTGCATATATGGCCAAAATACATACCAGTAAAGGTTTGAAATGATCTTGGTGACTCCAAAATGTACAGCCACCTTGGAGTTATAAACCTCCCTCAAGAACAACAACTTCCTTTCCTTAGACACAAATTCCTAAAAGTTTAAGCAGATCATCTTTCCACTTCATCCATCTTTACATTTATTGATTCCAATTAAGTCAAAATGCTTTTGAAAGCATCCAAATGATCCGGAACAACTCATTACCAATTGTCAAGAAATGCAATATTTCCAAAGTATGCTTATGCAGGTGGTCACCGAGTGGAACTGCACTTTTGGAGATCTTTTGTCACTAAACTTTTGATCCCAACAAGAAAAGCACACAATTTTAACAACTTTAGCCACTTTTTTTTGACTTCGTGAATTTTAGCATTTTTGGCACTTATACCCAAAGTACACACCTTGGTCACTTAGGCTCTTAGCCAGGGGAGGCACACAAAAAATGTGCACTTGTGAGTTTGTAACCTTTGCATTTTTGGCACTTATACCCAAAGTACACACCTTGGTCACTTAGGCTCTTAGCCAAGGGAGGCACACAAAAAACGTGCACTTGTGAGTTTGTAACCTTTTTTGGTACTTAATCACTTTTTCCAACTCTGACAAAGTGCACACTAGGAGTCATGTCGTTAGTTTATCTTATAGTTAGTCAATTTCATTGCTTTGACTACTTTTTGATATAGACCATAACCACTAGAGTTTGAAGTTCATCCATTGTCTCAATGAAAATAATCAACGCATTCGTAGAATGATGGATTTCACCTATGACATACAAAAACAATGAAGTGATAACCATGACACTCAAGAACTTATCATTTCAGACTAACAAGATGAATGATCAAATTTTCAAAATGGACATCAATAAGCAATGTTTTGTAGGTGCACAAGAAATTTGATTCTGTAATTTTTGCTTAAATATATTAGAATTCTCTCTCTCTCTCTCTCTCTCTCTATATATATATATATATATATATATATATATATATATGTATGTATGTATGTATGTATGTATGTATACATACACACATATCTTCATGTATATATGCACATACATACATAACAAACACACATTTTGAAACTTAGCTAATAAGATGGTAGATCTAGTATCATAGCTGACATGAAAATGCTTTAGAAAGAAGCTTTTTTGTGATTGAATTGGCATAATTCTTCATAATCATTTTGTGCTTCATAATGCAGGTAATGTAAATGAACAGCCGTGCTGGGTTATAATGCTTGAGGTGTGTTTCTCCCTCAGTTTTTCATCGCTGCATTTATTATGGTGGGGTGTAAGAACCTACAACTTGCTAATAGATGTTGCTTTGGCAATTGTAGAGTCTAGAAACATAGCGGGGAGTTTCCATTGGCTAAATAATCTAGATGAATCAAACGAAAGTAATTTGTTGACATGGTCCTTGAAATATATGGCATGCTTTTAGTATTAGTATCAACTATATCCATGACTGGGGTAAAATGAAAAATAATGTTACATATAATCTCACTTTCCACCTATTCTCAAGTTATAAATTTCTGTTGCACATCCTACTAAGTTACTAACAACTGCAATGGTAAAAATTGCCCTATCAACTGCTTGCCTAAACCAAAAATGCATTCCAAGAGAGTTGTCCCATCTATCAACAGTCTTTGAAAATCACTACTTGATGTTAATTTGAGGTATTCTGATACAGAAAGAAAGCTGCATACCATGCAACTACATACTGATACAGCTATTTCAAAACGAGCTATTGATTTGAGTGTATCAGATTGTTTTGATTCCTTGTATCTGAACCACCATCGAGAAATGTATGGAATTTGCAAAGATTATAAACAGCATTTTAGCATTCTGTACCTCTTTGAGTTCACGTTTACTATTGTTTGCAGTGAACCAACACAGCATAAATTACATTGCAATGACAAATATTATCATATTCAATGAATCGTACGATCATGTAACCCAATGCAATTGATTACTTAAAATAAGATGGATTATTTTAACCATTGGAATCTCATGACAACTGATTGCTTAGGTGGAGAATGAGGCCCATTCTGGGGTCAGAATTGGTCTTCACTCAAAGCACACCTGTTTTCTGTGCGCAGGTGTGGGTGCATCTCTTATACATCCTAGTAGACATGTGCACCCTAGTCAAGGATCCTGAATCAGAGGTGTGTGAAATTCTGCCAGGCTGAAATACACAAGATAATATACAGAAAAAAGAGAAAAAGAGGGAAAAGGAAAAACTAAAAAGCAAGTAAAAAGGAGTGTCATGGGCATTGGTGCCTCTCCTTGGGAGAGGGTTTGAGTTAAAAATTGAATTTTGATGGAGCTTTTTCAGATACATGAGGTGAAGGATTGTGTAAATAAGAAGCAGCGGGAGCATCATGGGCATTGGCGCCTGTCTTTGGAGGAGAGTTTGAGTTCAAAATTGAATTTTGATGGAGCTTCTCAAGAAAATGTGGGCTGTGCTAGTGGGGGCTATGTAATAAGAGACATTTACAGTTCTTCAGTGTTGGAAGCATTCTTTTCTTCCCCCCGTAGTATCAAGAATGAGGCTGAAGTTATGGTTTTGTTGGAAGATCTTACCAAAAAGCTGGGAGTCCAAAGTTTGTTGGTGGAATGGGATGCAAAAGTGGTTTGCCAAGAATTGGAGGTTGGATGGATTTGTTAAAGAAGGCTTCCTTTTAAAATGTTCCTTTTTCCAGTTCATTTTTGGAAGCTAACACATTAGCTGATTGTTTGGCTAATGCTAATTTTAATCAATTCCCATTCTTTATTGAGTTTAGTGTAGATTCTTCTGCTTGGTTCATTCGTTAAAGAAGACAAGGTTTCACAAATGTTTGTAGAGAAAAATGATTATCCAAATTTTTATGTTGAGTAAGAAGACACCAACTATGCCATGGATGAAGATGCATCGAAAGAAGTTTCATATGCATTTGAAGTACTGTTTGAAGAACTTGCGTAGGACAAGGTCGAGGAAAAATCACAGCTGAATGAAGAATATATATATTTTGTTGTAGGACAATTTATTATCTGAAACACATCTTGTTTTAAGATTGGATACAGAGAACACATTGCAAGATCTTGACATTTTCCTACAACACCTTGAGAGTGGAGGACATAGTGAATTTTCTTTTGAAGCTTGAATCATTATCACCGTTGTTGTCAATAGCTGTCCTATATAGCAATGAAAAATCAAGAGTTGAAGATACATTAGTGGTCAATAAGCTACAAAAGTGGATACTGTGGAAGAAATTCTATTAGAGAATCATGTTCCCACTTTAGTCCTTGTGACAAAAGCTAGCAATTGCACCATACAAATGATATATTTAATTGTTTGCTTCCTTTGTTTGATGGATTCTTTGAAGCAAATTATCATGATAAAGATTCAGAATGTGAGTTTAGTCAAGGTTCATGGGCACCTTATGAGGAATGCAAAAATTGTTATAGAATTCTCTATACCATGCAATATTTGGCTGAAGATTGTAGCCACCCAAGATCTAGGTTTCTCATGAAAGCACAAGAAAGATCAGCTATGAGAGAATAATGCTATTCTATCAAAGGATGCAAATGATATATTAGAATAGATTGAGATTACAAAGGGAACCCTTTGGTTATATAGGCCAAGGTGAACATGGGATTGCATAAGATTATGACACGTGTCTTAATCTTTTGACTTGAGACATAAAGTAATAATTATCCTACGTGTACCCTAAGTAAACTTAAGTAACAAGTGTGAATAGGAAGCTAGGTGATGAACTAGTTTGTATCATCACTAATCATTTGGCATTGATATTTCAGATGTTGATTGTGTTCCATCACTCGTCATATTTTTTTTTTCTAATTTTTACTTTTGGTTGATGCACTTTATAGAGGCTGATCACACTTTTCTTAATTTTTAATAATAATAATTATTAACAATAAACAATTCTATTATATTTGATATCTTTTGATTTTTTAATAACAATAATATCAATTTTTAGAAATATCAATTAATAACTAATAATAAATTATTAATTAAAAATAGATAATTGTTGAAAAGAAAATTTAAAATGATAGACATGCTAAATGATTTGACAATTTGAAAAGCTTGACTTTGACTTGACAACTTGTTGTTTGACCAAAAATGACCATTTTTCGAGTTCGTCTTAACACAAACAACCAATAAATTGATGATGGAGGAGTTGTACGTAATACAATCAAGTTTGGAATTGGGTACAACACTAGTTAAACATTGATGGAGATCCAAATCCATTTGATTCGATTTTTTTATGGGAAACCATTATTTGACCCTACAACAAGTAGATAGATGGAACAACATAACAAATATTGATGTAGTTGCTAGAAATTTTTCTAGCATAGCTCAAAATTGGTGGACTAATTTAGTTGTAGATGTTGAGGATGATATTAGGATAAATGGTTTACAATATCTAGTAATAACACTTAGTAAAGAATTTACTCCTAGTTGAGATTTAAGAAAAAAAGAAGACTAGCTTCAATTGACAAAAAGAGCTGTTATTTAGGTGATTTGGGAAATGTTTGATGGATTATTGAAGGGTTGCATATAATCTAAACTTAAAAAGAAACAATGCTGTAAAAGTTTACTATTTAAATAGGATACCTCAAGGAATAGGTAGTTTGGTGTTAGAAAGACTAAACAATCTAAAGAAATTTCTTCCGTGTATTTTGTAGGTAATTTATGGGGGTTGTATCAATAGGGCCTCATCCTTGCAACAAGCTTACATAAGCACAAGAAATCTATAAAGACTGCGTTAACAACTCTATGATTAGATGTAGCAGTGAGGCACAAATATTACACAACCTTACATATACTATTTGCTATTCTAAGCAACAAAAAACCAGCAAAGCAACCTTGACATAGAAACTCATAGCTATAGAGAAGCAATGTCTCAAGTTAAGGTAGAGATGACCTATCATGCCATACCTTTTGGACACATGTTGTCATTGATGTCAGAAGGATGTTGTCTCTAAGAGATATTGTTGGACAAATGTTATCAGTTGAGCACCAGTATGCTGCTTACTTTTATGGCATCCAGAAGGATGAGAAATTATGTTACTGTCTTGTCATTTCAGAGCATTTTGAGGTGTGGCAGTACCATTAATTGAGATGACTATGGAATTAATTGGGATATGTCTATAATATCTTGTCATCTACTCATGTTGATGGAAGTGTTTCGAAAGTCTGTTTCAAAGTGATTGAGGTATGTTACTCAGACAGTGAGCTTGGTTTGGTAACCTGCTGTATTTCACATTTTCTCATGCTTAGGAGTTTTGTCTTGAAGTTTGAATGGTGAGTATACCTATACATGTTTTTATCATATTATCCAGAGTTTTCAGAATTATGGTGCAACGAAACATAATAATATCTTGTCATCTACTCATGTTGATGGAAGTGTTTTGAAAGTCTGTTTCAAAGTGATTGAGGTATGTTACTCAGACAGTGAGCTTGGTTTGGTAACCTGCTGTATTTCGCATTTTCTCATGCTTAGGAGTTTTGTCTTGAAGTTTGAATGGTGAGTATACCTATACATGTTTTTATCATTATCCAGAGTTTTCAGAATTATGGTGCAACGAAACATAATGTTTATTTTGTTAGTTTGGTTCCTGTGTTGTTGGCTGACCCGGTTTGTGTTCCGGAATGATGTGGTAGCAGTTTGATGTTGCGTTGTTGATTAAGGGTGGATGTTCCTTGAGACCAGACAGATCCTCAGTAGGATCTGCATGATGTGATTCCTTGTGTGGAAATGTGTGTGAGCTTTTTGGGCTAGACCTATTACATGCTTGATGAGGCCGACTTGCAGATAAAGTGTAGCATGCGTGTTCGCTGGAGATTGTGTGTGGACAACCTTTGGGACCAGATTAAGCTACCCTATAGAGTGTGTGGAGTGTTTCCTTGTTCTATCGATTGTGTGGGCTAATTGGACTTGGCCTATTATGCATTTGGTGAAGACTTTGTGTGGCCGACTTGTAGATGATTAATTATGTATTGAGCCGACTTGTGATTATAATTGTAGTTGTGACACACACACACACACATCCTAGATTCATTTCTATGTGTGGTTCTTAATGTTTTTATGTAAATTTGAGGATACAAGGTCATATCATGTGAATTGGAGAATGAGGTTGAGTATAGTTTCTTGATTCATCTGTGCCATTAGCAGAACATCATATGTTGTGTAGGAGAGTGTCTGTAGGTTGATCAGATTAGATGCAAGTTGTATGTTGAAGTTGAAGGTCCTAAATTCATATCATTCATATTGTTGAGATTGAGGTCCTACTTACTAAGTTGTTGCTTAGACCTAGGCATGTGAGATTGGTGTGTCTAGTGGGTTGGTGCTCACAAGTACATTAAGGGGATTGGTGTCTCTAGTAAGTTGGTGTCTACTTAATCATTATAAGTGATTCATTACTTTGTGAGGTTGGATTTGGGTAGTAGATCTTGTTGTGACGTTATCACACATCACCCAATTGCAAATAGGGAACCCCACTTTTTTCTTAGCTTAGGTGTTTTGCTGGGTCGTTTTACCTTGGCAGTAGTCTCTTAGTCGTTGGCCTTTTCTTTTGAGAAGAGGTTTATCTTGTGAATTTAGAGTTGAAAGTTGAGTTATGTTGCAAAAGCTGTCAAAATTGCTAAAGATTGCTATGTTGTCATATTGTTAAAGTTGTTTAAGTTGCTAAGTCGTTGTGGTGGTTGATGTTGTTTGAGTGTAGGGTGTCATTAGGAGTAGATTAAGGGGCATGTAATGCCAAATTGGCGTGTAGTTCCGTTAGGAATTGCAAGCATATCATCAAGTGTCTTGGATTTCAAGTGTACACTACATTGGACCAAGGAGGTAAAAATCATCAAAATTTGCCCAAGTAAAATTCAACCCCCTCCTAACACAATTCTAAGTTGCAGGTACGACAAGTTTGCCCTACCATTTCTA
Source organism: Cryptomeria japonica (assembly GCF_030272615.1). Classification (NCBI taxonomy): domain Eukaryota; kingdom Viridiplantae; phylum Streptophyta; class Pinopsida; order Cupressales; family Cupressaceae; genus Cryptomeria; species Cryptomeria japonica. Next base: position 473,104,463 of record NC_081405.1, read on the forward strand.
TGTATGATACGTATTGGAAACTGGTACGCCCAAAATACCTTGTGGATTCCAACAGGGTTCGTTTTTTATTAACTTCAATCGTTTCCAAGGAATTTCCTTCGAATCCCAACAAATCCAACATCTTCAACGGAAATTTCCAAAACGAATCTGACTGACTTGTGCGAATTTAGAATATTTTTTTCCATCTTTTTTCAGCAGCAAATAAAAACCTTCTATTTTATCCCACAATTTGCATAATAAAAAGGGCAAATCGAAGAATAAAAAAACATAGCAAACACAACTGAGGAGGATGCAGGAGCTAAGAAAAACACGAGCAAAACACAATGAAGGAGGACTAGTTGTAGAGAAAAAATCCCACGATTTGCACCGCCAAATTTGCAAAAGAATCTCGCAGTAGAGCCCATCTACAGTTCACATGCAAAAGCCATTACCGAGTGTTTTCCAGAAGCCATCTGTTGTGACGTCTTCACACATTGTCCCATTGCAAATGGGGACCTGTTGTGACGTATTCACACATCGCCCCATTGCAAATGGGGACCCCTGCTTTTTGCTTTCTAGGGTTTGTTTACTGGGTCTTTTAGGGTTTTGTCTGTTAGCCTTTCCATGATGAGTGCTGTCAGGGGGATCACTGGATAGCAGGCTCTGCTTGAGCTAGGTTGAGTCAGTAGATGCTCCAGGTAGGGTTTCTTTGAAAGTCTTCCTTAGGGCCTGGTTTTGCTCTTGTTGCTAATTGTGTCTTGCTTGGTGAGTGAGTATCATCCTTGAAGGTCCGAGCTAGGTCAAGTTGGTGAGTGAGGAAGTCTGGAATGTCATCCTGATCTTCAAATGCCCTGAAATTTGGCTAAGTCTGGAATGTCCTGATCCTGAAATTTGTCTGTCTGGAAAACTGAAGAATCCTCCAAAAACTAGAATTTGCATTATAACTCCTGGATGTCCGCAACCACTCTCAAACATCCTGACAATATATATGGAATATAACTTGAAGTATAAGTCTTTCTTATACTTAAATGTTTTATTCCATAAAATGATCTTGACAAAGAGGCTAAAATGTCAAATTTCGCTCATGACCCTTCCAAAGGGTCCAGATCGAAAATTCACCTAGGACTCAGGATCTCACCTAAGTCAAAAAGTGGTTGAGCGAATGGGCAAGGATATAGAAGGAAATGGATCTAGGATCAAGTCTAAGACAAAGTCAAGTCAGTTTGAAGGTGAATTGAGCCTAGAATAGTAATTTCGCTCCTGACCCTTCCAAAGGGTCCAGAGCGAATTCCTCTACAAGACCCTCCACCTTGACCCAAACTATAAGCTAACCCATTCCTAGGTTTGAATGAAGGAAAAGGCACTTGTTTGAATGAAGAAATGTGAAAATGAAGCCAAGACTTGAGCTCAAAGAGGAATTTCGCTCCTAACCCTTCCAGAGGGTCCAAAGCGAAATTCTTAGAAGACCCCTTTTTCTTCCTTGTTTGCACTGAAAGTCTTGTTCCTTGATCATAGTGGGGGTAGATGGATATGTTCTTGCCTTAGGGAGTGACTAAAAGAGATGAAGTTAAGGATTTTGGCCTAAAACACAGTGTTCCACGGGCGTTGGGGACGGGGAGACGGGGGGACGCGTTTCTGGGACGGGGGGACCAAGGACCTAAGTTTGGGGACGGCGGGGGGACGGCGGCGGGGGGGTGGCGGGGTGGTGGTGCTGATATAGTTATACATATACATATAGTACTTGAAAAACTAGTTTTGAAAAGATGTATGACAGTATTACAGTGTAAGAATTATATTTCAAATGAGACTATAGGAAATTTGAAATACTAAATCTAAATACCAAGATTTCTAAGTTGTGTTGTTATATGGAGCCTAATCAGACTTGGAGGTTAGATTTTCCCTACTTCTATCGGCGCGGTTTCCCCCTATATTTTTCAACGGGGGTTTGGGGGCAGCGCCCCCAAGTTGGGGTAAAGGGGCATCGCCCCTTGCGGGGTCAAGGGGCAGCGCCCCTTGCGCGTTCCCTGTTGCGATACAGGGCGGGGTCGAGAGGCAGCGCCCCGCGAGGCCAAAAATACTTTTATTATTTTCTAAAGGCGTTGGGTGTTATTTTTCTTTTGGCCCACGTCCAATTAGAGTTACCCCTTAACCCTCAAAAAACTTAAAAAGTCACTTTTTTTTAAAATTTTAATATTAAATATTGCATATATGTGGGGGCGACAGGAGACGTCTGGGCGTCTCCCCGTCCTTGGAGAGATGTCTGCACGTCTCTTGAAGGACGGGGAGACGCCCAAACGTCTCCCAAGATACGTGGAGGCGTCTCCATGTCTCTTTGGGAGACGCCCAGACGTCTCCCAAGGAGACGTCTCCACATCTCCCTGTCTCCTTGGGAGAGCGGGGACGCGGGGACATCTCCGTGTCCCGGCAGCGCTTGGGTGGCGGTGGCGGGACGGCGGGGGACGTCGCGTGCCGTCCCCCCGTCCCCGAGACGTTTCTGACGGGGGGACGCTCCCAAAAAGGGGGGGGATGCGTCCCCGTGGAATGAGGCTAAAACATGATTTTCGCTCTTGACCCTTCCAAAGGGTCCAAAGAGAAATTTTTCATAATCCTCATTTGCCTCCTTGCTTAGACTACCAACCTAGTTCCTTGGTCGTAGTTGGAAGGAGAATGATATGTCTTTACCTTTTGAGGTGATAGAATGTGGAAGAATGGAGGATTTTGACCAAAACATGAATTTCACTCCTGACCCTTCCAAAGGGTCCAAAGCGAAATTCACCTTTTCCTCTATTTTGCTCTTTCATATGGCCAAAGTTTTGGATTTTTGAGGCATAGTTGAGGAGACTTGGATACATGTTTGCCTTGGAGAGAAGGTTTAAGACTACAAAATGATGGAAATTAGCCTAAATCAAGATTTTCGCTCTTGACCCTTCCAAAGGGTCCAGAGCGAAAATCCTTATAAACCTCAAATTCTCACTTGTCAAGACTAATTTCCTAGTTTCTTGTGTGGAAGTGTTAGACATATTTTTGCCTAAGGAAATGACTAGAGGTGGAGGAAATGGAGGATTTTAGCCTAAAACAAGATTTTCGCTCCTGACCCTTCCAAAGGGTCCAGGGCGAAATTCTTGAAAACACTCATTTTCCCTTTAGCCAAAGTCAGGACCAAGATGGAGATACAAGTAGAGCGATCTATGTTTGCCTCCCAAAGAAGATTAAAGTTGGAAAAATCAAGAATCAAGGTCAAAAACATGATTTTCGCTCCTGACCCTTCGAAAGGGTCCAGAGCGAAAATCTTTATAGCTCTTGTTTTCTTCCTTGTTTTGGCTAGGTGTTGACATGATGGAGGATGAATGGGTATGTTCTTGCTTTGAGAGGGAGTTGGATGCTTTGGATGATCAAGATTTTGCCTAAGAGATGAATTTCGCTCCTGACCCTTCCAAAGGGTCCAGAGCGAAATTCATTATAAACCTCATTTGCTACCTTGTTTGGGCTTGAAACCTTGTTCCTTAGGTGGAAAATGATCTATGTTTGCCTCCAGAGAAGATTGAAGTTTGAAAAATGAGCAATCAAAGCCTAAATCAAGTTTTTCGCTCCTGACTCTTGGCTAAAACACTCACTCTCTAACGTTTTCAAACATCCCTAAGGGCAACAATATGCCCATTCTCTCTTTCAACATGCCTTGGACATCAAAATTTGGTCAAACTAGGGAGGAAATGAGTCTTAGGTGGATTTTCGCTCTGGACCCTTCCACATATTGTTGCCCTTAGGGATGTTTGAAAACGTTAGAGAGTGAGGGTTTTAGCCAAGAAAGGGAAATTTTGCTCTTGACTCTTCCAAAGGGTCCAGGGCGAAATTCCTTGCAAACCTATTCTTTTGACCTTGTTTAGGCTTAAGACCTTGTCCTTGGGGTGAAGAATGATGTTTAGTTGCCTTCTAGAGAGGTTTGGAGTTGAAGAGATGAAATATCAAGTCAAGAATGAGATTTTCGCTCCTGACCCTTCCAAAGGGTCCAGAGCGAATTTTCTCAAAACCTCTCTTTGCTCTCGATTTTGTGCTAGATCAAGTGTGGGCTAAGGTAAAATCAAGGAGATGTCCCTAAGAGTGACTTCAAGTTTCTAGAAATCATTGGAATTGAAGGAATTGAGCCAAATCAAGGATTTCGCTCCTGACCCTTCCAAAGGGTCCAGAGCAAAAATTCTACAATCACTTGTTTTCCTTGCAAAATCAAGTCAACTTTGAGTTCTTATAGCTTGGATGAGTGTGAGGAGAGGTGTTCTTGCCCTTTTGAAGTTGATTGAGGTTGAAAGATGGAGGAGTAAGCACAAACCAAGGATTTCGCTCCTGACCCTTCCAAAGGGTCTAGCGCAAAAATCCCAAGAGCACCTACTTTCTTTGCAAGGCAAGTTAAAATTTTGATTTTTATGGCCTAGATGGGAGTGAGGTGATGTGTCCTTAGTCTTGGAGGTGAATTGAAGTTAAATGATGGAGGAACATGCTAAAAAACTTGAAAATCGCTCTTGACCTTGGACCACCCTAGACTTGGCATAAAATTGAGGGAAAAGATAGGTTTTGCACAATTTCGCCCTGGACCCTTCCAAAGGGTCCAGGGCGAAATTGTGCAAAACCTATCTTTTCCCTCAATTTTATGCCAAGTCTAGGGTGGTCCAAGGTGAATTAGGATTGGGAGTGCCCTTAGGTGTGACTTTGAGTTGCCAGAGATTATCAAATTTAAAGGAATTGAGCCAAATCATGAATTTCGCTCCTAACCCTTCCAAAGGGTCCAAAGCGAAATTCCTAAAATCACTTATTTTCCTTACAAAGTCAAGTCAAACTTGGGTTTTTATAGCTTGCATGAGTGTGAGGATTGATGTTCTTGCCCTTTTGAAGCCCTTGAGATTGCCCTTGAATGGATTGTTGTCTCCAATAATGATGATTTTGGGCTGGAGGAAGAAATTAGCTCCTGACCCTTCCAAAGGGTCCAGGGCGAAATTCATTATAGGCCCTGTTCCTGGCCATGATTCCTAGCAAAATTCTCTTTTCTAGTCATTTTGAGGTCAAACAAAATGTTGCAAGCATGGGAAAGGGATCCAAGGATGAGATTTCAAGTAAAGAAAGTGAAAGAAATGGAGTTGAGTGAGGGAAAACAAGCATAGAGAGAAATTCGCTCCTGACCCTTCCAAAGGGTCCAGAGCGAAAAACACTAAAACCATCCTTTTCTCCAAATTTTGAATAAAGTCAGGCCTAGACTAGGGTGAGAGAAGCTATTTGGAATGCCTTGGAAATATTTTTGATCATTAAAAATGCAAATTTTGAACTAAAAGGAGAATTTCGCCCCTGACCCTTCCAAAGGGTCCAGAGCGAAATTCTTCAATCTACCTATTTCCTCCTTGTATCATGTCAAGACTTTGAGTCCTAAGGCGTGGTTGAGGTTGAAATGATGTTACTTTGCCCTGCAAGATGAATTGAAGTGAAGGAGATGAGGAATTGAGACCTAAAACTTGAATTTCTCTCATGACCCTTCCAAAGGGTCCAGAGCGAAATTCCCAATTTCACCTAAATTGCTCATGATGAAGATCAAAAGATGGATTCCCAGACCTTGGTGGAGAGAAGACTAGTGCATGCTTGCCTTGGAAGGCATTTTGGAGTAGAGACATGAAAGATTTTGTCCTAAAATGCAAATTTCGCTCTTGACCCTTCCAAAGGCTCCAGAGCAAAATTCTTAAAACCTCTATTTTGCCCCAAATTTACATCAAGCTTGGTGTTGGTTGAGAATGAGGGCATCCTTGGGCATGTATCTAAGCAAGTACGGTCACAAAGTGAGAAGAATTTGAGCCAGGAATGCAAAATTCGCTCCTGACCCTTCCAAAGGGTCCAGGGTGAAATTCTTATAGAGCCTGTCCCTAGAAAGAGTCTTGAGAAAACTTCATTTTGATGTCTTCTTGTTGATGATTTAAGGTATAAAATGCTATGTTAGAATAAATATATTATGTGTCCTTAATCATCTTATTGTTTGTCTTGTAGATGAAAGAAGACCAGGCCAGATCAAGGACGACCTCCTCTAGGCCAAATCAAGGACAACCTCCTCCAGTCCAGCATCATCAAGGACAACCTCCTCCAGTCCAGCATCATCAACGATGACCTTCTCCAGTCCAGCATCATCAGGGACAACCACTTCCAGTCCAGCATTTCAAGGAAAGGTACACCATCTATCCTGCACATCAAAGACAAAGCATCCTTAGGGCCAATAGTTTCAGAAGAGTTAATTAAAGTTATATTCTCAGCATCATCAAATTGAAACATCAACCAAGTTACAAGTGTCAGACAGGGTGGCATCCCAGTCATCATTCCTCCAGTTGGATTGGTCCACCTCAGCTTGTCCAGATTCAATGTACCTGACTCATCAAAGATGGCACAAACTTCGATGTACCTACCCTGGTTATCCATTGGTTGAATATTCCAAAGAAGACATGTGTCCAAATAATGCAATTATTTCATTGGCTAGAATTGAGTTTGTTGTAACAAACTCTAATTAGGGTTTTCATTGTAAAATCTCGGCCATTGATCTCAAATTGATCTGAGCCATTGAATTGTATTGAGAGCACTATATAAGCCCTGGCTCCTCATTTATAAAGCACAATAGTTAGTCAATAGTCAGTAGTGGAGTCAATAGTTAGAAATAGTGAATAGTCAGCTGATAGAATAGCAATTAGAGTAAATTAGGAGAAGGCAAGAAATTGCTGCCATTGATTGTAAATAAACTCCATTTTCATTGTAGTTATGGTGAAGTATGTTGTTTCTTTGCAATATGCATGGTCTCTTGTTGAATCTTCATTTTAGATGATAGATAATTAAATAGAATGAAAGAAGTTACTGAATGCACTCACGTGGAATCCACCTAGTCCAAACCACTAGCCTTTTTGCTGAGTGCAAGAGCGCCTTGTGTGGTCAATTGGCATAGAACGAGCTTAATTCCGAGTCATAGTACCTCTGTTGTTCACGCATTATCTTGAATGGTGATCAGTATCTGATGGTGTACGATTTGGACATATTTGAAATATCCCTTAGAAGATCGCACTGAGTTGGTGTTGAATTGTTCAACCTGATGATGAGACCCAGCCCAGTAGGGCTCCACCTAGTCATTCATCCATCTTCTCGCATTCTAGGTAGTAGAGTAGACTTCTTGAACCCTGCATCTTTTATCATTTGTTTATCTTCCAATTAGTAAATAGGATTTGTGATTCCAGCAAATCAGACGTTCAGGTCATCGAGTGTAAGTCCCCTTGTGATTCCAGCAAAATCACATCGTACCATGAAGAGCTTATCCATGAGTAGAGATCCTACATAACAGAACCTTGAAGCTTCTCCGATTGATCCTTTTGCGATATCTTCAGCATTCGGGAGCTTTATTCAAGAGAGGGTAAGGTACCTTTAGGTATTTTATTCTGTGTTTGGTCGTGTACAAAAGACACATCAACAGGACCCCACTTTTTTTCTCGTTTCTTAGTGTTTAGCTTGCTAGATTTAGTAGTTGTTCGCCCTTGCTTGTGAGAGGGGATGAGTTTAAGGATGCGGTTGTGTCGAACTTGCAAAATTGCTAGGATTGTCAAGATGCAAAAAGATTGTCAATTTGCAAGTTAGAGGGCATCAAGGGTTTGAGATGGCATGAGCTAGGGTTTTGATGTGAAACTTGACAAAGGCATGAGTTTACTCAAAAGATTGATTTTGGTAAATGTTAGCTTAACAATTTCAGGTTTGTATAAATGAAGCTTTGATGAAGTCAAGATGCTACGAATGAAAGAGAATTGCAAAGAACTTCAAAGTGCAAAGGTTTTGAATGGCAAAAGTCACAAGTTGCAAAGGTCATAAATTGCAAAGGTAATCAATTTGGCTTCCCAAGCTTTGGAATGCAAAGGGGACTGATTTGGCCGCCCAAGTTAAGGAGTGCAAAGAGACTCCAAAAGCCCACCTAACATCCTTGAAGTGCAAACAAAGTTCAAAAATCTGCCCAGGGTATCACTTGTAAAGGTCGGTCAAATTTCCACTTTCGAGCAAATGTGGCAAAGGTCCTTCAAATTTCCGCCTTCAACCAAATGTGGCAAAGGTCCTTCAAATTTCTGCCTTCAAGCAAATGTGGCAAAGGTACCTTAAATTTCCGCCATGAAGCAATGTTGCAAGGGCCTCCTAAAAATCCGACCAAGTGAATAAGTGCCAAAGGTGCTAAGAAAAGCCGCCACAATCCAAACTTGCAAAGCTCCCTTGAGTTGCTGCCACAAGCAAGTGTTGCAAAGGTGTCATGAAAAGCCACCATGATGGAGTTGGAAAGGTGGCTTAGAAATCCGATCTAAGTGTTGAGATGGCAAAACTCCCTCGAAAATCCGATCAAGTGATGAGATGGCAAAGCCCCCTCAAAAATCCGATTTTTGTGATGCAAAGGTATCACAAAAAGCCGCCCTCAATCAAATATTGCAAAGGTACTATCAAATGCCACCTAGACAATGATTGCAAAGATCATTCAAAAATCCACCCAGGAGTACATATGGTAAAGGTCATTCAAAATTCCGCCATGATGCTATGTTGCAAAGGTCATTTAAATTACCGCCAAGAGAAAAGGTAGCAAAGGTTTTCCAAAAATCTGCTCAAGGGGCAAGATGCAAAGGTCTTCCAAAAAGCCGCTTTGATGATTGAATTGAAAAGCTCACTTCAAATGCCGCCTAGATCTCATGTTGCAAAGGTATCTTAAAATGCCGCCAAGATCAAATAGTGTAAAGGAAAGTTAACAAGTCGTCTTCGAGTGTGTGTAGTATCCCTTGCTAGTTCTGACCTCAAACTGCTGATTAGAGGCTCAAGGAATATCATCAAACACTTTGCATACAACCTCTATGCTTGCTGGATTTGTGTTTCAGTTTGTTTATGCTTGCTTGGAATGATGACGAATGTGATTGAAATGCTTGCAAATGATGTTTTTGAATGCTTCTAATATTGCATGATTGGTTGATAATATAATAGAAATGATATACTAACTGTTTTTGACCTTTCTCATACATATAAGTGACTGAAATCAACTTGTACAGCGAGTTGACATATTGCCAAACACTTTCCATGCATCCTAGGAAAACCAATATGTACCTACAGAAACTAGGCATTAACTCAAACAGTTGGCATGCAAACTGTTATGCTATTTATGAAGATTATAACCATAGACATTACATCAAACATTTATCATGCAACCTCTCCTTCCTTTCATTGATGTTCTATCTCATTCAATTTATTCAACGGCTTACAAACCAAATGCATTCCCAAAGGGATGAGTAAGCATTTTTATCAAAACCTGATTATAGGCAGCCACTGCTGAAGCTAATTACAAATTCAATCTGCTGCATATAAGTCACTGCTGGGACTGATTACAAGTTCGAATTGCTTGGTTTGAATAATGGTACAGCTGGAGATTAGAGAGCTGTACGACCTGCAAATAATGTGTGTAACAATTAACGATCGCTGCCCAAAGTAACTTGCTCCTTACCATCAACAATCTACTTGATGCCCTTGATTGATTCTTCTTTAATTCGCACAAATGTGACCTCTGAGTGAAGCCTTTCCAATTACTGCCCTCGATGGATATTTCACCACCTTAGAATAGCTGCAACACTAAAGAGTTGACGTTCTTCAATGGCTGCAAGTGTTGGAAACCCTTGGTTTCTTCCCACCGCTCAAGAGTGAAGAATAACAAATGCTCAATGATGGAATGGCTCAATTCCCAAGGTTGAATATATAAACTTCCCGAAGAAGTCGATTTCCCTCCAAAAGCATATTTTTAATAATAATTAAATGTTATTACATTTGCATCTTTTAATATTTAATATTAATACCTTGGTCTTGGTGGCTCATAAATTAATTCAATAAATGCCCTCCTTTAATGATGACTTGACCGTCAAATTACAAAGTTAAGTTATAACTTTATAATATCTTTTTTAATTATTTTATTATCATTCTAGCCATTAAAACATTAATTACTCCTTTAATAATCATTATTTTTTCATTCTGTCTGCACTGGGAAGTGACCATTTTATCCTCTGTCCAACCCACCGAGTTACTAAAAATAGGAAGGGTCCCTCTCGATCGTCTCCAGACTTACTATAAATAGTAAGTATATGAAACTGTTGACGTGTATTTTGTACACAATCATACACAGAATAAAATACCCAAAGGCATCTTATCCTCTCTTGAATAAAGTCGCTAACTGCTGAAGATATCGCAAGAAGGATCAGTTAGGATGACTCCAATGTTCTTTTTAGTAGGGTCTCTACGTGTGGATAAGCACCAGTGGTCGTTGTGATTGCTGTGTCATCAAGGGGCCTTACGTTGCCGAAGATTTTGCTAAACTAAACAAGCTTTTCAAAAAAATATCAAAAGGATAGGGTTTGCAAGAGGTCTAATCTAGTCTAACCCTAAGAATGACTCAATGTGGACAAGACTTGGTGAGATTCTACCAACTTCAATATTGCCATAAATTAACAACTCAATTGAAATTGATGCGATCTTCTAAGGTAACAAATGATTTTTCAATACATCAAAGACCAAGGACACTACCACGAAGGTACATATCCAAGATACAACAACGATTGAAGGTTTAAACGATTCAAATATCTCCAGTCGACCACGCAAGGCGTTCCTACAATCAGCAAGAAGCTAGTGGTTTGGAAAGCGAATCCTACCAAAGATCAAGTCCAACACTTTGTCCTTCGAATTAACACACTACTTTGATTGAGAATGATTCAAGAAAAATGAACAACCATGAAGATAACCAAGAGAATTGCAACAAAACACCATAACTTCAATATTTTATTGATCTCAAAGCCATCATGTACAACAATTGTTTGAATTCTTTCTTCAAAACTCAATCTTGCTACAAAAGTAAATTGCTTCTAAACTCTAATTTCTCTAATACATCAATAATTTCTAACTCTCTGATTTTCTAGTTTTTTCATTATTGCAAAATGAAAAGAAATGAGGGTATATATAGCATCCTCAATTACAATGAATGGTCCAGATCAAAAAGAAGATCAATGGTCAAGATTATGACACCTAAACCCTAATTAGGGTTTTATTACAAAAGTTCCCCTTTTATTGCACAACATTAAATGCATAGCCAATTATTAAAATTTGGCACGAAAATCTAGGAGACATAAACCAATGACAATTAAGGTGCCATGTCATCTATAATAACCTCTCATCTAGAATCTTATTCCCTTTCCAATGCTCCTTTTTAGCATATGCAATGAATCTAGACACGATTCCTTCGATTTCAGCAATTGGAATCTCGGGAAGATTCTTCATTCTTTCTTCCAAGTGGATGACCTGATCAAATGCCTCGATAAGAGTAGCGTCCCATTCAGGTTCAAGTTCCTTAGTTTTCTCAATCAGGAGCATGGTAGCAAACATCTGGTCCTGTTGCTCATCTGTGATAACATTTGCATCTTTGCAAAAGATGACCTTAATTTTATCCTCCAATTCCTACAAATCCACATCTGTCTCAATCTCAATCCTCCTGCCAAGAATGGTACGTAGGACCTCAAATACTCTGTCCTGGATCGGGTTGATAACCTCCTCAACATGGCTACATCTAGTACTGATGTCCTCGAAGAGAACTTCCTTCATCTGGAGTAAGGTTGACCACTGAAGTAAACTGTGAGGTCCTCCATCCATAATCTTTTCCTGCGCTAAGACCTTCCTCGATGTTTGTCTGATTACTCGCAAGACAGGAATGATAACCTCTTTGGTATGAGCAAAAGCAGCTACTATTATCATCAAGTTGTGGATAATCTCAAGAACCCGGATAGCCCTATGAATAGTCTTCATCATCCTTGTTGTAAATTCTACGGCAACTGTATGAGATTTGTCCATCCAAGTACTCATACGCTGGATCATACTCCTGAATCTCTCTGCCTCACCAATTGATTGAAGGGGAAGTGCCTGTATGAGTGATCTTGCTGGATCCTGACGTCCTAAAGGCTGGTTGAGATGACTGAAATATGTTCTCCATGCACCAACCTCTCTCTCAAGCTTCCTATTCTTCTCCATTTCTTCCCTAAGCTTGTCTTTCAAGGCCTCAAATGAATCGGTGGCATCATCTAGTGTCTGCTCGGCTGTGGATGGACCTAGCTCAAATGTCTCTATATCATATTCCTCTGCTAGGATCTCACCTTCATACTTGTCCACGGCCGGTGTAGCTATCTGCAATTTTCTGGATCCAGTCTCATCTCTAATCATCTTGGACATCTTGGTAGCCTTCCTCTTCTCTGTCACTTCCTGAGAACGTCCAACAAGGCTCTCCAAATCAATTACATTGTCCTCGTCCTCAATCATGATCACTTTCGTTAATCTTTCCTTCAACCAATCTGGGATGGCAGATCTTGTCTCTTTAACCTGTATTTCCTTGAGCAATTCTTCTTCTCTGGGAGGAGATGTTACTTCATTATCTTCCCCATCTTCATGCAACTCATTGCCTTGAAGAGATCCACCTGGTGCTTGTCCTTCTTTATCATTCTGTACCATTGACTCCATAGACTCCTCCACTTCAAGTGTCCTCTTCTCTTGTCGAGAAGATGTGCCAGATGAACGATCTCGGTTGGCCTCTTGCTTCTTCTTGGAAGATTCTCTCTTCTTAGGTCTCTCTTTCCTCTTCGAGCCTCTCGGATGGAGATTGCCTTCACTTGCACTTCGAAGGTTGCCTTCACTTGAATTTCTAGGATTAGGATGGCCTTCGCTTACACTTGCTCCTCCTTCAGCTGGTCTCTCCTCCAAGGTGAAAGTCATAGCTATGCCTTGCTCTCTCAACTTCTGATGCTGCACATCAACCCATCTGCGAGTACAAGACAAGACTGGAGCCATCAAAGTATCTAGATCCACAACCTCGGGCTCATTCCAATCTAACCTTACTGATTTGCTTTCTCGATCATAGGATGATTGGAGATGTCTGCCACCGTCCTGAGCTTGATCGGCCACTCTGTAAATCTTGCATTTCCTAATGAAATCCAAAGGCAATCTAGAATGCATCTTTCTTTTCACTTCAAGATCATCCAATAGATTCATCATAAAATCTTCTATCTGAAATTCATGCTTAAATTTCCTACCGACTGTCTCCTCTATATATCCATGTGGATCAAAGCTTTCTCTCAAAGCAAAGAATGAAAAAGAATACAAAGCTAACTCCTTCTCTGCGTCATCCATGGCTAAAGCATTAGGACATACCTCAACTGAATTGCCTAAGATGATAGGTACCGGAACTCCATTTCCATGTCTGTGTCTGAATGCCTTCGCATAAGCTGCCAACTGTCTTGTTACCTCAAGTAACACAATTCTGTCTGTCGGATATCTCGGCAACATGTATGGGGGTGAAGGACATCCATGAACTCTGATATAAGTAAACTTCGGAAATTGGATAAACCAAGCACCGTACCTCTTTACTAGTTCCTGTGCATCCTGAGATAATCTATTGTGAATCCTGCCTTGCAACGTCCTGGTGATGTTCATCGTGAAGGTATCATTAACTAACTTGTAGTTACTTCCTGGTGGATGATGCAAGTGAACATAGGAATCACAAACTCTGACCTCGCCGGGTCCTCTTCCAATCACCCCTCTATGAGGTAGTCCTGCGTACTCAAAGCTTCTAATCAAGGCATATATGACGTATGAACTCATGTGGAAGGATTTGGTAGCCTTGAGTCTCCTTAACTGTACGTCCAAGTAATGGCTAATCATCCTAGCCCAATGAATTGTTCCTTTTCCCTGAACTATCACCTGGATAAAGTAGAACATCCACTTCTCAAAGTAGAAGGCTTGAGGAGCTCCTGTGACTCGGTTGAGCATTGTAATCAAATCTCTGTACTCCTCCTGGAAATCGATCCTATGTGGTGTGTTCGGTATCTTGCTCAGGCGAGGACGACTCTTGAGTAACCAGTTCTTGTTAATGATGCTTAGGCAAGCTTCTGGATCATCTTCGTACATGGACCTGGCTCCTTCTATGCTCTTGTAGATCATATCTCTGTGTTCTGGAAGATGGAAAGCCTCACTTATAGCCTCTTCTGAAAGATGAGCTAAAGTGTTTCCCTCCTTGGACACGATCGTTCTGGACTGTGGATCATAATGACGAGCACACTCGATCATCAACTCATGACATTGAACTGCTGGAGGGAAGCCGACCGCCTTAATGATGCCACTCTCAATTATCTTCCTGGCGACAGGTGATGGCTTGCCAATGTAAGGGACCTCTCGAAACTTCTTCGTACTGAAGTTGCCCAAGTTGGTATCTCCAATGTTGCCCCACTTCGACACGATCTTGGTCTCCACCTCTTCGTTCTTTTGATCTTCCTTCATGAGAGCTGGACGACTGGTGGATGCTCCTGCCTTCGGGGTCGCCATTGTATCACCTACACAACATTTCATAATAATTAATAGATTTTGCAATGTATAACTATAGACTAGAGATTAAATTTAGGAAACTTCATGATAAGTCCTTGAGTTATCATTTCCTAAATACGATCGAGCTACTGAAATTCAAAATTTAAAAATTCAAAATTTTAAGGCTATGACGATCAAAAATTCAAAACAAGAGAAGACTTCGCCATACCTCACTTGCGAGCTAACTCTAAAAAGCAAAACAAGGAAATTCGCCTAGGCAAAATCAAAATTTGAAGCTTTCCCACGTGATCTTCCTCAAGCGAATGTTCTCCTTAGCACTTCACCACCTTTGGGGGGGTCTTTGACGTGATGATAGCAAGTTCGCCTTACTCCTAGCCAAGGTTCGCACTCCCCTTTTGATGATGCTCGTACCACTTCCTTTGCTAAATTCGCACTTCTCCTTATTCTCCAAAATCGCATATGAATGAAGGTTCAAATGATGATTAAAAAAATGAAATTTTCACCTTCCTTTATAGGCGCTCTCCTCATTAATCCCCATAGGCCGACTTTGTAAAATAAGGTAATTAAAAACAATTTTTAAATAAAAACCAAGGGCCGACTTTGTAAAATAAAGCAAATAAAACCCAAGCGCCCCACTTCTTATTAATAATTAATTAATTTAATGCCTTTATAATTAATTTTTTCGATTTTTTAAAGGCAACAAATAATTAATTAAATGCCATGCGCTATTTTTAAATGCTATTTAATTGAATATTCAAATTTTATCGATTTTTAGCATTTAATAAAATCCAAAAAAAAAAAAAAATGTTTTAGCGCCAAAATTTGGAGAAGTGGAAAGATACAAACCATATCGCTCTGGTCCCTGACTGAGGGACAGGAGCGAATTATCATCTTAGTCTTGATTCTTTTGTTTAAAATCTTCATCTCCATGTTGAAACTGGCATATTCGCTGGGAAACTCGAGCTTGATTGACTTGATTTTGTGGATGAATGTCTCCTAAGGTTAATATCGCCCTGGTCCCCTGGTGAGGGACAGGAGCGAACCTTGTATTTTCTCCTTGATGCTAGCTTCTTCGATCACCAATCTTCATCATGAGGCAAGCAACAACGCCATCCCTCAATTCCACGTTTGCTTTATTCGTCCTTAACAAGGCATTTTGATGTTTGAAGGATTTTCGCCCTGGTCCCTTGGTGAGGGACAGGAGCGAATTTTGTGCTCTAGCCTAATTTTGTCGTTTTTACACCTTGGCTTCTTGTTCATCGCCTTCCAAATGACGTGCTCGATCTTGTGTACCCTGGCTTTGACGTGATCTTCAAAGGAAAATGATAGATTTAATGAAAATCGCCCTGGTCCTTGCCTGAAGGGCAGGAGCGATTTAGCTTCTTGACTCAACTTGATCATCATTTGACGTTTGGTTTCTTTGCACATCATCCTCTTAAGGACACTTTAACCTTTTGCAACCTTGTACGTCCTTGACTTAGCATGATTTTTGAATGAACTGGCTAGTATAGTGAATATCGCGCCGGTCCTTGCCTGAAGGACAGGAGCGATTCTTGGTATCCTGGGCTCATCTTTGTTCTTATCAACTTGCAATTGCCTTCATAATGTAAAACGGTGTCCTTTGATCCTTCTTGAACATACGAAATGTGATTAATATTCAAAATTTAAGCCTTCATAGAAATTTCGCTCTGGTCCCTGACTGGGGGACAGGAGCGAACTTGAGCATATAGTGCAATTCCTTCATCATATTAACTTGCAGTTGTCTTCAAGGCTCAAAATGATGCTCTTTACTCCCTTTCGAACACTTAAAATGTGAGTGGCAACTTAAATTTGGACACATTTGAATATTTCGCTCTGGTCCCTTGGAGAGGGACAGGAGCGAATCTGGGCATTTAGTGCAAATCCTTCATCCTTGGCGGTCTTTGCAACTTCATTCTTCGTCGAGACACCTCAAAACGTCATTGCCTCCTTACACCTTGACTTGGAGTGACTTGAATTTGGGTGGAAGGCAAGATAATTAACATTTCGCCCTGGTCCCTGGCTAGGGGACAGGAGCGAATTTTCATTTTCAAGCTCAATCATACTTTGCCAACTTCCAAAATTATCTTCAATGGACTCGTTGTGCCCCCTTTCATTCATCTTTGGCCTGGATTTCGTTCTAACTTGGCAAGAAATTGATCTAAGGAAGAAATCGCTCTGGTCCCTGACTGAGGGACAGGAGCGCCTAGGCCAATATGGAGTTCATCAGGCGTCTTGCAATTTTCAATTTGTCTTCAACAGGTTCGTTACACTTTCTTTGCTTGCCTCAAAATCAAAACTTACTTGATCTTTGCCCAAAACATGCCTTATGAGGAAATTCGCTCTGGTCCCTGGGAGAGGGACGGGAGCTACCACTGAATTTCGCCCTGGTCCCTGACTGAGGGATAGGAGCGATTTAGCTTCTAGATCAAGTTTTCCTCATGTTTGTGCTTTCAAATTATATTCAAATGATGAAATATATCTCCTTTGATCTCCTCAAATCGTCAAATTGTTCAAATCCTGCAAGGACAAGGCAATGTTTGATTTTGAGCTCCGGTCCTTCAGTGAGGGACAGGAGCGATTTTTGCTCCTGGCACATTTACGTGTTTGTGAAATTCTTCAAATTATATTCAACGGAAAGAACATGCCTCCCTTTATCACTTCCAATCCAAAAATCATCTTGATCCTGCGAGGACAGTAAAATTTTGAAAAACAAGCTCTGGTCCTTTACTGAGGGACAGGAGCGATTTTGCTCCTACAGGCCAAAATATCATGATTTCAAGGGTCAAATCACTTCACACGGCAAAAACAAGTCATTTCCAATGCCCGGGATCAATTATCAAAATTTTCAAAATTTGGTCAAAATTACTCAAAAAAACAAAAATCTCATCATTCACACTTAGACAAATTTGGACTTTGCATTCAAAATTCTGACTGAAACTAGACCAACTTACTTAGCCTCTGGCGAACTCACTTTATTTCCAAAATTGCATCCCTCGGGAGGAAGCTCTCAAATTCAAAATTGGACTGGACTCTGGCCTGAAAACGTCAAAATGGAAACCCTAAGGCTTGACCCTAGTCCAGACAACTGGCATACTAAACCAAAACCCTAAAAAGCAGAGAGAAAGGCGAGCAAAAACGAGCAAAAAGAGGGGGTCCCCATTTTAATGGGGCGATGTGTGAAATGGTCACAACAGAAACTAAGCCCAAATGAAGTCCAATCTGAACCAAACGGAGACCAAACTGGAACATACTGAATTTTGGAGAAGACGAGAAACCCCATTAACCAAGCCCTTGCCTCAGAAGACCCTCTATCCACAATTATTAGCCTATGAGGGTCAAAATGATAGGCTAATCGTTCAAAAATAGGAACAAGCTAAAAAGGGGACATTATAGTGTGGAGCGCTCAGCATAAAGGGCAATTAAAACATTTGTTTTAATAATATGTAAGTCGGCCTAGGGGGATTTGAAATGAAGAGACACATCTATAGACTTCAGCGCCTCTATAAGGGAGTATCAATGTTCATTTCAAAAGCATCATTCAAGACAATCAACTCTGCAAATTCAGGAAGCCAGCGAACTTCATAGAGCAATTTTCAGATTTGCATCTCCAAACAACATTTTTTGAAGGGCGAATTCTCTCATTAGCGATTTTGACATGAGATTCTGATCATTGAATTAATCAAAATGCATTCTCAAGGAAGGCAAAATTGATTTTGAAGATCTTTTATTCTGACTTAGAAGCATTTTCATTACAAATTGAAGGCAGCTTGGGCAGAATTGTGTGAAATTTCACATTGCATTAGACCTATGGCAAGCACAAAATAAGGCCTTTAAAAGCAGAAGGTAAGTGAAATTAGTATGTATTCAATGTATTTGACACAACTTTGTTTGCTTTGTAGGTGATTAAGTAAGAAATCAAAGACAGTTCAACATCAAGATCAAGCTCGAGTCATGGGATCAAGATCAAGGCATTAGAACCTGAAGGAAAGATAACTTGCATGGTGAAAGAAAGTTTTACAATCTTGAATTCCCTCCAGGAATCCAAGAATCAAAGTCAGTACATTGAGGAGTTAACCCTGACCAGGTGCACCATTCATCAAGTGTATCATGAACAAGGGAGGATCAATCAAGGTCATCACACGGTCTACATCAATCATGATCAAGGAAACAGATAGTTTCAGAATAGTTAATCAAAGTTTGTTAGATCATAACGATGCTTCTCATCATCATCACATTGAGCAAACTGGGTAATGTTGAGTATCAAGAGATATTGCTCAACATTCCTTCATGATGACATATCAAGTCTACAAACAAGTTGAGATGGCATCCTAGTCATCATCCCACTAATTGAGGAGTTCCACATCAGCATGTCTAGAGTCAACAAACCAAGCTCACCCATGGGGGCACAAACTTCAGTGTACCTACCCCCACCATCTATTGGTCAACTATTCTAAAGAGGACATGTGTCCAAATGTTGCAATTATTTCATAGGCTAAGAGGAGTTTGTTGTAACAAACCCTAATTAGGGTTTTCCATCATGTAATCTTGGCCATTGATTGGGAATCAATCTGAGCCATCGAATTGTATTGAGAGCACTATAAAAGGATCAAATCTCTCATTTGTAAAAGGGAATAGAGTTAATAGCAAGACAATAGAAAATAGAGAATAGTTTAGTAGCAAATAGCTGCTAGAGTAGAATAAGAGGAGAAGGCAGAGATTGTTGCTGAGTTGTAAATAAACTTCCTTTTCATTTAAGTTATGGTGGAATGTGTTGTTTCTTTACAATTGCATGGGTTCTTGTTGGATCTTCATGTTAGATAATGTTGATTAATTGAATGATAGAGCGTTGTGCATGATTAATGGTGAAACTCTTAATCCATACCACTAGCAGTTTGTTGATTGCAAATTCGCCTTGTGTGGTCAACTGGAATACTTGAAGGAGCCTAAGTTCAATTGTTATTCAATCATTGATATGCATTTAATTAATGGTGTCTATGCTTGATAATGATTTTTGAAAATTATCTAATTTACTGAGAAGATCGCACTAAGCTTTGTGGAGTTGTTGCTTTACATGTCAAAGCAAGCCTTAGTCGAGTTACACGAAAGATTGTCCATCGTTCCTACATTCTTAGAATATCTAAACCCTATGTCTTTTGCCCTTTTTTCAAACTCAAGCTAGTTTAGGATAAAAAACATCACAAGATTGTAACATCAGATGATCAAGTTCCAACAATTCAAGCATTCATGTACAACTTAAGTCCCCTTGAAAAAACAACAATCACAACGACCAACTGTGCTTATCCACACGTCGTGACCCGACTTAGAAGAATCTTGGAGTTATCTCGAGTGATCCATGTGTGAATCAACATTTGAGAAACTTTGATCAAGAGAGGATAAGATACTTTTGGGTATTTTATTCTGTGTTCGCATGTGCATGAAAAACACATCAACACCATCACCAGTTTTTTATTTCTTTCATGATATCAATAAATGCTTTGTAAATCATTAGTCAAACTTATAATACTTTTATAATTTTAATAGTTTTCCTTTTATTCCAAGTTTCCAAATATTAAAATTTAATATTAAATTATTTTTTTCTTTATTTTGTTTATTAGATTTAATAATATAATGATTATTATACAATTTATATATAATTGGATTTTAACTTATTTATTTTATAATTATTAAATTGTTATTAGCATTTAATAATTTATCGTTTATGATTTACATCTGTAACTTTAATTAAATGTTATATTATTTTAATAATATTTAAAATAAATAGTAATATAGTATAATTTTAAATATAAATTTATCTATGTTATTGAAAATACAAATTATAAATTTATATTTATAATTATTATAATTAATATTTAAAAATAAATCAAATATTTAAGCTTTATTTATATTGTTTAATAATTGTTTTTTGAATTTGTTTTTAATAGTGTAATTGCAACCAATGCTAGTTCTCCAACCTTCAAAACTGATCCAAACTCACCTTTATGGAAATATGTACAAATGATAGAACAAGTAAAAGGGGGTGGAACATTTGTTTGGATATGCAATTTTGGTAATGTGAGGTACAAAAGCTCATACAGTCGTGTGAAAGCCCATTTATGTGCAATTCCGCAACAAGGTATTAAAGCATGCCCAAGAAAGGATAATAATGGATTACCACTTCAACAAATAGCAGGATTCATTAGAGAGCAAGACGAAGCATATGCGAGAGTTTCTTGTGGCGCAAACCATCCTTTGAGGAAAGGAAGGGGATCAAGTAGGCCTCCTCTTCCATCTCATAATGACTTTTCGGATGTCGTAGTAGAGAGCCACCCATTTTTGGGTAGAATTGAAGAACCTGTTAGTGTGAAGAGAAGCAAGGGGTCATTAGAGAGAGCATTCAAGAATGAAGCCAGAGAGATTGCAGACCAAAGTGTTGCAAGATGTTTATATGCTAATGGTTTGTCATTTAATGTTGTGCGGTCACCCTATTGGCAGGATATGCTAAGAAAAGTAAATGAGGCTCCACAAGGATACACGGGGCCATGTTATGAAAAGGTGCATAGCACCTTACTAGCTAAAGAGGTAAAAAGCATAGACAATGCATTGGCTCCCATTAGAAATTCATGGAAACAAATAGGGGTGTCAATTATTTCTGATGGATGGAAGGATGTCAAAAATCGGCCATTAATTAATGTTATTGTAGTGTGCCCGAAAGGGGCAATGTTTTTGAAAGCCGTGGATTGTGAAGGACAGGTGAAGGATGCACAATTGATTGCTGACATTTTGATACAATGCATCCAAGATGTGGTTCCTCAAAATGTTGTCCAAGTAATAACAGACAATGCAAAGAATTGCAGAGCTGCAGGCATGTTGATTGAAACATGGTTTGAACATATATATTTTGGACACCTCGTGCTATGCATTCTCTCAACCTTATGCTATAGAAGTTGGGTAGAAAAATAAATTTGATCAAAGAAATCTATGCTGAGGTTGAAGAGATCCAAATGTTTATTACAAACCATCACATGTCATAGGCCATTTTTAGGTCATTTTCATAGTTGGAGTTGCTAAAGGCAATTGAAGCATTTCAATTTTTAAATTCTACATTTCACTTTACTAATTATAAATTTAGTTTTTAAATTTGAGCATATCTTTTAATTTTAACTTTAATTATTTATTTTTGAATAGGTTGCTGAGACCCGATTTACATCCAACACAATTGTCTTGAGGCGACTTGTGAAGGTGCGAGAGCCACTTGCTAGCATGGTTATTAGTCAAAGTTGGTCCATATGGAGGCAATCCAATACTGAAAGGGCATCAAATGTAAAGTGGATGATCCTAGATGACACTTGGTGGGAACGAGTGGAATATCTTCTTAGTTTCACTGAGCCCATCATGAGTATGATCCGTTATACCGAAATGGATTGTCCATGTTTGGGAGAGGTATATGATGGCATTGATTCCATGATTGAGAAAATGAAGCATCAATGAAAAAGAGCAAGACCCTGAAGAAACTTTCTTCATAGAGGTGCAGACAATTTGTGTTGAGAGGTGGAACAAAATGACCACCCCACTTCATCTTCTTGCATTTGCATTGACTCCCAAATTTTATAGTGATGAAATTCTTGCTATGCCGTCAAGGGTGCCACCATACAGAGATCTAGAAGTTAGTGATGGGTGTAGGAAAGCACTTACAAAACTCTTCCCCGATCGTGAAATTTTAATTACAAGTGAGTTTGCTGATTTTGTAGCCTCCAATGGTCAAAGTGCTTTTGCTCTTCGTGACAAGTATAAAAAGGATGCTCATGCTTGGTGGTACCTCAATGGCCATACATCACTATGTTGTGCGTTGCACACACTCCTTGTCACCGACAGAGTCCCCCTCGTTGATTTTCCAGCCTTCGTCCTGCCTAGTTTACGAATTTGATTTTTTTTTTTTTAAATCCTATTTTGGGATCCAACAAGTAGTAGTGAAGCAATGAGCTATGTAACCATTAGGAGATGGGGCGTCTGTTAGTTTTAAGTCGCATGGCTTGGGAGTCCTGCGTAGAGAGTCTCGCAATCTGAATGCTTAAAATCAATCCAAGGGAGACTAAGTTTTTAGCACAAGCCTGAAAATCTGCTAAATAGGCAAGGGTGTCAGTTGTCCTTGGGTTTGCAAAATCGCTTTAAGGGCCAAATTTGGTTTCAAGGTCAAGCTTTTCAAAAGGGTCTTCTAGCCCGAAATTGCAAGCATAAAGGGCGTTTCACTTTCTAAGTTTTCAAACTCCCTGTTTACCCCGAAAATCGCCTGATAGGGAGAAAATTCTAAAAGTTTAAAGCTTGCAAAAGTGCTTTCTAGGCCAAAAATGGAAAAGATGAAGCAAAGCATTTAAGTTTGAAAACTTTTCAAAATCTCTCTCTAGCTTGAAATTGCAAGGGGCGTTTTACTTGAAAACTTTTCAAAAGGCCTCTTTAGGCTGAATTTCGATATAAGACAAAACGTTTAAGTTTGAAACACTTTTCAAAAATCGCAAGTAAAGGAGAAAGGCGTTGAAAATGAAAAGTTTGCGAATCGTCTTCCCAGCCCAAAAATGGGCAAACATCAGTGAAATCGCGAAGTCGCCAAAGGGGAAAAGGCGTTTTAAAAGTTTACATTTTAGTCTTTCAACCCGAAGAACACCAAATTCGCGAAAATGCCCATCTTGCCGAAAAGCTCATGAAAAAGGTGTTAAGTCTTAAAACTTTTCAAAATAAACTTTTAACCCGAAAATGACAAGCAAGTGAAAAGTGCTTTTTTTTAACGTTAAAACTTTTCATACTCCCCTTCTTGGCCGAAAATCGCAAGTCGATTGAAAAGGGGATATAACTTTGAAACACTTTTAAAAAATCGCTTCCCAACCCGAAAATACCAATATTTTGAAAAGGTGTTAAAGTTTTAAAGTTTGCAAAAAGGTCATTTAGCCCGAAATTGGGCAAGGGCAAGTAAAATCGCGAGTTTTTGCATTCCCTTCTTTCTTGCCAAAAATGCCAAACCAAGTGAAAAGGCGTTTTAAACTTTAAACTTTGCAAAAAGGCCTTGTGGGCCGAAAACGTGAACCAAGTGAAAGGGCGTTTTCATAAAAGCTGTCTCCTACCTCGAAAATCGCAAGCAATGTGAGAGGCGTTAGACTTTGTAAGTTTGCAAATAGATTTTCTAGCCCGAAAATGGGCAAACATCGATGAAGCTGCAAAATCGCGCGAAGGGCGATTTAGAGTTCGAATTTTAGCTTTTAGGCCCGAAATTGGGCAAAGCAAGCAAAACGTGAAATTTGGCAAAGGCCTTCCTCAGCCCGAAAGTCGCGTGATAGGGCGTTTTCGTTAAACCCTTCATTCTTGCAGAGCCTTTCACAACCCGCCGCAGTTGAAAATTCGCGAGATACTAGTCGGAGGAAGAAGTTTTTAAAGGTTACAAAAGGGCCTTACAAGCCGAACTCGCACAAAGCTTTTCTAACCCGAAGTTTGGAGAAATCATGGGACAACCACCTTGTTCGCCAGGTAAGTTCGTTTTTGTTTGCTTTAAAGTCATTAAATGAATGCAAACTGGTCGTAATGTTTAAGCAATGAATTGAAGAGTGAAGTTTTGTAGGTTGTAATTCTGCAAAGCATTAAACATAGCGCAAAGGCAGAGCCAGCTAGGCAAATTTGACCTTGAAATGTAAATTTCAGACTTAGGGAAATTTTGAACATTTTGAAAACTGAACTTAAGCAAGACTTTTCTCCGAGTGCAAAAAATTGGCAATCATTAAACACCCAAGCCTTGAACTGCAACTAAGTGGCAAATTTTAAAACGGAGCCAACTTAAATTCTTCTTTCAAATAAGCATTTCACTTCCAGTTAATCAAGCTCTTTTATTGAAGCGTCATGTTTTTTCTGAATCTGGTGTTCCCATTGATCTTTGGTTTTATATGCTAACATCATCCTCTATTTTGGCTAACCTGTTCACTTCCTTCGTCTCGTCTTGTAATTCGTGTCCGGTTGTGCAGGATAAATGCCTAAATCGGTGGTAGAGTCCTCTAAGACACCGGGTGCAACCGGAACATCTTGGGTCTCTAAATCTGACATTCCCCGTAAAGGCGAGAAAATAAAGTACTGATACCAAAGGGGAGGAGTTAGGGAGTCGAAAGTCCAGAGCATATGGGAGAGCATAGGTGATACTGATTTGGGCCACACAGACATTCAGGATTTCAAAAACAGGGTATATTCTCCTAACGCCTATGGCAAGCCCAGGCGGATGATGGAGAGTGGTATTGCTCAGGTAGCAGGTTTCCTTCCATCCATGCAAAATTATGAACTAGTAGTTGAGGCTTGCAGGCATTATCAGCTAGAGACCAGATTTGTGGTCCTAGAAAATGTGGTGCTAGCTGATTTCACACCTGAGGCCATTGGGGAAGCATTTGACATCCCATTTCTCGATAATCCCATTGCTACAACTATAGATGAGGCACAGGTTGCTTACGACATGAATCCTGCTAAATGCGGGACATTGATAAACGAAGAATGGTATAAAGAGAGAAGACCTTCGAGCATTAGGATCAGTAAACAGACCCCCAGAAGTGACTTTCATAACGAGTATGGTGATATGGTCACCTTACTCAGCCGGGTTATGGAACTCCCTCAGTCTAACTTTTTTGAAGAGTGGATGTTCCACTTTATGGAGCAAGTCTTTGCTGGGAAGTCCAAGTTCGACTGGGCTTAGATCATCAGTGATAATATCCATACACAGTTGGTCGAACTTGAGGAAAAGAAGTACTTCACCATGACTTCCTGCCTGATTTACATGTTTGCCCGACACCAGCCACTGACAGGATTAATCAAGAAGGGTGAAAGCGGGAACGGCCCAAATCAGGTCAAGGTGTATGAATGCTACCCTCAACTACATTATTATGACATAGCTCAAAGAGAAAAGAACAGCGTTGCTTACGCAATTGGTTAGTATGAGCGTGTCAATGACGCCTTTACAATGCGCCTAGTCAGGTTAGTGCAAGGAGGATTGCAAATAAGGCTCTCAGAGCAGGCTATCATTTTGGTACAAAAGCATGGCACATGGTTTATCCAATTCTCTAGGTTCACCTATATCAGGATAGCAGGCTTTGAGGGCGCACCATTCCGACTTCCATGCCATCCAACAGACAAAATAGTCCTTATGGAAGTCGCAAGGCAGGCACATCCAGTGGGCAACTTACTCAAAGATAAGAAACAGTCCGGATTCACCTTCCCCATGATCTTGGGAGACCTCGATGCACATTTCAAGAATTCGGTACAAGCCGATGAGTCATTCGCTGAATTAGCATCTTATGGCCTACAGGAACATTTCCTGAGGAAGTGTTTCGATCATGACAATTTGGCAAAGAGAGCCTATGGCAGGCGCTACAGGGCGAAGGCATCAATTGAGGATTACTGGAGCAACTGTTCCGATGACTATGAGGTCTGACGGTGTGAGTATTCTAGGCTAAGTGTGCAGCAAATGCAGCTTTATGAGTACCGTTAGGTCCTAGATCAGGTAACAAATTATGGCAATTGCTTGCAAGTCCAAGAGTTTGAGGCAGTTAAATACCTCTTGCCAGGCATTGATTGGTCTCAGGATCCAATTATTGATTTTGAGGCGGTCATGGAGGCTCCAGGAAGGTATATCGATCACTGGTCATCCTAGCAAATTGAGAAACTGACCCATGAAGGGATTCAATTTACATACAATATGATGGGCAGTCTCGATTCCCAGTCTTCGAAGGATGAGGGAACCTCAAGCGCACCCAAAGAAGAGATTGAGAAACCTGAAAAGAAGAGGAGGAAAGCCAGAGCCAATAGAGGGACTCGGACATCAAAAAGAACTAGAAGGGAAAATATCCCTATCAGGATGCCGGAAGTTAGCTTGTCATCCAAAGACCCCAGTTTAGAGGATGATGTAGTTGAACTTGACTATATACCTGCTCCGCCTTCCCAGAGTGATGTTGATGCATTCGAGGCTAATAATCCTCCGGCACAAGGAGAGCCAGATGCAGAAGTAAGGGTTGTTGGCTCCGATGAACCTAAAAATCAAGTTGAGGGGGGAGAAATTCTGCCTAATCAAGAGGCTGGTAAGCATGAGCTAACACAGGGAAGTCGGCATGAATTACAATTGAATAGCGTCGACAAAGATGACACTACCGTTAAGGGAGAACAAAAGGGGGATGAGACCCAGGACCCTGACAAAACTGAAGAGCAACTAGCACAAGGGGATACGCGACAGTTGTTCAGTGAGGTAGGGTTGAACGCAGCTATGAGTAAGGGATTGGATATTGCATCCGTTCCTTCTATGACAAATCAATTGTAGATAGGCAGTGAGCCAGCTGAAACCTCCAAGGAACAAAGTGGGAATTTGGCAATAACATCTGCACAGACCATCCCTCAAGACTGGTTAATTGCTCGTGCACAGTGGAAAGCAACCATCAAGCCACCTATCAACTTGGAGGATATCTTCTCTCACATTGGAGAGATAAAGTCCAAAGGTAAGAAAAAGCCCAATAATTTGCCAGTGGGTTGCATTCGGACATGTTAAGTTTTGAGGCTCATCCGTCCGACTGGAAGGATGGGTTGAAGCATGTAGATTGCCACTTGGAGGGTATGCAATATAAAATATGCCATCCTCCTATGCCCCCAAAGCATGGTGCTGTTCCAACTATGCATTGGGTTTTAGGAATATGTTCGGGCAGAATGTACAGCAGGTTGGGACATCTGGAAGGAGTATTTGCACAGCGAAGATGAATTTTTGGAAAAAGGGTCTACAATGGAAAAGAAGAAAGTGCTTTCCTAAAGTGCAAGTTTCTTCTTAAATCTTTAAAAAAGCACTTTTTAAACATAAAGTTCATTTCTAACTACCAAAACAGTTGTAAATCTTGAGCTTCGTGCATGTGCACTTTTTGGGTAGTTATTGGTTACCTTTTTGGTAGTTATTGTTTCTCCTTTTGTTGTTGCTGATATTTTGCCTCCCATTTATGGGTATGGGCAATTTTGATAGAGGATGAATCTGGCCCACTTGTTTAAGTTTAATCTTGGCCATTCATCCATTTTTGGAATTCTATATAAAGGAGTTAGTTCCTCCTTTGTAAAAAGGCAAAAAAACAAGGATTGTTGCAAAAACTTTGGCAAAATATATACATGATTTAATGGATGTTAAAGGTGTGTTTGTTTTACTGTGAGTGCATGGTCCTCTTCTCCATTTATTTCATATTTCTACAACTGTATTTAATTTGAGACAGTTATTTATGCATGTATTTGATGGAAAATCTTGGTTCATACCATTAGGAAATAGTTGATTATTGTTTCCTCTGCATGGTTAGTCTGAGCCCCCTTTGTGCTAAGTTTGGTTATTAGATCTGGATGAATGGGTGTAAGAGTCCATTGTTCGTATCTAATAAACTTGAAAATTCAAAATCCTTAGATGATTGCATTGGTTTTTACCTAGTTGTGCTAATTAGCTGGCAAAGTAATTTCTAGTTATTTTGAGACTTCCGTCTATGTGTTGAAATATGCTGTCTTAGATGCCAAGCGCTCCAAGTTGGATTCCAAGAGTTAGAAAAGTATGTTCACAGGGTACAATGACAACCACAAGGCTCACCAGTTGATTGATGTAGGCATTGATCGTCTCATTTTCAATCGTGATGTTGTCTTTGATGAAGATTAAGGACCTTTTCAGCTATCCTCGATTGTGCAGAATTCTGAGGATTATCCTTTGAAGGCTACTAATTTGGGTTTCTGTCTTCCATTAGGTTCATCTGATGGGAGGGACGATGCACAATCTAAATTTGATGATGCACTACCTGAATTTCCTCCAGATGATGTTAATCTTCCACCTGTTCAACCTGTTCCAGATCTAGTTCCAATTATTCCTCCTGCATCTGATGTTGGTCCTACTCTCTGGCCTAAATGGTGGGATAAGACCATTAGTGATCTTCGACTTGATGAGCTCATCGAGGGTAGATCTTCCAGAAACAAGAGCAAGCAGCAAAATACAGCCAACTTTACTCTCATGGCCAACATTCATAGTATTTTTGAACCCCACACATTCTGAGGGATCTTCCACCAGGGAAGAAGCTCATTAGCTGCAAATGGGTGTATAAGGTTAAGTACAAAGCTGACAAAACCCTAGACAAGTACAAAGCTCGTCTCGTTGTTAGGGGGTTCTCACAGAAGGAAGGCATTGAGTATGAGGAGACTTTAGCTCCTACAGCCAAAATGAGTACCATTCGACTTGTCCTTGCCTTAGCAGCTCAGTTTGGTTGGAAAGTCCATCAGATGGATGTTAAGAGTGCATTCCTCAACGGTGAGTTGCAGGAAGAAGCCTACATGACGCAGCCTCTAGCGTTCAAGGTTGCTGGAAAAGAAAATTAGGTGTGCAGACTGGTGAAAGCACTCAATGGCCTGAAATAGGCTCCTCGATCTTGGTACATCAAAATTGACAAGTACCTCATAGATCATGGCTTTTAGAGGAGTCCATCTGATTCTTATCTGTATGTCTAAAACACTAGTGTTGATATTCTTATTCTTTTTTTTTGTTCTCCACAGGTTATCCTTGCGACTTAGCCCAACGCTCCTGAGAAGCAAGCTGAGGCGAGACTAGTCTCTGGGGCTGCACGACAATCAGCATTCGCCCCTGAGTGTGCACCACAAATTAATATTCGTGGGCTAGGGAGTTGAACCCAAGGCCTCGGGGAGCAAACCCAAGACTCAAACCAAATCCGCTAGCCCGTGGGGGCTGTGATATTCTTATTCTTGTTGTCTATATTGATGACCTGATTATCATTGGTAGTTCGATGCTTTTGATCGATCAAATCAACAGAGTTTGTGTCAATTTTTTGACATGACAGACTTGGGACTTCTTCACTATTTCTTAGGTGTTGAACTTTGGCAGATTGAAGGTAGTATCTTCATATCTTAGTCAAAGTATGCCCGCGATTTGTTGGATAAGTTTCGGATGCAAGACTGCAAACCTGCATCCACACCTATGTAGAAAGGGTCGAAGTTGACAACTAAATCAGATTCACCTGTAGTGAATGAATCAACATTCAGGCAACTGGTGGGCAGTCTCATCTACCTTACTACTGCTAGGGCTGATCTGAGTTTTGCAATGAGCTACATTTCACGCTTCATGATAGCTCCCAAGGCTAATCATTGGGTATCTGCGAAGTGTGTGCTACGTTATGTGAAGTGCACTTCTGAGTTTGGGGTTCTGTACAACAAAAGTCATGATCCTAGCCTCATTGGTTTTACAGACTCAGATTGGGCAAGTTCTGTTGATGATAGAAAATCAACATCTGGGTATGTTTTCAGTTTGGGATTTGGTGCAGTCACATGGACTAGAAAGAAGCAACATGCAGTGGCTCTTTGCTCGACAAAAGCGGAGTATTGAGGAATAGTTAAGGTAGCTTGTGAGGCAGTTTGGCTTCGGAGGATGCTTTCAGACATGCAAATGTCTTAAGCAGATCCTTCTCCCCTTTATTGTGACAATCAAGGGGTGCTCAAACTGGCCAAGAATCCGGTCTTCCACAAGAGAACGAAGCATGTTGAACTTCATTGTCACTTCATTTGGAAGCTGGTTGAAGACGAATCAGTTCAGTTGCTGTATGCTCCAACAGAGGATCAAATAGTAGATATTCTCACCAAGTCTCTGAGTCTAGAAAAGTTTGTAAAATTTAGGGGGCAACTTGGTGTAGTTGATAGATTGACCATTAAGGGAGGGCATTAGAATAATATCTTTATTATTTATTATTAATGGTCAATAATGTAACATAATGTATATATTAGTTAGTTTCTATTTTTCTTCTGTTTACGATTGTTTCTTTATAGAAACATCATCTTTATAATTCTTTAAATGATTGTTTGATCATTTCATTTAATTCATTCAATATTTACCAAATCACTTTTGAACTCTTGTAACCAAAATTCCCAAAATGATGACACAACAAAAGATAACCAACACAAAGCTTAAAATCCCATAGAAGACCTTCTAACATGGATGCACATGCCTATTGCTCATGAAACCTTCTATTGAATTTTCCCTTGCTCTATATGTGCAAAGGAACATGTTTTCACAATGTTTGCATCTCTATTTTGCATCATCAATATTTGCCCTTATCACTGTATTAGGCAACTCCCTTACACATTAATCATGAAGTCCATTCTTCATTTAGAAGATTGGCAAATTTTGAAAATGTTTATGTACTTTCTTTCCAATGTTTGCATATTCGATTCAATTTACTCCCTGGTTGGCAAGATAATTTGCTGTTCTATTTTGTTCTCTATAGCAATGCTTCCCTTAACATTATTAAATTTTATTTGTCAAGACAAAATTTCTTGTAAAACTATCTGAGTTTCCAATTTGGGCAATATGCTTTATTCACTGCATTAACTACTATTTGTGAGTGCCCTTTATGCTCAATATGTCTACTTGCCATATATGCCATGAAAACACTAGCAAGGAGGACATCCCAATACATTTTATTGCTAGTCTTGTGGACTAAGTGTTTTGAACCTTTGAGCATTAAAATCACCTTTAGAATCCCTTGACACATACAGTACACCCGCCATCCCTAGGTTCCCTTTTGAAGCCCTATTAAAGTTTAGTTTAATTCCGTTCCTTGGAGGCTGCCAGTTTGCATTTCTTCTAGAACTTGATTATACTCTTATCTTTTGAATGCTTTATGTATTTTGTAGATATTATTGAGGAAGCTAGAGTAGAAATAAGAAGGCTCCACTTAGATGTAAATATGCATAGACAATTTCTTGGAATTGCTAGATCAGTATTTTGCAAGGTTGCATCGAGATGGGGGTACTTGGAGATTCCAATTTTTTATAAAAAAACTTAATAATTTATAGAAAATCTGAAAATAGGTGTATATTTGTAAAACTAATTATGAATATAGACAGTGTATAAGGAAATTGAAGGCAAAAGCCCAAACCAACAAGTTGAATATTTCAACACTGCAAATCATTTTGCTATTATATTTGATTATATATATGATAATCTGAATATAGATTATATATATAAGAATATGAATATAGATATACTCACAAGAATGAAGAAAGAAAATGACAAAATGTATATTATAGGAAAATTCTCGATCTCAAGGATCTAATAGAATTCATCTCCATTGTGCATACCACAAAGTCTACATAAAGGAATTAAAAGAACAACAAGAATATAGAAAACATGAATGTCTTTTGAGTTTTGCATCGAATTGCAAATAATTGAATGGCAAATACTTGTCGTCTTATTAGCTCACGTTGACTCTTGCCTTGCGTCGGCTTATGTTTTCTCTTTTGTGGTGTGTTTATTTTTGAGCTTTCCGGTGCATTTAACTTTTAATTTTTAGGGGTTTTTGTTTCATTTGTGTAGGAATCAGTGCCTTTTGCATGGGAGACAGCGAGAGTCTTTTGGAGACCGCAGTTGAAAGTCTCCTGCAATTGGAGACATTTGAGGCAAGGTCTTCGGTATTGGGATGCATCTTAGAGACTTCTTGGTCTCCAAGACGCGTCCCAGGGGATCGGAGACGGGTCTCCGTGCAACTATGGCATTTTGTCAAATAGATGGACCATATTCCTATGAATGTAGAAATTCTCTTCAGACTAAATTTAGATGCAGCAAACCTTTGTAGTTTAGAAAAACTTGACATTTTTGTTTATTCATTTTTTTTCAAAGGAGGGTTCAACCTAAAAGAAATATGAAGAACACTGCTATTTTTTCAAGGAAAGGGTCATTATGCAAATAAATGTCCTTCTAAGGCTTCCGGACAAATCAAAGCTTTGTTTGACAATGATGGAATTGATGCAAAATGGGAAATGATTGAGATAGAGGAACAACTATCCTTTTCTTTGAAGAATAATGAAGATATGTATAGGTTTGTTGAAATTGTGGAAGAAGCATCTAAAGAAATTCCTCAATATGATTTAGTTGATAAGAAAGATAGTGAACACTTAAAAATAGAAACTGATGCTATAAAGTGTATATTCATGATATCATTAATCAATTCAGAAAAAAGAGGATTAAGAATTAGAAATGGAGAAAGATTCTAATCAATATCATGAAGATTATAATAAAAAACATAAAATAACTTTTGCTATGATTTAGAAGAATGTTTTGATTATCAAACAAAAAACACTAAATCAACTTTAGAATATATTTCTAGCTCTTTTACTTTAAAATTAGATAGATCTAATGAAAAAATTGAGCAGTGGAAAGTTTTATCTCCATATCCAAAGAATGTAAATATAAGTAGTTCTAATAAGAAATCCATTTTACCGTCTAAATGTAAATTATCCTTTAAGGTTGAGCAACATAATGTTTGTAAAATGATGCAAGTAGAAACATCTATTATCATTTTTATTAAATTAACTGAAAAAAAATATAATGGATTCAATATATGCAATGCATTTGTGGATATTGGAGTAACAATTAATTTTGTTGCACTTTATGTATTTTCTGATTGTGTCTACCATCTGGTACCTTAATGGTTGCTATGAATGGTAGCATAAATATACATTATTTTATAACACATGTTTTGGTCATTTTTTGGCAGTGAAGTTGTGTCAATAGACTTTGTATATATAGATGTTGTCTCAATAGACTTTGTATATATATATATATATGATATGATATTGGTTTAAATATTAATTTGCCTCTGTGGTTGAGCAACACGGTACTCATAAAATTATGCAAGTAAAAACATCAATTAACATTCCTATAAAAATAATTCAAACTATAGTAGATGACGTGAAGAAATCCTACCTTTGTGGGTAGTGGAACAGTTAAGTTAATTTTGCTGTACCTAATGTATTTTCTGTATTGGTCTACAATCTTGTACCTTGTTAGTAGTTACCATTAATGGAAACATAAATTTATATTATTTTGTAACACATATTCCAATCACTTTTGGCAATGAAGTTGTTTCAGTCGACTTTGTATAGATAGATAATTCAAGAACACTGCTATTGGTTGAAGTGGTCCTTTTACAGATTTTATTGGACCTTGTAATATTGGTGAAAATTGTATAGTAGCAAATGTCCAAGGGTATAGAATAA
The DNA here is from genome assembly GCF_030272615.1 of Cryptomeria japonica. Lineage (NCBI taxonomy): Eukaryota > Viridiplantae > Streptophyta > Pinopsida > Cupressales > Cupressaceae > Cryptomeria > Cryptomeria japonica. Next base: position 473,137,949 of record NC_081405.1, read on the forward strand.
CAATTTGAAGGTTGCAGTTAGCAATCCAAAGACAAAAATTAAAAATATTTGCAATCAAAAGTAACGGCTAAAACTATGAGTGACTTTAAAAAACTTGCAATTTAAAACTCTTCATTAGTTAGAAGAAATTTCTCCTCTAAAGCAGAAAATCAACTCTCTGTGTTGGACATCCACTTGAACACTGGTGTAAAGATTCTCCAGAAGCAGATATTCCCACTTTACATAATAGATCAAGAGAATGAGAAAAAATTCTTAAATAAACAGGATGATGATGAAGTCAGGTAACAAACATAGGAACTTCTAGAAAAATGATTAATTCAAAGATTTTCTTAACAATGGTTATGCTTCATCAGTTCATTGTATGAAATCTTTCAAAAATAAAAGGAGAAAAAAGCATGAATGGTCATCAATTACATCCTATTTACTGTTATAATAATTGATAGAAAATAGTCATTAATAGAAATAGAATGGTTGACTCAGAGAATTGACTTAGGCAAAATATTATTAAACTTTGACTGGAAGTCTGGTTCCCATCAAATTTAAATAGCTTAGAACAATATTCATTATATTTAACTTTTTCTATGCCTAGTTTGTTTGAATGGTTAGTAATGCCCTTCGGTTTAGATAATAAACTAACACAATTTCAGCAGCACAGGGGTAGAATCTTTGCACTAGTATATTTATTGCTTGCTAATTATATTGATGATTTTTTAGTTTTCTTTGACACTATTGAGAAACTTAGTAACTATTTACTTGTTTTTGCTAAAGTCAACTTGTTGAAAAGAGAGTAATATTTTCACCTTTCGAATACAAGTATGTTCAGCATGTCATATGTTGGATGTTAATTTTAAAGCCATATGTAAATGCATACATTTAATATTTAACTAAAGGATGAACTTATGTGTTGAAACTATTGCTGTCATTTTATTATCGATCATTGACACATTCTGATGATCTTAAATGTAATGTCTATAGGTTCTTGATAACCTTCCACATGATGTTGTCTATTGTGAAAATCAAAGTTCTAGCTGGATGGAGGTTTTAGTTGAGAGGAAAAAGCATGAGTATGTTATCATTTTTAACGGTAACTTACTGATTTTGTCATCATTTTCATCTAAAGTATGCAATATGTTATTTGATAATATGTTCAAAGTTTCAATTTGGAAACTCAAAGGAAGTTGTCATATAAAACTCAAAATATGTTTTGAAGGAGTTTTGGTTTCTTTATGAGAGTAACCTAAAGCCCAAATGACCAAAAGAAAATTGAATGATTTGCTTTGGTGTTTTTGATTTGGTTGTAGTACAATGATAATAAAAACTAAACATACATAGATGGTTTCATTTCTTTTCTTGCATGACAATTTCAAAGAAAAACACCCCTTCTATGCTACAAATCAGACCCCTCAAAACCCCATCTTAGAGCTTTCTTTTTCACATTTATTCCTCTTCACTGAGTTGATTGTTTACAACATGGAGTGATGTATGGTGCATGTGGCTTTTGGATTTCTTATTGTGCATTAGCATCCTTTGTTTGGTCACAGTGTCAATGTTGCCTCAGAGTCATCATACAATGTCTATTGTTATGTTTAATAATATTGGTTATCCGACAATGTATTAATTGTTCGTGTTGAGTTGTTTGTCACTCTTGGGTAGCTATAAACTTATAAGCATCTGTTGGTTGATGTTTGTGTTCCTCTTGACAATCGTTGGGTCCTCTAACCATATTGTGTATCTCAAGGAAGGTAGTATGATGTAGTCAAATCAATTGTAATCCTTGGTTGACCATCCCTGGTCTTTTCTTTGTAATAATTTTATGTATGAATAAAGATATATTGCATTCTTGTATTTGGTATGCGTTGCCATCTTTATTGTTGCTTCATGTATTTAATTTATCAGATATAGTAGTAAACATTAATCTTCACCAACTACAAATACTATGTGCATATTTCTTAGCACACTGCCAAGCTATTATTATCTCTTTGTTTTAATAAGTGAACACGCTTAAAGGCTTGCCTTGATTTTTGAAATCTTGGCCTTTGTTGTCTCATTTTTGATCTATTCTACTCTATAGGTCTACAATTTGCCATTGTTGGCCCATTGTTGATAATTGATTGTAATGTCCCTCTTGTGGCCTTTCTGAGATTCCCCTAGGAACCCCGACTTGTTGGGAGAGCATCATCCTTATTGGTTTGGAGTTTGATTATTGGCATTAAGTTTTGGATTTTTTGTTGAGTCCATTGATGCTTTCGAGGAGCAATTTCTACTTTTAAAGCCTCAGTCTCAACCCCACTAGCAAGGAAAAGCAGAGAAGTAAGTTATAGTCATGAATCTAGATCCAACAGAGAGGTAGATGATGATGATAGCCTTATGGAATTGGAAGCATTGTTGGCCAAGCGGTTACCTAGAGGTACCGGTAAGTATAGAGGTAAATTACCACTGAAATGTTTTGCATGTAACCGGATAGGACATATTGTTGCTAACTGTTCTAATGGAGATAACGAGGAAAAACGAGAGAAATATAGGAAGTTTAAAGGTAAAGCAAAAATAAATTGTCTCATTGCAGTGGATGAAGGTATTACAGATAAAGAATCCGAGGAAGATACAAATGGGGACATTGTCTTTGTTGCTATCAAAGAAGACATATCAGATTAGAAGGCATTGGTCTCTCACTTGGATAATTCAGATGACTGGATTATTGACAGTGGTTGTTCACACCACATGACTGGTGATCGGAGCAAGTTCCTAACATTGAATGAATTTGATGGAGGTGTTGTCAGATTTGGGAACAACTCTCCCTGCATGGTGGAAGGCAAAGGATCTATTTCCTTGAATGGTAAGAGTAGTGCAGATGATGTCTACTGGGTTGAAGGTCTGAAACACAATCTTTCGAGTGTTGCTCAACTCAATGACAAAGGTTACCTGTTAGAATTCAAGAATGGAGTATGCAAGATCTTTGGAAGCAAAGGTGAATTGATTGCAACCGGCAAACAAACCAAAGGTAACCTATTTCACTTAAACTCTAAAGTCAATAGCTGTTTGATTGCAAAAGTAGAAGATAGTTCGCTTTGGCATCAAAGGTTTTGTCATATGATTTTTGATAACATTGTAAGAGTCAGCAAGTCAAAATCAGTAAGAGGATTGCCACAGTTGGACAAACCGGTGAATGCTCTGTGCAAGGAATGTCAGTTAGGGAAAATGACAACCTCAACCTTCAAGAGCAAATCCTTCTCAGTTGAACATTTGCTAGATTTGGTTCATACTGACCTATGTGGACCAAGGAGGACTAGGAGTATTCAAGGTGATCGGTACTTCATGATATTTACTGATGACTGCTCAAGAATGATGTGGGTCACATTCTTGAAAGACAAGACAAAAGCATTCAACAAATTTAAGGCATTCAGAGCCTTGGTTGAAAATGAAAGTGGAAGGAAGCTGAAATGTTTAAGGACTGATCAAGGTGGTGAATTTACTTAAGAGGAATTCACTAGATACTGTGAAAACAATGGGATCAAGAGGCAACCATCTGCACCAAGGAGACCACAACAGAACGGTATTGCAGAAAGAAACAACCGGTCAGTGGTTGAAGCTTCTAGCACTATGTTAATTCAAGGAGGTGTAGCTAAGACATTTTGGAGAGAAGCTATCAGCATAGCTGTTTATACAATGAACTGGATACTGGTCAAAAGAGGTAAAGACAAAACACCCTATGAATACTGGTATGGTAGATCACCGAATGTCAGTTACTTCAAAGTTTTTGGTAGCAGATGTTTTATTAAAAGAAGTGAGTATATTGGAAAGTTTGATGCCAAAAGTGATGAAGGCATATTTCTTGGTTACTCCACCAAGAGCAAAGCATACAAGTGCTACAACAACCGGACTGAGAAGATCATTGAAAGTGTCAATGTCTGAGTAGATGAATTTCCTGAAAATTTTGAAGAAACCAGCAAGGAAAAGGAAGAAGAGGAACCAAACACATTGTTTTTGGAACCGGAACTGGTAAAGCCAGAAGTTGGAGAATTGAACATAGAAGCCCCAGTTCAACCGGAACAGGAAAGTCCAACAAAAGATGAAGAAAGTGAAGAAGAAGAACCTGAAAACCAAGATCATGTTATTCCAAGGTATGTCAGACTTAATCACAACCCCAATCAGATTATTGGAGACAAGGATGCAGGTGTGTTAACTAGAAGAAGGCTAAGAGAAAACTCTTGTATGATCTCCACCATTGAGCCTAGAACAGCAAAAGAAGCCTGTGCAGATGGAGACTGGATCAAGGCAATGGAAGAAGAACCTGATTAGATAGAGAAGAATAATACTTGGTCATTGGTACTGTTGGTATCTGTTTTATCATCTACCAAATGTTAGAATAAGATACCCGAAGGTATTCTATCCTCTCCTGAAAAATCACTGCTGATTCCAAGGTCTATATGTGTGAACAAGCGACTTTAGTGGGATAGCTACTTGGGTAGTGTATGCTGAAAATCTCAAGGGGGACTTACGTTTATGAACGTCTTTCAAGCTTCTGGACTTAGATAGATTTATCAATTTTAGGCTCTCTCTTTTTTTTGGATTTTTCGGGATTTAGATTTTCAAAAAGGGAAAAAGGAGATAGGGTTAAGAAAGGTGATCTAAACCTATGAACTCTGGAGACAGTATTAACTAGGTGTTCTCGGGAAACCACACTTTGCTTCGCCACACTGAGGACAACTACACAAAGCAGGTGCAATCTTCAACGGGTTGTGCTTATGATCGAAATGTTGGCATACATAGGGGATAGGCTCAGACTAACTTTGCATAGTGAAATAGAAATCATCCATTCACCAAAAGTATGAGCAAAGATACACCGTTAATTAATACATATCAAATCCTTCATTCAATTCTAGCAACATGAAAGCAAATCTAAATTAACTTTTAACTAATGTGTTGAGGAAATTGAAACCATGCTAATCACTCAAACAACAGTGATTACAAAGCCTTAAGAGAAAGCGCACATGTAATGTATTATTTGAAAAATGACCTTCACAGAACAATATATCAAAAACCTCACACTCTCCAAATGAGAGGAGGTAGCCTTATATAGTTTTTTCAGAAAATAATGAACGACTGAGATCAAATAGTGATCAAGGGCCCAGATTGAAAATTATAAACCCTAATTAGGGTTTCTCAAAACTCTATCAGTTAGAACAAACAAAAGAGTGACATGTGGCATAGCTTCTATTGTCACTGAGGTGTGTCCAGTTTCCCTTTTTGCAAATTCAATGTATTTGGACACGATGAGCCAAACCTCTTCCATAGTGACACTTGGCAGGTTACTAATCTGGAAGTCGACGACGTCCACATCATTAGTACATGTGGCGAGGATGCATTCCCACTCAACTGCCTGTGCAAGAAAGTTTTCTTCAATGAGGAGAAAACTTGCGATCCTTGAAAAATCGCCCTTATCAATTGTCCACCACTTGGAGTATTCGACCATTGATCTAATAAGGTCTGCCAAATCTGACCTTTCCCTGTCTGGCCAATCAGTCAAGGCCAGTGGCTCATTTCTTATCTTCTCGAAGCTCGGCTGCTAAAGCTCAAGACTGTCTTCTATTTGATCAGCAACCCTAAATACTTCTGTTGCTCTCACCATACTTAGGGGAATCCTTGACCAAAATCTTCTTTTGATTTCAAAACTATCGGCTGCATTAGCCCAATAGTTTTCCAAATCAGTTCTGTGTTCAAATGCCATTCCTTCTACCTTTTTCATCTTATGGAATGGATCAAAGTTCCCTCTTGCCTTGTATTGGTAGAAGGGGTACCAAGCCAACTCTTTCTTTGCAGTGGCAACAACTTGTGATGACAGGCATGTTTCTAATCCATTTCCAATAGTGAGAGAGGATAGTCCTGCCTTCTTTTGCTTCTCTCTTTGAACTGTCATATAGCTTTCTAGTTGCCTCACAACTTCCAGCAGTACAACTCGGTTGGTGGGGTAGATTGTGAGCTTATAGGGAGATCCGGAAAATCCCTGAATTCTGATTTAGGTGAATCTTGGGTATTGAATATACCAATACCCGAATGTGCTTATGAAGTCCATAGACTCTTGAGAGAGTCTCTGATGTAATTCACCTTGCAGCGTTCATGTGATATACATAAAAAATGTATCATTTACCCTCTTGAAATGTGACTTTTCTTGCATGTGTAGCTGGGGGTAACAATCGTAGACAGGAAATTGATCCTCCTTGCTTCCTACCTCCCCTCAATAGGTGAGGTCTCTGTATCTATAGGTTCTAGCAAGGGAATAGAACAAGTATGAGCTCATGTAAAAGATCCTATTTGCCTCCAAATTTCTCAGCTGGGTGTCCAAGTTATTGCTTATCATTTGAGCCCAATCAATCATCTTGACTTCATTCATTATCTCGTTTATGAAGTAATACATCCAAGGCTCAAATGGAGCGCCTTGGGGATTACCCATTGTTCTGTTCAATAGGACAATCATGTCTCCAATATCCTCTTTAAAATATGCACTCACCAAGCTCTTCCTTGAGAGCTTGGAGGCACCTTTTCTTGGTTTGTCCAACCATGAATGATTGATGGTGGCGTCGTACTCCTCCATATGGTCTTGATACATTTGATCAGCCTCATCTTTGGTCACGTATACAACATTATGATATTCTGGAATTCTAAAAGCTTCCCTTTGGCCACATCATTGATATTGGCCAACACTCTCCCATCTGGTGCCACAACATCTCCACTGATAGGGTTATAGTGCCTAGCGCACTCAACTACCAACTCCGTGCACTGCATGGTGGGGAGAAAGCCAACAGCATGCACGATACCACTCTTCATCATCTTACGTGCGGTCACGGTAGGCACAAGGTTATGCATGCCGAACATCCGCTTCTTAAACTCCCTCAGATTGATATGCCTGAGGTTGGTATCACTGACACTCTTCCATTTCGAGTTCATCCTTGATTCAGGAGGAGCGTCCTTGTCTACTTGGAACTTCATCGTGCCTGAAATCTGCGAATAAACATGAAGCTTAAGTTAGAAATCAGAACTTAGATTAAATATTTAGGATCTTGATGACTAAGTGGTTGGTATTTTCACTCTATTCTTGACACTTAGTCACAAAATGGATTTTTCACATGTAAACTCCACACTTTTGGGATATTTATGATTTCAATCCAAAAACCAGGTCTTATAACCTTGAAAACCCTCATCCAATTCAGTCCAACATGATCTTTCTTATTGAAAATTTGGATAACTATAAAAATCACCTTCAACGAACTTGGAAAAATCAGAAAATTTAATAAATCTGCCTTCAAAACCAACTTCACCTTCGATGGAGAGAGAAGAAAAAGACAAGAAAATAGAAGGATCTTTAGAAAAACTCAGAAAATTCGAATGCTCTGCCTCCTATTAGCTGGTTATACTCCAGAATCTGTCAGCGTTTATGAAGAACAAGGTTGGAAAAGATGAATAATGCCTTCAAAACCTCCAAAAATATGCTCAACCTGTGAAAATCTTCTTTGAAATTCCTTCAACCTGCAAGATTAATTCTTATTTTTGCTCTCAATACTTTAGAAAACTCGAACTTGTGTGCAGAATTGAAAGGAGAAATGTCTTATTTATATAAGAGTTGGTTTTCACAATTAGAAACACGCAAATATCTTTCCAATTCATGTTTCTAAATCAGTTTCAGTCTTGAATATCCATGGAGACAGTTTCTAATTTTATTTGAGTTGCACAATCATCTTCATCTAGTTCGAACTTTCAAGTGCAAGTTTCTAATTTGAGAATCAGTCCTAAATTCGAACTTGATTTCCAAATATCTTCTTTTTAGAGCTTTCTAATTTAGTTTAAAGTTCGAATCTCTTCTCAATCTGCAATATCTCTTCTCCAAAAAAAACTTTCCAATTTAATTCAAAGTTCGAATTTCCTTGGATCATATGCTGACATCACCCTGAATCTTACCTCATTTTTCAAACTTGTGTTGACTAGTTTGACTCCTTAATCATATGGCGGACTTATTTGAGTTTAGGTGCCAAGCAATATGTTATAGGGCGGACTTTATTGAAACTTTTGCATGCACATCACCCATAGGGCGGACTTTGAAAGCCTTGTGTCACAAGATGGGGCGGACTTTATTGTGTACTTGACACAAGTCTTGGCACCGACACTTGTCCAAAATGTTACAATCTTGCCTCCAAATTCATCATTTTACCTTCAAATTTTCTTGTGTTGCACTTACCAATAATCACTTTTAGCTCTTGTCTGGGTCTTGTTTAGTGATTCTATTACTTTTCAATCTCATTTTGCCATCTTAAGGCCTAACCAACAGGGCGGAGTTTAGAGAGCTTGTGACACAATCATCTTCAACTTAAGGGCGGAGTTCTTCTTACACTTGTAACTTGCCTTGACACCACAAGGCGGACTTCATGAAACATGTGCACCTTGCATGTTAACTAGATCTCCCTCAAGGCAGACTTTTGAGGGGTTGGATTTGTGCACTCAAAACCTTGCAATCAATACAAGGGCAGACTTTAAGGCATAGGCGGAACAAACTTGGAACAATCCTCAAGAAGGCGGACTTTAAACCACTCCTTAAATTGCATATGTTCATCCTAAAACGGACTTTGTAGGCTTCATTACACAAGGCAAGGAACTATTTTATTCATCCTAAGGCGGACTTTCAATAGGTCAAGGCAAAACACTTGGAAACTTTTCTTCACTTTACAAGGCGAACTTTGGGAGATAAGTACTTTGGGCGGACTTTTCTTCCTTCAACTTTGACAAGGCGGACTTCTTTGGACTCCCTCTGCATCACTTTGGGCGGACTTTCTCATGCACACCACTTTGCTTGGGCGGACCTTTTCCTTCTTGAGCACTTTTCACTTACAACCCAGGCAGACTTTTTGCTTCTTCATCTCCAAGGCAATCAAGTCTAAGGCGGACTTTGGAGGGGTTGGATTACAATTTGCCTTAAGGCGGACTTCTTAGAAAGTTTTCTTATCATTCATAGGGCAGGGTTTATGATCATTATGCACCTTTGCAGGGCGGACTTTTTCCAACTTAGGAACCATTGATATACATCTTTCAAGGCGGACTTTGGAGTTATGCACCTTGGGCGGACTTTCTACCTTATGCTTCAAGGTGGACTTTGGAGAGATCAAGAAGGCGGACTTTTGGAAGCTCAAGATCATCACCAAGGCGGACTTTGGTGAGTCTTCCTTTAGGGCGTACCTTTGGAGTGTTGAAGGGCAGACTTCTTGATGGCCATGACCATGCTGACCTTACCTTGAGGCTGGACTTTTTGGAGAGTTCAATTTCAGGGCGGACTTTGGAGGAACCATGTGCTTTGGAAGACATCATAGGGCAGACTTTTCTCTCCTCCATGGCAGACTTTTCATGTTCATGCCACTTTGAGGGCGGACTTTGGATCTTTCCTGTCATAACATTCACCATCACACATTGATTAGCCAGACTTAGAGAAAAAAACTTGGAAAACTCCAAAATTTGATAACTTCATCAATTTAGCCAGATTGACATGAAATTTGAAATCCAAACTTTGGTAACCTATTTGAAGCATCATGGCCCCTGAAATGTAGGAACTTAGCTTTTTGGGTCAAATCTTTGATCACGATTGATGCAGGCCGATGGTACCAGTGCAAACCCTAGGTCCCCACTCCGAAAAAGCAAAAAACAGACATCCCTAAAAAATAGGGAAAACTTTCTAAAAGTAGCCATACCGGGGATTAGGTTAAAAATGCCAAAAATGAAACTTCCCAAAAAATCGGAAAAAAGCAAAAAAAAGCAAACTTTCTAAAAATAGAACGTTGTTCAAATTCGTTCAAATGAATTGTGTTCTTCGTCCTTTGGCCTTTCTAGGCACTTTGACGGTGTCTAGACTTTGTTATCACTTGGCTTGCGCAAACCGCCTTTCAATCTTTAGAACTCAAACCGTTCAAAACTTGACAAACTGAAGCAGAAGGCCACTAGGCACTAACAAAAACCCTAGAAAGTAGGAAAGGAGAGGCTCCCCATCTTCAATGGGGCGATTTGTGAAAAAGGTCACAATAGGTACTGAGACCGGAAAACAAGAATGTCATAGGCACAAAGTGGGTATTCAAAAACAAATTGAATGAAGATGGAGTAGTGGTCAGGAATAAAGTCAAACTGGTATGCAAAGGATATGCACAAGAGGAAAGTGAAGATTATGGTGAGACATTTGCACCAGTAGCAAGATTGGAAGGAGTAAGGAGTCTACTTGCATTTGCAACATACAGAGGATTTAAGGTATATTAGATGGATGTGAAATCAGCATTCCTAAATGGAATAGTGGAAGAAGAAGTCTACATAGAATAGCTAGATGGTTATGCATTAACCGAAGAAAAGGATATGGTGTGCAAGCTACTTAAGGCACTATATGGATTGAAACAAGCACCAAGAGCATGGTATGAAAGATTGCACTCTCACTTAGTAAAGATAGGTTTTCAAAGAACCAGTGAAGACAGTAACATATATCTCAACACAAGGAGATAAAAGACTGGTGAGGTATTTTTTGATGATATCATTTTTGGAGGTAATGATGATATGTGTCATGATTTTGCTAATGAAATGAAGAGTGAATTTGAGATGTCACTGTTAGGTGAGATAAAATTTATCATAGGTTTGCAAATCCAATAGATGAAGGAAGGAATTTTCATCACACAATCCAAGTATGTGAAAGAAGTGTTGAAAACTTTTGGAATGGGAGATTGTAAACCAGTTGGAACACCAATGGTTACAGGCTGTAAATTGTTAAAGGAAGATGATTTTGCAACAGTTGATGAAAAGGAATACAGATCCATGATAGGTAAGCTACATTATTTGTCCACAACAGACCGAACATTGCTCATGCAGTAGGATTGGTTGCTAGATTTCAGAAAAATCCGAAGGAGTCACACATGATTGCAACCAAGAGAATTTTCAGATACTTGAAAGGCACAATAGATTATGGATTATGGTATCCATATGCAGGAAACTTTGACTTAAAGGTCTATACTGATGCAGATTGGGCAAGAAATGTTGATGATAGGAAAAGTACAACCGGAGGAGCATTCTTTCTTGGAGGCAAATTAGTGTCTTGGAGCAGCAAGAAACAAAGTTGTATCTCTCAATCAACAACAGAAGCTGAGTATGTTGCAACTTACATGAATTGTACACAAGCAATCTGGATGAAATACATATTGGAAGGTTTCAAGCTAAAGATATCAGAACCGGTAAGAGTTTTCTATGATAACACTAGTGCTATAAATATTTCTAAGAACCCGGTGTTGCATGCTAGGACTAAGCATATAGAGCTGAAGTATCATTTCCTGAGAGAGAAAGTTCAAAGCAAAGATGTATCACCAGAGCATGTTTCCACTAAAGAACAACTAGCAGATATTTTTACAAAACCTCTACCTAAGGCTACATTTGAATATCTTAGAGGTGAGCTAGGGGTTGCACCCCTACATGAAGTCAATTAAGCAGATATGGGAGACATCAATCCCAGAGTCTATTGAAAATCTTGAAGAAGGATTGGTGAAGAGTGGAGCTACTCCACAGGGGGAGCAACTAATTGTAGATTGGTGAAGCATGGATAAGAAACATAATGGTTTACCTTCACTTTGGCATTGCTGTCAAAGGGGGAAAAAAAGTATATGATTGAGGGACAAAAAAGACAGGAGAAGAAAAGTATATGATTGATAGCCTTATATGTTAAGGAGAGAAGACAGATTGCAGACTAGTTACCAGTTGAAGATATGAGCAGACCAGTTACCAGCTGAAGATATGAAGATGCAGTTGAAGGAAAATGTAAACTAGGATTCCTATACAAAATATAAACCAGGATTCCTATACCTGAATCATTTGAAGGATAGTATATGCTTTGCTCTCAATCATGAAACTCAATTGATATTGATATTTGTATTGCCATCATTGCCAAAGGGGGAGAATGTTGGCATTGCATGAAGATTGCATTGAAGAAAGGTATTAGGAAGTGTTGTCATTGATGTCAATTGCAACCGGTAATGAAGCAGTAAAGCAACTGGTAATGATGCAGTAAAGATCAACCGGTAACCTTATCCAGTTGAGAAGCATAACCCTAACCGATGAAGCTTGGAGATCGGTTGTGATGATCTATGGCCGAATGATGATCGGTGATGAAGATGCCACGTAAACATGTTGCACGTGATGATTTTCAAAATGGTTTTGGCGCATGAAGGTAACCGTTTATCTTGCGAACGATCAAATGCATAGTATGAAGTGAAAAACACCTGATGAGTTACAGGATTCAAAGTGCGATGATCCAAGAGCGGTTGTAGATGTCTAGAAGAATGTAAAGTCAATTGCATGTAATCTAATGGTCAAGATTGAGCCGATGTGTTTGTAATCTCTATGAGATTTCTAGGGTTTTGTTGTGACGTATTCACACATCGCCCCATTGCAAATGGGGACCCCTGCTTTTTGCTTTCGAGGGTTAGTTTTCTTGGTCTTTTAGGTTCTTGGCTATTAGTCTTTTCGTTGAGGGGTCGCCAGAGGGCTCATTAGGATAGTAGGGTCTGCTTGTATTGAGGTGGGTCAGTAGGTGGTCCAGGTCAGGGTCTCTTTGAAAGCCTTCTCTAGGTTAGGCCTTGCTCTTGTTTCTAGGTTAAGTCTTGATTGAGTTTGAGGAAGTCCTTATATCCTGCTAAGAGTCTCGCCTTTGAGACCTATGTCATTAAGTTAAGAAAGTGAATGGAGGTATGTGAGCAGGTGTTCTCAAGGATTCTTCCTTCTGAGGGTTTTGAGATTGGTCCGGTTGATGAATGGTGAAGTTCTAGACATTGATTGATGTGAAACTGACCTATTTATCCTTGGAAAGCGCCTAATGATCAAGTCTAGACTTGAGAATTTGGAGAAAGGTCAAGAATTTGAGCATTTTAGGAAATTTCGCTCTCGACCCTTCCAAAGGGTCCAAAGCGAATTTCCTTAGACTCCTCTCTTGCTCCCAGTGTAGACCTCAAAGCTTGCTCCTATGTCTTGACTGGGTGAGGAATGACCTATTTATGCCTTGTGAGCAAGTTGGAACGAGATGGGATGAGGAAATTGAGCCTAAAACATCAATTTCGCTCCTGACTCTTCCAAAGGGTCCAAAGCGAAATCCTTAGAAAGGCCTAATTTGTCATCAAACGCATTAAGTTGACATCACCTTGAAGGCAAATGGACTTGATTAAGATGAAGGAAGGACGCAAAGGCCAAGAACAAAGTTGAAGGAAATGAGGAGAATTTGTGCAAAAAAGCAAATTTTGCTCCTGACCCTTCCAAAGGGTCCAGAGCGAAATCCTCCTAATGACTTATTTCTTCACTAGAAACATTGAATGGTGGTCATGCATGGCAGAGAGAAGGATCAAAGATCAAGTCTAAAGCAAAGATGAGTGAAAATGAGGAAGAATTGAGCCTAAAAGAGCAAATTCGCTCTGACCCTTCCAAAGGGTCTAGAGCGAATTTCTCAAAAACATGTATTTTCGTCAATTTTAAAGCAAATTGCCCTCAAGATATTTTCCTAAGGTGGTTTGAAGCTAAACAAGCGAGCTAAGAGAAAACTCTATCCAGGACAAGCCCTATTTTCCAAATTTCGCTTCTGACCCTTGGAGAGGGTCCAGAGCGAATTTTTCCATAAAACATTATATCTTGCTCAAACCTATGAACTAACTCATTCCCAAGCATTTTTGAGGGCAAAAGACTTGTTTTTGATGATTAAAGAATGGGAAATGGAGTTTTGTGAAGGAAAATCAAGCAAAATGCAAATTTCGCTCCTGACCCTTCCAAAGGGTTCAGAGCGAAATTTCTGAAACCCCTATTTATTCCTTGTTTGAAGACCAAGATCTTTGTTCCTATGACGTAGTTGAGAGCGGGTTGATATATTCTTGCCTTAAGAAGTGAATGAAAGTGAAGGAAATGATGGATTTGAGGTTAAAAGACAAAATTCGCTCTTGACCCTTCCAAAGGGTCCACAGCGAATTTTCATGGAATCCTCCCTTTTGCTTTAAATCTGGACTAATTTTGTTCCTTGGAGCCTTAGCTAGGATGTCATCATGGCTTGGAAGCAATTGAGGGGTGAAAAGGTGGAGGATTTTGGCATGAAATGCAAATTTCGCTCTTGACCCTTCCAAAGGGTCCAAAGCGAAATCCTTAGGATAGCCTAATTTCTTGCCAAAAACGTTGAAATGGAGATCACTTTGAGGGTAGATGGGCTTGATAGTATGGGGGGAGAACCCAAAGGCCTAGATTAGGAGCAAAGTTCAAGGAAATAATGAAAGGTTGAGTGCAAATGCAAATTTTGCTCCTGACCCTTCCAAAGGGTCCAAAGAGAAATTCCTTAAACCTCTATTTTGCTCCATGTTTGAGACCAAGATCTTGGTTCCTGTGGTGTAGTTGAGGGAAGATTGATGTATTCTTGCCTTGAGAAGTGATTTGAGGCAAAGAGATGATGAAATTTGAGCTAAAATGCAAATTTCGCTCTTGACCCTTCCAAAGGGTCTAGACCGAATTTTATTATAGGGCCTATCCTTGGAGAGGATCCAGAGCGAATTTTATTATAGGGCTTGTCCTTGGAGAGGGTCCTGAGCGAAAATCTCATTATAGGTCCTATCCTTGGAGAGGGTCCTGAGCGAATTTCATTCTAATGCCTTCTTGTTGATGATTTAAGGTGAGAAATATCATGTATACTTAATCATCCTTTGTTTGTTTTGCAGGTCAATAAAATCAAGATGGAGAAGGAAGAACAAACAAGGAGGACCTATTCAAGTTTCATCATCACTAAGGATGCCTTGGATATATATATATATATACTAGACAAGGTGGCATCCCAGTCATTGTTCCTCTAGTCAGATAGCTCCACCTCAACATGTCCAGATTCAATGTACCTGACTCACCAGTGATGACACAATCTTCGAGGGACCTACCCTTGCTTCCTATTGGTTCTCAAATTTTGAATGTAATTTTCTCATTGGCTAAAGGAGTTTGTTATAACAAACCCTAATTAGGGTTTCCATCTTGTAATCCTAGCCATTGATTGTAAATCAATCATTGCCATTGAAATGTATAGAGCTCTCTATATAAAGCTCTGGCTCTTCATTTGTAAAGTTTAATAGTTGGTTAATAGAAGTTAGAAGCTAAGAGTTAATAGCTAGAATAGTGAATAGAATAGCAATTAGAGTAGACTAGGAAGAGAAGGCAAGAGATTGTTGCCCAAAATTGTAAATAAACCTTATTTTTCATTGAAGTTAAGGTGAAATGTGTTGTTTCTTGCAATATGCATGGTTTCTTGTTGAATCTTCGTTTTAGATGATAAATAATTAGACTGAATGCACTCACGGGGAATCCGCCTAGTCCAAACCACTAGCCTCTTACTGATTGTAAGGGCGCCCTGCGTGGTCAACTGGCATTGAATGAGCTTAATCTCGAGTCGTTACCCGTCTATTGTTCATGCATTAACTTGAATGGTGATCAGTGTTAGATGGTGTAACGATTTGAATATATTCGAAGCATCCCTTAGAAGATCGCACTGAGCTGGTGTTGAATTGTTTAGTTTGATGGTGAGACCTAGCCCAGTAGGACTCCACCTAGTCGTTCATTTATCTTTTTGCATTCTAGGTCCTAGAATAGATTTCTTGAACGCTCAATCTTTTGCTATTTCCTCATTATCGCAGTGAGTAGCTAGGACTTGAGTTCCAGCAGATTAAATGCTCAGGCAGTCAAATGTAAGTCCCCTTGTGACTCCAGCAAAATCACATCATACCACAAGAGCTTATCCACATGTAGAGACCCTACATATCAGAACCTTGGAGTTGCCTCGATTGATCCTTAGGCGAAATCTTCAGCATTCGGGGAATCTTTGTTCAAGAGAGGATAAGATACCTTGGTATTTTATTCTGTGTTCACATGTGCATGAAAAACACAGCAACAGGTTTGTGTTGTGTTACTGACCTAATGTATTTGTTTATAAGGTCGATGAATTGATTGAATGAGGGGTTGGCGAATTTGATTAAGTGTGAAAGAGATTGTTGCTGAACCAGGAGTGTATCTGCAGAATGATGTGAAGGGAGATAGCAGCGATAAAGGATCTGATTCAGCAAGGAAGTGCTATTTCCAAATCAGTCAAGAACTTCTTGTTCTCTAACCATTACAGCAGTAAAACCCCTTAACCGGGTAAGCTTTAACAGGCTTGTTGTTGAAATCCTCTAACCAGGTAAGCTTTAACAGGCTTGTTGTTGAAATCCTCTAACCAGGTGATCCATTAGCTTGGATTTGAAATCCTCCACCGAGGTTACCTTTAACAGGGTATTTATAGTCAATCTCTTAACCGGGTTGTCCTTAACTGGATCTGTTCCTAACAGAACATTATTGTATAAGCTTCTAATTGGGCTTGGCTCCTAATAGGGCGAACTTCAGAAGAGTTCAAAATACTTGTGGGTATTCATCCCCACCGTGGTTTTTCCCATTTGGGTTTCCACGTGAAAAATCATTGTGTCAAGTGGTGAATGATTTTGTGGATGTGTTATTGATATGGTTGATATGAATGATTGGTAAATCTGCGTAGATATATCTGAATGATTGGAAATGATCTGAAATATGTTATTATTGGTATTAGTGAAGTGGTTTAAGGTTTTGGTCAAAGGATATTTAAGTTTCAGATCTGTTGCATTATATCTTTGAAGTATTAGGTCAACCGGTAAGGTTTGACAGTGCTGCTGTAGATTTGTTTAAGTGACTCAACCAGTAAACTTGGTGAGTTGTTTTTGAGTTGGGAAGGAGTTTGGAGAAAAGTTAGTTTACTCTTCGACTACTGATTCACCCCACCCTCTAATTAGTTGACCAAATCTTTATAGTTTCATCATATTATCATGATGGCGACTTCATTTTGTTTCATTTCGCGCCCTAATCACTACGTGGCCACTTTCGGGCATTCTTCGGCATTAGCAGAGACGTGAGTAAGCACATCATGTTTTTTATTTGTCCTTGGACGCAGGTTGGGATTACTATTGGCAAAAATATGGGCGATAATAATGCGTGATTTTGATTTACATCACTTGCCCTTGGGATCACTTTTGCCTGAAACTCTCCCTTCGCAAATTCCCATTCGGCATTTTGACGAGCATTTTGAAGGTAAAGACAGTCAAAATTTTCTCATGTGAGATTTGGAGTAAAAAGCCCGAACCTCTTTCTCGATCGAGCAATGAGAGGGCGTCCCCTGTCCGGGATAGGGGTGTGTGTGCGTGCACAACAGATCCACTCTTGTAGATTCACATGCAATCAAAGATGCTTTGGAAACAATGAAATCAGATTTCTTGAACTTACTTTCAGATAGGGATCATACCATCAAATTTGCTGAAGAGATCCTTGATGCATTGAAAGGAAAAGAGAAAGAAGTTGATAAGCTCACCTTTTAGCTGAAGTCAACTAAGGATTTATTAGAGACTACCCAAATGGCACTCCTTGAAGTAGAAACCAGCTTGATAATGCAGATCAATTTAGGAAGGAAAAACATGAGGAAAGAGGTAAGGAAATCAAGCAAGCGATTGATGAGCATGATAGGATCCATGCAGATTTTGATTTTGACCAGTTTCAAAAGTTTGTAGGTGCAGAGTTGGAACAACAGGAAGGGTGTTTCGATCAAGAGAATATTAATAATTTTCAGTTTGCTAATAATCCTCTCTTTGAGATGGATGCAAATTCCACTTCCAATAATCCACTCTTTGTGATAGAGGATGAAACACTTCTTGATTTCGGTGTCGGTGACAATCATAGTATATGGGATCTGGGTGAAATTTTCAGTTTTGAGGTAATGACTCCGGATTGGGGTTGTGGACTTCTAGAATCAAATGCATAAAAAAGATGATTTCTATCATCGTTGGTCCCTTAATTCACATGTAGACAAGAGATCAAGTTTGAGTGATGTGCATAGTCATGCAACCGGGAATGAAAACTTTTTGATTTGTGATCTTCTAGATAGACCACCTAACAAAGAAAGAAGGATTGAGGTTGTAGTTTACAAATGAACCATTCTATGGAGAGGCATTGGACAATATATCAGATTTGGAGCTTCTGTCCACCTTCGAATCAGCCAGCACATGATTTTTATTACTTGCATATAGATGGATAGACTAGTATTTCCAGCCAAGGACTGGAGTGTTTTTCGGTTGGAGTTGCATGGTAGAAGTAATCTAGTCATCGGAGAAGTCCTTTCAATAATTTCCATGCTCAAATCTCCTATGCATACAAAATATTTCATCATTGCATTTGCTGCCGCTGTATTACAATGCTGATTTCAATAAAGTTAGTTAATTAGCAGATTGATTTGGAGTACTTGTAGGTTTTATGGGAGCAAATTGTAGGAGACTTTTCAAACATGGTTCAGTCATTTCTAATTTCCACATTGGTGAGTATTGGTTGTTGCAATCACTTCATGTTGCTAGCCTTTGTATTTTCAAATGCCGCATTGATGATTGTAGTTGATTGCATGAATTGGTGTACACGGGATTGCCTTTTTAACACTTGGAGATTGAGTGTTAACGAGGTACTACCAATTTATGACAATAGAAGCATTTTGAGGATAGGTATGAATTTAATTCTCAATTTTAACAGTGCTGTCATCATTTGTATCAGCCACTTGACAAAGACTGATCCGCATCATTTCTGGGACACCATAATGAGTTTGTTGGTGTAAATAATTATTCATCATGGATATTATTACACTTAAGTTTACTTAGGATAATGCATTTCATAGTAGTTTGGATATGAGACACTTGGGTGTTTGTGCCACATTGGGATAGTGTGTGTAGGAGAAATTCCACCTTTTATGGTGTTGATCTTGTTATTACACTATCATATCCACTTATTGTGGAGTGATAATTCCACCTTCGGTGGGTGATCCACCTCATGTGGACTATTATATTATTTCTCCTACCCACCCACACCTATTTCTTACCTACCCTTGTTTCTCATTGAGCCACATGTCATATTTGTGTGCTCATACATCCATATGGCCTTGCCTATATAAGCAGGCCTCTATCCATTGTATTGTTAATCCAATTGATTATTGTTGATCATTTCTATTGATGAGAATACAGTTTATTCTTGTCCTATATTATGTCCCTATTTTGTACATTTCATTGAGCTCTTGATCTTGGCAAAATCCAACATGGTATCAGAGCCATTGGGGCTTCATTGATTCATCTTGAAGAGGCATTATTGCGATGTCAAGAGGCAGATCTGAGGAGCAGCATCTTTTGGAGGCGTCCTAGACTAGATCCGACCCCGCCATTGCGTCTAGAAGGCTGTTTCCATGAATTTTGGTTATAAAGTCGGCCTATTTTGGTGAGAAAATTTTTTTCTCCAATTTTGCTATAATCGTACGGATTTCCATATTTTTTTGATTATTTTCGAAAATTTTTATTTTTTATGTTTTTGAAAATATTTTTCAAAAAGTGAAAAAATCAAAAAATTCGAAAAAAAAAATTGATTGAAAAATCAAATAAAAAAAATAAAATCAAAAAAAAAAAAATTTGTTTTTTGGGGGGTCTGCAGACCCCCCCGTGATCCGCGCGTACCTGCAGGTCTGCAGGACTGTACTCGCCGCTGCGCTGTTTCCGTACCCTGCGCCTCGTCCCGTCCTCTCGCTGCTCGTCCGCCGTCGCCGGCCGCACAGTACGTCGCCGACAGCACACGCCTCGTTTCGCCCGCGCCACGACCCGAAGGTTCCTGCCGGTCAAAGACTTCCGGCGCCCAAGTCCTCCGCCAGTTCACGACGCCGTCGACGGTCTCTGCTCGCAGCCGACGCCACCTCCGGCGAGCCCACCGTCGACGGTCGTCCATTCCGGCGGTCTCCTCCGACAACCCATCACCGGCAGTTGCCACGTCGTAGTCCAGTCAACGAGATCGGAGGACCCGCGCCCGCCATGTGGCAGGCGGCCACTGGCCTGCGGGTACAAACCCTTCCACGTCATCATCCGTACGGCCTGCACTCTCATCTGCCACGTCATCTGTCCGTACGGTACGGATGCCCAGTTAGCAAGGGGTGAATTTTTTGCGACGGTCATACAGCCGTCAAATTTAACACAGTGACTTGCAGACGTCAGCATTTAAAAAAAATTTGGCAGACCCCTCTCATTTGCATTTTTGATTTTGCAGTTCAACTTTAAATGGCCATAACTTGCTCATTTTTGCTCCTTTTTGGGTGCAATTTTTTTTGAAATGGGCTAGAATTTCGTGCTCTCCACAATGGTGAAGAAATTTTTTGCTTTTGATGCACTGATTTTTCAGAAAATGCAGTTTTTGGTGACTGTACCTGAGTAATCCCAGTTTTTGCAACTTCAGAGGCTTCGTTTGGGGTCATACGACCTCCTTTTTAGGTGTCGTTTTTTTTGAAAGTGCGTATTTTTTCATCTACTTTCACATAATGCTATCAGATTGATGCCATTGTAAGTAGAAATTGTACTTTGAGATTTTGGCCATTTTTGGCTCTCTTGGTACTTGTATATTTGCTTGAATCTCAGTTAGATTCATTGCACTATTGATTGAAGTCTCTTGTATCTCATTTGAGAAGTTGTAAAATTTGCATCATAAGTCCACTTTGCTTTGTTTTGCAAGTGGCTCATTGTAATTGCACTAAGTATAAAGTGCCAAAATCATCACTTTAGGGGGGGGTACATTGATTGAGTGAATTTGGGGGGGTGTCTCTTGTGCTTTTGTGCTCTTGTGTTCCTTTCTTTTTGCTGCTATGGGTTCTTCTAAGTTTCCTCTCTTAACTCCACATAACTATGCTACTTGGAAAATTGATGCATAGAGTAAACTTATGGAAAAAGGACTCACTCATTACATTGATGGAACTATTGTTGCTCCAGCTGATCCTAAGGCTGATCCAATTGGTCACTTAGATTGGCTCACTAAAAATATCATGGCAATTGTTACCTTAAGAAAGTATGTATCAAAGGATCTCATTTTTCATATTGAGAAGTGTACTCTAATCAAGGATGCTTGGCAAAAGTTTCAAGACTTGTATGGTCAAGTTGATGAGATTAGGGGATATCAGATTGATAGTGACCTCACCATGTTAGATCCCAAGAACTTTGATACTATACAAGATTATGTCACTAAGGCAAATGAGTTGAGGGCACAACTCAAAGATTGTGGCATTGATAAGAAGGATACTCAATTGATATTCAACTTGATAGGCAAGCTTCCACAAGAATATGCAGCATTTGTTTCTAGTTTCCAAACCCATAGGATGACAATGGGTTCAAGCTACACAATGCCTACATTTGATGCTTTCAATGAAATGTTGATGATGGAACAAACTAAGTTGATAAGCATGGGCATTCTTAAGGCTTCTAAGTCTCAAGCATTAGTGGCAAATCAAGGGAACAAAGGAAATCAAGGAAAGGACAACTCAAACAAGAAGAAATGGCAATCAAAGCCTAAGGACAAAACATCATCTTCTCCACAACAAGGAGATTCATCCTCTTCCAAGAGAGATAATTCACCAAAGAGGGAAAGACCTACTTGTGCTTATTGTAAAAAGATTGGTCATGAGGAGCATCGTTGCTATTCTAAGAAGATTGATGAGCTCACACATATCATCAAAAAGCATAACATTGATTTGCCTAAAGTCTACAAGAAGGATGATTCATCAACTTCCACTTCCTCACATTCAAAAGGAAAAGGGCAAGCATTCATGGCTTCTACAAGTGGAAAGACTCACTCTTTTGGAACAAGAAAAGGAAAAGCTCTATGTGCTACTACTAGTCATGATTCAGAGAGATGGCTTCTAGATTCAGGGGCTTCTCATCATATGGCATCTTCGCAGTCTATGTTCTCTACATTTGAGCCTTGCACCATGCCACAGATTTTGATGGGCAATCATACATACATGGATGTGATTGGGAAAGGATCTATTGACATTGGGGATAACTCCTTCAATGATGTGTTGTGTGTACCCCACTTGACAAACAATCTCCTTTCTATCTATCAAATCACACATGGCGCAACTAAGAGAGTTGTGGAGTTCACACCTGACTCAGTTTTCATTAGAGACATGGAGACTAGAGCTATCATTGCGACTGGGGTGGTTGATCATGCATCTCAGTTATACTCCTTTTCAGATTTTGTTGATGATGATGATTTCACATTTGATGATTCTACACATTATGATCACACTTATTGTGATAGTTCAGAATTTGAGGAGAACTTTGGACACTTGAACATGGGGATTCTCACATGTGAACCCGTTCTTGAGTCTTGTATTTCATCTCCTCATATTGATATCTTATCACCTATTGCACCTGATGATGCGGATAGTGCGACAGTTTTGCCTTCATGTGATTCAGTGCAGCAGTATATTCATTGTCTTCCAGCTTCAGATTCATGGGATGATTGCTTGACAGATATTACAGGTTTGTTTGTGGAATCCTACATTGCAGATTTGGGAGACATCATTGATGACATTCCTCTTCTCTTTGATGAAGGTGATCCTTCTTCGACTTTTGCGAGGGCACACTCTGACCCTCTTGTTCATTCTCTACATGATCATTCTTTCGAGGTTGACATGATTGTGGATACTTATGTACAGCAGTTGGAGGAGGTCTCTTTATGTTTTTAGGAGACATGTGAGTCTTTGGAACATGTTCTACATCCATCTCCACTAGATCTTGGAGTGCCTTTTTCAGCAGTGTGGCACAGTTTACCACCTTTGGAAGGGGTATCCTTCAGCATCGACATGGGGACACTTGAGCAGTTTTCAGAGATTCCTTTCATGATGAGTTTTCTTCATACATCTTCCCTTCATGATTGGGGAGACTTCATGGATACACCTTTGTTTTTGTTTCTTCTTAAGGGGAGGAATGTTGTTTGACGCTCGTGGAGCAGTTTCTTCATACATCGAGCTTCTATCATTGGTGCAGATTCTTCATTGAGGGGGGGTCACAGTTTGACTTCTCTTCTTCTCTCATATGGGGGGGGTTTTTTCCTCACAAGGAGTATTGTTCTTCACATACTTCTATGAGAGTTCTCTTGTATGTTTTCATCTCTCTTTTGGGGGAGGGTTTTTTCCCATTGGGTTTTTCTCTCTTTCCCCACTTTGTGAGAGATTTTATTGCATTGGTTTGCATGCATTTGAATTTGTACATGGGTACCTAACATGGCCTCGTAGCCGGGACCCATCTTGCATTGCTTAGTTGCATTGTAGACTTAAGTGCATTCCCCTGAGTTGCACTTAAGGGGGGGTGTTGGTGTAAATAATTATTCATCATGGATATTATTACACTTACTTAAGTTTACTTAGGATAATGCATTTCATAGTAGTTTGGATATGAGACACTTGGGTGTTTGTGCCACATTGGGATAGTGTGTGTAGGAGAAATTTCACCTTTTATGGTGTTGATCTTGTTATTACACTATCATATCCACTTATTGTGGAGTGATAATTCCACCTTCGGTGGGTGATCCACCTCATTTGGACTATTATATTATTTCTCCTACCTACCCACACCTATTTCTTACCTACCCTTGTTTTTCATTGAGCCACATGTCATATTTGTGTGCTCATACATCCATATGGCCTTGCCTATATAAGCAGGCCTCTATTCATTGTATTGTTAATCCAGTTGATTATTGTTGATCATTTCTATTGATGAGAATACAATTTATTCTTGTCCTATATTATGTCTCTATTTTGTACATTTCATTGAGCTCTTGATCTTGGCAAAATCCAACAGAGTTATGTTGAGAATCATGCTTTCTTGTTTAAAACATTAATTTTCCTATTGCCTAACATCATGTTAGACAGTGGGATTGCAGATGTTGACTCTACCGAGGTACTTTGGAATGAGATCTTCTATGTAATAGAATCTAGTCCTTATAGGTATCCCAATTTGGTTTTTGAGGATGATTTCTTTTTTGAGTTAGAAGAGAGGAGAGTGAAGACTTGCCACGATGGTATTCTAGTCTAAATCATAGTGGTGTAGTGACAACTTCGTGGGATATTCCTGAGTTTGACTTGGGATCTTGGGATCACATTAGGCTTCATTCTGGATTAGTCAAGTGTATTTGAGGTTGAGTTGGTATTGCTTGAGGGCAAGCAATCTTTAGAGAGGGAGGACTGTAATGTCCCTCTTTTATGCTTTCCAAAATCCTCTAGGCCTCCAACTTTCGGGGACAGAAACATCTTTATCAGTTTGGAGTTTGAGTATTGGCATTGAGTTTTTAGGGTTTTTGTCGAGTTTGTTGATGTTTACCAAGAGTGGTTTCAAAATGTCGGGTGCATTCTAAACATCATGGAGGAAAATTCTATTTTTTGAAAGTGTTTATTTTGAGTAAGTCAGATCTCTAGTGAGCTCTTGAGTATTATGATGTCTTCAGATTTCACTTTCAGACTATTTTTGCATTTTCCGTACTTACAATTGGTTGTGTGAGAAATAATTAATAATGAAATATTTAACTTTAAGTGGTTGGAAAAGCATAAATTAAAAGACAAATTAATCATTTATAAGGTGGATGTAAAATTGACTAATGTCCTGAAAATGTTAAATAATTAAAGAAGGTCAATTTTAATGAGCAATAAGGATTATTATTATTAAAAGGCGATTTAAAATATTAAATTCTCGAAAATTTCTAAGGAGTTTACAAAATGTGATTGAGGCATCTCATTTCATTCATTTTGGTTATTTGATATTCTCTAAAAACCACCGATGTGGAGATTGAAAATGTATGTTCAATTACAACCCTAGGATGAAAACCCCATGACAAAGATTGGGTTTAGTGGTGAAAGATTCCTCCCTAGCCGATACAATAAAACCCACTCAAGGTTTTAGTTTGCATGGATAAGGATTTGTAGGTGGAATTATTCAAGTTTCATGCATGTTTAAATTGATTGAAGTTTCACAATTTGTGAAGTATTGCAGGCACACAAATTGCCAAGAATATTTGCAAAGAATGTGGGAGTTTTTAGGATGGACAATGGGCACCATTTTGATGAAGATTGTTGAGTAATAAGTTGTGTGAATGTAATGTCCCTTTTTGAGGAGTAGTCGGAGGTGACCATTTAGCCTATTTTATTCTCATAGGCTAAAGTTAGACTATAAAGGAATAAATTTAATTCATAATTTAATGTTATTTAATAAAGTGCATTTTACGGGTAACTTTATTTATTGGACTTTAATGAATTATTTTAAAGAGGGAATTTAGAAAGGTCTTCGGGAAAGTTCCATGGGTTATTATAAAAAGAGATTTTCGAGCTCATTTCTTCATGCTTGGTTTATTTTCTCTATTTGGATTTTGAGAGCTTTTTGTGGCGCATAACTTCTATGATGAAAATGCTTAGGGAAAGTCAATTTCAGTAGTGAAAGATCTACCCTAGCTAGTTATAGGCAGAGTCATACAAATTTCACATTTGGATTCAAATGTGGATGTTTCATGAAATTTGTGAATTCTTGTTCCAAGACAAATTTCTGGATTTCAAGGTTTGAGAGTTGCCAGGAGAGTAAGATTCATTTCATTCTTGGGTCAATGATGTTTTAGAAGCTTTGGAACAAATTATAATATCATATGTCGATGCCATAGATTGTTTCAGTTGGGTGATTGAGTTGGCAAATGCCAAATGTATTTAGATGCCTACATTCATCTTGGATGTGGAAGGTATTTTGTTCGTGATGGGCATAGAACTTGATAACCTTGTTGGACATGGTGTTTAGTGGCCTTGTTGGTGCATGGAAGCATAGTTGTTGGGTGTCTTTTCCCCATTCTGTGGTGTGAGACTATATTCAGCAAGTCGCAGCTCCAAAGGGTAGACATACTGACCATATCGTTGTTATTATGGCTATAGCACAATTATACCCTTTCGCCAAAGGAGGAAGATAATTGTAATTGTTAGTAGGTGGATGTGGGGACTTTTGAATTGTTTTGGGGAGTCAGTAACAGTAGATAAAGTTTGATCATTGAGGCATTGGAAGTTCATGTTGGTTGAAAATTTTGTACACTTGGGGAAATATACAAAATTGTGGTTTCAACCACAATGTGTGAGTAAAACTCTCCTAATTAAGGGAAAGCTCCCCCTATCTAACTACAACTTTGAAAATAAAATAGGATGGGACAACAATCTTTCTTTTTCTTTCAAGAAAGACAATATCCTTTTCTCTTCACAGAAAAGTGATAGCGATTTGATATAAAACAGCAGTAACAACTTTCGAAATGCAATGAGAGAAAGGAAATGAAGTTTCCTGAAAGCTCAAAGACTTCCGTCACTTCCTTCGGGACGGGACAGCAATATCAAGCTCAAAGACTTGATTATGTGAAGTCCTATCTACCCTTTTCTATACTAATTCTATCAAGAACAAATTATAACAGCTCAAAGACTGGAATATCTTATTCTTTTCTACTTAAAACAATGGGAAGTAGTATAAGCTCAAAGACTCACAGCTATTTCTCACAAAATTTGCTTCTAAACTCTCTTAAGAATAAGTGCAAGCACAAAGACTTACAGCTCCTCTCAAAACAATATTTATTCTAATTTATATTAACCTCAAATACTTGTAGCACAAAGACTGCAAATCAAATTCGATTAAGTTCTTTGAAGAAAAACTTGCAAAAAAGATAATATAGAACACAAACTCAAGTATGTAGCACAAAGACTCAAAGCTTGAGCAATTTCCTTCTATTCCTTTCAATTCTTGAATTCACACATGAAAGCTCAAAGACTTCTTTTCTGTAAATTTGGCAGAGTTTTTGCTTGCTTTCCCAAAAGATAAAGATTACAATAGACCCCTCAAGTATTTATAGGAGAGGAGTCATGAGAAAAAGGTGGGAGGATCCCAACTAACTTGAGAAATTCTCTCAACCACCAAGACTTATTCAATAACTAACTATGACTTATTCCAACTACAGACCTAATTGAACACAACTTGTAGTTGCTTTACATGTAATTACAAAAGTGCAAGTAATGAGATAACTTGCAATTACAAAGTTTTTTTTTTTTACATGTAACTTGTCAAAACAAAATTACAAATGCATAACTAAAACTATTCTATGTGTCTAAAGAGACGACTCTAACTGCATCATCCTTTGTCTGTGATGATCTTCATGTTGCTTCAGGATGCTAGAACTTGAAGTATTTAGGATCAGTGAAGGCGTCTTGAACCGGAACGAGAATTTGTATCCTTAATGATCTTTGTGTCCTTGGCCAACGAACTTCAACCTTATCTTCTTGCTTGGGGTAGTACTGGATTTTCAAGAGGGAAAGGGTTGCCTTCCTCTTTTCATGTTATGACCATCTTTGTCTTGAAAGCATTCTATGTTCTCAACCATGAATTGTTGTTGTATCTCTTCTTTGTATCATCCTCCAATCTTGAAATCTGCTTGCAAAATAAGGCCCATGCTTTAATCCATTGATTTGGTAGATCGTGTGTGCAAACCGGACTGACAAGGGAAGAGATAAATTGATGCAAAAATGGGCTCACAAGTGAATTTCGGGTTTTGGAAGCTGTGTTACATGTGTGGGAAAAACAAGAGCATTAACTTGCAAATGTGGGGAGCAAACATGCAACTTCATATGCCTAATGGGTAACTACAAGTTTTCACTTGTAATTGGACCTTTAAAACTCATTTTCAAGTGTTTTTTGAGTGCATTTTGGACCAAGTTCGGGTTCTGGATGGTTGACTACAGGTAGATTTTAAATGGGGAAAATGAATGAAGGTGTGAAAGGTATGTACGGATGATGACAATAAATATGGATGAAAATGAAAGGATTTTGAGAATGTCGTCTTCAAGAAAATGGGAAGAACTTTCCACATGTAATCCGGTTCTAAAAACCCGATTTTGAAAGGACGGGTATTTTTCATCTTTGCAACTTGAAATTTCAACAGAAGATGGATAAATTCCTATAACCATAAGGGAAGAACAATTATTTTCATCCAATGTGTAATCGGGATATAAAATCCCGAATACAAGTAAAGAGGGAAAATGGGGAAGAACAATGCAATTCACAAATTGCTATCAAAGGGGAAAATCTCTCTCACAAAACTGATTTTTGGGGGCAAAACCAACATATACACAAATTTACAACTAGAAAGGAAAAACAAGAAGACAAGAAAACAAGAAAATGAAACAAGAAAAGAAAAGAAATCATACCTTGCTTCAAACTGAAATGGCACTTCAAAAAGATGATCAATATTTGAAAAAAGGGAGGAAAACTCTTAAATAGAGATTAACCGTATTCCAAAACCCTAGCCACGTTTTTACCAAAACGCCATGGGCAGCAAAACGCTTTCCAAAAGCATGAAGAATCGGTCAAATAATAACTTCATCCTCCATGCCTAGATGAAAGAAGCCAAAACGACTTAGGAGAGGTATGATTCGTGGCATTTGAAGAAGTAAAACATGGCATTTTCAAAAACGTTTTTTGCTGTTAAAACGCCTTCAAACCAGCAGACAAATCCACCAAATGGCATGAGAAGAGTTTCAAAATGCATGAAAATAGTAAGGAAACCTAAACGCCTTTCTCCTCCAAAGATTTCTCCACAAAAATCGGTGGAAATTGTCAACAAAATCCTCCAATATTGCTGGTCGGGTTTTTGGGAAAGAACAACAAGTTTCATTTTACATGTAATAGTGAAAATCGGGTTTTAATTCCCATATTACAAGTTTAAAATGTTACTTTCCTCTCAACAAGGCAAAATTGGGTCTTAGAAATCCAATTGCAAGTTTAAAGTTCCTCAATTTACACTTTATGGACAAGGAAGAGGTAATAGCGGACAATATTGTCTTTGAGGGTCTTAATGGAATAGACTGCAGGAATTGGTGGGCGAAGACACCTCACGACGACCTAATAAAGAAAAATCTTTGCCACGCACAGGTACATTGGGCGGTTCAAATGCCAGTTTTTTGCATAAAAGATTTTGAGGTAGTTTTGTGTGCCATGATTGGCACCTATGATAGATACCGCCACCAGTCTGTATTTGACTACCAGCACCAGTGGATAACAAGTTCCTTTACGACAAGCGAGTTCAGAAGGGTTTTTGGCTTACCTTGGGTGAAAGGGAAAAAAATTGATACTTCGTAGAAAATCACTCCAGATGTCCGTGCCACCGTGCTACAGTTGATGTTGCGGGATAACCTCACAAAGGCAAAAAAAGATAGCCTCAAAAGTGCAAGTAAGAGTAGGGGGGTAAAGAAAGCATTTTTGGCGAAGGGAGTATGGAGATGCTTGTTGTCCGTAGTAAAGAGTCGCCTTACAGGTGCCAGCTGCGCGTCGGACATAGCTATCGCACAATTTGTGTTGATGAATGGGTTGCACAATGAAGTGGTGTATGATTGGGCATCATTGCTGGCGGACCGGATGGACGAATTCATGACCCTCGAGTATAAGAAATTTTACATGCCACATCACGCCATTGGGTTATTTCTTGATATAGTCCGCACGCAGATTACCCCAGGCTCACAGCCATTGGAGCCACAAGGTCGTGTTGCACCGAATCAGTCGCCTATATTTTACTGGTCGCATTTGGATGTCTTGGCATGTGCGCTAAAGCACGGTTGGGCAAGAAAAGGAAGAAGCCTGCCATGTTAGAGACGGAGTCCGAGACAGATGAGTCTGACGCAGAGGAGGAGGATGCTGATAGCGGCAGGGAGGAATCCACCGACACCTCCTAGGTGAGCGGAGGGAGTTTCCGGTTGGCGGGTAGAGGGGGTGACTAGTTGCCCAAAGAGGAGGCAATGGAATCGGTAGGCACAGAAGGGTCCGCACTAGCCAGTACTGCTCTAGCATCGCACCCGGCTCGGGTCCATTTTACACCATCACGCCTACCGGAGACTTGTCAGTTGGTGGTGCCATAGTCATTCAGGACAGTTAGCGTAGTCACCACGGTGCCAGTACCTAGCTTTGGGCAGCCTTGGGTGACGATCGCTATGACACCACCGAGGGTCTAGACCACAGCAGGGATCGACACTGGGGTGGCCTCAGTTCAACAGGATGGGCCGAGTATCTTGGTGAGTGAAGGGGCCTCCATGGAGCAGGATGTGCCAGTGTGCTAGGTTATATGCAGTAGGTAATGATGGAAGCAGGCACTCTCCAGGATGACCTCAGTGCTTGGTTAAGCCGCTACCAGCTCACACTCGTGACACCTCTAGGCAAGGCTGCTCTATCTCCAGGCAGGGAGATGCATTCTCTGGATATCATTGATCTCGATGAAGGGAGTTCTCCCAGTAGTAGGGCACTTCAGAGGGCTGCTTCACCCTCGTCGGTTGTAGTAACCAGTCCCTACAGAGAGGAGGGGATGACTGTGGGAGTGTGTTGATGTGGATGAAATCGCATTGCTGCAAACTCCATATGGCCAACGCAGAATAGAATAGCCGACTGATTATCCTACTCTCTCTTGAGATAAGGAAGTCTCTAATGTTGTTTTCTAAGTTTGATCAAAGGAGACTACCTCAAGGTTTCTTTTGTCAGGTCTTGACTGCGGGATCTCTCAGTGGCTTGATGTGTTTATGCTGGAAACACAAGGGGGACTTACGTTTAACTGGCAACAAGCTAGTCTGCTGTGATTCTCGAATTACGCAATAAAGAGCAAAAGGAAAGGGTTAGGAGATCTAAAACTAACAACACGGGTATGCGGGTAGACGGATTCAACATAACCAATTCCTGCTTGGCCAGAATAGCTCACAACCTTGCAGGAACGGTGCAATCTTCAAAGGGACTTGGAAGATTTTCAGACTGGAGACGCACGGCTAAGCACCCAATTCTGGCGCAGCTCAGACGGACACCTGCAATTGAACTAAGCACAATTGAAGGCTCAGGTTAACCACACAAAAGGATACACAATCAGCATATCCTCAGTGGTATGAGCCCGAATCTATCAAATACCTGCACACCCAAAACATAAAGATCTATCTAAAATGTTGAAAGAAACCATGCAAACAGGATGAAAACAAGACAATAAACACCAAATCAATGTTTATATATTGATCTCATCTGCCTATTACAACAATTTCTGCAGCATCTCTATGCTACTGCTAAGATCTAACCTATTCTAACTCTAAAATCTAACTATCTAACCATCTCACTATCTAACAATCTCCAACTATCTAACAATCTAAGCCTTTACAAAAGAAAGGCCTCTGCCTTTTATAGATATTACAATTTTGAACCGAAGGCTAGGATGGACTACATCCAAGGGTCCTGATCTGCCTTCCAGAAGCTGGTAGCTTTGACCCATGCCGAATTAATTCTCAGTTATCCAACCAGCAACTATCTCAACTACCAACCACTTTTAGCTTTAATTCAAGTTTATCTGGTCTTCTTGGTGGTTGGGAATAGTTATCCACAAAAATATCTTGCACGGGACCCATAGGCAGTTTACAATAAAGCAGTTTCAGCTTTTTAGGAATTGAATTCCTTGAATTAAATCCAGCTGTGCACTTTCTTGATAATGCATAAACTTGCAGCATTCAGAGTGTTCTTGGTCTTTAGTCCCGATGGTGGACTTCATCTTTGTTCAGCGGCACGATTCCCAATGTTCAGTTGTTCTTGCGCTCCTGCATCTTTTCTTTTCCAATCTTTAGCGCCTTCCTCGATTTGCGATCCTTCCTCGATTTGCGTTTCAGGTCTTTCTCCTGGTTCTTCGATGACGTCCTGCGATCAACCAATTTCACTTAATTAAATTAATTTGGAAAATTAAATAATTTAATTTTATCAAACATTAAATTTAATTACGACGTCTGGCTTGAGAAGCTCTTTGTGAGATGTATCTTGAAAATGCTTCTCTTTCTCTTCGATTGTGAAATCTGATCCTTGGTCTTTTACTTCTGCGTGATTTTACCTTTGGAGTCTTGGGCGTTTTGAAATCTTCTTATGGCGCGATTCTGGAGGTTTGAAGAGCTTCTGCAAATTTTAAAACTCTAACTCTCATGCTTTTCTGGTGAATTTCGGAGAAAGGAGGGAACCTTTTGTAATTTCATCATATTCTCCAACTTAGCCTCCCAGGGTCCGAAATTGGCGTTTTAAGTGAAATTTCGGACCATTTGGGGATTTTGCAACTCTTCCAAATATTAAATTTCGGCCCCATGGTCCGAAATTGATGTTTTGGGCGAAATTCGGAGCTCTTGGGGTTTCGTACAAACTTTTAAAGCATTTTCGGACCTAAAGCACCCTTTTGGGAAATTTCGGATTGTTTGAACCTTGCAACTTCATCATTTTCAGACCTCCTGGCGTTTTGGAATTTCGTGATTTTAATGCCAAATTCGGAGCTAAACGCGTTCGCAAATTTCGGAGGTTTGAAGGCATTTTAACCCTCTGGCGAATTTCGGAGCGCTTGGGGTTTTTGAGACTTAGGCTTTTGGCGAGTTGAAAGACTTTCGAACTTTCAAACATGCTTCTCAATAAACTTCGGGCCCTATGACGCCTTTGTTCGCAAGCTTCCGCCTTTTCGAATTTCGGAGCTAAAGGAGTTCGCAAATTTATAACAAACTTCGGAGCTGGGGGGGGACTTTCGCGATTTCCTTTTTATCTTTCATTTTGGAGCTAGGGTCCGAAAACAAGCTCTAAGGCGAACTTCGGACCTGGAGGAGCTTTACAAGATTTCGCACCTTTATACCTTTTTTTTTCGATTTCGCCCCATGGTCCGAAAATAAGAACCTTAAGCGATTTTCGGGGCTTTCACAATTTTCGCCAACTTTGGAATTTTCGGACGTTAAACGCCTTTTGTCGAATTTACCCAGATTTCGGACCATAAGGCATTTTTCGCAATTTTAGAAGAATTTCAGACCTATAAACACGTTTTGCAAATTTAGAGGAAACTTCGAATTTCGGCCCGAGGGTCCGAAATTGGTGCTTTAAGTGAAATTCGGACCTGAAGGCACTTTTGCAATATTTCACTTTTTCGGACCTCCTGCCAGTTTTGTCAACTTTTTCACTTTTTGGCCCAGGGTCCGAAATTGGACAACTTAAGTGATTTTCGGACCTCTGGGGCATTTTCGTAACTTTTGAACTTTTTCATATATTCACCCCAGGGTCCGAAATTGGGCATTTTGGGCGATTTTAAACGTTTTCTCAAGAAGTGCGAGCTTGGGCACTTGGGCAAGTTTGTCCAGTTCTCCTCGGAGGATCATATAATGGAATATAACATTTAAGTATAAGTGACTTATACTTTAAGTTATATTCTTGTTGACGTGTATTTTGTACACTATCAAACACAGAATAAAATACCTAAAGGTACCTTATCCTCTCTTGAGTAAAGCCTCTGATTGTTGAAGATATCGCGAAAAAGGATCAATCAGGATGACTTCAAGGTTCTTGTATGTAGGGTCTCTACATGTGGATAAGCTCTTTGTGGTATGATGTGATTTGCTGGAATCACAAGGGGACTTACACTTGATGCCTGAACTTCTGATTTGCTTTGAATATTGCTGGAACACAGGCTCTTTCTAGCTTTGACTTGAAAAAAAAGGAAAAAAGATGAGGGCGAGGAAAGGATCTAATCCTAACACTAAGAATGTAGGAGCAATGATTGATCTTTGATGAAATTCTAACTAGGTCTTGTTTTGACATCGCAGGACCATCTCCACAAGGCTAGTGCGATCTTCGAAGGAAAGCTTTATGATGTTCAAATCATCACTACAGGCATAGACACCATCAGGTTGATGCATATCAATGAAGAGGTGACAATTGAAGTTAAGCTTAAGCTGAATGATTCCAGTTGACTACACAAGGCAAGTTTGCAATCAACAAACTGCTAGTAGTATGGATATACGAATTCCACCATCAATCAAGCACATTTCTTTCACTCATCTAATAACATGAAATCAAATATGAGAAGTATAGAGACCATGCAAATTGTCGAATTGACCCATAAATTTCACCATTTCTTCAATGAAGTTACAAGTCTTTTACAACAACATCTTGGCAACAATCTTTGCCTTCTCTCTCTACTCTACTTTAATTGCTATTCTATCAACTAGCTAACTACTCTCTATTCACTAATTTCTATTAACTGCTTCTAACCATTCTCAAACTATTGCTAATTATCTTTACAAATGAAATGCCAGGGCTTATATAGTGCCCTCAATACAATTCGATGGCTTCGATCAATTCGAGATCAATGGCCAAGATTCAACAATGAAAACCCTAATTAGGGTTTGTTACAACCATTACATAACATTTAATGCTCGACCAATGATAAAATTGCATTGCTTGGACACATGTCCTCTCTAGAAAATTCCACCAATGGATAGCTAGGGTAGGTACATCGGAGTTTGTGCCACCTTCCATGAGTTAGGTACATTGAATCTGGACATGCGGAGGTGGAAAAATCCGACTGGATGAGCGATGACTGGGATGCCACCTTGTTTGACACTTGTAACTTGGTAGATATTCAACTTAATGTTGTTGAGAAGCTAGTTTTAATTAATTCATCTGGAACTATCTACTTCTTCAACGAACCCTTTGCTTTGACTTCTTGTGTCCTTGATGTGCAGGACGATTGATGTACCTTGCCTTGGAATACTGGATTGGAGAAGAGGTCGCCCTTATCGACGTTAGTCCAAAGAAGGCCGTCCTTGTCGATGCTAGGCTGGATCGAAGAAGGTCGTCCTTGTCCTTGCTTGATCGTCCTTGATCTGGCTTGATTTTCCTTTAGGAGAGTCTTCCGACTTGTAGATCTTTCGAGCTTGGAGTCGCCATCTTGATACCTACACAACATTTCAAAATTAGTAATATATCTTGAAATCTAAAAATTAAACTTTAAAGGAAGATTCAAGATTTTAATTTAGGAAACCTCATGATAAATCTTGAGTTATCATTTCCTAATTAACCACGTAATACTTAGATTTTTCCAAAAAAGTTCTAAAAAATCAAACCTTGAATAAGGGTGTCGAGATGATTTCGCCATACCTCCTCTTGAGTTTTAAACTCTAAGAAATGATGTAAAAAAAATAGATGAATTTTGCTAGGCAAAGTGTAGATCAAAGCTCTCTTTAGCAAAATGCGTCCCCTTTAGTCTTCACAAGCATCAACTCCACCACCTCTAGCCTTCAACACCTTCAAAACATCTGGAATTTATCCTCCAATCTAGCAAGAAATACGCCTCTCGAATAGCCTTCAAGATGAATTTCGCCTTCCTTAGTCTCCACACTTGGTAGAAATTCGCTCCACACAAGCTAGATTTCGCACCTCCTTCCTTGCTTCTCCAAATCACACTTGAAACAATGAGTGAATGATTTGAATATTGAAAAACACACCCCAAATATATAGAGCGCTCACCTTCTACATCTCTCCATAGGCCAACTTGGAAAACAGGCCAAAAATAATTAAAATTTAATAAAAGGAGAGGCCGACCTTTATAAAATATTAAAATAATATCCCAAGCGCTCTCTTTTTAAATTTAATTTAATAATAATTAATTTAAAATGCCTTTACAATTAAAAAATTTCAATTTTTTAAAGGCTTAAATTAATTATTAAATACCGACGCACATTTATTAAATGCAAATTTAATTAAAATATTTCAAGGATTTGGCGAATTTGGCATTTAATACAATTTGAAGGATATTGGCACCTAAGCATGATGAAAATATCACTTTGTTAAGAATCTCGCCTTGGTCCCTGGGAGAGGGACAGGAGCGAATTTTGCATTTGTGCCCAAGATTGTCGATTCTTGGAGTCAATTCCTTGTTCATCGTCCTTCGAAAGACATTTTTGACTTTGCATATCCTTGCCTTGACATGGTTTTTGGAAGGGAATGGTTGATTCCATGAAAATCGCCTTGGTCCTTGAGTGAAGGACAAGAGCGCCTTAGCCATTTTTATCAAGTCTTGTGGTCTTTGCAACTTCGTCCTTCCTTGTAGCGCTTTAAATATCATCGCCATCTTGCGTCTTGACTTGGATTCGCTCGAATTTGGAGAGGAAGGTTAGCTAATGTGTTTTTCGCCCTGGTCCCTGGGAGAGGGACAGGAGCGATTTTGCATTTATAAGCTCACTTGTGCTTTGCTAGTCTTCGAAATTATCTCCAATGGACCGATTATGCCTTTCTTCATTCACCTCAAACTTGAAATTCGCTTTACCTTTGCCAGAAATTTGTCCTGTGAGAAAATCGCTCTGGTCCCTTGGAGAGGGACAGGAGCTTCCTTTAAAAATCGCTCTGGTCCCTTGGTGAGGGACAGGAGCCCCTATTGCAACTTGGGTTGATTTTCTCCATTGTGACCTATTCAAGTTATATTCAACGGGCAAAACATACTTCCCTTGTCCTCCTCAAATCGCGAAATCACTTAAATCTTGCAAGGATAATGCAAATTTGGAATTTAAGCTCCGGTCCTTCAGTGAGGGACGGGAGCACTTTTTCATTTTTAAGCCAATTCGTCCTTTGCTAGTCTTCCAAATTATCTTCAATGGATGAATCTTGCCCTCTTTCATTCATTTCAATCACGCAACTTGCCTTGCCTTTGCAAGAAATTTGTATTTTTAGAAAAGAGGGACGGTCCTTCAGTGAGGGACGGGAGCACTTTTTGTCATTTGGGTTGATTTACTCCTTTGTAGACTGCTTAAATTATATTCAATGGACAAAACATGCCCTCCTTGATCTCTTCCAATCATAAAATTGTCCTGATCCTGCAAGAACAGTGCAAATTTGAAAATCAAGCTCCGGTCCTTCAGTGAGGGACAGGAGCAATTTTTGTCCTCAAGGCCAAATCACTACAATTTTCATCTCAAATTTCCTTTGCTAGGGAAGATTTCACCTTACTTCATGCTATGAATAAAAGTTAATGTCCAAAAAAGGTCTAAAATTGTGCATATGAAGAAAAGCGCTCTGGTCCTTCAGTGAGGGACAGGAGCGAATTTGACCTTCTAGGCAAAAAAACTTCATCATTTCATTGTCAAGTCTGGATGCTCTATCATGCTCATTTCGTCCTTCATTGTGTCTTTGATGTTTCAATTTGACCAAACAAGGTCAGGAATGACTCAAATAAGCCTTTTCGCCCTGGACCCTTGGTGAGGGACAGGAGCGCTTCGCCTTGGTCCCTTGGAGAGGGACAGGAGCGCTATTCGATCTGGATCCTCAGTGAAGGACAGGAGTGAAATTTGACTTTTTGAACTCTCTATCAAGATAATTTTAATGGAATATAACATTTAAGTATAAGTGACATTTCCTTCTATCTTTCTTCCTTCTATCTTCTACTTTCAGGATGTTTGAGAGTGGTTTCAGACCTCCAGGAGTTATATTGCAAAATCTAGTTTTTTGAGGTTTTTCAGTTTCCAGACTTAGTCAAATTTCAGTATCAGGACATTCCAGACTTAGCCAAATTTCAGGATCAGGACTTTCAGACTTAGCCAAATTTTCAGGATCAGGACTTTCAGACTAGCAGGACCTGCTATCCTATTGATCTCCCCGACAGCACTCAAAATGCAAAGGCTAACCAACAAAACCCTAAAAGACCTAGAAAACAAACCCTAAAAAACAAAAAGCAAGGGTCTCCATTTGCAATGGGGCGATGTGTGAAATGGTCACAACAATTCCATATATACTTTCAGGATGTTTGAGAGTGGTTTCAGACCTCCAGGAGTTATATTGCAAATTCTAGTTTTTGGAGGTTTCCTCAGTTTTTCAGACTTAGCCAAATTTCAGGATTAGGAAATTCCAGACTTAGCCAAATTTCAGGATCAGGAAATTCCAGACTTAGCCAAATTTCAGGGCAGGACAGAAAGGCACAAACTGGGGGGGTCCCTGTCCAAGATGGGGATGGGTGTGCGATTCGCACAACAGAGTGCAGCAGGGTGTGGGAGAG
The DNA here is from genome assembly GCF_030272615.1 of Cryptomeria japonica. Classification (NCBI taxonomy): domain Eukaryota; kingdom Viridiplantae; phylum Streptophyta; class Pinopsida; order Cupressales; family Cupressaceae; genus Cryptomeria; species Cryptomeria japonica. The sequence continues at coordinate 473,175,749 of NC_081405.1, forward strand.
TTTGAGCAGTTCATTGCCAAGATGACCCTAGGAGCACAACGGCTTATGACCTCTGCGAGACTCCAGGAGGATGCTGCTGTGGTCGAGCGGATGGAGAGGTTGTTGACTTTTGTCCGCACCGGATGTAGAGAAGAGTTTGTGAGGTGTTTTGAGTCTGTTGGGTGGCCTGAGACGGAGAACTTGGGGATGCTGGAGGCTTGGCACCTCACTGAGGGGGTTGGCGAGACCCGGATGCAGTCCTTATTGAGAGAGGTGGAGCAGGCCTTCTGAGAAGGCTATCTTGAGCTCCGGAGGACACAACATATGGCATCCACAGTCGAGGCCTTGCGCGTAGCAGCAACAACGGCTCGGGAGGAGTTGGCTGCCAGGTTTCAGGAGGTTGAGGCTACAGTGGCACAGACTCGGATAGTAATGGACATTCTGGTAGTAGATAAGTCTGCCTTGGTTATGCAGTTGGAAGAGGAAAGGGCATACAAAGCTCTGGTAGAGACTCGATTGGTGTTGGAGGCAACCTATATGGTTAAGATTGCAATGGAGAGGCAAATGGTGGCAGAACGAGATCTGAAGAGGAGGACTGAACAGGTGTACGAGCTGCGTGGGTGATTGGCTTCCACCACTACACCACCACCGACACCTTCTTCATCAAGGACGCCCTCTGCACCCCCTTAGTTTTTGATTTTGGGTTCTGTTGTAGCAATGTATTCCCCATTTTGTTTTAAGTCGTCTGGAGACGACCTTTCTTTTTTGGGGGGGATGATGTTGGCAGCAATATTGTACGAGAATAAAACTAGTTAATTAAGTTGTAGTTGTCCTTGTTAGTTCGGTAACCGAGGGATGGTAGTTACGGGTGCGACGGTTGCCCCTCGCACCCCCTCGGTACCTTTATATACCTTGGAAGGTAACTTGTAAAGACACATGATTATGAATGGAATAATATCTCTTATATTTGCGTGATCTTATTTGGTATTTATGGCATTATTATTTTGCATTGAGTATTTCATCTGTATGTTCTAAACCGTTCACCCAGAGGGTAAACAAGGATGGACTGAGGATTAAACCAGTCCAAGGATTAGGCGAAATTTTGCATCAGGAAGCGTGCCATAGAGTAAAATCTTCAACTTGCAGTGACTGTTCTGAAACCCGAAATTGCACAGAAAGCTAGGAAAAGGAAGACCAAAACTCACCAAAACTTGGACAATGATGGCAAAGACACCCCCCAATGATTTGACACTATCAAATGTGAGTTTTGTACCTCATAAAACGTGCCTTGGAGAAAAAAATGACACTTTTTAGGCAAAAATTTGTAGGGGTTGTCACATTTTTGAGAATCCAATAATGAGGAGAACAGTACATGCAAAATCTTTTTTCATCTGATGACTAATGCTGGTTGTCAAGTCGATTTCCAGATAATTATGAGGTAGATAAATTGCCATATTATTTCTGTAATTTGTACTGTATCACAACAGCTTATATATGACAAACTATTCATTGGTCAGTATAAAAATTTGGTACAAACTTGGCATGAAATTCTACACAAGTCTTTATTGTTGGGCGATTGAATGCATAAGTGGCCACCATTACTCTTGCTCTGTGTGTGAACTAATGATCAGGCCAAGGGTTTTTGAGTATTCAAATACCAATCTTTTGGTGGCGTTTAATTCATCTTGACATTAGGCATTTTGATGCCTAGGTTAGGAGCAAATTGGAGGCAATTTGGGCTTCTGCTGGCCATTAACCACTAGCAAATGAATGTAAGAGTTGTAGGTGTAGTAGGTGTAGAGGCATTGGTGTTAGGCACTAAAGTCTACTTTGCTGGGAATACAAATTAGATAGCTGGGCGTGTGAACTAATGGATAAGTGGCCACCATTATTCTTGCTGGGTGTGTGAATTAATGATCAGGTCGAGGGTTTTTGAGTTATTCAAATACCAATCTTTTGGTGGTGTTTAATTCATGCTTGCTATTAGGCATTCCAATCCCTAGTTTAGGAGCAAACTAGAGGCGATTGGGGCTTGTGCTGGCCATTGACCACTAGCAAATGAATGTGAGAGTTGTGGGTGCAGAGACATTGTTGTTCAGCACTGAAGTTTGCTTTGCTGGGAATACAGATTAGATAGCCGGGCATGGAATTGCTGGTATTTACTAAGCCTGAGGAAGCTAGATGTTGGGCATGTGAGAAACGAAGAGTTCGAGAGTTTAAAAAGCATATAACAAGTGTTTAACCTTGCCTTGCGGGTGGTGAGGTGATGTATCATCTCAATTCGAGCATATTGGGGTGGTTGGAGGTCCTTATAACTGTAGATCCAAGTCAGCTAGCTGGGTGTGCATTCTATCAATGCACAGTCCAGTCTTGGACAGAGTTGTGAGGTGCTCTATTTCCTTAGTGTTCAGCATCTATCATTCCTGGAGCTGGCATGAAAGTATGGCAGCACTCTAGTTTCCAAGTCTGCAATCCAATCTTTTTTCTGAGTTTAGTACTATCATTATCACATTGTCATTCTATCAGCGCACAGTCTTGGACAGAATTGTGAGGCATTCCATTTTCTTAGTGTTGAGCATCTATCATTCCTGGAGGTGGCATGGAAGTACGACAGCACTCTATTTTCCAAGTCTGCAAACCATTTTGTAACAAGCAAATTCTAACAACTTTTAAAATACAACATTTAACCAATTATAACTTACTAGCAACTTTTAAGTATGCAATATTGTAAATGAAAAACCTAGATAACTTTAAAAAAAATAAAAGCAGGAAATTAAACAAGAAAAGATGTAAAGCATTTCCGTATGATTGAAACATAACCAAAGTATGGTGCAACATAAACAAATATAGAAGAGGGGTTTAGTGATTATAGTTTCTTGGATTACATCTTGACTTTAGATACTCTTTGCCATGTTGTAAGAGGGAAAGTATCATCAGGGCGCTTTTTCGCCCAACCACGGACTTACTAGTCCTCTGTGCCAATTCCAAATTGGAAAGCCCCGGCCCTTCGCAAGGAAGTAAAAGAAGTTGGTTCTAATGCCATCTGAGACTGGTGCTTGACCCTACAAAATCCCTAGTCGATCACACTCCATAGGCTACTCCTAACTCGTATGACGTCAGACTGGCTTGTATATTTGGACCAAAGAACTGACTGACACATACACTTTGTATCATCACCTTGGCCAAAGGTTTTAGTAAGTTGCAACACATCAATGCGTGTAGTCTTTGTTCATCATCCTACTTGGCAAGACTTAAACTAGTGTAGGTTTTCCAAGCTATCATGTCTGTATCTTATGCTAACTGCATACCGACTTTAGGAGGCTTACTTCCTGGTTTAGACTCAAATAAACGTTCTGGACAACAAGCTTGTGGTGACAAATACTCTAATTGTCAACCTTCCATTGACAACTTCTTAAGTTAATTAAATACTGAATTCATGCTTGCGTTCTTGAGCAAGCAACCTGTTCACTCATGAGCACAAGAATGAATTCCTTCGCTCAATGGTAATGCTGAATTATCCATTCCTCTTTTTCAGAGACATATTTCTTATCAGATTTAAACAATTCTTTAATTGCAGTAGTTAAGGTAATTACAATTTGCAGCAGTCTCAATGCTTGTTTGCTATGGAATGTAGCCAATACTTGGCCATTGTTAGTTGCTATTTGTAGTTGAGTTGCATATGGATTAAACCCTACATGGCTGTTCTATTTACTAACTTGAGCCTTAGATCCCAATGGAACACTACAGGTTTTAAGTTTCATTCCACAACAGTTCATTGGTCTCTGTTTTATGGCTTTCTCTAAGCCATAATGTTCTTTACGTAAAGAATGATAAAAAATACTCATTATAACACCCACTATATTCTTCCTATAAGACTAGTGTGATAATTTATTCCCTCCAACTCATATTAGATTCCAGATATACATATGATTGCAGACAGTGTCTTTCTGTTTATGCCATAATGGCTAAACTCATTTTCCTATTTCTTAATTTCTATCGACCTCATTAAACTACTGTCTAAGCAGAGGTGAAGAGCATTTCAAATTAAATCAAGGAAATTTTTTTCTCTCTCTTTAAAATTGTAAAGCTAGACAATAAAATTCCTTTCACTTCCTTTCACACAACTCAAAAACCAAGTATGTGACTTGGAGATGGTGTTGACTATTTGAGATGCAGAGCTTTTCTTCCTAGTTGATGAGTTACGTGCAACTTCCTTCCCAGTTGGCTTTGACAAGAGTAATGCTGGTTTATCAGAAATTCTTCTAAAGCAAGAGCTCCAATCTTTTTTTTTTCACAAGTGATTTATTTTATTGAAAGGTTCTTTCCAAAATGAAAACCGGTGCCTTCAAAATAACTCAGTTCCCCGTATATATCTAACGGATTCCAAACGGTTCCCATTTTCATTAATGTAAACAGTTGTTTGCATTTTAAAACATCTGAAGCTAATTTCGTTTTAATTTGAAACTAAATTCCTTAACTTTATCGGATTCCCATCCTTATGCTGTTTTCCCATTCCTCCACCACGTGAAGGCAGTGATATGGTTTTGAATAATAGACCGAGATATAAATTCTTTTTCATTTCATCGGCTAAGAGCTGATGGCTCTCAATTCTTTAGCCATTTAAAAATTTCATTTAAAGTTGAATGGTTCAATTTAATCAAACTTGCTTTAGTGTAAGAAAAGTCCACATAATTTGTGGCATGGTCAATAGGTCTTGCAAGCTTGTTTTAAGTGAAAAGAATTAAAACCTTTACTTATATATAAGTATATAAATATGTATATATATTTACATAGGTACGTATATGTGTTCTTCCTATTAACTAGGAATTACACACATATATTTATCTCTCTCTCTCTCTATATATATATTCTTAAAATTATATTTTAATAATAATTAACACATGAAGATATTCATTGGTCATAAGAAACATATAGAGATAAAAAATTAGGTCTTTATTATTTGTTTGATTGTTTTAGATTATACTTTGTTTTAAATGAATAACATAATCCAAGACAATGATGAGAAAAATCTACTCATCTTCTACAAGTCTCAACTTACAAGTTAGGGTTCTAGATGGTATTAAGTCCTTCTATTACCTCCCAATATGATGATACTTTCCCTCCCTTCTTGGAGGATGACGACCTTCCTGCATCCACTAGGTTAAAATCATATATATAGTCCGAAATCTTAGCATAGCGTTAACGTTTGCATATATTGATAACTAATTAACTCATATGACATAATTATTAGACCATGCCTATTGGCTTGCGGGTTTTAACTTTCTAATTGGACCATGCCTATTCCCTTAGTTTTCCCTGCAAAGGTTTTTTCTAGTTGAAAGTCCTCGCAAAAGGAAGGAAATGAATGAAAAAAGCTAAGTTATTATTGCGAGAACTCAACTTCTTAGGAACTCCCCGTCTTAAAAGCTACTGGGTTTGTTCAATGGGTTTTTCTCACATGGTCTAGTTTAGTTGAACTTTTCCCCACACTTAAACCCTTTACGAGATCTTGATGCCCATGTAAACCTCCCCATTCAAAAGTAAATATCCGATTCAGTTAATTTTTCCCTCATTTAATGCCTCATTAATCATATTTAATCGTGTTGCGGAAATCTGAGATCCATCTAAACCCAATCATTGGCATCTGAATTGAAGTTTGGTTCACTTAGATTTCCCCATGCTCAATAATTCATAAGTCAAAATTGAATGTCTGCCAAAGTCCGACATCCATCTGATCTTGATCATTAACCTTTTGCATTTGTCTAGCTCACTTGAAATTTTTGTAGGCCATCTTTTGGTGATGTCACCTTGACATCATCATTTCATCATCAACTCCTCTTACAGTAATTCCTTTCCCATCAGAAGTCACCACCTAGAGTTGGTCCCACTCCTACCCATAATGAAATTTCTATTACTCCTCTTGGGAGAGCTTTACACTTTTCTTCTCCTGGTACCAAATCAGTGACAACTCCTACTTCCCCTTCATGGCTTGAGGAAACTCTTTCCAAGAAGAGAAAACTAGTCCAAGTGAATCTTCTAGATAGAGATGTCATGGGGCAATTGTTACAAAGGACTCCCAAGGCCAAGAAATTTAAGACCACATCTAGGCTAATAGAGGACAGCAACATGGGAAGCTTGTTTGTAGAAGTAGCCCATCCTTCTGCATAAAGGGATCCAAGCTAGGCAACTACCAAGGATTTCAACATAACGAAGATTAACTTGGGGTCGTCTACTAGAGATGGGGACGTGCATAACTTTCAAGTAACAACTTCAAAACTTGTGGAAAGGACAACAAAGGATAAACAAGGTAAAAACAAATTGAAGCAACTAGTAAAAGTTCTAACTGATTTTTTAAAGTTTTAGTTGATCCATCTCCTCATACAATAAGCCAATTAGATGCCTCATTTGACCCAAGTTCATCTGTTGGAAAGGAGATGGTCAGCAAAGTTCATGAGTACATGGAGAAGTCACAGAATAATGGATTAAGGATATTGTACTTAAAGGAAACAAGTTTATCCAAGATATAAAAATCTTTGATGATAAAAAATTACTAAGGATATTGATGCTGAAGTTGCGAGTATTAAACGTGGGGAATCATTGTGGCAGCAAGCAAATAATGACCTTAAAAAAAATTGTTGACGTTGGAATGGATAAGTCAGTGGAAGAAAAGATCCTACCAAGTATTGATGATACTAGATGCATCATGTGGAGGAAAAGCATTGAATGGAAAGCCACTTTCTTGAAGCAAAATATAATAGAACTTAACAAATTGATAAAAGAGTGAGCAAATCAGATTCGATATTTGAAAGGACTTGTCAAATGTGTTAGTTTTTAATTAGGGCGAAGAGCGGATTCCAATTGCCTAAGGCAACATTGGAATCCGCCCTTTAGGGCTTGGCCCTTTCTCACACGCCACCCTCTAGGGCTGGGCCCTTTCTCACACACCATCCTCCAATAGGGCTGGGCCCCTTCTCACATGCCACCCTCCAAATAGGGTAGACCCTATACCTCACGTCACTTAATGAGCCCTTCATGAAACGTGTTAAGGAAATATTTAATAAATAAAATATAATAATGCTAGCCGACCTAGAGGTCTACCGCCAAGAAGAAGATATATATATGATGCAAGTCATTCATTCAAACATACAATCAGAAAATATAATCTGCTCTGCTCCTAAATGCGATCTGCTCTCCTACACTTGGCGAATCTGCTCCTTGGTGAACTGCAACAAACATTTGGTTATATGCTGCTTCAGCCTGTTGGAGTTATCTTCTGCTGATTGGTGTCTTGGTCATCTACAGCTAGGGCATCATTCTACATCACCTTGGCAACTTGCTGTTTGGACAACAATCAAAGATAAGTGTTGTAATAAGAACATTGTGTTTAAATCATAATCAGATCTGAGGATCTTTCTTGCTGGGTTTTTCCTCCTAGGAGGTTTTCCCAGGGTACTTGTGTGTTGTGTGTTCATTCTGTTCATTTCTCTACTTTTGCTTAATTCTGGAAATTCCTTACACTAACAACAATTAATATTAATTTGGAAATTAAGATAAATTTCTATTTTCCGAGTATTGTATCAATCTAAAAGACTAAAATTAACATGGTATCAGAGCTATAGGCTAGATCAACTTTCAGATTTCAGAATTTAGTACTCTTTTATTTCTAGATTGTTGTCTCATTCACAGGTCAGGTCAATGTGGCTGAAAGTTGAAGATAGGTTTGATGGAAATCTCAACTTTGCTGTATGGAAGGTTTGCATCATGGTTGCCCTAGAGGAAGAAGATCTTTTCTTCATAGAAGAGAAAGAGCTAACTGAACCTACAGATGCAGCTGAGCTAAAGCAATTCAAAAGGAATGCTGTCAAGGCTAGAAAGCTCCTTATTGATTCAGTTAAAGATCACCTAGTCACCTCCATTGCCCCATTCACTACTACAAGAGAAATATTCAGTCATGTACAAGGTACTTATGAAATTAACAATCTCAGTAGGGCAATTACTTTAAGGCAGCAATTACTTAATATCAAGATGTCAAAAGAAGATTCTGTTATGTCTTATTTTATGAGGATTTCAGAACCAAAGAATCAGCTAGGTACAATTGGACATAACATGGAAGACAAGGATCTTGTTATGATTGCTCTAAATGGTCTACCACACTCATGTGAGTCCTTTATTCAAACCATAAGTGGAAGAACTAATTTACCTACCCTTGATCGCCTTAAGAATGATTGCATTGAAGAAGAGTCGCGTCTTATCACAAGGGGGCAACTCAAAAGTCCTCAAGTAGATGATCAACACATGCTTACAACCCAATGCAAGAAAGGTGGTAATTGGAAGAGGTATTATCCCAAGAGGAATAGAGATTTTAGACCACCTAGTTCTCAGCATTCTTGGAAGAAGCCAAGAGATATCTCTCGTGTTCGATGTTTCAAATGTAACAAATTTGGTCACTATGCTAAAGAATGTCAGAATGATCTCACGCAAAGAGAAGCCAACCTAAATGAAGTCTCAGAATAGAATGATGACTTCTTATTCATCTCCGCCCTGTCAAGCAGCATACCCATAGATAGTAACACATGGCTGATTGACAGTGGTGCTTCCAAACACATCACAGGCTACCGTGCTCACCTTTCAGACTTAGTAGAAAAGGATACCAGTCTACATGTGGTAATTGGTGACGATGCTCGATATTTGGTAAGAGGTTCTGGCACTACTTCTTTAAATTTAGACTTTGGTATTTCACTTCACCTTAGTGATATCTTATTTGTTCCTGGAATTAAAAGAAACGTAATTTCCATTTCTGCTCTAGAAGATAAAGGTTATCAAATTGCATTTTTTGAGGGTAAAGTACTTGCTTGGCCTAAGAAATCTAGTTTTAAATCTGCTCGTGTAATTGGAAATAGATATGATAGTTTATATAAGCTCTCTACTAACCCTGTTCAAGCTCTCATTAATGAGGCTCCCGAATCCTGTGAGCTATGGCATAGAAGACTTGGACACTTACGCTATCAAGCACTTCCCTCCCTTGGAAAGTTGGTCAAAGGTATGCCTAAACTCAGTCAAATTCATGATGATACATGCAAAGGTTGTGCTATAGGTAAAAATGTTAAAAGCCCTTTTCATAAAAGTGAAAGTAGAGCTAAAGATAAACTAGAACTTGTTCACTCTGATTTATGTGGTCCTATGTCTATAGCATCTCCTAGTGGATTTCTTTATTATGTAATCTTCATAGATGATTTCTCTGGGAAAACTTGGATCTACTTCTTGAAATCTAAAGAATCTGATGAAGTCTTAAGTAGATTTAAAGAGTTTAAGGCATTGGCTGAAAACACCTCTGGTAAAAGGATTAAATGTTTAAGATTTGACAATGGAGGTGAGTATACCTCTGGTAGCTTTCATGATTTTTGTGTTGAGACAGGAATTAAGAGGGAGTTCTGTGTTCCATACAATCCTCAGCAAAATGGAGTTGTTGAAAGGAAGAATAGAACAATTGTTGAGGTTGCAAAGGCTATGATTCATGATCAAGATTTGCAGACCTTTCTATGGGTTGAGGCTTCTAGAACAACAGTATATATTCAGAATAGATGTCCTCACCATGTTCTAAAGAATATGACTCCTGAAGAAGCCTTCACAGGATCCAAACCTGACATCAGCCACTTAAGAATTTTTGGAAGTCCTGTATATGTTCATGTGCCCAAGGAAAAGCGAACCAAGTTGGAGCCCTCCGAGAAGAAAGGCATGCTAGTTGGATATAGTGAATCCTCCAAGGCCTTCAGGATCTATGTTCCAGGTCAAAGGTATGTTGAGGTAAGTAGGGATGTTACTTTTGAAAAATATATTGCCTTTAAGAAATCAAAAGGTTATCTTGTTATTGATGAAGTTAATGACAATCAAGATATGAATGTTGATACTAACCCTGAGATTCAGAGGGAGCTTGTTGAACCTCCACCTCAAGAAGAGCATAATGATCCACCTGAGCCTATGAATCCCATTGATATACCTAGTGACATTGTTGTTAGCAAAAAGAGGCCACTTTGGTTAAGAAACACCATTCAAGAAGCTGAAAGATTTGCAGCTCCAAGTGGCACTTTCCGAGAAACCAAGAGACCTCAAGTATTCTCCAAGTACGTTGCATTGTTGTGCAATCTCATTGAGTCTGAGTCATGCAATGTTGAAGAAGCCTTGAACCATCATGCCTGAAAGCTAGCTATGGATGAAGAGTATCAGTCAATCGTCAAGAATGATGTTTGGGACATTGTGCCTAGACCCAAAGGTAAATCTGTTGTTTCCTCTAAATGGTTATTTAAAATTAAACATAATGCTGATGGTAGTATTGAAAAATATAAAGCTAGATTTGTAGCTTGTAGTTTTTCTCAAAAGGAAGGCATAGACTAAGAAGAAACGTTTGCTCCTGTTGCTAGATATACCTCTATTAGAACTATAATAGCTATTGCTGTAGTTAGAGGTTGGAAGCTACATCAAATGGATGTTAAGACTGCCTTCCTTAATGGTGTCATTGAGGAATAATGAACAACCCGAGGGTTATGAGATTCAGGATAGAGAAACTCATGTGTGCAGATTGAAAAAAGCTCTATATGGCCTCAAACAGGCCCCTCGTGCTTGGTATGAAAGAATTGATAAGTACTTGTTAAGTTTAGGGTTTTGTAAAAATGATGCTGATTCTAACATCTACTTTAAAATATCTTATGATGAAATGCTAATTCTAGTTCTATATGTGGATGATTTATTTCTTACTGGTAAAGATGAACTTATCCTTAGGTGTAAGAAATAATTAGCTTCAGAATTTGAAATGAAGGATTTAGGTCTAATGCATTATTTTCTAGGTCTAAAAGTATGGCAAAGATCTAACGAAATTTTTCTAAGTCAAGGAAAGTATACTATTGATATTTTAAAAAGATTTAGACTGATAGATTGTAAACCTATGTCTACTCCTATGGAATCCAACTTAAAGAAGTTGAGTGTTTCTACAACTAACTCTGATTTTGCAGATCCATCGGAGTATAGGCAGTTGATTGGATCATTGATGTATCTAGTTAACACTAGACCAGACATATGCTATGCAGTGAATGCTCTCAGCTAGTTCATGAGCATGCCCAAACATGTTCATCTTGTTGCAGCCAAGCACATCCTAAGATACTTGCGAGGCACAATTGGTTAGGGGCTGAAGTATCCACTTAACACTTCAATAACCTTGGAAGGTTATTCGGATGCAGATTGGGCTGGAAGTGTCAAGGACAGGAAAAACACTTCAGACATTTGTTTTAGCTTAGGATCCGCAGTGATCTCTTGGGCTTGCAGAAAACAATCCTCTGTTGCACTAAGTACTGCTGAAGCTGAGTATATTGCAGCAAGTGTTGCTTCTAGAGAAGCAGTGTGGCTTCGTAAGCTTCTTGCTAGGTTGTTTGGACAACCTTGGGTACTGTTGATGTGTTTTTTATGCACAAAACATTTCAGAATAAAGTACCAAGGTAATTTACCCTCTCTTGAACAAAATCACTTCAGATGCTAAGAATGAGATCAACTAAAATGATTCCAAGGTTTCTACATGTCAGGTCTTGACGAGTGGGTAACTCAATGGTTGATGTGAATTGTTGTGTTTCATTTGGGGGCTTACGAAAATGTTTGGATTATCATGAATGATGCGGAATAGGTGTGCTGACAACTTAAGATTTATCAATATAGCTCTGGATTTACTTCTTACTAAAAAAGGGACAAAAAGAATAGGGTTCAGGAAATCTATTCTAAGACTAGAAATATAGGAAATGATGAATGGATTTAGTGGAATCAAACCAGGCAAGGTCTCACAATCAGGTATTGACACAAGCTTAGTGCAATCATCTAAGTTATACTTAAAGATTTTCAGGCTATCACCATCAAACGTTGACACCATCCAAGTTGATGCTTGTCAAGGGACGAGTGATAGTTGAAGTTATGCTTACTTTAAATTCCAGTCGACCACACAAGGCGCACTTACCAGTGGCAAAAGGCTAGTGGTATGGACTAAGGATTTCACACAAATAAATTCAACAAATCTTTCACTCAATCTAACATACATGAAAATAAATTCTAATCTAAATTCTAATCTAACTTGGAGGAATTGAGAACCATGAATGCAAATACAACACTTGAAGAGCAAAATCACCAACAATTGAACAATGATTAGGATTCAAATAGCTGTAGCATATACCAATAGTTCTACAAAAACTCTCTTTTACAAATGAGAGACAAGGAGGCATATATAGAGTCTCTTACAAAATGGATGGCCAAGATTGATCTAAGATCAACGGCCGAGATCATGCCAACAAAACCCTAGAATTGCCCTAATTAGGGTTACATAAAAAATGGTGCCACCAACATATGGCCCAATGAAAAGATACCTAGTCATCAAATAGGGAATCTTCTAGAAGATTCCTCCCTGTATCTCTCTCTCTCCTAGCATACTCCAAGAATCTAGCCAATACTGAATCTAACTCCTCCATGGAAATGCTAGGCAAGGTATCCTGTTGTAAATCAATCACGTCCAATGAATCTGAGCAAGCATTCAAAGTGTTCTCCCATTCTGGCATGAGCTTCTGTGAACTATGAACATGAATCAACAAAGAGACCAAGTCATCTATCCGACTCTTCTTCAAAGAGTCCAATTGGCGAAAATACATAAATTTCATCTTGTCTCTTAATTCGGCTAAGTGTAAACCACTAGCATCACTAATATCAACACCCAATAATTCCTCAATCGAGGCAAGGATCTTCATCTAAATGTCCTGAATTAATCCTTCCATCTCCATACAACTCGACTGGGCGTTCTCATAAGTTGATTTCTTCACGGCTAATGAACAATACCAGCCATGGAATTCATATTTGTCTCCATTGTGCACAATGTTCTCGCTAACCAAGGTGGAATTAGGAATCTTCTTCGAAGCTTGGAGGCGTGGAATAGTCTTGTCTTGGATAGGCCGAAATTCTTCCCAAACTCCCTCCAAATACTGGATTTTGAATACAAGCCCTGTTGTCCTATCATATGCATGGACAAACTGAGTAAGGAAATCATCTGCCTACTTTCTTGTGCTATCAATTCTCTTCTTCACCTCCGAGTGTGTACCTCTCGCTGCCTCACAGTGTGAATGTATTCCATTGTCAACTGCAATAGGGGAAATAACAGTGGGATTTCCATGCCTAGTCCCTGCAATATACTCTCTAAGTCTGATATTCTCTTCTCTGTACCTTTCTTTCTTCGCAACCTCTCTGCCTAAGCTTGCATCGATTGCCTAGAGGTTTTCACCAATCTCCTGGAATTCCTGCTTTCTAGATGTACGACCAAGGGCAACTGAAGTGATCTGGAAATCCATAGGAGTAGCAATGTCCGTTGTTACGCTTGCAATAGGAACAACAATCTACGCAATCCGTATTTCTATCTCATCTCTAGCTATGTGCGACAAAATCTCTGCTCTCTTGGGCTCCTTCCCCTTAGCACTCCTAGCTAGGTAGTCATCAATATCATCAATAGGCTGCACCTCTATCATTTGTTTACTTTTCTCCATACTTCTCATCAGCCATTCAGGAATAGCTACCATCTCCATACCATCATTGAGACATATTTCTCGATCAAGCTCTTTCAATGCCGAGATAACATCATCATCATCATCAGGATTATTCTTGGTCCAGTCATATACCTTATTTACCAAGCTAACTTCCAAAACAACAGTAGGGGATTTCGGCTGATCATTATTCTCATCAGGAGGTGCAGATGTCGTTGTGGCATGGAACTCCTGAATATTCTCTGGTAGTATCACTGTGTTGGAACACTGCTGAGTCTCCTTATTCTGTTCTGTTACTTCAATCACTTTGAATGATGAGACACTGGGAGGGGGTGAAGGAATGATAAGTGGAGGAATGATAGTCTTTTGTTTCTTCTTCACCTCCTCAATCTTCTTCCCTTTGGCCTTGACTTCTCCTGACGTGTTCTTCCTTCTCTTGGGAGCTTGACTCTCTTCATCTGCATGAATCCTAACATCACTGATAGTCCTCTGATCATCCTCGGAAGTAGACTCTTCTGGCTTCATCCTTTCATAAGTGAAGGGAACACCCATTTCAACTAACTTATTCATCTGCATATCCACCCATAGGCGGGATAAATTCAAGACCTCTCTCATTAATATATTCAGGTCAATCTCTTCTGACTCTGACCAATTAGGCAATAGGATTGCCTTCTTCATTTCACTCTCATACTGTCAAAATCAATTACGTTCAATGTGTGACAACAATGATTTTTGAACTTAATTGCTAAAATTTACCAAGTGCATGGATTATTTTCCTGACTCCATGCTCTAAATTAGCTAAATCTTTAGAAAATCGACTTGGGTTGGGATTGAAAAATCCCTTCAAAAATCATTAAAATGTCAAAATTTACCACATAAGGGAAAATCGACCTTAGCTTGGATAAAAATCCATACATAAATTCATCAAAATTGTACACAAAAACCTCCAAGGGGAAAATCGATATGAGCTTGGACAAAAATCCAGACAAAAATACACTCTACTTGCAAAAAATCACCCCCAGGAAAAATTCGATGGCAGTCTGGATTGAAAAATCCACACTCCAAACTCACTTAACTTGGAAAAAACCTCCCTAGTGGAATTTTGACCTTAGTCTGGATGAAAATCCGGACTCAAAACTCTTCAAAATACTCCCAGTGGAAAATCGATGTCTGTTTGGATGAAAATCTGGACAAAAATCCTTACAAATGCTCTTAGGGTAAAATCAACCTCTGTCTGGATGAAAATCCGGACAAAAATCCGCACTTAGTTGTCACAAAAATCCTCGTGGAAAATTACCCAGGCATGGAATCATCCTCAACGTTGTCCGCACTTAGTCTGCACTCCAGTCCGCACTTCTGGTGGAAAATTGATGGTAGTCTGGATAAATCTTGACACTTAGCTAAATTTTAGCACTCCCAGGGAAATTTGATTTGGGTATGGATAAACAGTGGGGGAAAATAGTAGCCAGTGTGGATTTCAGGGGAAACCCATGTGTACTGTGGATTTTGAGTGGGGGAATGGGTTGGGTAGTCTGGAATGTGAGGAGAAAACCACCTCTAGCATGGAATTTGACCCTTTAACCCTTGGAATATTGATTTCCCTTAGGATTTTATCATTTTAACCACTCAAAATCACTTAGAAACATTAAATTTAGACTGGACTTAGGCTAATTTTCCAAAAAATATGAGCAA
This sequence comes from Cryptomeria japonica, assembly GCF_030272615.1. NCBI lineage: Eukaryota > Viridiplantae > Streptophyta > Pinopsida > Cupressales > Cupressaceae > Cryptomeria > Cryptomeria japonica. The sequence goes on from NC_081405.1 coordinate 473,190,973, forward strand.
AACGCTAGGAAAATATTGGAATAAACTGCAAAATCAATTTAAATAATACCCTCAGAGTGAGAAAACAACTCCAAAAGGTCTGTGAATGAAAGATCCCAAATGGATCCTTTTGTTGTTGCTGCTATAAAATCTTAATTAAACATACTATATTTTTGTAATTTTCCGGTGATCTTATAGAATAGACAGAAGTTGCAGAAAGGGATTGTTTATTTTTGGGTTTTGATGTTATAAGTAAAGTAATTGATAAATAGCAACAACTGTGAAATAAAACAGTAAACAATGTTCATATGTAAGAACACTTAAGCAATCTGAAAATACTGCAAATCATACCCGACAAATAACCTAGTTTTGTATTCAGCAAGAATCCATACATTTATTTGGAGTTGTTCTCAATCTAGATCGATGCCAGATGGAGGAATATTACTGGCAACGAACAAGGAAGACCAAATAAGCTGAATACAACCCTTCAAGCCAACATACAAACAAGGCGTGGTTGCAAAAGAGGCGTGGAAGCTGCTGCAAATCACGTGCCAGCTGAAATATACCAGCCGCCTTGTTGAAACCCCCAATATGCACGCTGAATCTTCAGGACAAGAAGATGTGTCTTCTACCTCTGACAATCTCTATGCAATCCTGGATAAATCCACTGTCAACTCTTGCTGAGGGCTACGTCCCAGCAAGCTCAGACCTGGGGTTTGTGTCCCAGACCAAAATCACTCTTCCAGAGCAATTCCCAAATTCGCAAGTTTCAAAATGATCAAAGATGCTATCAATTAGGTTTTCATCTACTTATAACTCCTTTCCCTTTGCAAGTCGAACCCTAAAGAATAATAAAGCTTGCGCTTTATAATTAAAGTGACACTTTCCCAATTATGGCGTCAAACTATAGAAAAATATCACTTTATTGCGAATAAATAGCTTCAAGCATCCAAAAATACTCCGGGAGGTGAGAATCATGTAGCAAAGTTCAAGACCTTTCCAACGAGCTATAACACATAGGCATATCATACCAGATGAAGTCAAAAACCCCTTATTACTCCGGAATGGCTATATACATAGCCTTATTTTAATTTATTTAATCGCTAACTTAGGAAATATTTAAATATATTAAAATATTTCTATAGATCCAATAATAACCCAAAATAACCAACCAAACATGAATCTGACTTCGTCACCTGTCTGTGACTGATGCTAGACAATATGGTCCAACTGGCAGTCCCATCCTTAAAATCTAGGGATACTCCCAGAAACTAGGAAACACACCCAATCTTCCTGAAATTGAAACCATGGGCTGGTCCCGTGGAACCTCAAATATGGAAATTGCCACAACCTCCTAAAAAGTAAGGAATCACCCTAAAAAGTAGGAACCTCTCTCCAAACACCTGTAACTACTCAAAAGGATCCTGCTCTACTCCTTGGTCCCCTAGGTGGTCTTTCAGCCAACTGCCAGTTCTCCCTAAAAAATAGGAACTGTTGTCTGATGGTCCAAAATGGCTCACAGAGCCCCTGCAAAGCTCCATGACCCTCAAAATGAGTCTCCTAACCATGTCATTGACCTACGGGAACTCGAATGGTAGGTCAACCCCTGCTCATCTCATGTCACCTAGAAAAGGGGACATTACAAGCTTTCCTTCCCGAAGATTGCATGCCCTCAAGCAATCTGCACCTGCATGCTGAAACCAATTCATTGGATCCCATATCAATCTGATAAACGTTGCTTCACCCAACCGCTGCGCTACTCTGATATAAACATTTTTATACCCAAAGTGAAACAACTCATCATGGATCCACTGAAGAAATACACCACACATGTCAATACGAGGATCGCAAATCTTTGCATTGTCATATCCATCCATCATGTCAATACTCATTATACTACTGCTGTGAACCTGAACATCATCTAACCAGCTAGGAACTTCACTCCAATTGAAGCCACAAGTACTACCCACCATCAATGCTGATATGAATCTATCAATGAGCCAATTTCCAACAAGTAAAGTGTGTTGAATACTTTTCCAAGACCTCCAAACAGTTGTTGTAACTTTACCTATATTTCCACAAATTAATGTACCTTCATTAAAGGTTGCTAAGTGAATGTTTTGTTGAGCCATGTAACAAATGAAGTCCCTTACATGCTGATCTTCATAGCCGACTGTCAAATCTAAGAAAACTAAGTCACCAATCAATAAGTACAATGCTGCCTTATCATATGAAAGAGGTGACAAAATGAAAGGTGCATTGGGAACACCTTCTATGCCAATAAAGGATAACTCATTAGTGGCTGGTCCACTATGAGCCTCATTATCAGTTCCATCACCACCATGTAAAAAATAACTAATATCAGCGGAAAAATCAGAATTAGATAGCTTGTGTTCCTCCTTACCAATATGGTGATGAGTATCATGAATGTGCTGAAGTTGAAGCTTGGCTTGATGAGCTATCAACTTGGCTTGCTTGGCTCTTGCCAACCATCCTTCATTCATCCTCTGAGATTGCTCTATATCAGCTGTCCCAAAATGCACAAAATCTGATTTATGATGGATTGTATTATTCACATTATCATAACCCATGATTGCACCATGTGTACCTTCAAGTCTAGAATGCAAATCATTATTCTCTTCTTGACCAAAGGTTGCCATATCTTGAGGAAGAGAAGTTATATCACTTTTGCTATGAACCTCGTGGGGTGGCTCGAATGACATGCTAGAGGCTGCTGATTTTCCAAGTTCAACATACACCTCCCCTATCAAGATAGACTCACACACATCTGTCAAATTCTCCTCGGAACCATCACCATTGGGCACATTTTCTGTTTTGTTCCCATCTTCTAAGGTCTGATTTGAAAAATCAGACTCATTATGACATGTATCTTCAATATCAAAAGCATCAGTAACACCCAAACAATGAGTGTTTGCATGAGATGACCCCTCACAACCATCATCCTCATGCACCAAAGCATCGAAATCTTGATTATGCTCAATAGCAAGACTGCTGTCATAAAAGTCAGGGCTGCTATGGCTTGTTTTCCCCTTGCATCCCTCTTGTTTAACACTCATATATTGTGTGCCAACTGTAGGAATCCCTCCTACAACTTCCTCCTCATGTGCCATGACCTTTGAATCATCATTGTGTTCATATGAAAGACTGCTGTTATAAAGATCAGAATGGTTGCCATACCTTTGTGACATGTTTTCAACATTCATAGGTACCACTTCATCCCTTGTAGCATGTTCATCAAATTCCTCATAGAGATTTTAACAAACCTCATTTATGGATGAGTCAATCGGTTCTTCTCTTTTTATTTGCAGCTGATATGAATTCATAGCATCTTCAGCTTCATCTGGAATACCCATAAATTGGGTGAAGGTAAGCATATCTTGTAGCTTTTTTGGAAGGGAGGAATACCCATGATAGTTGCTTATGACTGTATCGTTGAATATTTTAATAGGGGGCCTCCTTGTACTTTTAGATGTAGTTGTACCTCTAGTGTGTCTTGAACTCTTTGAAGGTGTTTGATCAAATTCCCTTCCTGCTTGTTTATTTTTACATAACCCTGTCATGATGATTCTTTTTATGTCCAACTGAAAACCAAATCCAATCACACCAAGTGAATGCAATTACCACCCCACAGGCAGGCAGGATTATGCTCTGATACCACTGAAAGATCCCAAATGGAACCTTTTGTTGTTGCTGCTGTAAAATCTTAATTAAACATACTATATTTTTGTAATTTTCCGGTGATCTTATAGAATAGACAGAAGTTGTAGAAAGGGATTGTTTCTTTTTGGGTTTTGATGTTATAAGTAAAGTAATTGATAAATAGAACCAACTGTGAAATAAAACAGTAAACAGTGTTCATATGTAAGAACACTTAAGCAATTTGAAAATACTGCAAATCATACCAGGCAAATAACCTAGTTTTGTATTCAGCAAGAATCCATACATTTATTTGGAGTTGTTCTCAATCTAGATCGATGCTAGATGGAGGAATATTACTGGCAACGAACAAGGAAGACTAAATAAGCTGAATATAACCCTTCAAGCCAACATACAAACAAGGCATGGTTGCAAAAGAGGCGTGGAAGCTATTGCAAATCACGTGCCAGCTGAAATAGACCAGCTGCCCTGTTGAAACCCCCAATATGCACGCTGAATCTTCAGGACAAGAAGATGTGTCTTCTACCTCTGACAATCTCTGTGCAATCTTGGATAAATCCACTGTCAACTCCTGCTGGGGGCTACGTCCCAGCAAGCTTAGACTTGGGGTTTGCGTCCCAGACCAAAATCACTCTTCCAGAGCAATTCCCAAATTCGCAAGTTTCAAAATGATCAAAGATGCTATCAATTAGGTTTTCATCTCCTTATAACTCCTTTCCCTTTGCTAGTCGAACCCTAAAGAATAATAAAGTTTGCGCTTTATAATTAAAGTGACATTTTCCCAATTATGGCGTCAAACTATAGAAAAATATCACTTTATTGCGAATAAATAGCTTCAAGCATCCAAAAAGACTCTGGGAGGTGAGAATCATGTAGCAAAGTTCAAGACCTTTCCAACGAGCTATAACACATGGGCATATCAAAGCAGATGAAGCCAAAAACCCCTTATTACTTCGAAATGGCTATATACATAGCCTTATTTTAATTTATTTAATCGCTAACTTAAGAAATATTTAAATATATTAAAATATTTCCATAGATCCAATAATAGCCCAAAATAACCAACCAAACATGAATCTGACTTCGTCACCTGTCTATGACTGATGCCGGACAAGATGGTCCAACTGGCAGTCCCATCCCTAAAATCTGGGGATACTCCTAGAAACTAGGAAACACACCCGATTTTCTTGAAACTGAAACCATGGGATGGTCCCGTGGAACCTCAAATATGGAAACTGCCACAACTTCCTAAAAAGTAGGAATCGCCCTAAAAAGTAGGAACCTCTTTCCAAACACCTATAACTGCTCAAAAGGATCCTGCTCTACTCCTTGGTCCCCCAGGTGGTCATTCAGCCAACTGTCAATTCTCCCTAAAAAATAGGAACTGTCGTCTGATGGTCCAAAATGGCTCATAGAGCGCCTGCAAAGCTCCATGACCCTTAGAATGAGTCCCCTAACCATGTCATTGACTTACGGAAACTCGAATGGTAGGTCAACCCTTGCTCATCTCATGTCACCTAGAATAGGGGACATTACAGTGAATACCTTGGCACTTTAAAATCACCGATGTGCGTGTTTAAAAACACGTTAATGCTCAATAGGTCTACACTTAGACAAAACTTAGGATCATTAAAATATTAATGTTTGCAACTTGTTCCTATAACTTCAAAAACCCTAGACGGCAATAGGCATGATCAAAACTCCGAGAATCGGGCACGGGAAGCGCAAAATTGCCCACTAAAAAGCCAAAACCCTAACCTAACAATGCAGAAAGCCGACAAAGAGGGGGTCCCCGTTAGCAATGGGGCGATGTGTGAAAAAGGTCACAACAGGTACCTATAGTTATACATTGTGATAATTAGAGTTGTATCAAGATGTTTGTCAATCCAGTGTTTCATGAGAGGTCAAAACATGTGGAAACTCATTATCACTTCATTCGAGATATGGTGCAAAGAGGTGCTATTCAGCTAAAGTATGTCAGCATTGATGATCAGATTGCAGATACCCTTACCAAGCCTCTATCCAAGGTGAAGTTTGTGTACTTCAGAGACAGGCTTGTGATTTCAGAAAATGAGACCTTGGTTGAGAGGGAGTCTCATCCCCAGTGATGCATTGTGTTGCATCAACCACTCTCTACAGGCAATGTAAGGTGGTAGTCTTCTTTGGGAGAAGAGTAATTGTTACCATCCTCTGCGGGCAATGTAAGATGGTAGAAAAGATCCTCACCACCCTTTGCGGGCAATGTAAGGTGGTTTCAGTCTTTGCTTGTGTGCAAGATGAAAAGATCTTTTGTTATGTAATTCCAATATTTGCTTGTGTGCAAGTTGGAAGACCTCTGATTATGTAATTCCATTCTATGCTTGTGTGCAAGATGGAAGCCTACTATGTTTTGATTATGTAATCCATTCTTTGCTTGTGTGCAAGATGGAAGATAGCGATGTTCTGATTATATTCTCTTCTCCCTAATTAAGAGGGAGTGTTAGTTTTTAATTAGGGTGAAGAGTGGATTTTTTATGCACATAACAATACAGAATAAATTACCAAAGTAATTTACCCTCTCTTGAACAAAATCACCTCAGATGCTAAGGATGAGATCAACTAATGTGATTCCAAGGTTTCTACATGTCAGGTCTTGACGAGTGGGTAAGTTCAGTGGTTGATGTGAATTGCTGTGTTTCACTTTGGGGACTTATGCAAATGTTTGGATTATCATGAATGATGTGGAATAGGTGTGCTGACAACTTAAGATTTATCAATAAGGCTTTGGATTTACTTATTACTAAAAAAGGGGGAAAAAGAATAGGGTTCAGGAAATCTATTCTAATCCTAGGAATGTAGGAAATGGTGAATGGATTTAGTGGAATCAAACCAGGCAAGGTCTCATAATCAGGTATTGACACAAGCTTAGTGCAATCATCTAAGGTATACTTAATGATTTTCAAACTATTACCATCAAATGAAGACACCATCTAAGTTGATGCTTGTCAACGGACGCGTAATAGTTGAAGTTATGCTTACTCAAACTCCAGTTGACCACACAAGGCGCACTTACCAGCGGAAAGAGGCTAGTGGTATGGATTAAGGATTCCACACAAATATACTCAACAAATCTTCCATTCAATCTAACATACATGAAAATAAATTCTAATCTAAATTCTAATCTAACTTGGAGGAATTGAGAACCATGAATGCAAATACAACACTTGAAGAGCAAAATCACCAACAATTGAACAATGATTAGGATTCAAATAGCTGTAGCATATACCAACAATTCTACAAAAACTCTCTCTTACAAATGAGAGACAAAGGGGCATATATAGAGTCTCTTACAAAATGGATGGCCCAGATTGATCTAAGATCAACCGCCGAGATCATGCCAACAAAACCCTAGAATTGCCCTAATTAGGGTTACATCAAAAATGGTGCCACCAACATATGGCCCAATAGAAAGATACCTAGTCATCATATAGAGAATCTTCTAGAAGATTCCTCCCTGCATCTCTCTCTCTCCTAGCATACTCCAAGAATCTAGCCAAAACTGAATCTAACTCCTCCATGGAAACGCTAGGCAAGGTATCCTGCTGTAAATCAATCACATCCAATGAATCCGAGCAAGCATTCAAAGTGTTCTCCCATTCAGGTATGAGCTTCTGCGAATTATGAACATGAATCAACAAAGAGACCAAGTCATCTATCTGACTCTTCTGCAAAGGGTTCAACTGGCAAAAGTACATAAATTTTATCTTGTCTCTTAATTCGGCTAAGTGTAAACCACTAGCATCACTAACATCAACACCCAATAATTCCTCAATCGAGGCAAGGATTTTCATCTGAATGTCCTGAATTAATCCTTCCATCTCCATACAACTCGATTGTGCGTTCTCATAAGCTGATTTCTTCAAAGCTAGTGCACAATGTTCTCGCTGACCAAAATGGAATTAGGAACCTTCTTCAATGTCAGGAGGCGTGGAATAGTCTTCTCTTGGATAGGCCGGAATTCTTCCCAAACTCCCTCCAAATACTGGATTCTGAATACAAGCGTTGTTGTCTTATCATATGCTTGGACAAACTGAGTAAGGAAATCATCTGCCTGCCTTCTTGTGCTTTCAATCCACTTTTCCACCTCGGAGTGTGTACCTCTTGCTACCTCGCAGTGTGAATGTATTCCATGGTCAACTGCAATAGGGGAAATAAGGGTGGGATCCTCACGCCTTGTCCCTGCAATATACTCTCTGAGTCTAATATTTTCTTCTTTGTACCTTTCATTCTCCGCAATCACTGTGTCTAACTTGGCATTGATTGCTTGGAGGTTGTCACCAATCTCCTGAAATTCCTGCCCTGCGGATGGACGACCAAGGGCAACTGAAGTGATCTGGAAATCCATGGGAGTAGCAGTGTCCACTATCACGCCTGCTCTAGGAACAACAATCTGCGCAATCCGCATTCCTGTCTCATCTCTAGCTATGTGCGACAAAATCTCCGCTCTCTTGGGCTCTTTCTTCTTAGCACTCCTAGCTAGGTAGTCATCAATATCCTCAATAGGCTGTACTTCTATCATTTGTTTACTTTTTTCCATACTCTTCCTCAACCATTCAGGAATAGCAGTCATCTCCATACCATCATCAAGACATATTTCTTAATCAAGGTCCTTCAGTGCCGAGATAACTTCATCATTATCATCAAGATTATTCCTGGTCCAATCATATACATCATTTCCCAAACTAACTTCCAAAAGGACAGTAGGGGATCCCGACCGGTCATCATTCTCATTAGGAGGTGCAGATGTTGCTGTGGCATGAAATTCCTGAGTATTCTCTGGTAGTATTACTGTGTTGGAACACTGCTGAGTCTCCTTATTTTGTTCTGTTACTTCAATCACTTCAATTGATGAGACACTGGGAGGGGGTGAAGTAATGATAGTCTTCTGCTTCTTCTTCACATCCTCAATCTTCTTCTCTCTAGCCTTGACTTCTCCTTGCATGTTCTTCCTTCTTTTGGGAGCTTGACTCTCTTCGTCTGCATGAATCCTGACATCACTGTCAGTCCTCTGATTATCCTTGGAAGTAGACTCTTCCGTCTTCATCCTCTCATAAGTGAAGGGAACACCCATGTCAACTAATCTGTTCATCTGCATATCTACCCATGTGCGGGAGAAATTCAAGACTTCTCTCATCAATATATTCAGATCAGTCTCCTCTGACTCTGACCAATTTGGCAATAGGATTGCCTTCTTCATTTCATTCTCATAATGTGGGTGTGTATGATCTCTATCATCTAATACCTGATCAGGGATGAGGAAAAGTCCACACTTCCTCATGAAATCCACTGACATTCTGGACCACATTCTTCTCTTTACTGCTTGTTCATCCATTAAGTTAGCCCAATAATCCTCCATGTCAACCTTGTGAGTGAACTTCTCTCCTTTGATCCTTCCGACTTTCTTGTCTAGATCGAATCTTTCTCTTTTCTTGTAGGTAGCGAATCCGTAGAATGCAATCTCCTCACCTGCAGTGCTGGCAGCTATGGCGGATTGGCAGACCTCTGACGTCTTCCCAACTGAAATAGGGAATGTCATTCTTGCCCTGTGCTTCTCTCTCTGGATAACATCGAACTCTAGAAGCTGTCTTACCACTTCCAACAATATCATTCTGTCAGTAGGATACCTAGGAAGTCTGTAGGGTTCAGATTGAAACCCATGAATCTTGAGGTATGTGAAAGTGGGAAACTGTATATACCACAATCCATATTTCTCTATTAACTCTGTTGCCTCCTTGGACAATCTTTTGTGGATTCTGCCCTGCAGCATCCGTGTGATGTACATAGTGAATGCATCATTCACTCTTTTATAGTCTTCAATTCTGTGCATACTCAACTGGGGGTAGCATTCATAACTCTTAAACTGTCCTTGCCCATTCCCGACTTCACCTTTGCATATTAATCCTCTGTATGAAACAAACCGTGCAAGCAGGTACACCAGATAAGAAGTCATGGCGAATGACTTGGACCTCTCTACATTCCTCAACTGAAAATCCAGATTGTCGCTTATGATCTTAGACCAATTCACTAGTGTCCCTTTAAGACAATCCTGGATGAAGTAGAACATCCATCCATGAAATATTGCTCCCTGCGGCATTCCCATCACTTTGTTGAGTAGGAATATCAAATCACTATATTCCTCCTTAAAATCTACGCACATAAGTGTCTTGGGAGCCTTGGAATGATGATTTCTAGGTTCAATCATCCATTCTTTATTAATTAAACTCTTGCATACACCCATCTTCTTCGTGTATCTGTCTGCATAATCTTCCTTGGTCACATCCTTCATGTCTGTACTGCGTGGAATTCCGAATACCTCAGCAATGGCATCCTCAGCAATGGCATCCTTAGCAAGGTAGGCGATGACAACACCCTTCAGACTCTTGATCATTCTTGTGAGCGGATCGTAATATCGTGCACACTACAGGATCAACTCATTGCACTGTATGGATTGTGGAAACCCAGCGGCATGGAAAATGCCACTCTTCATAATATTTGCATATGCTGGAGAAGGAACCTGATCTCTGGATCCGAACATCCGACGCTGCATCTGGTCGAAGTCCAGGAAATGCATGTTGGTATCAGTGATCTCCCTCCATCTGGATGAAATCTTGAACTCTGGATAAAATCCAATCTCCAATGTCTTCAGCAGCTCTTTCCTTTCCTTGTATCCTGACTTCGACATCGCACCTGTACGAAACTGGAAGTTAGTCCTAAGATAAAAATAAATACTTGTAATAAAATTCCTGACTTTCTAGAGATTTAGCTAGTTTAGAGCATGAAGTCAGGAAAATAATCCATACACTTGGTAAATTTTAGCAATTACGTTCAATGTGTGACAACACTAGGGCATGGAAGCCTTCCATAAAAATTCATTTATACCTCCTTACGCTTAGAAAATATGCAAGCAAAGAATGCAAAGGAGTATACCGGATTGATGATGACTTAGGAAAGGTGTGAAAGGTTGTGTTTTCACACAATGAATGTCTGAAGACACCTTCCACAGTCAACAATGGAGGTCACAATTTTGAAGACAACCTGAAAATTCAGACTTTTAAAATATGTTGTAATCTTCAAAATGTGCATAAAATCAATAGAAATCAGTTTTATTGATGAAAACAATCATTTTCTGGAATGTAAGTATGGCTGGTAAAAATTAGTTTTCTGAGGACAAGTCTAAAAATCGAACATTTCAGACTTACCAACACTTTGCAAAGTGGTTTAAATCCCTGAAAATGATGAAAAAAGGCTTAGGAAACAGCCCCAAGCAAATTCGCCAAAATTGGTTAGGTGGCTGGAAATGAAATTTCTGAGGACAACCGCCTAACAATGGAGTTTCAGACCTGCAACAGCAATAAAATGGTCTAAAAAGTGCACAGAAAACTCCACAAAATGTCTCCAAATGCTAGATATTTAAGTTAAAATTGGCTGGGCAATAAAAACTTAAGTCTGAAAATTAATGGCAGCCATTAATGGAGGTCAAAATTTGAAGCAAACCTCAGATCTGAATCGAATCAGCAGGCTGGAAATGATGACAGCCAACAAACATGCATGAAAAATCCACCAAAATGTGGCCTCCAAGCAAAATCGAAATTTTCCCAAGTCTAGTGCTAAAATGGAAATCTGAAAATTGATGCCAATGGTAGCTCGGATGTGCAATAATGGAGGATGGCAATAATCTGGAAAAATCGCCCAAGTTGGGATTGAAAACCCCAAACACAAAAATTTGCTTGCCTTAGCAAAAAAATCGAAATTTTCAAAATTTTGAAAATTGTTGTCAATGGTAGCAATCTACAGAAATGAAGGTCTGAACAGCAAGCAACAATGGTGGAGGAAAAATCGCCCAAGGTCTCCAAACACAAATTCGCCAACTTTCACCAAAAATTGCTAAATTTGGAAAAAATCGCCAAACTTAGCAAAATCGAAAATCTGAAACTGGTCTTTAATGGCAGCCAAGAGGAATAAATCAGCAAGCTGGAAAAAAATGGAGGAAAATAAATCCTCAATCCCACACTTCACAAAATGCCTTGCTAAAAAAATTCGCCCAACTTGAAAAAAAATCGCTCTCATGGAGACACCTGGCAGAAATAATAATAAAATAATGCTGAAGTTCCTCTCATATACTTGCTTTCAGCTCCAACTTTCACCACACAAGCAATGTGGGATTAAAAAACACTTGTATAAATACTTGCTTGGTGAAACCCTAACTTGCTTCTAGAAGATTCAAACATTTAATAATTATTGCAAGTTATTAAATTTGCTTTTAAATTTTAGATAATCATTTAATAATTATTTAAAAGCAATCAAAATGGGGCTTTTATTTAAAATATTGCAATTTAAATCCAAAATAAAGCCTCCAGGGGAAAATCGCTATAGGTTGGGATTAAAAAATCCCTTCAAAAATCGCTTAAGTGTCAAAATTTGCCCCATAGGGGAAATTCGACCCATGCTTGGATAAAAATCCATGCTCAAAATCATCAAAATGCACATAAATCACCCTCCAGGGGAAAATCGATGGGTGTCTGGACAAAAATCCACACTCAAAATTCTTCATAATGTTCCCAGTGGAAAATCGATCCCTCTCTGGACAAAAATCGGGACAAAAATCCTAACTTAGTTGTCACAAAAATCCTGGTGGAAAAACGACCCAGGCATGGAATTATCCTTGCACTCCAATCCGCACTCCCAGGGGAAATGCGATGGGTGTCTGGATAAATCCTGACACTTAGCCAAATTTTAGCATTCCTAGGGGAAAATCGCTCCAGGTGTAGATAAACAGTGGGGGGAATTAGTGGCCAGTATGGATTCCAGGGGAAACCCATGTGTAGTATGGATTTTGAGTGGGGGAATGGGTTGGGTAGTCTGGAATGTGAGGGGAAAATCACCTCTAGCATGGATTTTGACCCTTTAACCCTTGGAATATGGATTTCCCTTAGGATTTTAACATTTTAACCACTCAAAATTACTCAGCGACTTTAAATTTAACTGGACTTAGACTAATTTTCCAAAAATATGAGCGAAACGCCAAGAAAATGTTGGAATAAAGTGCGAAACCAACTTAAATATTACCTTAGGAGCGAGAAAACAACTTCAAAAGGTTTGTGAATATCTTAGCACTTTAAAATTATTGATGCTCATGTTTAAAAACACGTTAACGTTCAAATGCTCAAACACTTAGCAAAACTTAGGATCATTAAAAAAAATATCATCTTTTGCAACTTGATCCTAACACTTCAAAAACCCTAGACGGCACTAGGCATGATCAAAACTCTGAGACTCGGGCACGGAAAACGCAAAATTGCCCACTAAGCAGCCAAAACCCTAACCTAACGACGCAGGAAGCTAGTAAAGAGGGGGTCCCCGTTAGCAATGGGGCGATGTGTGAAAAGGTCACAACAGGGCCCTTTCTCACACGCCACCCTCTATGGCTGAGCCCTTTCTCACACACCATCCTCCAATAGGGCTGGGCCCCTTCTCACACGCCACCCTCCAAATAGGGCAGACCCTATACCTCACGTCACTTAATGAGCCCTTCATGAAACGTGTTAAGGAAATATTTAATAAATAAAATATAATAATGCTAGCCGACCTAGAGGTCTACCGCCAAGAAGAAGATATATATATGATGCAAGTCATTCATTCAAACATACAATCAGAAAATATAATCTGCTCTGCTCCTAAATGCGATCTGCTCTCCTACACTTGGCGAATCTGCTACTTGATGAACTGCAACAAACATTTGGTTATATGCTGCTTCAGCCTGTTGAAGTTATCTTCTGCTTATTAGTGTCTTGGTCATCTACAACTAGGGCATCATTCTACATCACCTTGGCAACTTGCTGTTTGGACAGCAATTAGAGATAAGTGTTGTAATCAGAACATTCTGTTTAAATCATAATCAGATCTGAGGATCTTTCTTGCTGAGTTTTTCCTCCTAGGAGGTTTTCCCAGGGTACTTGTGTGTTGTGTGTTCATTCTGTTCATTTCTCTACTTTTGCTTAATTCTGGAAATTCCTAACACTAACAACAATTAATAGTAATCTGGAAATTAAGATAAATTTCTATTTTCTGAGTATTGTATCAATCTAAAAGACTAAAATTAACAAAATGTTGGTGTCGACTTGTGAAAGGAAGATAGAATAGAGGATGAGACATTAGAAACGTTAAAGAGTGGTTCTGAAAAGGCAATGGAAGGTCTATTAAATGAACAATCATTCTGCACATAAAGCATCAGGAAAATAGCCATGATCGAATCTACCCTAGTGCATAGCAATAGTCATCCAACAGCCTTGACAGCAAAAATGGATCAGATCAAGGGAAACGAAACTCTTTCCTCAAAGTTAAGGACCAAGATTGTCATCATTCCTCAAAATGCTAACATGCCAATAGTGACTCAGGCACTTGGAGATTATAAAGCCAGGTGTACAGCCCAGTCATTACAGAAAGAGGGCAACAAGGTCAATTTAGCAATTTGCCACACCAATTTTATTTGCTCGATGATTTACTTAAAGACTTCTATTGTCATTTAATGTTAAGTATTTCTAAATGTTTTAAAAGACTCTTTTAAAGATTCAGTTATGTGATTACACTCGGAAGTTTAATTATGTAACCAAAGACTTTATTGGGGGGATTATTGTTTCGATACATGACTAAGAGAAAGATAGTAATAAAATTTTGTCAATATCTGAGGAAGTTTTTGAGTCTGTGTTAGCAGATTTAAATATTTAGATTTTAGAAATTCATTGTGGTCTGTGTGCAACAATAAAGTTGTGTGTTATCATTCTTCTAAGTAAGCATGATAGCAATTTCTGAATGTTTGATTTCTTCTCAATTTGGCAAGTTTTTGATTAAAAAGATTTTCATTTCTCAGTTGATTTTTTTTCTCGTGTTCTGAAATATCATTTATGAGATCTATATTTACATGTTTAAAATTCTTCGATGTTATTCATCTTTTCATTTTGAATAAATGTTTGAATGCCTTTCCTGCTTTCTGTTTAAAAGCGTATAACCAATTTCATTATTTCAAAAATAAAAACAATCTTACGAGGGAGCTGTACCTCTAAAATTCGGAGGGAGGTTGATAATTATACAATTTACCCAACTGTTGGTGGAGACTGTCTTTATAAATAGGGCAAATAGAGTCAAGAAATATCAAATTTATATAAGGACAAATCTGTTAACCAGCAAATAGATATAGATTGTCTTTTACTTTATTGCAGTGAACCTGTTATGCTTCACTGAGTGGATAAAGTATTTACTCCAATTCCATTCAACTGAAGGACTTGCAACTTGTTGAAATTGGAGGAAAGTCAATACAACTTAAAAATAAAAATTATAGAAAAATGGTAAGGACTAAGAACGTAAAAAAAATAAATAAAAATGCTTGGTTGTGATAGAATTTTGATTGCAAGAGGTTGGAGGAACAAATAATCTTGCCTCTGGAGGTACTGCCTTGTATAAGCATCTTCTTTGTATTGGTCTCAAATACCACAAATACTATGATCTCGTAGTGAGATGATCTTTCCAAACTCTTTCCTAATTTTGAATGTGAGAAGATTCTTCAGAATGCCCACTTGGACCCATTAACAATTTCACTATCTTTATATGGTGTAGTTCTCCTTGACAAAAAAGGTATGTCTATGCTATAATATTTGGGGGATGATGCATATGCAAGGAGATGCAAGGGTGTGTTTATCTTGTTCTAGTGACCAAAATGATTTTTTCCACACTTGGGAAAAATATTTCTTTGAGTTCGTTCTTGTTTTGCGTTATTATGGCCTTTGCTTTTTCGATCATTGGAGTCGATGCTATCATAGATCTCCCCCAAACATTGTTGATCTATATCAGCAAATCTAATCGTATTCATGATAAGATTGGTGAAACTCAAGACAGTCTGCAAATCATCATCCAAGATCAACGGCCTGACCTTTTGGGCCCTCTTTGAATTTGATTGTTTCCAAATAGTCCATTTGTGGCTAATGACCATTGTGCCCAACACCTCTTGCACCTTCACAAGTTGTCTCAAAATGATTATGTGTGATGTGAAATGGGTCTCACCAACCTAAAGTTGTTTAAAATAATAGGTTAATAATGCATTAAAACCTAAAAATGTGAGTAAATATGGCATAAACTAACTTCATTTCAACAACTCCAAATTCAAGAAAGTCCTAAAGATGCATTGTGACATATGGTTTATCTTAAACATTTGGATCTCCTCAGCTTTAGTGTATATATATTTTTCACCCACACTAGCTGAGTGCCAATTGCTTGCATGGCCAAGTTAAGAGAATGTACAATTGATGGTGTCCAAAAAATGCTCCCATACCTTTTCTCAATGTAAGCATCTGCTGCCTTAAAATGTTTTGCCTTGTCTATAATGACTTGGAAAATGTTATCAAGATCCACCATCTCATGGACTCAATGGGAATTTTGGAGATGAATTATGCATCCTTGACTTGCCCCTCACAATTAACCACCTTTAAAAGCATTGCCTTTTTAGGGGACATTGCAATTACATTTATTAAGAATTAGTTTTTGCTATGTTTCCATCCATCAGAAACAATGGACATTTCTGTTTCAATCCATGAATCCTTAATTGGTTTAAGTGTTGTCTCTACAAATTGTTTTTGTTTTTCCTATAAGGTGGTGCATACTTTTCATAATTAGGACCTATGTAACTAGAGGGTGCATTACTAATTGTTGCCACCATTTTTTAAATTTAAAAAAATTAACCATACAATATGTATAAACCAAATAAAGTCCAATTATATCCACTTCCTATGTCTAACATACCATGTGAAACACTACCAAGAGGTTTTGATTTTGTGGTTGATTGTACTGGGAAAGAATGATGTCCACATCCTATGTCTGAGATTAAACTTTAGGTTTAAATTTATGTTCTCTGACATGTAAAACCCTTGCATGAAAATGTATCTTGCAAGTATTCATGTGTAGTGACCCACCCCGGATCACAGAAGCAAGTCTGATTTAAGGTCTGATTTTTGTTTCTGATTTTCTGATTTTTTTCTTCACCAACAGCCTGTAAATGAACCTTTCTTGTGCCCTTGTTGATGAGAACCTGTGAGAATACCCTTGGGTGATAGTTGCACACCTGTAGCTACTCAATCCTCTGAGAAATTCTGTTCCCAGAAGTCTGATCACTGCTGAAACCCCTCTTCCAGAACTCAAAAATCCAATTTGCTGATGTAAAAATGACCTCTTGAATGCCAAAAAGAATGCTCCAAATGTTACTTTATTGACCACAACCCTAATCCAACTCTTTTTGTGAGCATCTTGGATTTTTTTTGGAATATTCTAATTCTTTATTTCATCTTCCTTTCTCCTCTTAAGGCTGATCGAACCTTTTTATGAAACCCCCGCTTTAATTTATTAAGTTGTTTTAAAAACAACTTATTAAGGGTCCTAGGGGTCATGCCACTAGGTGGTCCCCTTGGACACTTTATTATAATATTAAGAAAGTGATTTCCAATTCAAGAATCACTTTTTCTTTTATTAAATTAAAATTTTAAAGTAAACACTTTGTTATTTAAAATTGTTATTCTAAAGTCATCACCTTGCCTCCAAACTGAAAACCGAAGATGCAACCAGTATTAGGGTGATGCCCGAGTGAAGCAAGCCAATTGCTAGTCAGCTCCTAAAATAAGGGATTCTCCTAACAAATAGGAAACTGATCCAAATCATCTGGAAATGCTCATAAGACCTTTTGCAACACTTCATTGGCCTTCGGGTGGTCAACCGGTCAACTGTCAATCTCCTCCTAAAAAATAGGGGTCCCTCCTAAAACATTGGAGACTGGCTCCCAACATGCAAAATGGCTCATAAAGCCTCCTACTAAGCTCTACTAGCTCTGGGTCGTCAACGAGTGAACTAGTAGTTACTCCCTAAAAAATGGGAGCAATAGGAACCCTTCCTAAAAAGTAGGAAATTGGCTCTAAGCCCTAGAAATGCCTCATAGCTCTCCCCAAAGCCTCTGAATAGGTCCCTTGTTCACTACATTAGCCTACAAGAACCCCTGTTGATAGGCTAACCCTGCTAGAACACATCTACCTTAGGAAGGGGACATTATAGTCTGCCCTCCCCAAGATTGCTTGTCCTTAAGCAACCTCAACTCCGAGTGCTATAAGATTTTCTCACTCTCCCATGTTGCATCCTCCACTGGCAAATCTTTCCACTTCACCAGATACTCCCTGATAACCCTCCTCAATTTCCTCTCTCGAGAATCAATTATGGCCTCAGGGACAAGAATTAGTTTCCCCTCCTCATCAAGGGGTGGTAACACTGTAGAAGGAATCACATTATGCCCAATCGCCTTCTTGAGGCTTGACACATGGAAGACATTATGTACCCGGCTATCTGCAAGTAATTCTAACTCTCAAGTCACCTCTCCAATACGTTTGATGATCCTGAATGATCCATAATAACGTGACCTAAGTTTATTTGCTCCACTCTTCCTGAGAGTGGACTGTCGGTAAGGATGCATCATAAGATATACCATATCACTGACCTCAAATGAACGCTCAACCTTGTGCTAATCAGCATACTATTTCTGTTGATTTTGTGCCGTTTGAATGTTTTCCTTAAAGGACCTCATGATATCCTGGCTGTCTTGCAACAAGTCCTTGGCACTAGGTACTCGATTGTCTCCAAATAGCAAATCCAGGAAGTTAGGCACATCATACCCATATAGCGCCATAAATGGAGTCATCTGGATGGACATGTGTTAGGTCGTTTTATAGCAATACTCACACAAATAGAGCCACCTAACCCATGCCTTTTGTTGCTCTGATACCACTATAGTGACCCGCCCCGGATCACGGAAGCAAGTCTGATTTAAGGTGTGATTTTTTATTTTTTTTTTTGATTTTTTTGGTGTTTTTGATGTTTTGCTTGGTTTTTTGCAAGGTAAAATGAATGCTAATAAAGATAAAGTGCTGATATTGAAAAGTACAAATAAAAAATGCAACAAATGACAAATTTGAAGAACTTTTATTGAGCAAAGTTGCTGGTTACATACCCTATAATAGTATACATAAGTCTGATATAGATCTGGAACAGCCAATATGTCCTGATGAACTTGTTATTTTATCCTAGAGCATTGTCTCTAGGTCTAATCTGCATTATCAGTTTTGATATTTGGCTTGATTAGTTCCAATAGGATCTAAAAAAACACATGCCCAGCTAGGGTTTGGCTGCATAAACTCGAATAGGGTGAGGCTAGCTGTAGTAACACAAGAAATGCTGATCTATGGTGCCAATTGGCCCAGATCTGCAATTATCCTTCGTAAACTTGCTCTCCAACACTGCTGATCTTTGATTTTATAATTCCGAAGGTATCCCTCCACCCACTTATTGACAATCTTTGTCTATCCATCAATTTGGGGGTGGTAAGTGGTGCTCGGGGTGAGCTCGGTGCCACTGAGTCTAAAGAACTCCTACCAAAAGTGACTCATGAACCTGCTGTCCCTGTCACTCATAATACTCAGCAACCCATGAAGTCTGAATAGCTTCCTAAAGAAGAACTCAACCACCTGCACTGCTCTAAAGGTAGTGGTGATCGGGAAAAAGTGTGCAAACTTCGTCAATCTTCCACCACAACATAAATGCGATCTTGCCCTTGGGCTTTGGGTAAGCCCGTGATAAAATCCATCGAGATGCACTCACACTTCCTACTAGGAACGGATAGGGGCTGCAATAAACCTGCCGGAAAAGTGTGCTCATGCTTATTCTACTAACAAGTAGGACACTCACGACATACCTAAGAACCTTGGACTTGAGCCCCTTCCAAGTGAACCTCTCCCGTATCTACTGATATGTCTTGAAGTACTTGGGGTGTCTTGCCATAGGAGCATCATGGAAGGCTCTCAAAATTTGCCTCTTCATCTCTGAACCTAGGACGAAGAAAATCCTCCCTTTTTAAATCATGAGATCGTTTACAACTGTGTATTTGTCATCTTGTATTGTCCCATCAATAATACCAGCGGCCCACGTGTTCTTAGCATACTCAATAGAAATCAGCCCACACCAATCATCTGCAATCTCCCCAATTGAGCACAAATGGGGTCTCCTAGAGAGGGCATCAGCAACAATGTTCTTCTTGCCCTTCATATAGGCAATGTCAAAATCAGAAGCCTGAAGCTTACTCACCCATTTCTGTTGGCGGTCATTGAGGTTCCGCAGATTGAGGAAATGTTTCAGGCTGTTATGGTCCATCTTAACCACAAATTTACTCCCTACCAAGTACTGCCTGAACTTAGCCAATGCATGCATGATGGCTAACATCTCCTTGTCCTATATGTTTAACTCCTCTCTGGCCTCCTCAATTTCTAACTCTCCAATGCTATAGGGTGCTTGTTTTGCATCAACACTGCACCAATTCTCTCTCTTGAAGCATCACATTGTAACTCAAAAGGCTGAGAGAAATCAGGTATTGCAAGAACCAAACACGAGCTCATCAACTGCTTAAAGTGATCAAAACACTGTTGTGCCTGCTCTGTCCAAATGAAGGCCCCCTTCGTCATCAAATCTGTGAGAGGTGTTGCCCTTTGTGAGAACCCCTTAACAAAGCGTCTATAAAAATCACAAAGCCCAAAGAATCCCCCAAGTTGAATGAGATTCTTGGGTGGGGACCAATCAACGATAGCTCGGACTTTATCCAAATCAACCTTAACTCCCTCTGAGCTAATAATGTGCCCCAAGTAGAGAAACTTTGTCATCCCAAACTCACAGTTGGACTCCTTGGCATACAAGGACTCCCTCTCCAAAATTCCCAATACCTCATCTAGGTGCCTCACATGCTCCTCTCAAGTCCGATTGAAAATCAAAATGTCATCGAAGAACATCAAAACAATCTTCCTCAACTGATGCTAGAAGACCCTATTCATGCAAGACTAGAATGTGGCAGGTGTGTTGGTTAACCCAAAGGGCATAACCAAGAACTCAAAGTGTCCATAATGGCATCTAAAAGTTGTCTTCTCCACATCCTCCTCTCTCATCCGTATCTGATGATAACCAGATCTCAAGTCGATCTTGGAGAAGAAACATGCCCCATGTGACTTATCAATCAGCTCATCTATGCGAGGTAGGTGGTACTGGCTATTAATTCTTTTCTTATTCAATGCACGGTAGTCGATGCACATGCAAAGGGTCCCATCCTTCTTCTTAACCAATACCACGACTAATGCAAATGAACTCTTACAAGGCTGGATATGATCCATATCTAGTAACTCCTTAATCCTCTTTTCAATTTCACCCTTGAGCCTCTTTGGGTGGCTATATGAAGTGATGATGACTGGTTTGGCCCCTTCCTCCAACTCAATAATGCACTCTATTCCCCTATCTAGTGGTCTATTAGGTGGTATGTCACTAAACACTTTACTGTGTTTAGTTAAGATTCTCTGCATGTCTAGAGAATATTCCCGCTTCTGCTGCTCTCCTATGGTAGGCATCTTGACACACTTTGCTGCCCACTCAATCTGATCATGCCTGAGCAACCTCTCGATCCTCCTCAAGGAAACCATGTGTAAGCCACCATCTGACATCCCCCTCAGTACACATTTCTTGCCATTCACCTCAAACCCCATCTCCATGCTACGTAGGTTGAGTGTGAACTCCTCAATAGCATGAAGCCACTTCATGCCCAAAACAATGTCCATCTCACCAATACCCACTACATAATAGTCCGCCTGAAAGACATAATCATTAAATTGTAAAGTCAAGTTAAGGATCCTCTTGGTACATGTGAGAGTGAAACCATTTGCTACCCTTGGAATCTCTCAAACTCCTTGGCCTTGAGTCCTCTCTTGGCCACTAACCCCTCATCAATAAAATCATGTGTAGTTCCTGTATCCAGTAAGGTAATCACTTGCTGCCCACCAAGAACTCCATGAATCTTGAAAGACCCCTCATGCTGAATGCTAGAGAGTTGTGCCATGGATCTATCATTCTCCTGCTCCTTCATTGAATCCTCATAAGTGGTCTTTGCTTCGCTATCACAAATTTGAGTGTGCTGATCTGAATTTTCAGATTTGAATCATCTACTGAATAATATTTCATTTTGTTAACCTTCCCTTTTAAAGGGCATTTATGTTTAGGATCCCATGGCTCCTTGCACTTGAAACATAGTTTCTTACGTCTCAAGTCATTCAAAGTCTCCTCATCGTTTTTTTTGGAAAGGCTTCCTTTGCTGGTCTGTGGTTTTATGAAAAGGTTTTTTATCCTTACTGCTGGAAAAAGGTTTTGATGAGAATCTACTGGTCGGGGCAGCAAGCTCCATGCTATAAGCCTTCTTTATGGCCTCCTATAAAGTGGGTGGATCAAAGGCCTTAAGCCATCCACGTAAGGGTTTTGAAAGTCCCTCAATGAAAAGAACAACCAACCATCTCTTTGAAGTATCTGATACCATTACTGATAACCGCTGAAAATCAGCAATGTAGATCTCTAAAGATCCATATTGCTTGAGTTGTGCAAGCTCTCTAAATTACATCTCTAGGTCCTTCTTGTCAAAATGGTCAATGAGTTTATTTGTGAACTCATCATAAGAAGTAATGGAGCGATGTCCCAGAGTAATCAGACCGTGGTACCACCACTCAAGAGCCACACCATCCAAATGCAAGGTAGCAAACTTAATCGCCTCCTCTATCATAGGTCTTAAGGAAAAATAATTATCGAGCTTCTGCACCCAAGCCCGTGTTTTACACTAATCACTCCCATCATAATGTGGTAAGGTCAACTTACCCACCACCTGTTGAAAATCCCTATGCCCCTATGGAGTCTTGTAGCCCGATCTACCAGATGAACTTGCTCTAAGTCACTTCTGGCCTATGAACTGGTCAAGGGTCAACAACACCTTGACCTCTGGTGACAAGGTCATATACTCTGTATAATGATGTCGGATTTCCTCTGTTGCAGATGAATGGAGTTCAGGCTCTCGCCCCTGATGAGTAGGTAACTCCTCATGTTGAGTGAAAGTGGGCTGTAAGGGTTTGGGTATGGAGCTGGAGAAAGAAGGGTGTTCTTGGAAACAATTATTCTGACCATTGTCTTCTTTTGTTCTACTAGACTCACTATTCAGAGTGGTGTGTTGAGATTGATCCTTGTGAGTTTGGTTTTGCTAGTCCCTTTGTCCCAACAATTGAGAGATCATGTCCATCATGGCATCAAATTTCTTCTCGATCCTGGTGTTAGGGCTGATTGACCTAGCCCTCCCCTTATCCTTCTTGGCCATGGTACCTGTATTGCTCTCACTGTCACTAGAGTCTTTCCTGTGAATCCCAATCATGCTGGAAACTGTCTCACCCTCTGGAACCTGTGGTGGCTGCTACTGTACATGATACTCTTTGGCATAAGTCTGCAATTCTTTGTCACTCATCAAAAGGGTTGTGAATCACAGGATGGCAGGAAGATCTATGCCCTGATATCACTGTAGTGAACCACCTCGGATCACGGAAGCAAGTCTGATTTAAGGTTTGATTTTTGTTTACGATTTTCTGATTTTTTTCTTCACCAACAACCTGTAAATGAACCTTTCTTGTGCCCCTGCTGATGAGAACCTGTGAGAATATCCTTGGGTGATAGTTGCACACCTGTAGGTACTCAGTCGTTTGAGAGATTTCGTTCCCAAAAGTCTGATCACTGCTGAAACCCCTGCTCTAGAACTCAAAAATCCAATTTGCTGATGTAAAAATGACCTCTTGAATGCCAAAAAGAATATTCCAAATGTTACTTTATTGACCACAACCCTAATCCAACTGTTTTTGGGAGGCATCTTGGATTTTATTTGGAATATTCTATTTCTTTATTTCATCTTCCTTTCTCCTCTTAGGCTGATCGAATCTTCTTATGAAGTGCCACACCCCCCCCCCTCCCCCCCTCTTAATTTATTAAGTTGTTTTAAAAACAACTTATTAAGGGTCCTAGGGGTCATGCCACTAGGTGGTCCCCTTGGACACTATTATAATATTAATAAAGTGATTTCCAATTAAAGAATCACTTTTTCCTTTATTAAATTAAAATAATAAAGTAAACACTTTAATATTTAAAATTGTTATTTTGATGTCATCACCCTACATCCAAACTGAAAACCGAAGCTGCAACCAGTATCAAGGTGATGCCTGAGTGAAGAAGGCCAACTGCCAGTCAACTCCTTAAAAATAGGGATTCTCCTAACAAATAGGAAACTGACCCAAATCATCTGGAAATGCTCGTAAGACCTATTAACACTTCATTGGCCTCCGGGTGGTCAAGCGGCAAACCGTCAGTCCCCTCGTAAAAAATAGGGACCCCTCCTAAAACATAAGAGACTGGCTCCCAACATCCAAAATAGCTCATAAAGCCTCTTGCTAAACTCCACTAGCTCTAGGTGGTCAACGAGTGAATTGGCAGTCACTCCCTAAAAAATAGGAAACGGGCTCTAAGCCCTGGAAATGCCTCATAGACCTCCCAAAAGTCTCTTGACCCCTTTGAATAGATCCCCTGTCCACTGCATTAACCTACGGGAACCCCTGTCGATAGGCTAACCTTGCTATAACACATCTGCCTTAGGAAGGGGACATTACACCATGCGATGCACTTTTATAGAAATAAAAATAGTAGTTAATTTGTGAATTACATGAGAAACTTGCTTCTGACAGTGTATGCTGTTTAACTGATAGATTGAAGTTATGATTATTCCTCGGAGTCTGAGAGTAAGGGCAATCATCCTTATTATATGCTTTAATGAATATCTGATGGCTAGAAGTCCACCTCTGGAATCATATTGCTTGTGTTTACTTTACATGTGTAGTTCCAGAAAGAACTTACATATTCGATTGATTGTTATCAAATTTCAATTATGTTTTTGTTCTTTTGAAATAAATGGAAAGGAAAAATAAGGGTAATCGTTTATTATTTCAGTTTGTAAGAACTTAGGCACCAAATTCCCTAAAAGAGCTCATAGGTAGAAGTGTTGAATATATTTTTAATTCACTTTAATGTACCTTAAATATTCAAATTATATCAATTTTTCACAGGTCTTCCATATCAGAGATTTACCGACCCCTGCAAGATCCACTAATAAAGA
The DNA here is from genome assembly GCF_030272615.1 of Cryptomeria japonica. Taxonomy (NCBI): domain Eukaryota; kingdom Viridiplantae; phylum Streptophyta; class Pinopsida; order Cupressales; family Cupressaceae; genus Cryptomeria; species Cryptomeria japonica. Next base: position 473,215,742 of record NC_081405.1, read on the forward strand.
AGTGCATTAACATTATTGAGAACAAGGAAACTGATGTTGGCTGGGGTGCCAGAGCATTTTCAGCTGCAAGAAGCATAATGTCAAAAGTTGTTCCAAAGTCCCGAAGGGCTTGGGTTCCAACAGGTTGCCTGGTACAGAAAGCTAAGCATTTATCTAAAATTCAATATGTTTTAAATTTTTTGGGTTTTATTGCTTTTCTGGTGTTATCCTGGGCATTGTTTGACTGGTAGACGTTTTGTCACTGGGATAATATATTAATTAATACTATGGAATAGGAACAGTCTTTTGTGTTTTATGAATTTAAGAACTTGACTAGATTGCAAGCCTTCTTGTCTGAGGTATAGATTTCTTTAAGCATTTTTGTTTTAAATAATTTCCAATGTTTAATGATTCTTTTACCCACTCACCATGAATTTGTACATGTTGAACATGCTGGCCTGGATGTGCAGCAACTACTAGAGGTTTTGCACAGAGTAGTACCAAAGATGTCTTTAATTGCATCAGATTTCAGCTATCTTCCAGATGTAAGAATACCTGGTGTGAGGGCACCTCTTGTATCAAGCAAGGTATTTGTGTGATTTCAACTAATTGCAATATCAATTGTTATTAAGTTAATTGTTATTGTCACGTAAGTTTTATCTATGTTTATTTTGTAGCAACTTATAATTTTCTCACGACTTTGATGCATTCAAATGATAAGTCTGTAGGCATTAGACTTATTTGCATGAATAATGTGTTTTTGAATCTTGGAGGCCAAATGCTAATTTTGTACGATTCATACTGTCAAAATTGAAATAATTTATAGTTTTTATAAATTGGTTAGTAATACTTATAGTGTCAATATATATTTTTATAGTTTGTATTCTTGTTATTTTTAGTTATAATATTTTTAGTGTCAATATATGTTTTTATAGTTTATATTCTTATTTTCAGTTATAATTGGTTAGTAATACTTATTATAATTTATACATAGTATTAGTAATTTATTTCTTATCTCTCTTTTTCTTGTTATTTAAGATAAGAAATAAATTAACTCATCGTGTCAATTTTGTAGGATTTATACTGCCTAGTTTTGTTTTCAATTTTTGCACTATGATATTTGTCTTGTAATCTGATGAACAAGCAGGCTTATTTATGACACAGCAAGCCAAGGTTTGCATATTCTGTTGAAGGTTTCAAGATTATATCTTCTTGCTGAGTTATCATTTCTTTTAGGTTTCTTTTGGTAAGGAGTTTGATATTTTCACGTTCTATGTTGTACCAAGCTCGGTATGGTTTACAAGTTCCATGCTGAAGCATAATTATGACTCGACTTATTGTATGTGTTCTATGTCTGAGCTTGTTTTCTTTTTCATAATGTGTAAGTCACTGTGTACACTTAAGTTGTGTGGGCTCCTCCAAATGAAGATTTGCAGTCTTCCAGAAGACTCCAATGGCCATAAAGGTTTAATAGAAGTGAAAAGGATGAAGGAATGGGATGTTTTTGTAAAAGATAAAAGGAAGTTGGAATGCTCTGGTGTTAGGACAGACTTTTCTCTCTAATCTTTTGTAACCAGGAAAATGTAATAATTAATGACTTCTAAAATGTATTAAATTGTGTAGAGAATAAGCATGCATATTAGATATAAATGCTTGTAAGACAAAAACAATGAGGATGAACTGCAACTAAGCCCCACAATATAGAAGCGCAACCCATCTGTATTAGATGAGTCATTTGACTACCCTTATTGAAGGCGAGAAAGGTGTTGAAAAATAACATTAGTTTATTACTTAAACATGAGAGATAGAGGATTGATTTGGCTTTAGAAAAAGTATTTATTTAGGCTAAGAAATTTAGAAAACTGATTTAGTCTGGGGAAAGAATTAATGATTCAACCAGAGGAAGATAGATGCTTGAGAGTTGTCACAAGAAAAATAGGAAGATAATTTAGAGGATAAATGGTAACAGGTGCTAGGGAATGGAATAATTTGTGAAGAATTTGTATGACTACAGAATTGGTTCTTGTGATTGAACAACTTTGAGTCCTGGGATTTTGGACAGCATGAGTTGGCATAGCAATAAAGAGATTCATTAGTTTATTAAGGATGATTGCAGAGAATCTACCATCCTGATTGTCAAGTCTCGAGATGGATGAAGGAAGCACAATTGCCACCAATGCTGTAGGTGGTTGTGTCTGACTAGCCACAGTAACAGGTGTGGTATATAGATGGTTAGACATTGATAGTATCTAAATTGTAATCACAAGTAACCTAGGACCCAGAAATAGATATCTTGTGCCATGCACTAGTTGAACCGAGTGACACTTAGGCTAGAGGATGCTGGACATGAAGTCTGGCTATCAAACTAGACTGGATGATCATATACTTGGCACCATAAAGAAATATCAGAGCTCTTATGTTTTCAGAATCATGGATCTATGAAACACAATTGCCACCAGTACCATACATAGTTGTAGCTGACTTACTATAGCAATGGTTGATAGATAGATGACTAGACATACTGATGGAATCTAGATACACGAGCACATGTGACCTAGATCCTAGAAGTAGACGTCTTGTACCTTGCATTAGTTGGACTGAATCAAATTAAGTAGTTGGGGTAGAAAATGGCTGATATTAATTCAGGCTATAAAACTAGACGTGAGATCATATAGTAGGCATCCTATAGGCATCCTAAGAAAACTTCAGAGTTATACTGTTTTCAGAATCATGGAGCAGATTTTTAGAATCTGTAGAGTTTTTTCTCAATCCTTGTCTCTGATATGAACAAGTGACTTTAGATTGTTTCCTTCTTTTTTTTTTTTATTGTTATATGTTTAGATTTCTTAGTCTTAAGCTTTAATCTAATGTCGCATATAGTGATCCATTTGATGTGGAAGTTTCACCACCTTGAGGTTAGGACTATTTTATTTAAGGTGTAAAAGGGATATGAGAGAAACTTGGGGATTGGCAGACTAATTATATGTTTTGGAACAGCATTGTCAGGCTTTCACCATTCATATTCTTCAAAAACTATACTGTACAATCAAATATGTCAATTCTATCATGGGATTCTCTCTTCATGATTTGCTCTTGAATTATTCTATAATATCAATAAACATTCTGCCACTTATAGATATTACAGGATAGGGTCCAGCAGAATAGATGTATGCAAACATCAAGGCATTTACAGGTCTTTCTGATATAAGTCTCGAATCCACTGCAATAGGATGGGTGGTTCCACTTAGGATTCTGACTGCATCACTTCATTAAGACATTTGTGTATTTAGTTATTCTCAATAAGCTTGGCAAGCTGAACAATTTGATTTTTCTGTACAAGAAGAGTGAGCTTTACCTCTTCTGGCTTCCTATACAACTGCTGTACTGTGCACAGGTTCATCACAGTTATAATTGCAGCTAAACACTACTATATACTAATGAAGCGAACATTGATGGCACAAATCTACTTTAGTGTTGACACAATGTTGATTAGGGATTAGAACTCCATATGAAGCTTGGCTCATCTTCAGATTTATTTCCTATAACAATTTTCCATTATAGAGTATGTGTAAGATCAGCAATTGTAATTCATAAATTTCCATTATATAATATGCTGCTGAATACAACTGCAAGTTACAAATTTCCCTTATGTAATATGTGGTTGATTAGTAACTGCAAGCTGATTTCCCTAAATTTGTCTTTTATGAGCTATTCCATTTTCATGAAGTATAAACATTTGAAACTCTTTCCTTTTATAGCTTCCATATTGAGTTAGAATTGTGGTAACAGGAAAGAGCGATTGCTTCTTTTTAGATATTAATTGATTACATTTTGTGATCTTGCAGAAAGGTGGTTGCACTGAAGATTACAGTTCTTATCTTGAAGCTAAGGTATATGTTCTAGGTGTCTGAAAGTAGTGAAGGTTTTCCAGTTTACTTGATTTGTCAAAATTACCCATGGTATTATACTTATGGCAGAGAGATAATATCATATGCAACTCTCTTGAGTTACTTTTCATTACTATTTCTGACCACTTTAGTTAATGCAACACATTGAAGAGTGCCATCCACTTTAATTTGTGATGGATTGCAAATCATCTGGAATGCCAGATGGAATGTATGTCTTGAGTGTTTTTTATCTCTTTTCTACTTGATAAATCTGATGTCTACAACCTGCACCGCTGCCAATGTTAAGGTATTGGGGCTGATGTCTTGATCCGTTTTTGAACTGGCATCTCTCCGTGTTTACTTTCTTTGATCTTTAGAGCTATTTTTGTAATTCTTACTTGTTTGAGTACTCTTATGTGCAACAGGGAGATGCAGACATATTTTTTCCAACAGATTTTTTCATCCTTGAACTCATTGATCATTACTGTGCAGAAGCTGGCAGTCAGTTAAAGGGTGAAAAAAATCTGAAACCCATAAAGAAAAGACGGTCAACAATAGTAAGATTAACTCCTTTTTCATCCCATTTTATTTATATGGGAATTTTTCTATTGTTTAATTTATTATGTTACAAATGCTTGTAGCTAGACATGGCTGGTTTTATGGAAGAGTTCGGTCTTCCCTCCAAGACAAGTACAAAAGATGGCTACAATCCTCTCTTAGAAGATTTTCAGAATACTAAAATTTACTTGAGCGTGCCCACTCATAATTTCATATCCCAAAAGAAGCAGCACTTATAAATTGAACTAAAGACGCATAAAGGCATTTCCTAAGGCGAAGGCATTTTTTGAACAGATGGAAGAGCAAGATGAAGCCAAATATAATTCCTAACAAGCAAATTGTTTCAGGCTTTGTATTGTGTTGTATATCCTATTAGTCAGTATTCTAAATGAATTTGAGATGAAAAGATGGAATATGTGTTGCCATGGCCTCCTTTATTGGATGTGCACTTTTTGCACTTCAGAGCTTACATTGTTCCATTTGCAAAGAATTTTCTATGGGAAACACAAAATTTGAAATTTTGATCTTTGAGAATTTGGTGATATTTTCTGCTCAATAGAAAAAATTTGAGCACAAAACACTCCATTAGATACATGACTGAAAATTTTCTCTCATTTTTATTCAATTAAAAAGGCTTGGAGTTTGAGAAAAGGTATATTTGAGGTTAAGGTAAAGATCTTTTTACAGGGATTATTTATGAACAAAGGAAGTGCCAGAATATTCTCAAGCACTAGAGTAGGAATAATGGGCTTAACAATAATCCCCAGTTGTTAGTTGCAAAGATATCATTTTTAGAAGTAAGCTCCTTTCTTTGATCTTCATGAAACTATCTTTTGAAAAAGTAATTAATCATATATGTGCAATTCTTAAGATAAATTTGATTCTTCCTTGAGACAATTTTTTTCCAGATTATATTTGCTTGTGGGAATGGTTTGTTATGACCCATTGATGCAATTTTACGCCTAGTTAGTCTTCAGCCTTACATTTGAAAGGATATCGCAATCATAAATCAATGTTTTATGTTTAACACTTTTTTTTTAACTAAGAAAAAAGTATCTGAAAAATGATTATTATGTTTTTAGGAGGCATTGCCTATTCTTATATATCTTTTATGCATCAACATTTTGTGATGTTTTCAGACAGCCTTGGCAATACATATAAAGATAATACAAATGCCTTGGGTTTTAGAGGCAGGAGTAGGTGGGTCTTTAGGGGGAATGATTGAATTATAATTGTCAATCTTACTCTATTCTTAGGATCAATGTAATGAAGCCAAAATGTAGCTCTATATCTTGATCTGCTACCCCTCTTGGATCATAGAAATTGATAGGTCAACATAGTGAGTTATATAGCATCTGTTGGAGGACATCTAGTAGGAGGAAAAGTAGACATGTTTAGCTAGCTAGGAAGATCTTATTGATTTCTTGGACTCTACCAAAATAAGAGAGGAACTTGCTTCCCTAGTGTAGGAGTTTAATTTTAAATATATTCACAAATCATTTCTATATTTCTTCTATTGGATGCTTGAAACTAATAGACCAACGAGAATTCCTAGATACCTGATGATCATGCCATATTCAATGTATTTCTACTTCATAGGTGTTGATGTGTTTTTTGTGACACTTTCAACACAGAGTAAAATACCAAGTATTCTATCCTCTCTTGAACAAGGAAACCTCATATGCTAAACAATGTGATCAAATAAGGCAACTCCAAGGTTTACAATGCAAATAATTGACTTTAATTACTGATAAAGTCAGCGATTCAATGTGATAAAGTTGGTAATCATAGAGGATTTATGTTTTGCTAGAATGTGGAACACTTAACTAACTTTCGAAAATAAAAGACAAAAGATGAAAGGTTAAGGAAATCTAAGCTAACACCTAACAATGCAAGAAATGATTGTTGACTTGATGAAACCAAACCAAGTTTTGCTTCACCATGAGGGAACAACTACACAAAGATGGTGCAATCTCCCAAGGGAAGTCAATGATTTTCATATCACTTATGTGCACCAACACCATGAACAATGATCATAAAGCAATTGAAGTTAAACTTTCAATTAAGTTAGTCTAACCATGCACTGCAACTTGCAATCAACAAGTCACAAATGGTATGAACATGTTAGGCTTCACCATTAATCAATAATAAGATCTTTCATTCAACTAATCAACTTCATATAAACAAATCTAAACTTTGAGAAGTAGAAACCATGCAATATGTTTAAACAACACACAAAATCTAGCATATCTTCAATGAAATCATATGTTTATTTCAACATAGTCTTTGCAACAATCTCTTGTTTTCTCATCCTACTACTATTCTAACTCCTAACTGTAATCTTGTTACTAACTATTAACCTTTACAAATGAGAAGATTGAGCCTTATATAGAGCTCCTGATTACAAATGAATGGCCTAGATTGATTTGAAATCAATGGTTAAGACAATTCAAGACAAACCCTAATTACGGTTGGTTATAATGAGCACCTCACTAACCAATGAGAAAATTACAACATTTTGGACACGTCCTTTGAATGCAGACCAATGAGAGATAAGGTTAGGTATGTTGAATAATGTCTAATATAGCTCCAAGTATCACTTGTTCCTTTGCTAGATGAGTCAGGTTCATTAAACTTGGACATGTCAACTTGGAGTAACTTGATTGGTTGATGATGATTAAGTGCTAGCTCGACATGCTTATCTTGTAGAACATCACAAAGATGTCTTTGCGTTTTGGGCAATATCTCTTGTTACTCAACATTTTCAATCCTCGATGTGATTGTGATGATTCATATTCCCAAATTGCATCATCTTGATGATGAAGTTTCTAACTTTGTTTAACTCTTCTGAAACTCCTATCTATTCCTTGACCACACTTCACTTTTCATCTTCACATTCGAGAATCCTTCTTGTGATGCTTTGCATTTCATTCTCATGTTTGCAAATCTTGAAACACTTCTTCACCTTGGAATGTAGTGTTAATCATATGAGGATCCAGTTAATATTGAGAGGGGGGATGAATTAGTATTAAGACAATTTATAACTTCAAATCAAAATACCATTCACAACAGATCTGAAATCATTTAATACATGAATCTAACCCTTTAACAGATCTCATACACCCACTTATGCAATCTTATTAATCAGAATATTCACCAACTAAATATTTGATCAACACATACTCAAATTGGCAAATTATTAGATCAAAATACTTCATCTATCAACTCATTAACCTTACCGGTAACCATTTACAGATATCTGATAAACAACAGTAAACTTATCATAATCGGTAATCAGAAATAATGCATGAAATCATAAATACTATGAAAAGTCATTCCACACATGCCACTAAGACTTTTGACGTAGAAGCCCAAATGGGAAAAATAGCGGTGGAGATTGGACCCACAATAATTTGTACTCTTTCAAAGTATGCCCTGTTAGGAGCTTAGCCTGGTTAGGAGCTTACAATACACTCGGTTAAGAGCATACCCAGTTAGGAGTCACCCGATTAAGGGATTTACCTATCACTCTAGCTAGGAGCTTAATGATCTGTTAGGATCAACTTGGTTAGAGGATTTAAACACTCTTTAGTGAGCTGTCTTGTTAGGGGAATTAGATGGCAAAGGCCTGTTAGGACCTACTCGGTCAAGGGATTTTAGTTGTTGTAATTGTTAGAGATCACCAATGAAAGATGATTTGTTACTTTGCACTTTTAGCTTGCTAGATCAGATCCAGTTGTGCTTCACAATCTCCAACACTCAGGCAGATCTCTATCTTCTTTGGAACAGCTTAACTCACTCTCCTAATGCCACCGACACATGAAACATCAATTGTGTCGCCCTATATAGACATCTCAACTAGGTCGGCCACAAAACCTAATTACATCTTGAATTTACAATTAGATCACAAGAGATCATCATAGATTGCTATCTAGATAATTACAACAAATTACAATGCAATACAAACTATTGGTTGATCATAACCCATCACGGAAATCCGATCTGTATCCTCAAAACACTCTACTAAGCGTTTCGCTGATTCCCAAGAAAATCTTCATTGAATCGCACCAAAACAACTTTCAAACTCATCATGCGGGTTGTGTTGTATTACCAACTTTATGTAGACTCATCGCCTATCACCGTCATATCAAAAATCATTGCCAGTTGAGTGAATTCATCACCGCTCTTAAAACTCTACTAAAACTTTAGCACAACTCCATCAGAAATTCAAAACATGCCTTTTGGTAATCAACATAGAATGTGGTTCCGATCACATACACAAGTCCATCATAAAAGCTTATGTCTCAAACCACAAGTCTCCAACCATCACCGATTTACCGATTCCATCAAAATCCAGTTGTGCTTCACAATCTCCAACACTCAGGCAGATCTCTATCTTCTCTAGAACGACTTAACTCATTCTCCTAATGCCACCAACACATGAAACATCAATTGTGTCGCCCTATATAGCCATCTCAACTAGGTCGGCCACAAAACCTAATTACAGAGGATCAGATCTAGTTGTGCTTCACAATCTCCAACACTCAGGCAGATCTCTATCTTCTCTGGAATGGCTTAACTCATTCTCCTAATGCCACCGACACATGAAACATCAATTGTGTCGCCCTATATAGACATCTCAACTAGGTCAGCCACAAAACCTAATTACATCTTGAATTTACAATTAGATCACAAGAGATCATCATAGATTGCTATCCAGATCGTTACAACAAATTACAATGCAATACAAACTGTTGGTTGATCATAACCCATCACGGAAATCCGATCTGTATCCTCAAAACACTCTACTAAGCGTTTCGCTGATTCCCAAGAAAATCTTCATTGAATCGCACCAAAACAACTTTCAAACTCATCACGCAGGTTGTGTCGTATTACCAACTTTATGTAGACTATCACCGTCATATCAAAAATCATTACCGGTTGAGTGAATTCATCATCGCTCTTAAAACCCTACTAAAACCTTAGCACAACTCCATCAGAAATTCAAAACATGCCTTTTGGTAATCAACATAGAATGCAGTTCCAGCCACATACACAAGTCCATCATAAAAGCTTATGTCTCAAACCACAAGTCTCCAACCATCACCGATTTACCGATTCCATCAAAATCCAGTTGTGCTTCACAATCTCCAACACTCAGGCAGATCTCTATCTTCTCTGGAACGACTTAACTCATTCTCCTAATGCCACTGACACATGAAACATCAATTGTGTCGCCCTATATAGGCATCTCAACTAGGTCGGCCACAAAACCTAATTACAGAGGATTAGATCTAGTTGTGCTTCACAATCTCCAACACTCAGGCATATCTCTATCTTCTCTGGAACGGCTTAACTCATTCTCCTAATGCCACCGACACATGAAACATCAATTGTGTCGCCCTATATAGCCATCTCAACTAGGTCGGCCACAAAACCTAATTACATCTTGAATTTACAATTAGATCACAAGAGATCATCATAGATCGCTATCCAGATCATTACAACAAATTACAATGCAATACAAACTGTTGGTTGATCATAACCCATCACGGAAATCTGATCTGTATCCTCAAAACACTCTACTAAGCATTTCACTGATTCCCAAGAAAATCTTCATTGAATCGCACCAAAACAACTTTCAAACTCATCACGCGGGTTGTGTCGTATTACCAACTTTATGTAGACTCATCGCCTATCACCGTCATATCAAAATCATTATCGGTTGAGTGAATTCATCACCGCTCTTAAAACCCTACTAAAACCTTAGCACAACTCCATCAGAAATTCAAAACATGCCTTTTGGTAATCAACATAGAATGCGGTTCCGGTCACATATACAAGTCCATCATAAAAGCTTATGTCTCAAACCACAAGTCTCCAACCATCACCGATTTACCGATTCCATCAAAATCTTTTCTTTTACCAGTTGAAGTCCTAATTCTCAGTCGTGCCGGTAAACCCTGCCATACTTAAAAATTCTAAATCCGGTAAACCAAATTACTTATCCAACAAGTCAGACATCAAAGTTCATCTGTAACCATCATCAAACATTAATTGACATAGGTTGCCATCAATGACAACACAAATAATTGATCATGTCATTATCATACTTCTACTGATACAACAATCAACTCATCTGCATTAGTTATGCCAATCATGCCAACAATCTGCCCCTTTGGCATTGATGGCAAAACCAATCAGTTATACAATCAATATACAATCATCTATGCCAATCATCTGCATCTTAGCACATTAACTGTCGCTCTCTGCATCTGCCAATCTTCACTATCTTTTCTTCTCCTCAAATTTGATCATCAGATTTCTTTTTCTTCTCCATAACTGATTAACTGATTTCTTTTTCTTCTCCCCCTTTGACAACAATGCCAAAATTAAAAATGCATCACTTGACTTCAATCTGACCAGAACTGTAAATCATATCATACTGCATTAGAGTGCTCCCCCTACAAAGTAGCTCACATTTTCATCAATCCTTAGTGAAGAATAAACATGAAATCCACAAGATTGATGCAACTCCAGCATCTTAGTTCTTCCGGTGTAGGGGTCTAACCCCTAATTTACTTCTGAGAAACTCAAAAGTAGTCTTTGGCAATGGTTTAGTAAAAATATCAACTAATTGATCTTTACTCCTCACATACTCCATCTTTACCTACTTCTCATGAACTCTTTCCCTTAAGAAATGATACTTCAACTCTATATGCTTGGTTCTTGCATGAAGTACATGATTCTTGGAAATATTTATTGCACTCGTATTGTCACAATAGATAGTCAATGGTTCAGACACATCTATCTTGAATCCTTCTAGCACATGTCTCATCGATATGGCCTGTGTGCAATTCATGGATGCAACAACATACTCAGCTTCAACTATAGATTGAGAAACACAAGTTTGTTTCTTGCTTGTCCATGCTACAAGTCTTCCTCCAAGAAGAAAAGCTCCACTGGTTGTGCTTTTCCTATCATCCACATTGCCTACCCAATCTGCATCATTACAAACATCTAAAGTGAAATTTCCTTTGCAGGGATACCATAATCCATAGTCTAATGTTCCTTTAAGATATCAAAAAATCCTCTTAATAGCCACAATGTGACTTTCTTTGGGCTCTTTTTGAAATCTTGCAACTAACCCAACAACATGAGCAATGTCCAGTCTGCTATGTACAACATAGTGTAGTTTACCAATCATAGACCTGTATTCTTTTTCACTAACATTAGGTGAATCATCTTGCTTTGTCAACTTGCAACCTGTTAACATTGGTGTACCTACCAGTTTACAGTCTTCCATGCCAAAAGTTTTCAGCACCTCTTTAATATACTTGCTTTGACAGATAAAAATACCACCATCCAGTTGTTGGATTTGTAATTCGATAAAGAACTTTATTTCACTGATTAGAGACATCTCAAATTCCTTTTTCATCTCATCAGCAAAGTCCATACTCATATTATCATCTCCACCAAAAATTATGTCATCTACAAATACTTCAGCTATTAGCATCTTGTCTCCATCAGTTTTTATATAACTATTATTGTCCTCACTGGTACGTTGGAATCCAATCTTGATCAAATGTGCATGTAATCATTCATACCATGCTCTCGGTGCCTGCTTTAGACCATACAAAGCTTTATGCAATTTACATACCATGTCCTTATCATCGGTCAAGGAAAAACCATCTGGTTGTTCAATGTATACTTCCTCTTCAAGAATTCCATTCAAAAAGGCTGACTTGACATCCATTTGGTAGACTTTGAATCCCTTATATGTAGCAAATGCCAGCAGCATCTTTACTCCTTCCAATCTTGCAACCGGTGCAAAAGTTTCACCATAGTCATCACCTTCTTCGTGTGCATATCCTTTGCAAATTAACCTTGCCTTATTTCTTACCACTTTTCCATCTTCATTTAACTTATTCCTGAAGACCCATTTAGTTCCAATCACATTTTTGTCCTCCGGTCTAGGAACAAGTGACCATGTCTGATTTTTCTCTATTTGATCTAATTCCTCATTCATTGCTTTCACCCAGTCGTCGTCTTTGAGTACTTCCTTCACTATCTTAGGTTCCATTGTAGAGATCAAACAAGAATTTTCTCTAATTTTCCTCCTGGTTTGCACACTTGCATTCTTATCATCAATTATCTGGTCCTGAGAGCGATTTAATCTCACATATCTAGGTATAGTCTGTGTCGGTTCTGCATCTTCCTCATTAGATTCATCAGTTGATTCACTACTTTCTTCTTCACTGTCCTTGCTTACCGGTTGATCATTATTCTGTGCTTTTGGTTCAAAGATCACCAATCTTTCTTCATTATCATCTTTTTCAGGTTCAGACCTGCTTGTTCCTTCAGATTTATTTGACAAATCATCCACCTTAACATTAACACTTTCAACTATTTTCTTAGTTCTCTTATTATAGCATTTATATGCTTTGCTTTTAGAAGAATAACCAAGAAATATTTCTTGATTAGATTTTGCATCAAACTTTCCAGTGTAGTTATTCTTTTTAATAAAACATTGACTTCCAAAGATTTTGAAATAACTAACACAAGGAATTTTACCATACCATAGCTCATAAGGTGCCTTATTGTTGTCTTTCTTTACAAGTATCCGGTTTAATGTGTAGATTGTAGTGCTTACCGCTTCTCTCAAAAACATCTTAGGCATATTACCTTGTAATAACATTGTTCTAGCAGCATCAACAATCGTTATGTTCATCCTTTCTGCTACACCATTTTGTTGTGGTGTCCTTGGAGCAGACACTTGTCTTTTGATACCCTATTCATCACAATACTTGACAAACTCATCAGATGTGAATTCTCCTCCTCGATCAGATCTTAAGCATTTCAAGTTTTGATCGACCTCTTTCTCAACTAGAGCTTTAAATGCTTTAAACTTACTAAAGGCTTCAAATTTCTCCTTTATGAATGAAACACATATCATCTTAGAATAGTCATCAGTAAAAAGCATGAAATATCTATCACCAAAATAACTTTTTGTTCTCATAGGACCACAGAGATCAGCATGAACCAAATCCAAAATATTTTCGGATGTACACTTCTTTCTCTTAAATGAAATAGAGGCCATCTTACCAATTTGTCAATCTTTACATATCACATTACCCGATTTAACAATTTGGGGTAATCCTCTCACAACACTAGACTTGCTTACCTTCACCAAGTTATCAAAATTCATATGACAACATCTCTTGTGCCACAACCAGCTGTCATCCATCTTTGCAACTAGACAACTGTTGATATCAGCATTTAAATGAAATAAGTTACCTCTTGGTTGTTTTCCGGTAGCAATCAGTTCACCATTTCCTCCAAGAATTCTATAGATTCCACCATTAAACTCAAGCAAATAACCTTTATCATTGAGTTGTCCAACACTTAACAGATTATGTTTCAGACCATTAACCCAAAATACATCATCAGTATTATTCTTCCCATTCAAAGAAACAGAACCTTTACCTTTCACCATGTAGGGAGAGTCATTTCCAAATCTAACAACACCTCCATCAAATTCATTAAGGGTTAGGAACTTACTCTTATCTCCGGTCATATGGTGTGAATAGCCACTGTCTATAATCCATTCATTACTGTTTTCTACATGAGAAACTAGTGCCTTCTCATCAGACAATTCCTCCTTTACAACTACAAACACAATCTCTTCATTGTCATCTTCATCTTCAGATTCTTCATCAGTCACACCTTCATCCATTGCAACACAACAGTGTTTTTTGCCTTTCCTTTTTAATTTCTTAAACTTATCTTTCTTATCAGTGTTAGGACAGTTAGCAACAATATGGCCAATCTTACTACAAGAGAAACACTTTAAAGGTAGTTTTCCTTTATACTTACTAGTGCCTCTTGGAAATATCTTGGCTAGCAGTGCTTCGAGTTCCATTACTTGATCTTCATTGTCTTCACTTTCCCGGTTACCTCCATGATTAGATCTGCACTCAAGACTTTGACATACAATCTTTCCTTTTCTAGCAGATGAACTGGTAATAGAAGCTTTAAAATTAGATTCAGTAGATTTAGCCACACTATTGTCAAAACTATTTAACTCAAAGGATGTAAGCTTACCAATCAAAGAGTCAACAATTACCTTATCCTTTGAAATGGATCTCAGTTCTTGGATTGCTGATACTCTAATAGCATACTAAGGTTGAAGAGTTCTGAGCATTTTACTTACCACAACATGATCATCAATTTTACCACCAACACCTTTTATACCGCCAACAACTTCTCTAATTCTTTGACCGTACTGTGCAATGTTTTCTCCTTCTTGCATTTTCATATCATCAAATTTTCCTCTCAAGATTTTCTCTTTTGCTCTTTGGACATGCTCATCTCCTCCATGAATTGTTTCTAATTTTTCCCAAACATCATGTGTAGTTTCCAATCTTTGAACATCAATATATTCAGAATCAAATAAAGTACTTACAATAGCTTCAAGGGCTTGCATGTTCTCCTGCTGATCTTTAAGCTCATCCGATGTCAAGGGAGCAATAGTAGGAGCCACATATGCTTTTTCAACATGTTTCCAAAATTGAGTACCAAGACCTTTGAGATATATCTTCATTCTGTCTTTCCAGATCTTATAATTATCCTTGTTGAATTTCAAACCCTCTTTCTTCATCATCTGGTCTTCCTCAAAATCTTTTCCTCAAACGGTTAAACTTTTCTGCACACAGAGGACTACAACTCTGATACCAATTGTTAATCCTATGAGGATTCAGTTAATACTGAGAGGGGGGGTGAATCAGTATTAAGACAATTTATAACTTCAAATCAAAATACCATTCACAACAGATCTGAAATCATTTAATACATGAATCTAACCCTTTAACAGATCTCATACACCCACTTAAGCAATCTTATTAATCGGAATATTCACCAACTAAATATCTGATCAACACATACTCAAACTGACAAACTAATAGATTAGAATACTTCATCTATCAACTCATTAACCTTACCGGTAACCATTTACAAATGTTTGATAAACAATAGTAAACTTATCATAACCAGTAATCAGAAATAATGCATGAAATCATAAATACTATGAAAAGACATTCCACACATGAACACCAAGATATTTGACGTGGAAAACCCAAATGGGAAAAACCACGGTGGGGATTGGACCCACAATAATTTGTACTCTTTTGAAGTACGCCCTATTAGGAGCTTATCTCGATTAGGAGCTTACAATACACCCGATTAAGAGCAGAACCTGTTAGGAGTCACTTGGTTAAGGGATTTACCTATCACTCCAGCTAGGAGCTTAATGATCAGTTAGGATCAACTTGGTTAGAGGATTTATACACTCTTTTGTGAGCTGCCCTATTGGGGGACTTAGATGGCAAAGGCCTGTTAGGACCTACCCGGTTAAGGGATTTTATCTACTGTAATTATTAGAGAACAACCGTGAAAAATGATTTGTTACTTTGCACTTTCAATTTGCTAGATCAGATCCAGTTGTGCTTCATAATATGCAACACTTAGGCAGATTTCTATCTTCTGTGGGATGACTTAACTTATTCTCCTAATGCCACCGACACATGAAACATCAATTGTGTCTCCCTATATAGCCATCTCAACTAGGTCAGCCACAAAACCTAATTATATCTTGAATTTACAATTAGATCACAAGAGATCATCATAGATCACTATCGAGATCATTACAATAAATTACAATGCAATATCAACCGTTGGTTGATCATAAGCTATCACGAAAATCTGATCTGTATCCTCATTACTCTGCTAAGCGTTTTGCTGATTCCCAAGAAAATCTTCATTGAATCGCACCAAAACAACTTTCAAACTCATCACGCGGGTTGTGTCGTGTTACCAAATTTATGTAGTCTCGCCGCCAATCATTGTCATATCAAGAATCATTACTGGTTGAGTGAATTCATCACCGGTCCTAAAACCCTACTAAAACCTTAGCACAACTCCATCATAAATTCAAAACATGCCTTCCAGTAATCAACATAGAATGCGGTTCCAGTCACATACACAAATCCATCATAAAATCTTATGTCTCAAACCACAAGTTTCCAACCATCACCAATTTACCGATTCCATCAAAATCTTTTCTTTTACCGGTTGAAGTTCTAATTCTTAGTCCTGTCGGTAAACCTTGTCATACTTACAAATTCTAAATCCGGTAAACCAAATTACTTATCCAACAAGTCAGACATCAAAGTTCATCTGTAACCATCATCAAACATTAATTAACATAGGTTGCCATCGACGACAGTACAAATAACTGATCATGTCATTATCATACTTCTACCGATACAGTCATCAACTCATCTACATCAGTTATGCCAATCATGCCAACATGTAGACCTCATCCAAAAATTTCCTTGATGTAGAGTTCCTTCCTTTGAATTGTTGAGTTTTTTGGTGTTGTACATTATTAAAGTTCCTAGCCATGATTCACTTTCTCTTGCACACTAGGGTGGGATTAGGACTTAGTCACAAATTTCCAAGCAGAAATACATGACCACCAAGGAATTCTGACTTGAAATCGATTCACTTCCTTGATTTGTTTCCTTGTATGATTTGATCCTTACAATCATTCCTTGGTTGTCTTGATATTCGGGAAAGTCTTGATGAAATGTAGATCTTGATGATGCAATCCCTCCTTTGTGTTCCATTCTTTGAGCTTGTGTTGCCTTATCCTTCTTGAATTCCTCCTTTTGAAATGTGAATACTCCCCTTCTTTGCTTTGTCATCTTCCTTGGATCCACTTCCTTGAACTTGAGCACTTGGACTCCCCCATGTGGTTAAATCCCCATTTCACTATTCATCCTTGGATCGAACTTGAAAAGGAAACATTATTAATAAAGAAGCATGTAATAATAAAATAAATTCCATCCTACACATTCCTAACTCATAAATGAAAATAACATTAATCACTTCACCAATCAATTGTTAAAACCCTTTTCAAGTTTGGAAAAAAATCCTCTAGGTTTTGAAATGATGATGCTAATCAAATTGTAGAAAAGATTCACCCCAAATTAGGATGCACCAGCTAGAAAGTTCGCCTTCAACTAGGTTTGATTAAAAATTGCTCCTCAAGGTGATGAAATTTGCACCAATGTTGGCTAGTAATTTGATTCCTCTTGGTTGGAAATCTACTTCCTTCCAGGTTTGATTGGAGAAGTTGAACGAGCTCTGTCAAAATTCGCACTAGAGTTGCTACTCCTAATGTTCACTTTGCTCCTTAATTATTTAGGAATTGAATTGTAATTTGATGTTTATGAAATGAAATTTGATCTCATACTTATAGTGCTCTTGAGTCTGAACTCACAACTCCCTTATTAGGCCGACCTTCCTTTTTATTGTTTGAAATTGAATTCATTGCAATCACATTAGGTCAAATATGCTTATGTTTTGCCTTTTTTAAATGTATGAATTTGCCTCCAAGAGGGAAAACCTAGGATACACACCACCTTGATGGTATTTAGAGGGGTATAAGTATGAAGTCAAGTGTTGATGTTTCTCCAACATAATTCACATTCAAAATATTTGATTTACTTTGCTATGTGATCTTAGGTTTGCATTTTTTAGGTCTGAGTGGATTTTTGATATGTTTGAGGATTGCTTAAGGTGGGTTTAAGGAGGTGTTAGGGACTAGGTGAAGAGCAAAATTCCCATGTGCATAGGAATAAACCTTAGGTGCTGATTGAAGATTCACAAGGACTAACCTTTGAGCAAGTTCTCCATGTGAACAAGGATAAGATGCAAGAGGCTAAGCAAGTTTTGAGGGTAGTGAGGGACATGATGTTAGGTGCATTTTGAGGGTTTACAACAACAATTTATGGGAGCTCTTAGATGGCTATGAGGGACTAAAGGTGGGCACTAGTAAGGGTTAAGATGGATGAGTAGAGTGCTCAATCCACCTTGTCAAGGAAAAGTCATGGTGGCCTCCTATGAAATGCAAGGATTTGGTGGATGCAAGATGAAGGCTTTGTCAACCTCAATGCAAGGTGGGATTCTTTGATTTCCAAGGATAACATAACACATTTCCATAGTGCACAAGGAATATGCACACTACAAGATTTCATGGTGTGTAGGGACAAACCTTGCAAGGGCGCATTTTCCACATGTGAAGGGACTAAAGACAATGCAAGTTGGGCCCAAATCCATTGTAGACAAGGACAAAACACTGAATATCAAGATCATTTTAGTAAGGTCAACAAGGACTATGATTCAAACGTGAAATACACAAGTGCTAACATGGACACAATTTTCAAATGCTCAAGGACAAGGTACAATGCAAGAGCAGGTTGTTAAGGAAGTGAGGGACAACCCTAGGTGCATTTGAGGCATGGTGAAGGACAAATTCAAGAGTGCAAATTAGGGATGTGATGGACTAGGGAGCAAGGTGGATACCTAAAAAATCATGCTAAGGGAAATCTCCAAATGGGCCAAGGATTCAATGAAAGATTTTAACTTTTTCATATGTGAACCTTAGATTCTAGTTCTCAACTTTGAATTTCCAAATTTAGACAAGGATTTTTGAAAAAAATATTCCTTAATCCCTCATCCTGCCAAGGTTGGAAAATCTAACCTTGACAAGGAATCCCCTTGTCTAGGCATTAGGTCTTTTGATATGTCATCTTTGATCAACACCTAACACTTTCAAAACCTTAATCCTCATGACAACTTTACTTGACAACTTTGCAACATCCTTTTGCAATTTTCACAACTATGACAATATTTTACAACATTGATAATATTGACAACTTTTCTTGCTCTATGAAAACATTCTGCACTCCCTACAATCTTTCCCTCAATACTCAATCTTGACACCCACTCATGGGATTCAAAATAAAAAATTGAGTTCTTGAATTAATTTGACACCTTAAGGACAAGACATTGCACCCCTAAGACATTCCAAAGGTCACTCAACACACCCTATCTTGGATTGACAAGACAAACCCTTCTCATAAGAAAAAGGTAAAAACTAATGCCAAGCTAAGCAACTAAGAAAAAATGCCTAAGCTAACCAACAAAAAGTGGGGGTCCCCATTTGTACAGGGGTGATGTGTGAAAACGTCACAACAATAGGAATTTAGGGGGAATGGAAAATCTTAGGATGAATTTTGAGTTATGCATGGGGAGATTGGATCTCAAGTACTATAATGCCCGCCAAAATACCCTAGAGAAATTAATCAACTAATATGCAAATAGGGATTTTATTATTATTATTTAAACATCACTTAAAGCAACATATTCAACTAACTAATCATGTGTTCTTAACATCCATTAACATACATACATATATTCATTACAAACATAATCACAAAATCACTATACACAAGCAGAAATAAACACAACTCTATAATTATTCTCCCCTAAGGTATCTCAATGCCATTACTCAATCTATCCATAGAACATATCTACATAAGCATATCATCATTATCTCTTTTCATGGATACATATGATTCTTTTCTAACTATCTATCATGATTTCATTCATTAATAATGCAAATCTCATTAAACCCCCCTTAGATTCATTTTAAGTGCATCAATCCAAATGTTCCTAATCCCAATTACTTATTCAATATCTTAACATCATTATTCCATTTCCAATGCTAACTACCACATTGCTAATCCAATCCTAACTATTATAGACATTCACATAACACTAAATGCATATCCATAGAACTAAGTCCATTAATGAGCATTATCCATGATACAAGAAGTTACAACATTACATTCTCTTACAAGTATTATGATCATGGCCTAATACATAATCTAACATTACATATACATCAACCATTTTACATCAAGAAGCATAGCTCTCAACTTCATATAAAATTACATCATGAATTCTACACATACATATGCCATACGAATCATATACATCAATCTGCTACAAGTATCTATCCATAGCTGAAGAGAGAAGAGTCCACATTACGTGCAAGAGCATCCAACGAAGAACATCCCAATGGAAGAAGGCATCAAACCACCTGACCATGTGGAACCATAAGGAACCACCCCCTCATGCTAGGAGATGACATAAGATCCCACACACACTCTAGATCTAGGTTGACACCTAACAACCAAAAGATAGCACTCCATACATCACGCAGCTAAATCAAGGCTCAAGAATCATAAGACCTCTAGAGGCTACTCTCAAATCAAGACTCGCGGTGCTAGGACCTACATGTAGGAAAAGAGTGTCATCACATGCAATCACCATCAAAGGATATCCTAGAACTCAATCCCGACATCCGTGATACACATGTGAAACCATCTCCACCTTTGAGAAAATCAAGGTAGTCTAGTTTATTCGGTTACCAGATCTTCCCATACCTCACTTCAGTCTTGCAAGCCATGAGATGGGGTACCACGTATATATATTTCTTATATTATCAAGATTGAGTTACTACTACCCAACCCACCTATGAATAATTTATTATGTTATCACTTGATTATTACCATAAACCTCCACTAAGCTATCCCAATAGTATAGACCCCGACTCCATGACACAAAGAATCCTAGCAGTCCATTCCTCATGACCTTGACAGACTCAAGGAAGCACCTAGACCTTAGGGTGACAACACACACATCTCATAATAACAACGAGGAGGCTCAACCAATACAATTCACCAATGATATTTACATAAACATATACAAGAACCATAAAGGCAAACATTGGATCAAGAGCCTCATACTATCAATTACACATATAGGTAAGGCAAAATCATTTTGCATAGCCAAATCACAATCTCCTCTAAGGCAAGGCATTAGTTCTCTCGCTGGAGCCAAAACATATACCCTTCACAACAAGGAACACTCATCTTGCTAGAGCAATGCAACATTAACCTCAACAACAAGGCACAAATCAATATTACAATCACTAAATCAGTCCCAGATCAACTTCAAGACTCAGATGACAACAGAAAACAACCTCTAGATAGACTCAAAATCAAAAAAACCAACAGAGAAAGCCAAAAAATGATCAAAATACATAAACAAAGAAGATTAGCACATATGTTAGATATTTTAGTGCATATGAAAGGTAATTCAATGCTTCCAAAACATTTTGCACCACTTCAGATAGTCACTGTAGTGCATCAGAGAATAATAATGCCGCATATACAGATTTCTGTAGTGCATAGGGTACATAAAATGACACATATAAAGAATTATGTAGCGCGTAGGGTACACAACATGAAACATATGACATAGAATAGTGCATATAACCCAAAATGCAAAAGACTCAATAAAACGACCCAAAAATATTTGACCAAGTCTGAAAAATATAATAAATGCATGTACCGAAGTCTGTCTATGCAAAACAAGGCATAAATAGATCATAGACATGAATAAAATGTCAGATATTGTTGCTGCTAGGATATGTTGTTGTCATTGATGTCAACATATTTCTATGTTTTGGTGTTGCAGTGATGATTTGGTGATCCGATGATTGTAGTGAGTTGATCTAGTTGGTTTATCTATTTACCATGATGAGTCAAATATAGATACTTCATTCTTTATGATGCTATGTGGTGATTTGATCAAATTGTGGATTCCGGCATGGAGATTGGTTTTCAATGTTTAGTGTTGTAGTGTTTTGGTGTTTGATTTGTTGTGCTCCGATATGATTATATCTTTGGTTGCAAAATTTAGAGAGTGTTTGGGCTATTCATGTGTATCTTCGTTTCAGATGGTTCGTGATTTGATGCTCTGTAAGCTATCTTTCTTGTCCAAGTTGTTGCTGATAAGTGTTCTTGAGTGTTAGCATGTTGATCGATGAAGATTTGTTTAAGTGGTGTTGGTATAGCTATTGCAGATGGTTTTAACATGCTTGTTGGTGTTTCCTAATCATGTCCTATTTGTTTTGGTGGTCCACCCTGATCATTGTGCATGTTCTTGAAGAGTTTATGGGTTTGGTGATATTCTTTGTGTTATGCGGTATTTTCAGTGGTTTAATGTGTTGGGGTTGAACGTGGCAAGATTTTTGGCGGTGTTACATGTTCAAGGAGTTGATTTGGGTCAATGCTATGCTGTCTATGGCATTGTATTGGTCCGGTGGTTGATTTATGTATCGTGTGATGTAATTTTGTAATTAGGTGTTGAGGGTTTGGTTGACCTTGTAGTCAAGGTTGATGATCTGTATAAATAGTTGTTATGTTCATGTAATTTGGGTGTCGGTGTTGAGTCTGCATTATTAGAGAGTGGTGTATGTGCGCATACGCGAATTCATCTTTCAATGTGGTGTATTGAGCAAAGTGTGTTGCAGGGAAGACAAATGAGCTTAACCAGAACTGTTGCCAGGGATTAGCATATGCTATCTTTGTAGTTCATGTAATCTGGATTGTAGTCCGAACATTATTGTACGATAGTGAACCTTCCCTAAGGGTTGTAGCCTTGTAGGTCATTGTATTTTGAGCAGTGAGCTCTAGGAAATGTGCCTAAATGCATGTGCATTCCCCATTGTAATATTTACACATACTACTGCAAAGTATCATCTCATTGTGGGTAGGTTCCCACCATGTTTTTTCCCTTGATTGGGTTTTCCACGTCAAAAATATTGGTGTTGTTTGTGTTGTTATTATTGTTGCTATCTTTCTTTTTGCTGTAGTTGATCAGATCTGTGATTGTGCTTAAATTGTTTAATCTAGTGAAAACTTATTCACCCCCCTTCTCAGTTTTCCTTCTTTCTTGTTGCCAACATAAAACAAATTGTCAAATAACAAGACATGGGGTTCATCGACAAGCTTATTTACAACATCACATAGAGATAAACACAACCATATACGACAGACATAATCGATAACCAGACACCAACAAATAAATTCATAGTAAACAACAGTTTTTCCCCAACATTATATTGATAATAAAACTATGCAAATAATTTAACAATATTAAGCATCTTCCCATTCTTGCAAGCAATCTTTCACAAGCATGACGCATACAAAAATTTCAAAATCAAATGCAAGAAAGATAAAGCCCCCAACTTGGATGTTTGAAGTTATGGCAACAAAAAATCGAAGAAGAGCAATCTGCAACCAAGCCAAGCTCCACAACCAAAATCCAAATCTTCAATCAATTGCAAAAATGCATCTAAAAACCCCACCTGAGCAAACACACAAAAAACTCAATATATAGAAAATCTTCTAAAAACTATAGAAACATGTCGGCCAATGAAAATAATAAATTAAAATATGTTTCTTACTAACCCCTATGCAAATACGAAGGTAAAAATATAAAATATTATTTAATTAACTTATCCAATATTCTCATCTAATAGCAAAATAGGGTAGGTAGAATAAATATTATATTAATTAACCCAAAGGAGTAAAAAGAGAAATAATAATATAATCAACCAATTAATTAAATAAACCAAGACACAATAAAATATAATGGCCCAATTAAATATTAAACCATAAAATAATATAAATAA
Organism: Cryptomeria japonica; assembly: GCF_030272615.1. Classification (NCBI taxonomy): domain Eukaryota; kingdom Viridiplantae; phylum Streptophyta; class Pinopsida; order Cupressales; family Cupressaceae; genus Cryptomeria; species Cryptomeria japonica. The sequence goes on from NC_081405.1 coordinate 473,239,619, forward strand.
ATAATTAAATAATAACATCTCACAAGCACAACTCCCAAGGGGGTCCAATCATAACAAGGGGTAAGTAAATAAATAATACGAATAAATAGCCAATAAGCAGATAAATCAACAATAAATAATAAATAAATAAACACTAAACAAATAATTAAATGTATGAATAGATATAGATGCTCCAGCCAATATAATAAATAGATAATCTTTTATACATAATTATAAATGCCAAATACTATGATCCACAAAATGAAATTAATAAATAATAATCCCAATAATAATAATCTCACATTAATATTAAATATTAATATCAACTTTTAAATGAATTTATTATTACAAACTATATGAGCCAATTGAATTAGTTAATAATTAATTAACCAAAAATCACAATACCTCAAGACAACCCAACATACGATAATATAAATACCACAAGATAATTCTAAACACAAATCTAAGACTGACAGGGTACCAACTTAAACCTAGAGTGTAAAATGGGATTTCATGTCACCTCCAATCAACTTGCCATTGGGAAGAAGACGCGCTCAAACCTGTGAGGCAAGGTGGAGTCGATGTCTAGTACCTACAAACCTGTCACCACCAATACAAACATAACAACATATACAATAACATATATCATGAATTAGACAGACAAGTGAAAGGAAATCACAATGTCATATTGTGTTCATGAATGAGTGGCATGACATCGTCCCTATCACAAACACATTAGAAGACTGTCATGACAACCAAGCACTATCATTATTATCATCATATTCAATATAATCATGAAATAAGGTTAGTACATAGTATTATTGTTACCTATTTTCGCTAACAAGCTCAATCAGGGAGAGCTTTTGTGTTTTATAGAAAAAACGTACATTTTTATTCTGTTGAATTGCATTCATGAACATTTAGAAAGAAAGAAAATAGATAAATTACTATCATTTTTCATTATGCAAGTGCATATGAAGTAGAAAGAGAAAACATTTTTTAATGAGAAAGTAATCTTTATTAATATGAATGTATAATGTCTCACACAAGACGTGAGATTGACTGATATGGTGCAAATAATGAAAAAACTATTTATTTGCAGATGCAAAGTAAATGTAAAATGCACATAAGGAAAGGAGACTCGTCATTGCCTGGATGATGAGTCCTATCTGAATAGTCTTGTGTTGTCCATCTTGCATGCAATTGTCTTCTCCTTGTTGCTCCTGAGTACCTTCATTTGAGAAAGTATTGTTAGAGAAATGAAGGGTCATAATTCCATATCTGCATATGTACCTACAAATATATATTCTATCCCTCATGTGCATCATAACATCTAGTTTGTCATTTAGGTCCAGAAAACAAATATCAGATGAAATCGTCAAGGAGAAATAAGATATGCACTATTGTTTGTCTAACTTGTCTTCTTCATGTACAGATTCAGGAAAGTATCATGGTTGTTTATCAGTTTTACATGAGTGGTGTAAAATGCGGCTCCCACAAGGGTTGACCCCAACTTTTCGATTATAGCAAAGGGAAAACATAAATTAGGGACAAACAAATACCAATCATTAATGAGCAGTCCACATATCAAATAAAGGGCAGTGATCTTGATCAAGTTGTAGACCAGTTACAACAAAGCAGTCACATGAAAGGAATCTACAAAAAAGTATAGTCAAATAAGATGGCATATAATGGACAGTAAATCTGCAGTAGTCACAAGAGATCTAATATTCAAGGTTCTCAACGTAAAACAGTGATAATAATGTTTGCTAAAAGACATCTACAAGTGATTAAGGGTAGTGGTTTTGTGGATCACAAATATCACAGTCACCATGAAGGAAATAGTATGACAATAAATGAGAGAAACAACCAAGAAAGAATAAAGGTCATAGTAGTCTCAGGCCTATTAAAGTTACAAAGTCAGATGTAGTCACTAAGACATAGACCATGGTATATAACATCTATCATAGCAAGCCATCAAAAGAATAGATTAAATGATCCTCAAAGACACCTTAGAGCAGACATTGGGAGTTGAAAATCAGACATTGAAAGGCTAGGGCAGCAACCTTCTTGGATAGTGAAGTGATATTGACAGTGAATACAAGTGAAATGATTATCACAATCAATACATAGAGACCCATGCCTAGTCAAAGAGTATAGAAGAAAAGACCAAGTGTGATTACAAGTTGAATGTGTAATGAGAAGAGCAGTCCAATGGTGGAAGTAGTCACAAAGGCAAGTATATCAGGTCAAAGAAGTTCATAAAACCCTGAAGAAAAGCTATATTGAGGGTTTTAGTAGCAAATGCATTCATGAAGACAGTCCACCAAGTGCAATCACCCAAGAAGCCATGACATGTCTATCACAGATGATTTGAGCAGTCCATTAATTGAAAATAGAGATAATAAGGGTTTTGTGACAACATATGACAAAGGCATCTAGTTGATAAAGTTATAGCAAGGCCCAAGCCATTCAAATAGCAGAAACATTCTTCATTATGGCAGTCTCAATTACAAAGAAGGTGATAGCCACATATCACATGATGACAAAGATAGGAGCCAATGTTAGGAAATAAGCTTGCAACCTTAAGAGCAAAGAATGATGTGCAATCATGAGGTATCAGTGATAACGAAATAAGGGTGACTGGTAAAGTGCAACATACATGCCCCAAAACAAGGAGACAATGCCCAAAATTATCACACAACCAAATCAATAAAGAACTATAGCTATGCATAGTCATAGTAGAAAATTTTCAAAAGAGAATAGAATCATTGACAGTTCCTTAATAGTCACTTTGAAATGAATCAATGGACAAAAGACAAAATATCAGTCTTAAAGCAGTTAAGTTAGTGAAATAACAGTTAGGTCTCCTAAAGGAATATAGCATAGAAATCATACCAAGATTGCAACATTCATCTTCCTAGTCTAAGCATTCATCTTGCTAGTAACAATTATGTAAGTCAACGAGATGAAAGGTGTGTCATCAAAGATACCAAAATATAATCACAACATAAGGTGAATTGTGACAAGTACTTTCAGTTGACAGTCTTTTCTAAAATGAAATAATCATTCATGATTGATACCAATTCAATTAGAGATTAAAGACTATCAAAGTAAGCATTATAGGGCCTCAACATGATTGGAATGTGAACAAATACATGTCAGAGCAGCCTTAGCAATAGGTGAGTATTAGTCAAAAGATAGTAATGTCTCATCATTCAAGGAATAGAGATAACATGAAGTTACATAATGAGCAGTCAAAAATGTCACAATGTTGCAACAGAAGGTGGTGCAGGAGCACCCCATTGTAGAAGCACAATCAGGATGTCCAAGGTCACTATCTAATTATATTTGGGTCATTTATGACTTGTAAAGAATATATGTATGTATTTGAGTTCATTTTTATCCAACAGAGTAATAATGTAAGGCTACTTGAGCCATTTGTGTAAAAGTTGCATAGTTGTCCATTTAGGACCTAGTGGGGTCAAAGAGTCAAAATGATGTAAACATACCATGAAAGGGCATACATGCTTGTGAAAGGTAATTTAAGGGTTATTTGATATGTTTATAAGGTTTTTGTCAAGTTTTTGGGTCATTTGTGAAAATGTCACAAAAAGTTGTCAAAAAGATGAAAAGTGGCAAAAATGCAATAATGCAAAATTGCATTAAAAGTTGTAAATGGGAAGTTGAAAGGTCTTGGAGGTAGTTATAAGGTCCAAAATGACCAAGATTATATAAAAAGGCATTTTATGGTCATTCCAAAAGAAAAAAGGAAGAAAGGGAAGAAAGAACATTTTGATACATTTTGGTGCATTCTACTATTGCTATTTTGATTGGCTTTCCAGTTTTTATGTTGGTTCTAGGCCTTGTACGACCATGTATGGCCTGGAAAAATTTGTATATGTATAATAGATAGTTATATATGTGAATCACCTTTCTTTTACTTTTGGTTTGGAGTGATTATGTTTATAAATGAAGAAGTTATGGAATTTTTGGTGAAAGTTGTTAATTGTAGATTTGATATTTCCTGAGAATAGTCGTGTTGCAGCGTATGATATGAACTCATATGGGATGATTAAGATTTATAAATAGATTTATTGGAAATATATGTGAATACTCTTTCTTTTCCCTTTGGTATGAGTCATTTTTGTTTATATTTGTGGAAGTTATAAAGATTTTGGTGAAAACTTGTTTTAAACCATCTTCAAAGGAGTTGGAGGCAATGGTTTATCTTTATATAATGATTAAACCTTTGGAAAATTTAATGGATTGCATATTATGAAATTAAATACATAAAGGGTTCATGTGAAATTATTTTGGGATCATTTTGGTTTGTTTTTTGAAAGATATTTGATGCCCTAGGCGGACTGGGCATGCACATGATTTGTTTGGGACAACAGAAATGGGTCTCAATGCAGCGGACATAACTTTTAATATAACCGTTGGATGTGGCTAATTTTTGGATATTTGTTTTGTAATTCAGTTACTTAGGGTTGGACCGAAGGGATTGAGGTATTTAAACCTGGTTAGAAAATTATATACCTCTGTGTACAGGTCTATCCAAAGGGAGAACAAGTTGGCAAGTTTGATACCAAGATTAAGTTTATGTTTTCTTGATTAATTGATTGTTGAAGAATGATGAAATATGCCTCTAATAAATTTTTATCATTATTAAAATATAGATGGATCAATATGATCCTAGAGTTGCGATTGGTTTTCTTTGATGCTCTGCATCAAAAGGCCTAAGACATTAAAACACAGTCAAGACCTAACCATGATACAATATCAAAAGTAAAAGCCAAATCAACATTGATATAGTAAATTACACAGTGAATGCCAGTGAAATTCAGTCCATGAGATTGCATTGAATGTTTAAAGCCCTAAATATAGTCACTTTATAGCTTAGCACATAAGTGTTTGTTGTCAAGGAGTGGTCATGCAATGACTTGTTCAATATGAGCCATCATAGTAAAAAATAAGAATACGAAGCAAAATCATAATAGAAGGTTTATGTGATAAATCAGTCAAAAGTTATTAGATGCTTAGAGGGATCAACTCACAGTGAATGCAGAGATTTTGTATAAAGTTGTTTCCCAGTCACAAGAGCATTGGAGCAACATACAATAAGTTTGAGAGTCAAAGGTTTGAGGAAAGCCATAGTCATAAACCTCGAATGGCCAAGAACAATAAATTCATTCCTCAATCAAGAAAATATATTCCAGCTCGAGCAAATGATGCATTCCTCACCAAATGAAAGTATAGCCATATATAATTAAAGATACAGCTGCAGGGAAACAAGAGTGATGCATAGTTTCAACAACAATTATGAGAGAAACATGTCGCCTAGAGAATCAATCAATAGCAAGGTTATGCCAATGATGGGAAATATAGTCCCAAAAGAGAAGAAAAGACAATCACCAAGAATGCGTAGGGATAGTACAATGTACAGTCACTAGAGTCTCAAAGCTACAAAAGAAACTCATATCGAATCATTATCAGAAGGACAGTCAAAACACTATGAACACATAAATACTAGAATAGTTAGATGGAGGCGTAATGTAGTCTTATTGGAAAGATAAGCACAGTCAAAACATAAAGAAGAAGAGGTGTTCACTAAGAAAGATAGTATGAGACAGTCACACAACTGATGTGCATAGGTCAAGGGCTAGTGACAGAATAAAGCATTAGTCCTAAAGTCAGAATCTTAAAGGTAGTGAAGAACCTCCATGAGGTCTCAGATCAGTCATTCATTAAGAAACAATGAGCTTAAAGACAGAATATCATCACCATAGTGATATAGAATAGTGAGAGCATGCATATCTTACTTTTAAAAGGTAAAACAATATCATCAATGAAGCTAGACAATGAGCAATGAGTATGATAGATTTTTCACTATCGTGAAATAACATTCGTATAAAATCTTGAACAACAAATTAAGGTTTGGCAATGTGAGTTGGATTGTAATCACATGCTAGATTGATTCTTGTTCACAGAAGAGCAATCTAAAGTACCATCTATAGAGCTTGATATATTCATCACAGACAAGAGAAACCATGAGAGGATTCTTTTTCTTAAAATCAATAATCAAATCAAACCAATCTCAAAGTGCAGTAGTATCAATCTCCATGGCAGAGAATAGGGATATTATGGGTATTTGCAATCCAAGAATAGAGGATCAACAATAGTCTTTCTGCTAGTCATGCCACGAAAAGACAAGGTACCGAGATGTAGACTATGATGATAGTGAAGAGCAATACGATGACATTATAAAGCTTCAAACCCTTGCATGTAGAGAAAACCACAAGCCAATGCATCAAGGCCATAAGGATGAAAGATACCTCAAAGAAGTATTAACACAGTGACAATAACAATCAAAACCATTCTAAACAGTCCGGACGATTGCATGGACAATAATAGGGGTTTCATAGTGCATCAAGATTGAAGAAAGATCATGATAAAACTAAATGAAGCCATTTGATACCTGGAGGAGATCCCTTACCAGTATCCTCCCTGCAATAAAATCTTCATCGAATATCCAAAAACTACAGCAAATGAAGTGTATCTCATCTCAAACCCTAACCTCTATGGTGGCAGAAGAGATGAAGATCAAAAAGAAAAATGAAATAACATGCAATACTTTTCATCTTTTTCTTTTTTGTTTAGGTTTTGAAAACCCTAGACTAACCCGTAAGAAGGAAATATTTTCTTTCTTTTTTACAAAAGGCTTTATTTTTATCATGCATTAATTTTTACTATTTCTCTAAGTGTTTGATTAATACTTAAATAAATATTAAATTAGCCTTTTAGGGTTCCTTATTTATGCATTGGATTTAAAACATTGTAAAACTTTTATTAAAGTGATGAAATGAATCACTTTATTAAAAGTTATTTGACAATGCAAATAGGATGTTACGTGCTTTTCAAAATCATAAGTCATAGTAAAGGCTTAGTTGCTTTTAGAGTCCTAGCTTGCATCTATGAGTTTATCGAGGTGATTTGAAAACACAAGGAGTGAATTCAAGTGATTGGAATCCTAATTAGCAGTTTGACTTCAGTTAGAGAGTCCAAGTGGGTGAAGGATGAGTCAATGAGTGTTTTGAGGCACTTAACTACTTGTTTCTCTTAGTTACATCCCTATTTTGATGGGATTCTCAGTTGCATTCGACCCCAAGGAGTTGTGTTCAATTTGAAAACTCTTAATGTGGTTTTACAATAATTCTCTTTTAGTCTCATGCATGATTTGAGGAAGGGGTTGAAGGTTTCGACAATTCATCATTTTGGAGCCAAAATTTAAATTTTAAATTCTAGGATGGCCGTATTGTATAAGTCATTCTTTTACACTCAGTTTTTTGGGGAGAGTTATGAGTTTGTACCTGTAGTGGCAACAAAGATTTCATGCTTTGTAACTCATTTCTTATGAGTTTTTCTAGTTTTGTAATGCAGATAGCTCCTATTTATCAATAAAGAAGCTTCATTCCTTCTCTATTTTTCTGGTTTTTCACCATTGTTTGTGAGTAGTTTGTTAAAGATATTGTGATTTCATCTTGAAATCATTTATTTTTTATTCATTCCTTCTATGCTTGATTCATAAATAGTATGTTTAGTGCAGGTCTCTGATTGGGTATGTGATTTTGCTGCATCAAAATTGTGAGAACATCATTGTTCTCCTTTTTGTGAACATCAGAAAGATAACCTTTCACATGAAATTTTTTTGCAAGCATGTGCATTTGAGATGTGAGTCAAAATAGATTTGTTATTTGAGTATCTTGTGAGTTTGTAAGCATTTTAGATCATTTTTAGTCATTGGTGGATCACCTTAGTAGTTTAATTTTCAGTGTATGCATATCCTTCTATCCTTTTTCTCAGTCAAATCTCAATTAGTTTTAGGTGATGAAAAAGAAGGCCAACTTATAATCTGGAGGTCTACTCTCCCAATGGGATACCCACAGCCTGAGAGTAGTCCTATGTTTCATGAGATTGCAGGTTTTTCACACTTGCATTAGGTGCAAATCCCCTTGACAACAATTTTTGGCAATGCCCGGTGGGACCGTTGAACTTTTAAAAGTTCATAGAAGGCCAGCTTGGCTACTATTTTGGTGTGAGCAATACCGTTTCTATCTTTTGGAAGGAAAGGAGTCATCACACTTGGTGATTCAAGGTTCAAATCAACTGGTTTCAAAGATCAAGTGTTGGAATTTTTCCAAATATTTTCTTTCCATTTTAATTTCCAACTTTTTACATGATTAAAGATGTCAAGTTTTCAAGGAAATCCATATTACTACCCTCCATACCATGAGAATGTTGTTCCTACACCATCTTACCAGCCATATCAAACCAACCAAAATGTTGGTTTTATCCCAAATAACCCTATTATAGCAGCCAATTAGCATATTCATCATGCTTGTCACCCATCTACCCCTGCTCAGTCTTTCAATCAACCCCAAAATGATGATTCTGGAGTTAGTGATGTCAAGAATATATGGATAGATTATACTAAGTAGATGGATGATATCAAGAGACAACGAGAATTTGATTTATAGCAGTAGGAGTGGGCTTATCAAGCATATATTCATGAACAAGAGGAGCTGGCTCTCCAAGCCCAACTTTATAAGGAAGAATTGGGGGAAAAATTTAGGGGTTTGCAAATCAGTTAATAGCACAAAAATATCAATATGAAGAAAAACTAGCAAAGGAAATAGCAACAAAAGATGAGCAGATGAAGGTGTTTCTTGCTCAAGTTTAGAGGCAACAAACTCAAGAAGCTTCTTGCATCCCAAGTTTCAACCAACCATCATTTGAAGTTGCAAACTAGCCTATACAGGAAGAGGTTCGTGAGTACAAGTTTCAAAGTTTTAAACAAGACTTACCTTCTGAGTCCATAATGCCACATAGTAAGCCTCCTCATGATCCTCCTACCATTCAGATTCTAAGTTGGAAAGGATAATTTTTTCCACCCAGTGAGATTCCTCCATCAACCATGCAAATAGAATTGTGCATACAAAAAAGAGAAGAGCAACCCATTGATCAAGATAGATTGCTTCTTTGGGAGAAGATTAGAAATGTACATCCCCTGCATTTAGCTATAAAGTGTCATCAATTGCAACAACAATTAATTGAGCAAGGGAAGACCTCTCAAGATGAATCTCCTATTGATTTAGCTAATTATCCTCTTACTTATGTTGAAAATGGTCCAAATGTAATAGTAGTTTCAGAACAATGAGAAAAGGGAGAATTGCACCAAGTCAAAGAAGAGGAGATTGCATTGTGTTCGATGCCATCAAATCAGTTGGGACAACAAGATGATGAAGGTAATGATGCTGATGTTGACAATTCTCACTCATCCGATGAATTCTGGTGGTTTCTGGTGGATGATTATTGGTTTATGGTTGTCATTAATGACAACTCTTCATGGAGATCTGATCCAGCGGTCACAATTCTTCTTATCCAGAAGTAGGTGCTAACCAGTAGCTGATTAACAGGCATTTCAAGTAGAACAAAGCATTTTTGGGTCCAAAAGCTTTCCAGTGATTGCGGTGCATTGAATCATGTTCTTATTGATTGGGCTGACTTAGAAACATCATTTTATTATTGTGTTGATGATTAAAACTTCTTTTTGGATCCTATCAAGCCGACATGTGACTACACGTTACACCTTCAGGCTAACATGATGTATGACCTATTTTGTGGGTGCTGGTATATAAGTTTGGTGTAGATGATCTTTTTAGTGAATGATGCAAACATATGTGAGTGAGAGGTGATCGAGAATCCATTTTGGTGTAGTTTCACATGCACATTCTTGATTAGATAGTTGAATGAGACAGTGAACATGGCGGAACAAGGCAGAACAGAGAAGGTGCTCCAATCAATTCATTTGTGCTCAATCGAAACTCATCCAAGAATAGTAAATGCTATCACCGAGTTCATACATTATAATTATCTTGTAAGTTAGTGATGCTTCCCTGAGGGTTGTAGCCTTCCGGGTTATTGTAATTGAGCAGTGAGCTCTAGGCAGTGTGCTCGAATGCCCGTGCATTCCCATTTTGTAATATTGTTTTGCTACTGGCCATATTGGAATAATATTGTGGGTTCAAATCCAACCATGGTTTTTCCCATTTGGGTTTCCATGTAAAAATACCAATTTTATGATCTTGTGGCTATTTGTCTCATGTTTCTGCATTTCAGTTTTAAGTGTTTGCATCTAGTGGTTGAAAGTTGAGTTTGTAAATCTATTAACCGATACATCACTGATTCACCCCCCCTCTTAGTGATCCCTAATTCCAAAAATTGGTATCAGATCTTAGTACATCTGAGGAAGCTTAACCGCTTGAGGAAGGTCTGGGAGATTGATTCGATGGATTCCAATTTTCATAGACAACTTAGTGTGGCACTTGAGGATCTTGATGTAGCTAGAAATGAGATCTGTACCTTGAAGAAAAACCTGAATACTGATGATGACTTCATTAATGACCTAAAGGATCAAGCAAACATCTCTAGAGAGAAGAGGAAGGAATTAATGGACAAGCTGAAGGAGAAAGAAGACCAAATCATGAAATACTAGGATAAAGCCGATGAAGTTAACAAGCTTTAAAGAGATAATGTTGCCTTGAAGAATGAGATGCAATGTATTGTGATGAGGCTGACTAAGGAGATTGAGGATCAGAATAAAAATGAAGAAAATCTAGCACAATCATTGAAGGAAAGATCAGATGAATGCTTTAGGCTTACCTATGAGAATGATCCGTTGAAGCTTGAGTTGACACAGTCAAGGAATAATGGTCAAGAAATTGAAAGATAGATTGCTACCTTAAGGGATGAACTTTCTACTGCTAATGAATACAAAGACAAATTTAAAGCTAGCTCAGCAAGGCTTGATGAGATGCTGGAAAGTCAGAGGCATGGAAAGGACATGCGAGGACTTGGATTTGAGAAAGGTGCATCCTCCAGATCTAGACAAGGCAATGCTAAACTTGATCAGAAGAAGAGCAAGAATCCTTTGGTAAGACAACCTATTGCTCATAAATTAAATGGTAGATGCTTTACATGCAATAAATTTGGTCATATGGCGAATCAATGCAGAAGTAAGATGAATAATGGAATGAACAACATGAATAATGTTCCTACCTTTATTGGTCAGTGTTTCATATGCAATAATTTTGGTCACAAGTCAAATATGTGGAGAGAAATAATAGATAACTTCCAAAACAAAATATGCTATTCTTGTGGTATGTTTAAACATATCTCTAATCAATGTAGGATGAGACCAAATTAGATGAACTTCAGACCTATGCAAAGCAATGTTGTTTGCTAAGCATGCAACAAAACTGGTCACATTACAAAGTACTGGAAAAGCAAGAACATTGTTCTGGTAGACAAGAGCAAATCATATGAGAAGGGAAAAGAGAAATTAGAAGAGATCAAGGAGAAGCATGAGAAGATGTGGGTAAGAAAATATGAATCTAGAAATGAAAATGGGTCTGCACCCGAATCCGATGCAAGATCTTCATCTGATAATTAGGGCTTTATTCCTTAAGGGGATCTTTTCATGCAGATTCTAAGAACCCCCTCTTCGGTGATTTGCAATCGATTCTGGAAGATTGCAGAAGGCTTGAATCATGAGTGTAGATGTTATTCAGAAGTCTAAGATGATTTGGTGATCCAGTATGCGATTTCATGAAAATCATGGTAACCGGTTGCTACATTTATTATAGTTGAAAATTAGGTTTTTGAAGGATAAAAGTGCTTTTTGAAGTTTCATTTATCACAATGCGATCAAGTGAGTAGAGCGGAGAAAGAGAGAAAGCGATTTGATGATTTCAACAATGATTTCAGTGACTCCAAAGCAAATTTCAGCGTCTAGTTGTGAAGCAAGGTATTTATCTATTTAGGCTTTCTGTTTTCACAAACCCTAGCATTTGAAATGGCTTCAACTTCTGGTGTTGCTACCCCATTTGTGGTTGATATTAAGGACAAGGCTCAACCAGTTTTCAAGAAACACCCTTTTAAGTTGGTTGATGATGATCTAGAAGGTGCATTTTCATTTGTTCCCTACGACGTTCTCCATAACGAAGATATCAAGACTTACATTCATTGTGACCTTGAAGAGCTTGGGAATGAGGACATGCTGGACCTATACAACAAGCATTTTTCTGATGGTTTGGGCAATATCAAACCCAAATACAGGGTGCTTGAAGATAAGGGTTTCTCGCAGTTCATGCATTTTTTGTTGTTCGATGAGGCATAATGGATCTAGTACAATATTATTCGCGTTCATGATGAATTCATATGGATTGATAGGCCACACAAAATCACCAAGAAGGAGATTCATGTCGTGATAGGCCTAGCTAAAAATGGTGATGTTCCTAGTCTGAGGAAAGTGTCAAATGACATGGTCATAGCCACCACAAGATCCAAATTTGACAGTAGAGCAATGACCATTAACGACATCCTAGAGAATGATGTGAAGTTTGCATCGATGGTAGTCAGTTACAAGGTTTACCAATCTTGTAGGTACAACTCTATCTCTGGTAGTGTTATTTACTCTACATACCAGATGCTTAAAGAAGATAAAAGGTATGATTTGTGCACTGCCCCCTTGAATGAGCTATTGAGAATTTTGAAGAAGATCAAGCAGGATAAAAAGAACACATTCAAATATGGTACACTTCTAATTTTCTTGGCTTTGCACTTCTTAAATGAGATACCCGGTATAAAAGGTAAGGGCCAATGGGCCTATGATAGTTCGATAGCTATTCAAATCAAAGAAGGATTATGGGGAGTTGGAGATGCAACCATGAGGATATTTGATCTTTGGGGATACTTCAAAACCTTCCAAACAAAAATGAATAACAAAGAGAGGATCCCTAAGGAGGTTGTTGAAAAGTATGAGCAAACCATTTGCTTCATGATCGACAAGGATCAATGCCTAATGGAAGCAGTGGAACCTTGAATAGTGTAGATCATGCCCATGGGGTATGAAGTTGACTCTGTTACACTTGAGGCATATGGCCAACATATTTTGACTCAACCAATGGATCCCAAGGAAGGGAGATTTGGGACTTTCAAAGAAAAGGACCACAGTTTGCACATGCAATTCACTGCACCATCCCGAAAAAGAAAAGTTACTAAGATGGACAAGGAGGTAGCAATTCAAATGGGTTTCACTCGGGAGGTGATGAAGAAAGAAAGGGAAAGTCATTTGCCAAAAGAGACTAAGTCTGGTCCTACTCCGGTGACTCAATCTGCAAAACCTAGCCCATTTGGGAAAGGTGTGTTGAAGCTGAAGGAGAAACATAAAAGAACCTATGTTGCAGTATATTTGGTAGCCTCAGAGACAAAGTTTGAGGAGGAAGAAGGAGAGGCAAAAAAGAAAGGAGAATTTGTGAGAATGGTGAGGAACACGCAGACTAGTGGAGCCCAACAATCCAAGAAAGCAAAATCTGATCCTACTCCTACCAATAGATCCAAAAGAGGTAGACAGGTCAAAATTCAACTTGACAAAGACCTTGAGGCTAGTAAAATACAAGGTAAGTGCACAATTGTTCCTCCACTATCAACAAATCAGTTGATAGATGAAACAATAGTTGATGGCAATTTGAAAAATATTGGAGTATACTTTGAGAATTTTGATGAAGGTGATAAGAGAAAAGTTGAAGAAGAAGTTGTTTTATATTTACACAACTTTAGTAAGACATTGATTGAATTAAAAAAGTCCATTCCAAATGATTTTCTTAATTTGATTGATGCAAGAGGAATGGCTGCAAGTAAGATTGACAGGGAGATGAAGGAAAGAGAACTAGTAAATGTCTATACTTGTATTACTCATGATGAAGTTAAGAGACTCATTGAAGAGGAAAATAAGAAGGAATTTAGAAGTAAAAATAGTATTAACAGATTGATGATTAGAAATGTGGAGGAGATGAGGAAAGAAACAAAGGATATATGGAATAAGATAATTCAGAATGACCCTCTGTACAAGGATGCATTCAAGTCATCTTAGCCGGAAGAGAAGAAAAGTGTTTTTGAAAGCCAGAAGGTTGAAACTCAGTCTGAGGATCATCCAGAAGACCAGGATAACACTCCACTTGATGTTGAGACTGGTGATGCTCCTCTAGTGGTGGATAGATTTGCAACCCCTAAGATTCAATAAGTTGATACTGCACAAAGTGACAACACTGATGCAATAGATAAGGGGATAAGGGAGAGAAGAAGGATGCTAGGACAACAGAGGCTAAGGTTACTAAGGTTGACAAAGGAAGAGGTATAACTAATCCGACAATTGTCACTCCTTCGGTTACAGGGACCCTGTCGCAGATTCCTATCAATCTTGATGGTTCTGTTGATCTTGGAAAAATGTCTCCTGCTGAAAAACTCATGCTCATAGTTGCTGTAAAAGCTCAGGCTAGGCAAGATTTGGTAAAGTCTGAATTAGAGGATAAAAAGATAATTTTGATGTCAATAGATGTTTTGCAGAAGGTGGCCCCTAATGTACAGATAGATTCAAGTAAATTTCTATAATTGATTAACAGTGTAAATACCAGTTTTGATTCCTTGGAGAAGACGACTTCACAAAAAGTTTTGGATAAATTCAAGGATGTTAGAATTCAAACATTCTAGATTATGATTGAAGATGATAGAGTAAGATTAAATAAGATATTGCAGATTATTTCTGACACATTGTCAGAAGCTGAAAAATTGTACAAATCCTGCCTAATTTTGCCTAACTTCACTGTAGATATTGATAAGAAAATAGGTGTTTTCCAGGGAAAGCTTGCTGGTATTTCTCAGTCCTTTGATTCAAATACAATGTTAACTAGAAGTGTTGAAGGGGAAATTATAGCTCTACATGATCAAATCTCAAGCCTCCAAGCGGACAAGGAGAAAATTTTGAGAAAAGTAGGTGAATTTCGGAACCAGATTGCCACTCGGTTGAACACAATATTAAGTAATAAGGTGGATTATATGAAGGAGATGGATCGAAATGTATCATATGATCTGAGAGAGTTATAAATTCATGCCACTATATTCAATGCTTTCATCACATTTTTGGATAGCTTGAAGAGTGGGTGGGATACTCACCTAGGATTTTTGAAGACTACTTATGCTGATATCTTCAAGTATTTATAAGTATCTATGTTTTGGACAATGCCCCATCTTTGGCATTGTTTTCAAAGGGGGTCAGGAATGGTGAAAATGTACAGTAATTAGAGAGTGGAATTCTTTGTCTAAGGGGGAGCCTTAGAGATTCTTTTACTTCTTTTGAATCGATGTACAATGCTCAAGACTTAAGTCATTTTTCTCGAGTGTTTCCATCAATGCCAAAGGGGGAGATTGTTGGAAATTGACACTCATCCAATGACTTCTGGTGGTTTTTGGTGGATGATTATTGGTTTAGGGTTGTCATCAATGGAAACTCTTCATGGAGATCCAATCCGGCGGTCGCAATTCTTCTTATCTGCTGCTAATCGATAGCTGATGGTATTTTAGGTAGAACAAATAATTTTTGGGTCCAAAAGCTTTTCGATGATTGTGATACATTGAATCACGTTCTTGTTAATTGGGTCAACTTAGAAACATCATTTTATTACTGTTTTGATGATCCAAACTTATCTTTTTGGATTCAGTCAAGCCGACATGTGACTACACGTTACACCTTCAGGTCAACATGATGTATGACCTATTTTGTAGGTGTCGGTATATAAGTTTTGTTTAGATGATCTTTTTGGTGAATTATGCAAACATATATGAGCGAGAGGTAATCAAGAATCTATTTTGGCACAGTTTCACGCGCACATTGTTGATCTAGTAGATGACTAAGACAATGAACAGGGTAGAACAAGGTAGAACAGAGAAGGTGCTCCAGTCAGTTCATTTGTGCTCAACCAAAACTCATCCAAGCATAATAGATGCTATCTTTAAGTTTATACATTGTAATTCATCATTGTAATTATCTTGTAAGTTAGTGAGACTTCCCTAAGGGTTATATCCTTTCGAGATATTGTAATTGAGCAGTGAGCTCTAGGCAATGTGCTTGAATGCCTATGCATTCCCATTTTGTAATAGTGTTTTTCTACTGGTCATAGTGGAATAATATTATGGGTTCGAATCCTACTATGGTTTTTCCCATTTGGGTTTCCACTTAAAAATACCAGTATTATGATCTTGTGGTTGTTTGTCTCATATTTATGTATTTCAATTTTAAGTATTTGCATTAGGTGGTTGAAAGGAAAGTTTGTAAATCTATTAATCGGTAGATCACTGATTCACCCCACCCTCTCAGTGATCCCTGATTCCAACAGTTGAAGTTTTCAACTTCATAGCTAATGAAATTCGTTGTTTTTATGACCAAGATGAAGGAAGTGTGCATACATCAATGGCAAGTCAAGTTCTTGAGCAACATGAAGAAGAAGATGATGATCTTGTGCAAGAGGTTGTTGTTCAAATTGAAAAAAATTCTCAAATCAGAGCCTATACTTGAAGAGAACATTATTAATGTTTTATCAGAGCCTGATGAGAGTTGCATTAAGCCTAAAGTTAGTCCTCCTACTCAGAGAAGTGAAGAAGAAATTGAGGAGGACATGTTTTGGAATGACTTAGATATTTTTTGTACCAATTGGGATGCCAAACAACCACCTCTAAGTGAGGTTAGCCATGGATAACATGATCATACTGAGGAGGTTGGCATTTTTTCCCTAATTCAGCCACATGAGATAGACCTTTCCAACCAACAAGATGATAAGATGGTAGTCCATGAACAAGAGGTCAGTAAGAAAAGCTTGAGCTTTGTCCTTACAAGAGGTTGTCCTATTAGGTACTCAGCCAAGATGGAGTTCAATAAAGCACACACACATGAAGCTTTAGTGGGAGATGGTATCAATGATGCATTTGAAACTAGAGAAGACTTTGTTCAACTCTCTTATCCTCTTTGGGACAACAATTCATATGATCAATTTGAACAGGTAGGTGGGCTTGTTCACCTCTTTCAAGAGATAGTACTTCATCTTGTTAGACATCTTTATGTGTCTCATTTCTCCTTAGCTTCCCTTAAGAATGCCAGTTATTGTAAATTGAGAAGAAAAGGCAGTTAATTCAGTCATCCTATACATGGTTTTGTTTAGGTAGTTTTGTTGTGTTCTTAGTGTAGGTTAGGTTTTTAGTTGTATTTTTCATTTTTCCTAAGTGCCTTGTGCATAGTTCTATAGGAGAAATAAATTTTATATTGTTGTAATGCATTGTAGTTACAGAAGGAAGGTACCCATTATATGAAACAAAGAATTTAGATATTCTCTATCACACACAACAAATATCTCCTCCTTATAGCTATAATGAGCTATAACAGTATGCAGTGAGTAGTGGATGTTTGTTGTTTCCTTTTCCTAATCTATCAATTACACATGTATAAGTCATGACAGTAAGGTGTTGAGCTCACTGCCATAAACCACACACCTATACTCAGTAGATTAGGAGAGATTAGCAAAGAAAGGTGAGTTTCAACAAGTGTTATGAAGTGTTTTCAGTTTTGACAAGCTACAGTGACTTTGTGCCCAATGGATAGGCCTAGGGAACTGGTCGAAATGTTTAGCAGGCAAAAATATAGCATATGTCGCCAGAAATGTTACCTTTTTTTCGCTAACAAGCTCAATCAGGTAGAGCTTTTGTGTTTTATAGAAAAATGTACATTTTTATTCGATGAATTGAATTCATGGTCATTTAAAAAGAAAGAAAATAGATAAATTACTATCATTTATCATTATGCAAGTGCATATGAAGTAGAAAGAGAAACACAATTTTTTATGAGAAAGTAATATTTATTAATATGAATGTACAATGTCTCACACAAGATGTGAGACTGACTGATATGGTGCAAATAAGGAAAAAACTATTTATTTCTAGATGCAAAGATAGTGTAAAATGCACATAAGGAAAAAAGACTCATCACTACCTCAACGTCGAGTCTTGTCTGAGTAGTCTTGTGTCATCCATCTTGCATCCTGTTATCGCCTCCTTGCTGCTCCCAAGTACCTGCATTTGAGAAAGTATTGTTAGAGAAATGAAGGGTGATCATTCCATATCTGCATATGCACCTACAAATACATAATCTATCCCTCATGTACATAATAACAACTAGTTTGTCATTTTGGTCCAGAAAACAAATATCAAATCAAATCATCAAGGAGAAATCAGATATGCACTATTTTTTGTCTAGCTTGTTTGCTTCATGCACAAATTTAGGAAAGTATCATGGTCGTTTATTAGTTTTACATGAGTGGTGTAAAATGCGGCTCCCACAAGGGTTGAGCACAACTCATCAATTATAGAAAAGGGAAAACAAAAATTCAGGGACAAACATATACCAATCATTATTGAGCAGTCCACATATCAAATAAAGGGTAGTGATCCTGATCAAGTTGTAGACCAGTTATAATAAAGAAGTCACAGGAAAGGAATCTACAGAAAAGTATAGTCAAATAAGATGGCATATACTGGAGAGTGAACCTGCACGAGTCACAAGAGATCTAACATTCAAGGTTCTCAATGCAAAACAATGATAATAATGTTTGCTAAAAGACATATATAAGTGATTAAGGGCAGTGGTTTTGTGGATCACAAGTATCACCATCACCATGAAGGCATAATATGATAGTAAATGAAAGAAACGACCAAGAAAGAGTAAAGGTCAGAGCAGTCTCAGACCTATTAAAGTTACAAATTCAGATGTAGTCACCAAGACATAGACCATGGTATATAACAATTATCATATCAATCCATCAAAAGATTAGATCAAATGATCCTCAAAGACACCTTAGAGAAGACACTGGGAGTTGAAAATCAAACATTGAAAGGCTAGGACAGAAACCTTCTTGGACAGTGAAGTGATATTAATAGTGAATACAAGTGAAATGATTGTCACAGTCAAAACATAGTGACCCATGCCTAGTCAAAGAGTATAGTAGCAAAGACCAAGTGTGATTACAAGTTCACTGTGTAATGAGAAGAGTAGTCCAATAGTGGAACGAGTCACAAAGGCAAGTATATCAGGTCAAAGAGGTTCATCAAACCCTAAAGAGAAGCTATATTGAGGTTTTTAGTAGCAAATGCATTCATGAAGACAGTCCACCAAGTGCAGTCACCCAAGAAGCCATGACAAGTTTGTTATAGATGATTTGAGTAGTCCATTAATTGAAAATAGAGATAATAATGATTGATAAGGGTTTTGTGACAACATATATGACAAAGACATCTAGCTAATAAGGTTATAGCAAGGCCCAAGCCATTCAAATAACATAAACATTCTTTATTATGGTAGTCTCAATTACAAAGAAGGTGATAGCCACATATCACATGATGACAAAGATAGGAGCCAATGTTAGGAAAGAAGCTTGCAACCTTAAGAGAAAATAATGATGTGCAGTCATGAGGTATTAGTGATAGCAACATAAGGGTGACTGATAAAGTGCAACATACATGCCCCAGAACAAGGAGATAATGCCCAGAATAATCACAAGGCCAAATCAATAAAGAACTATAGCTATGCATACTCATAGTAGCAAATGTTCAAAAGAGAATAGAATAATTGGCAGTTCCTTAATAGTTTCTTTGAATTGAATCAATGGCCAAAAGACAAAATATCAGTTTTAAAGAAGTTAAGATAATGGAATAGCAGTTAAGTCTACTAAAGGAATATATGATAGAAATCATACCAAGATTGCAACATTCATCTTGCTAGTCTAATCATTCATCTTGCTAGTAAGAATTATGTAAGATAGTGAGATGAAAGGAGTGTCATCAAAGAAACCAAAAGATAATCACAACATAAGGGGAACTGTGACAAGTATTTTTAGTTGACAGTCTTTTCCAAAATGAAATAATGATTCACGACTATTATGAATTCAATTAGAGCTTAAATATTGACAAAGTAAGCATTATAGGGCCTCAACATGATTGGAATGTGAACAAATACATGTCAGAGAAGCCTTAGCAATAGGCGAGTATTAGTAAAAAGACAGTAATGTCTCATCATTCAAGGAACAAAGATAACATGAATTTATAGAATGAGCAGTCAAAAAAGTCATAGTGCTGCAACAAAAGGCCAAAGATAGTAAAACACAGTCAAGACCTAACCATGATACAATATCAAAAGTAAAAGCCAAAGAAACATTGATATAGAAACATTACACAATGAATGCAAGTGAAATTCAAACCATGAGATTGCATTGATTGTCTAAAGCCCCAAATACAGTCATTGTTATAGCATAGCACATAAGTGTTTGTTGTCAAGGAGTGGTCATGCAATGTCTTGTTCAATATGAAAAATTAGGATACAAAGCACCATCATAATAGAAGTTTCTGTGATAAATAAGTCAAAATTTATCTGATGCTCAGAGGGATCAAATCACAGTCAATGCAAAGATTTTGTATGAAGTTGTTTCACAGTCACAAGAAAATTGGAGAAACATATAAGAAGTTTGACAGTCACAGGTTTGAGGAAAGCCACAATCATAAACCCCGAATGACCAAGGACAATACATTCAGTCCTAAATCAAGCAAAGATAATCCAACTCAAGCAAATGATGCAGTCTTCACCAAATGGAAGTATAGCTATATATAATTAATGATACAATCAAAAGTAAACAAGAGTGATACATAGGTTCAAGAATAGTTATGAGAGAAACATGTGGCCTAGAGAATCAATCAATAGCAAGGTTATGCCAATGATGGGAAATACAAACCCAAAAGAGACGAAAAGACAATCACCAAGAATATGTAGGGACAGTACATTGTACAGTCACCACAAAAGAAACTCATCGAATCATTGTCAAAAGGATAGTCAAAACACTATGAATACATACATACTAGAACAATTAGATGGAGGTGTAATGCAATCTTTTTGACAAGATAAGCACATTTAAAATATAAAGAAGAAGAGGTGTTCACTAATAAAGATAGTCTAAGACAGTGACACAACTGATGTGCATAGGTGAAGGGCTTGTGACACAAGAAAGCATTAGTAGTAAAGTCACAATCTAAAAGGTAGTGAAGAACCTCCATTAGGTCTTCAAGCAGTCATTCATTAAGAAACAATGAGCTTAAAGATAAATAATATCATCACCACAAAGATCTAGAAGAGTGAGAGCATGGATATCTTACTTTTAAAAGGTAACACAATATTATCAATGAAGCTAGACAATGAGCAATGAGTATGATAGATTTTTCACTATCGTGAAATAACAGTCCTATAAAATATTTGAAGAACAAATGAAGGTTTCGCAATGTGAGTTGGATTGTAATCACAAGCTAGATTGATTCTTGTTCATAGAAGAGAAATCAAAAGTACTTGTAGCTAGGAAATGTGGAAATCATCACAAGCAATAGCAAATTGGACTAGTTCAATCATGAAAACTAAAATGCAGTGATAACAAACCTAAAAACATTCAATGAAAACATGAAGACACGACATTCTAAATGAAATCTAAGCAAACCAAATGCAGATGTCTCCTTCATGTGGCTCCATTGTCCTTCTTTCTCCTTCAAATTGCTTTGTTTTGTGGATCTCACCTTCAAGTGCATAAACCTAATATGAAAGAAAGATTGATGAGATGACAACATAAGGGTACTAGAAGCGTGATTGATTTGACCAGGGACTTTGATTGAAGAAATTCATCCAATTTATAGACAAATTGGAGAAAATATCAGATTAGCATGAAAGTGATTCGAATGGAAATTCAAATCAGGAATAACAAAATTATGACAAGTGTATGACAAATTGCTATGCAAGGATTTATGACAAGTTTTTGAAATAGAAAAAGACATTAGAAGCAATTAGAAAATTAGGTTAGAAATGATGACTTGGAATTTAGGAAATTGATGAAAATTAGGTAAATTAATTAATAATTTCTCATTCATTAATTAATTTACAAAAATAGGAGGAATTAATTAGCTAATTAAATAAACATTTAATTGTGACAAGAAGACTTAGGATAAATAAATAAATCATTTATCCTAAAGAGAAAATGGAGAGAAAATGACAAACAAGGTTAAATGAATAAATCATGAAACCCTAGAAGATAAATTAGAAATGCAAGGACGACAATTAGGTCTTGATGTAAGATTGATTTGATGTCGATTCGATCATGATTTTGAATTGATAAATGATTCATACTGATAAGTGATTTGATTGATAAATGCACCAATTGACGAGGAACAATGACTAATTGATCCAAATTGACATGATTGAGAAGGACGACGATCGATGACAAATTGATCGTGAGACAACAAGATTGAAAATAACAACGATCGATGACAAATCAATCGCAAGTCAACAAGATTGAAAATGACAACGATCGATGACAAATCGATCGCAAGTCGGCAAGATTGAAAATAACAATGATCTATGACAAATCGATCGCAAGTCGACAAGATTGAAAATGACAACGATCAATGACAAATCGATCGCAAAATGACAAGATTGATAAGAGGACAACGATCGATGACAAATCGATCACAAAATGACAAGATTGATAAGAGGACAAAACCCTAATTAGGATTGATGATGTCCAAAATGATAACAAATGAGCACGCACATTGATGCGACAGGATAAGATTGACCAAAATCATGACTGAAGATTGTTGTCGACAAGACCAAATTTGAGAGTGAGATAAATGAAGAATGCAGAAGAAGGACTCGATGCTCACAAATGATAAAAACCAAGTGCGTGACATAGAAGAAATGTTAATGCGATGCAAAAACCCTAAAATAAGGCAATGTGCAAATGTTAAAGTATGATTCCACAAGCATGGACCAGTTTTAGACGTCTACATTTTGCCCCTCTTTGAGACGATGCGATATTAAGTGTTGTTTCAAAGAACAATAATGAAAATGCCATAGACAATGACAATGACATATGCATGCCCCCTCGAGGAATTGGCCGGAAACATCCAGAAAAGAGGCCAATTGATCGATAATAATGATAGAACATGATAGTAGCAAATAGACTGACAATCAGAGACCGGATGCACGAAGGACAAGCAATTGAAGGTGCAAAAGACCACGACCAACATAAGATGGAGAGGGTGCATGTCCATCTATGCACTGACAAAGATCTATAAATGAGACAAAGAGAGTGAAAAGTGCTCATTTGCACTAGCCAAAGAGGAGGATTTGTTGCTCTGGAAAAGGACACTTGCAGAGAGATGGCAAACATTCCAATGACAGATCACCTCGAGGAACATGTACGCACCCACAGATGACTGGACGATGTGGGAGAAGTGATATGTATCTCAAAAACCCATATTGTCAATTTCATGAATTTGACTTGCTTGCGGGACATTGCGGGGCCCACTGAAAATGCAGAAAGTGACTTCTGCGCCCGTGTGAGTGCATCCTACGCTTGTGTAGGGTATCCTGCACTTGTGTAGGGTACATAGATGCAAGTTGATGCAACACAAGTGTAGGATACAACACACAGGTGCAGTTGTGCACTGGGAGCTCAAATTTGGTCAAAAACAACATGCGAAGGGTCCGAAAAGGTGGATAAGGGTAGGATAGATCAAAATAGATTAGAAACACCCTGATTTGGACATGAAACAAGGAAATGCAGCTTGTAGAAGGAAACCCTAAAACTAACAAAGTGTGCCCCAATTGTGATGTAGAGTCAACAGTATCCATTGATCACGCGGGAGAACCGACCTGACTACTTTATGTTACAACATAGACTCAGGAGCACGAATAGAGATACATTAGTAGGACTTGGAATATACAATATCACATTCATGCTCGAGATTAGGGCAAACACAGGACTATTGACCGCATTGGCAGAGCGATGGCATTCAGAGACTTCCTCCTTCCATCTGGCAACTGGAGAGGTGACTGTGACACTAGAGAATGTATGGCATATCCTTCACATTCCGATTCATGGAGAGATGATAGAGTATGACCTAGTGATAGGGAGAGATTATTTGTGCAGATTATTTGAGTGCGACACAGATGATCTGGATATCGTAGAGAGGGAGATTGGCCTGGAGACCATGGCATCAGAGTATGATCGACGATATGTGGTGATAGCATGTCTACTAGCAGGGGACAGACGAGGAAATGGATTCCCTATTGGATGGGGAAGAGTGCTAGAGCGGATGGCGACAGAGGGGATGGTGTATGCATGGGGACCATGTGTACTTGCTATGCTATATTTTTAGCTGCATCAGATAGCATATCAGGGAGTGCAGACTTTGAGCCGTGGAGTTACACTACTACAGGTATGGGCATTTGAGCACATAGCCATATGTCGACCGATTGCAGAGAGATAGGTAGTACCACACCGACCATATGTGTACTGTTATGGGGGAGCACTGAGACAGGGTCCGTTTGGATACATACTATATTGGTGACATGAGCTAGACAGATTGAGAGAGTTCACATGAAGGCCATATATTGATTGCCCTGGATGGTTAGATGATAGTGATGAGCTATTGTATTGTAGATAGGAGAGATACCTGATTGGGTGACCAGTGAATTGTCAGAGAGTGATTGAGATGTACCTGCTAGAGAGAGTCAGATGACAATTTGGAGAGAGGTAGGATGTACCTAGAGGGACTGCACACTTTGCTCGATCTCACAGAGAGACGAGTCAGTGGGGGAGAATGATTCAGACACACATAGCATATGCTGACTTCACATAGCTATAGCAGAGATAGTGGGATTGGAGATCAGATGTGGTGGATGCCGGGACGACAGAGGAGTATGAGTGATGATTTGCACGATGACAGCCAGTGCCATTGACAGATCCTGATATTCCAGTACCAAGGAGATAAGAGGACTTCCCACTCACAAGAGAGGAGGAAGGAGATGATGAGGATGAGGAGGATGAGGGTGGTGATGAGGATGAGGGGGATGACAAGGACAAAGATGATGAGGGGGATGGCAATTATGAGCCAGATTCAGCCAAGCAGGATTCATTGCAGGATATACCCATAGAGCCGGAGACAGCTAGGATAGAGGAGATGGAGATGTGCAGGGATACCATAGCGAGTCAGCATGATCACATTGCAACATTAGAGAGACAGAATGCCATCTTGAGGACAGAGCAGGATCAGTTCAGAGCGGAGATAGCTAGACTTACAGCGGCTCGAGATACAGCAATAGCCCAGGCACAACAAGAAGAACAAAGAGTCATTGAGTATATTAGGTCGATTAGGGATGCCAGTGCACGTGAGATGGCACAGATGTTGGTAGAGACTGGAGAGGAGATACACCATTGGAGGACACTATATGAGAGTGCAGTTCCACCAAAGCAAAGAGCATTGTCATATCGGGCACGATCGAGGATAGAGAGTAGGGCATGCTCTCGGAGGTCAGTGAGCAGCATGGGGGTGAGTGGACCTATGATATCACCACAGCCAGGACCTAGGGCAGGAGGGACATCATCCTTGAGACATGGCAAGGATGAGGAGGACAGAGGGAGCACCCAGTGACAGAGGCACGTGCTCCTTATGACAGACAGTTGACATTATGTAGTGTGACATTATGTAGTCAGCCTGTGGGCCATACTTAGGACAGACAGTCCAATGTTGTACTCCTATATTATTTTGGCATATGATATGATATGCAGCGCTATGATGGGATGCAATGTGTTATGGCTTATGGTTATTTTCGATGTATGGATGGCTTATGCAAGGTTTTATGTACCATTGTGGAACATGTATGGATATATTTATTTTGTGTTTTTGATGCATTTATAATATGAAATGGATAAAATGCTTGATATGATGCTCGATGTGATGTTTGATATAATGCAAATGTACTAACCAATGAATGCAGGATGCAACATATGTGTTTAGGGAAATCAGAGCACTAGACCGAACTGACTATCTGAACTGACGGAAGAAATGTTAGTAAGAAGAAATGAGATAGAGGACAGTTAGAGACGAAGAAAAACTTGCTTTCAGTAATGCACTTTGTAGGTGAGAACCTTTATTTAATGTAGCAAAACGGATGCATAGCATCATGGCATTGAAGGCTAGAGCTAAAATGCAACCCCTTTTTGCAAAAGACAGACACATCGCACACAAGGAATGAGTGAAGCATCCTAGGGTGCATACATCAAGGGTTGAGGTATGTGTGGCGTTCACCAAGCGAACGTACTTATCACAGACACCCAATGATATAGGTGCCCCAGGTTGTAACAAACATTCCACAAACAACAATCACAACAAAAAAAAAGAAAGGGGACCATGAACCATCCCGGTCACTCTAAATCACTCAGTGACATCATTGAGCAACATAGGAACATGATCGAAAATAAACCAATAAATGATAAGACTCGCTAATTCCAACAAGTCAAACAAACATCTTGATCTTCATTGTCAAAAGTTGAAAGCGTTGATAGGATGATCATGCTGTTTGGTTTCAAGACATGCGGTACCCTGTCTAAGACAGGACACAGTCTAGTTTCGAGCATACCACACCCTGTATAAGACCCATGATAGTAGTGACAAGGACAAATCATATTGATGCTGACGTTCAATTGAGAAGACAATTGTGATCAGTTTGAATGTCTGGTTTGATTGAAAAAGTTCATCTGTTTATGCATGATTTCATTAAAGCATAGTGTGTGATTGCGTGTCGTTGGATGTATACTCAGTGATCTGTCTTATGCACCAAGAGGATATATTTTTTTTTGTTTTTCTTGTCGAGTGTGTACAATTTTTTTGTGTTCATTTTTTTTCGGGACTTTATTTGACTTTTTAGGGATTTTTTTCAGGACATTTTTCAAATTTTTTTTGGATTTATTTCAGGACATTTTTCAATTTTTTCTTGGATTTATTTTAGGACATTTTTCAATTTTTTTGGATTATTTCAGGACATTTTTCAGTTTTTTCTTGGATTATTTCAGGACATTTTTCAATTTTTTCTTGGATTTATTTCAGGACATTTTTCAATTTTTATGATTATTTAAGGACATTTGTCAATTTTTATGATTATTTCAGGACATTTTTCAATTTTTATGATTATGCCCTCAGTGTCTAGCAAGGCAAGGAATATGACAGGTGGATAAACAATCTTGCTGAAATGTTGGTGGATAGAGGGAAGACAAAGGCCTTTTATTATGGACACAATACGGATGCAATTTTCAAGGGCTATTGCGTGATGGGACAAGAGACTGGATATGACAATGTAAAGTAGTGATATGGCATGAGGGACATGTCAAGAGGTGTTTGAAACCATGTTTAAATTTTGCGTCCTCATATCAGATCAAGATCAAGGAATAGAAAGAGAGTATGGATAGTGATAAGATATGGATAGGATAAGCAAGACTAAGAATGGATAAGGGACATGGACTGAAGGTCAGGATTGGATAAGGGATAGTGGTAGAAAGTTGCAATAAGACAGGGAATATGAATGAAAGGTTGTAATAAGCAAATGGATAAAGACCAAAAGCTACGATGGACTAAAAGCTGAAAACAAGATGCATGATGCTCATGACGATCCTCAACGTTGTCAAGATCAAAGGTGGAAAGAGGAAATCATCACAAGCAATAGCAAATTGGACTAGTTCAATCACGAAAACTAAAATGCAGTGATAACAATCCTAAAAACATTCAATGAAAACATGAAGACATGACATTCTAAATGAAATCTAAGCAAACCAAATGTAGATGTCTCCCTCATGTGGCTCCATTGTCCTTCTTTCTCCTTCAAATTGCTTTGTTTTGTGGATCTCACCTTCAAGTGCATAAACCTAATATGAAAGCAAGATTGACGAGATGACAACATAAGGGTACTAGAAGTGTGATTGATTCGACCAGGGACTTTGATTGAAGAAATTCATCCAATTTATAGACAAATTGGAGAAAAGATCAGATTAGCATGAAAGTGATTCGAATGGAAATTCAAATCAGGAATAGCAAAATTATGACAAGTGTATGACAAATTGCTATGCAAGGATTTATGACAAGTTTTTGAAATAGAAATAGACATTAGAAGCAATTAGAAAATTAGGTTAGAAATGATGACTTGGAATTTAGGAAATTGATGAAAATTAGGTAAATTAATTAATAATTTCTCATTCATTAATTAATTTACAAAAATAGGAGGAATTAATTAGCCAATTAAATAAACATTTAATTGTGACAAGAAGAATTAGGATAAATAAATAAATCATTTATCCTAAAGAGAAAATGGAGAGAAAATGACAAACAAGGTTAAATGAATAAATCATGAAACCCTAGAAGATAAATTAGAAATGCAAGGATGACAATTAGGTCTTGATGTAAGATTGATTTGATGTTGATTCGATCATGATTTTGAATTGATAAATGATTCATACTGATAAGTGATTTGATTGATAAATGCGCCAATTGACGAGGAACAATGACTAATTGATCCAAATTGACATGATTGAGAAGGACGACGATCGATGACAAATTGATCGTGAGACGAAAAGATTGAAAATAAAAATGATCGATGACAAATCGATCGCAAGTCGACAAGATTGAAAATGACAACGATCGATGACAAATCGATCGCAAGTCGGCAAGATTGAAAATAACAATGATCAATGACAAATCGATCGCAGGTCGACAAGATTGAAAATGACAACGATCAATGACAAATCAATCGCAAAACGACAAGATTGATAAGAGGACAACGATCGATGCAAAATCGATCGCAAAATGACAAGATTGATAAGAGGACAAAACCCTAATTAGGATTGACGATGTCCAAAATGATAACAAATGAGCATGCACATTGATGCGACAGGATAAGATTGACCAAAATCATGACTGAAGATTGTTGTCGACAAGACCAAATTCGAGAGCGAGATAAATGAAGAATGCAAAAGGAGGACTCGATGCTCACAAATGATAAAAAACAAGTGCGTGACATAGAAGAAATGTTAATGCGATGCAAAAACCCTAAAATAAGGCAATGCACAAATGTTAAAGTATGATTCTGCAAGCATTGACCAGTTTTAGACGTCTACAGACTATCTACAAAGCCCAATATATTCATCACAGACAAGAGCAGCCATCAGATGATTCTTCCTCTCACAATCATTAATTAAATTATACCAATCTCAAAGTGTAGTAGTATTAATCTCCATGACAGAGACTATGATGATAGTCGAGAACAATAAGATGACATTATAAAGCTTTAAAGCCTTGCATGTAGAGAAAACCACAAGCCAATGCATCAAGGCCATAAGGATGAAAGAGACCTCAAAGAAGCATTAACACAGTGACAATAACAACCAAAAGCATTCTAAATAGTCAGAACGGTCACATGGACAATAATAGGGGTTTCATAGTGCATCAAGGTTGAAGAAAGATCATGATCAAACTAAAAGAAGACATTTGATACCTAGAGCAGAGCCCTTACCAGTATCTTCTCTGCAATAAAATCTTCATCAAATATCTAGAAATTGCAGAAAATGAAGTGTATCTCATCTCAAACCCTAACCTCTATGGTGGCGGTAGAGATGCAGATCAAAAAGAAAAATGAAATAACATGCAATACTTTTCATCTTTTTCTTTTTTGTTTAGGGTTTCAAAACCCTAATCTAACCCGTAAGAAGGAAATATTTTTGCTTTCTTTTTTACAAAAGGCTTTATTTTTATCATGAAGTGATTTTTACTATTTCTTTAAGTGTTTGATTAATACTTAAAGAAATAGTAATTAGCCTTTTAGGGTTGCTTATTTTATATATTGGATTTAAATAATTGTAAAACTTTTATTAAAGTGATGAAATGAATCACTTTGTTAAAAGTTATTTGTCAATGCAAATAGGATGTTACATGCTTTTCAAAAGCATAATTCATAGTAAAGGCTTAGTTTATTTTAGAGTCTTATCTTGCATCTATGAGTTTATTGAGGTGATTTACAAACACATGGAGCAAATTTAGGTGATTGGATTCCTAATTAGTAGTTTGACTTCAGTTAGAGAGTCCAAGTGGGTGAAGGATGAGTCAATGAGTGTTTTGAGGCACTTAACTACTTGTTTCTCTTGGTTACATCCCTATTTTGATGGGATTCTCAGTTGTATTCGACCCCAAGGAGTTGTGTTCAATTTGACAACTCTTGATGCAGTTTCACAACATTTCTCTTTCAGGCTCATGCATGATTTAAGGAAAGAGTTGAACGTTTTGACAACACATCATGTTGGAGCCAAAATCTTTGGGATGGCCTTATTGTATAAGTCATTCTCTTACACTCAAGTTTTTGGGGGAGAGTTCTTAGTTTGTACTTGTAGTGGAAATAAATATTTCATGCTTTGTAACTCATTCGTTATCAATAAAGAAGCTTCATTCCTTCTCTATTTTTTTGTTTTTCAACATTGTTTGTGAGTAATTTGTGAAAGATATTGGGATTTCATCTTTAATTCCTTTATTTTTTCTTCATTCCTTCTATGCTTGATTTAGAAATAGCATGTTTAGTGCAAGTCTCTAATTGTGTATGTGATTTTGCTACATCAAAATTGTGAGAACATCATTGTTCTCCTTTTTGTGAACATAAAAAAGCTAACCTTTCACATGAAACATTTTTGAAAGCATGCACATTTGAGTTGTGAGTCAAAATAGCTTTGTTATTTGAGTATCTTGTGAGTTTGCAAGCATTTTAGATCATTTTCAGTTATTGGTGGATCACCTTAGTAGTTTAATTTTTACTTGATGCACATCCTTCTATCATTTTTCTTAGTGAAATATTAGTTAGTTTTAGGTGATCAAATAGGAATCCGGCCTATAATCCATAGGTCTACTCTCCCAATAGGATACCCATAGCCTGAGAGTAGTCTCATGTTTCATGGGATTTCTGGTTTTTCACATTTGCATCGGGTGAAAATCCCCATGACAATAATGATACCATCAAATTATCTTAAAGTAGACTAAGCTATATCAATATGATCCATTGATGTACAAAAAGGAAAGATAAATCAGCGAGGGGCACTACAAGTACACACAATAAAGATCCAACTCTACAATAACTTCAAAAAATTTCTAAGTGCCATTACTAAAAACATGAGGTTATCATTAGCAAGTTAAAGGAAAGAACAAATGAATTATGAGGTAGAGAGTTAGCTAAAAAAAGATCTCATTGTTTAGCTTGAATGAGGTATCCTAGAGCATCATTTGGGAGATGAAGGAAATTTTCTAAGGGTAAATCTTAATGAATGTATTATTGTAGAGGAAATGAAGCAATAAGGTACTGTTAACAACAAAACAAAATCTAGCATCAACAAATAGGGTCTAAATGTGAGATCAACCTAGGCCTAAATCCTAGCCAATGCAAATAAAGACACAATAAATGCATTTGAAGTTTCATCTAATTCAAATTTGATCTAGAGGGAATCTTGTACCACTTGTTGTGTTGGCATTATTGGCATTAAGTTGTCATTGATGTCAAACTGTTTTGGCAAGGTTACCGGAAAGTAACAAGTGTGACTAGTATAGGAAGAGCAAGACATATGATGGAAAATGCACATATGAGTAAGCAGACAAAAGGAAGGATACTAGTACACATGAGTTGTGTCATCTACCGATTATCAAGCTTATTGGTAAGGCACAAACCAGGATGAAGTTTGTTTTGTTTGTTATGAAGGTACAATACCGGTGAGCGGAATACAGAGGATGTGTTGCCGATAGTCAACCTTGGTCGACAAAGAATGTCAAACTGACATAGGAATCCAAGTAGAGGTGGATGGTGCCAAGCATGACAGCTGGATGCTAGGTGGAGGTATTGCACAGGTTGGTGAAGTGTGCATTGATGTCACAAATCAGCAAGTAGGTCAGCTTTTATGAAAAACTCGCAAGTCTCGGAGGATGCCAGAGGACTGCGGCTCAAGGAAGACAAGCTGGCAAAGTGACTGCATTGATCCTGCAAGAAGATTTGATCTTTGTACCCATTTGATGAAGGCAACAACTAAGTCATTAATGGCGAATGACAGAGGAAAGCAGAAAAACATGGTGCAGACCTCCAGATTTAGAAAACACACATTGGAATGCGAAGCCTTGCTAGTATTGATTGATGTCATGAGATCATATCCCTATAAAATAAGATCTAATCAAATCTGATTGAGTTCGAAATGGAGAAGGCAAAACCTAACACGATAGTGTTGAATGCGGTTTTAGGCGGGAATCCAAGACTATAAAGTGAGGTGCTCAAGAAAGAAAGGAGGTATGCTTAAGGAGAAGAAGGAGAGGTAAGAGAGCTTGAGTGTAGAGATGAATCATCTCCCTTAGAATTTATTCTAAGAAATTTGTAGAGTGAGTTAACAAGCAAACCGATGAGAGGGTTTAACCGGTAGTGATAGAGTACCGGTAAACTGTAGCAAGTCTTATAGTTGAGCTAACTGGTGAGGTGTGATTGATCAAAGAAGGAATCCAAGTGTGACACAATGTGTTGTGAGGATGCGAGAGAGAGAGAAGAGAGGCCAAGAATTAGAGAGAGCAATCTGTTAACTGGTAGTGTGAGATCCAGTGAAGAAGAGAAGATTGTTAACCGATAGAGATATTTTTGATCAAGAGTTGCAGAACTCATTCGCAACCAGAAGCTATAGCTATATCAAAATTTTATTTCACTATACATCACCAAGTTATAGCTTGGTGTAGGGGTTGGTGCCCTAAATCTTTATAATTCAGTGTTTCACTTGTGAGGCTGGATTGGAGCAGTAGTCCGCAACAACATTTCTCACTGAGGTTTTTCCCATATTGGGATTTCCTCATAAATCTGGTATTGTGGGTTGCACTTGTGTGTTTGTCTTCTTTGGTATCCTCACTTGTCTTAACTGGTTTGATTATTTAGTGCTTAGGATAATAACTAGTATTCTAAGGTTGCTTTGAAAAGGAAAAGAATTTAGGAACCACTGATTCACCCCCCCTCTCAGTGGTACATTGTGTTCAACAATTGGTATCAGAGCCTAGGTTCCTAGTTGTTAAAAAACCTTGGCTAGATTCTATACTTCGAATACAATGGCAAGAAATGAGTCTGCTTCCTCAAAAGCCCCCATGTTTGATGGATCCAACTATTCTTTTTGGAGAAGAAGAATGGAGACCTATATTTCCTCCCTTGGTTTTGATGTGTGGATGTCTATCAGGAATGGGTATGTTTTCCCTAGTGTTCCTCCCACTGATCCAAATGCCAAGAAGCAGTATGAGAACAAAGGCCAAACATGCTATCTTGAGTGGGTTGTCTAATAATGAGTTTTTCAAGGTCATGCATTGTGCATCTGTCAAGGAGACTTGTGATAAAATGCAGAGGTTATTTGAAGGAGATGCAAAAGTCAAAGAGGCCAAGCTACAAGCACTAAGGGTTCAACTTGAAGGCATCAAGATGAAGAATAAAGAAAATATTGTAGACTATCTTCACAGATTTGATGAAACTGTGAACACCATCAGAGGACATGGAGAATAAATTCAAGATGAGATTATTTTCAAGAAGGTACTTAGATGTCTCACACCTAAGTATGATACTAGGGTGTATGCCATAGAAGAAGCCAAGGATCTAAAGACCTTCACAATGGATGCGCTCTTTGGCTCATTAACAACCTATGAAATGAGAACAACCAGTGATACATCCTCAAGGAAAGAGGTAGCGTTCAATTCCATCAAGAAGGGCAAAGAAGTGGTTTCTCATAAAGGTTACAGTGAAGACTTTGATGCAGAGGTATAAAAATTTGTTAGAAATCTCAAAAGAGGGTCCGACAAGTATAAAGGAATGCTACAAATATTTTAACAGTGGTAAAGTTGGACACTTTGCTGCAAAATGTCCTTTTAACAAAACCGGTGGAGATGAGTTAAGAGGTTTTAGCAGATCTGCTGGTAAAGATAGATAAAGAAATGTCTACCGGCAAGGAAGAAGAGGCTAAAGGAAGCAAAACAACCTCTATACTATTGAAAATGATTCCATATATGAAGAGAGTGCATCAAAATATGACTACCACGAGAATGACATAAAAGTTAGTCTCTTTATGGCACTTAATGAACCAGTAGGTGAAGAGGAGGAAGAAGAGGATATCGAGGCTGAAGTGGATTTAGAAGGAGAGCTTATAGGTGCTCTTAAGGAATTGAGTAAAACAAGAAGAGAACTCAAGAAGTTCAAGATTGCTGCAGTAGATGAACAAGGTCTCTTGAAGAAATCACTAGTTGAGTTAAATCAAGTTATATTAGACTTGAAACTGCAGTTGGAAGAAGCCAAGAGGATATGTGAAGTTAAATCCTCTGATCTGATGAAGAAGGAAAAGGAGCATCAAGATTTGGAAGAATAAATAGTAAAGCTCAGAAAAGAGCTTGAAGAAAGTAAGGAAGAAATAAAAGTGAGAAGCAAATATGAAGGCAACATTGAAGCCTTAGACAAGATGTTGAGCAAACAAAAGTAATCCAAAGATATTGGTGGCTTAGGATTTGAAGAAGGTCAAAGTTAAAACAAAAAAGACAAATCCCGTAAGGAGATACAGTTCACCTCTTCCAATGAAGGTAAACAGAAGAAGACATTCACAGTAAGCAAGGATACCAGGAAGAAAATATGTAGATGCTATGAGAAATTGCCACACAAACTGGTATACACAAGCAATGAAGCGGAGGCCACAATCAATGTACCGAGATGCAGATCCAAGGATAAATGGAAGAATTGACCATGAAGGATTCACTAGTGTCGACAACATGAAGGTTAGACCCCCAATGAGGTAGTCGTTTGTAGTACCAAGGCAACCTAACCGGTATGTTTCAAACTTTCATGGTTACTATTACCGGTGTAACAAATTTGGGCTTAGAATAGGTAACTATAGATTGACCAATAAGCCCACTATGAGTTATGAAAGTAGAAATAATTTTAATGCACTCTGAGATATGAATTTAGTCTGTTATCAATGCAATCAATATGGTCATAGGAGTTTTGAATGTAGAAAGAATAAACTGGTGCCCTACAATAATTTTAAAGATTCATTTTTAAATGAAAATGTGAAATGCTATAACTGTCAAGAGTTTGGACATATAGAGAATTTTTGTAAGAACGGGAAGATCAAGTAGAAGAAGACAAATGCTAATCAAGAACTGGTAGTTGAACCGGAGCACAAAATAACAACTGACAAGAAGAAGGAAATCAAACCGGTATGGATTGAAAAAGAAAAGTACAAGGCAAGATCAAGTCTGATAGTGCAAACCGCCTTACATGCTGAAAGGAAAAATCTATGGGTTTTAGATAGTGGTTGTTCCAACCACATGACTGGTGATAAAAGAAATTTATCAAGCTTGAAGACTGAAATGGTGGTTCAGTAAGATTTAGAGACAACTCATCCATAAAAATAAAGGCAAAAGGTACTCTAAATATTGATGGAAAATTCAAGGCACATGATGTATATTATGTACAAGGACGAAAGCACAATCTACTGAGTGTAATTCAGATGTGTGACAAAGGTTATAAATTCACCTTTGACTCAATCAGTTGACAGAAAAAGAAAGAGAGTACCGGCCAGGTTGTGGCAGAAGGAAAGAGAATAAATGGGAATGTTTACAACCTGAAGAATGTTATAAGTCCCAATGCATGATGAGACATATTGATGAAAGTTGGTTGTGGCATCAAAGATTAGGCCACTTAAACTTTGATAACTTAATTGCAGTAAGAAAAAAGGGGTGTGTAAGGAATATTCTAGCCATCATCAAACTAGTAAGCACATTTTGTGACAAATGTGTAAAAGGGAAGCAAACTAAGGTGATATTTAGGACAAAAGAGCACAACACCTCAAGACCACTTGAGATTGTACATACAGGTTTGTGTGGTGCAACTAGGACAAGAGCTCTTGTTGGAGAAAGATATTTTATGCTCTTTATTGATGATTATTTAAGAATGACATGGGTCACTTTCTTGCAAGATAAATCACAAGCTTTTGACAGATTCAAGATCTTTAGGAAGATGGTGGAGAAGGAAAGTGGATGCAAGCTAAAATTTCTAAGATCAAACCGGGGTGGAGAGTTCACATCAAATGCATTTGAAGATTATTGTGAAAGAAATGGAATTAGAAGGCAATACTCAACCCCTAGGACACCACAACAAAATGGTGTTGTAGAAAGGAAGAATAGGACAATCAACAAGATGAACCATGTTAAATGAGGTCAGTCTACCAGATACATATATGAAGGAACCTGTTCAACCTATTGCATATACCTTGAACTAGGTTCAACTAAGAAAAGACAACAAAATGACACCTTATGAGTTGTGTTATGACCAGAAGTTATCATTCAAATACTTCAAAGTATTTGGAAGCAAGTGTTTTATCAAGAGAGATATGGATGGTATATGTAGTTTTTAATCCATGAGTGATGAAGGAATCTTCCTTGGTTACTCATCTAACAACAATGCCTACAAATGCTACAACAAGAGACTAAGAAGAGTCATTGAGAGTGTGCATGTAAAAGTTGATGAAGATATGCACAAAGGAAGTAAATCAAAGGTAAACCGATATGATGATTTTGGTGATGAAGGTGAGAAAGCTCAGTTAGATAATGAACCTGAAGAAGCATCCAAGGAGGCTCCCAATTGGTATGTGAATTTGAATCACCTAAAAGAGAAAATTCCAGGAAATAAGAGTGATGGTGTGCAGACTAGAAGAAGACTTTCTTGGAATGATGAACAAGTCAACTTCTGCCCCATGA
Organism: Cryptomeria japonica; assembly: GCF_030272615.1. Taxonomy (NCBI): domain Eukaryota; kingdom Viridiplantae; phylum Streptophyta; class Pinopsida; order Cupressales; family Cupressaceae; genus Cryptomeria; species Cryptomeria japonica. The sequence goes on from NC_081405.1 coordinate 473,276,234, forward strand.
CTGAAATAAAACCTAAAACATTCAATGAGGCTAGAAAAAGACAAGAATGGATGGATGCCATGGAAGAAGAACTACAAAAGATTGAGAAGAACAAGACTTGGGAATTAGTCCCTAGACTGGAAGACAAGAACATCATTGGCACTAAGTGGGTCTAACAGAATAAGATGAATGAAGAAGGTAAAATTGTTAGGCATGAAGGTAGACTTTGGTGCAAAGGATACTCTCAAATAGAGGGTATTTAATTTGAAGAAACATTTGCACCAGTAGCTAGATTAGAAGCAATTAGGATATTTCTAGCCTTTTCTGCCTACAAGGGTTATAAAGTGTATCAGATGGATGTAAAATCTGCCTTCCTAAATGGAAATTTGGAAGAAGTGTACATGGAGTAGCCAAAAGGGTTTCTACTACATGATGATAATACCTTTGTGTGCCAGTTGAAGAGAGCCCTGTATGCCTTAGAAAGCTCCTAGAGAAATGGTATTCAAGATTAGATCAAAACCTGAAGGAGAAAGGATTCAGAAAGGGGAGTGCTGACAATAATTTATACATAAAGAAATATGGAAACCACATGATCATTATGGTTGTATATGTAGATGACATTATTTTTGGAGGCAACAAGGAAACCCTTTGCAAACAATTTACTGATCATATACAGTCAGAATTTGAGATGTAAATGCTTGGTGAATTGACATACTTCCTTGGTTTGCAGATATTACAACAAGATAAGGGAATCTTTATCTCACAAACCAAGTATGCAAAGGATATGTTGAAGAAATTTTAACTGGAGGATTGCAAACTGGTAAGTACCCCCATGGTGACTGGAAGTAAATTAAGCAAGAGTGATGAATCACCAATGGTGGATCAGACATTGTATACATCCATGATAGGTAGTCTATTGTATGTAACTGCTTCTAGACCAGATATAGTACAGGTAGTGTGCATGGTGGCCATGTTTCAAGCTGCACCTAAGTAGTCACATATGAATGTTGTAAGCAAAATATTTAGCTACCTCCAAGGAACACTGAGCTATGGATTGTGGTACCCTAAACAAGGGGAATTAATCTTGGAAGAGTACATTGATGCTGATTGGGTAGGTTGCATTGATGATCGGAAGAGCACAAGTGGTGGTGCATTCTTCCTAGGTGGCCGGTTGGTCTCATGGCATAACAAGAAGCAAGATTCAGTCTCCTTATCAACTGTTGAAGTAGAATACATTGTTGTTGCTACACGCTGCTCTCAGGTACTTTGGATGAAGAAAACCCTTAAAGACATACAAGTGGACATCATTGATCCTATACTCATCTAGTGTGATAATTCGAGTTCTATCAGCATAGCAAAGAATCCAGTGATGCATTCTAGGACAAAGTATATTGCCATCAAGTATTATTTTCCCAAAGATAATGTTGAAGGACAAGAAGTAAAGATGGACTATGTCCCTACCGAAGAACAAGTAGCAAACATTTTCACTAATTCATTACTAGTAAGGACCTTTGAGTACCTAAGACACGGGTTGGGAGTTGTGTCACCTCCCTTATGCACTTAAGAAAAGAAGGATTTATATGGTTCAGGGAAAGTTCATAGCAACATCTATAACTATTGAACCACATCTCAGTACCGACTACAATCATAGGTAGTAGCCTAAGGGGGAGCTAGGTATGGGTCAAAGGGGGAGTCATACCCTTTTTCATTGTGTCAAAGGGGGAGAAATCTACTACTTTGAAGTTTCTTGCAGTAAGTTGACATCAATACCAAAGGGGGAGATTATTGGCATTATTGGCATTAGTTTGTCATTGATGTCAAAATGGGTTGGCAAGGTCACTGGTAAGTAAGAAGTGCGATCGGTATAGGAAGAGAAAGACATATGATGGAAAATGCACATATGAGTAAGCAGAAAAAGAGAAGGCTACTGATACACATGAGTTATGTCATCTACTGGTTATCAAGATTACTGATAAAGCACATACCAAGATGAATCTTGTTTTGTTTGTTATGAAGTCATAATACCGGATAGAAGAACAAAGAGGATGTGTTGCCGGTAGTCAACATTGGTTAACAAAGAATGTCAAACTGACATAGGAATCCAAGCCAAGGTGGATGTTGCCAAGCATGGCAGCTAGATGGCAGGTGGAGGTATTGCATAGGTCGATGGAGTGTGCATCGACATAAAAAATTAGCAAGCATGTCAACTTTTATGAAGAACCCACAAGTCACAGAGGATGCCAGAGGATTGCAGTGCAACTCAAGAAAGGCAAGCTGGCAAAGCAAGTGCACTGATCTTGCAAGAATATTTAATCTTCATACCCATTTGATAAAGGAAACAATAAAGTCATTAATGGTGAATGACAAAGAAAAACAGAAAAGCATGGCACAAACCTCCAGATTTATAAAACGCACATTGGAATGTGAAACTTCACTGGTATTGATTGATGTCATGAAGATCATATCCCTGGAAAATAAGATCTAATCAAATCTGATTGAGTTCAAAATGGACAATGCAAAACCTAACATGACACTATTGAATGCGGTTCTAGGCAAAAATCCAAGATTATAAAGAGAGGTGCTTGAGGCATAAACGAGGTATGCTTAAGGAGAAGAAGGAGAGTGAAGATAGCTTGAGTGCAGAGAAGAATCATCTCCCTTAGAATTTATTCTAGGAAAGCTGCAGAGTGAGTTAACAAGAAAACCGGTGAGAGGGTTTAACTGGTAGTGATAGAGTACCAGTAAATTGTAGTAGGTCTTACAGTTGAGCTAACCAGTGACGTGTGATTGATCAAAGAAGGCATCCAAGTGTGACACAGTGTGTTGTAAGGCTATGAGAGAGATAGAAAAGAGGCCAAGAATAAAAGAGAGCAATCTATTAGTTGACAGTGTGAGATCCAGTGAAGAAGAGAAGACTATTAACCGATAGAGATATTTTTGATCAAGAGTTGCAGGACTCATTTGAAACCAGAAGCTATAACTGTATCAAAATTTTATTTCACTATACATCACCAAGTTTGAGCTTGGTGCAAGGGTTGATTCTCCTTGGGTTGGTGCCCTAAATCTTTTTAATTCAATGTTTCACTTGTGAGGCTGGATTGTAGCAGTAGTCTGCACTAGAATTTCTCACCGAGGTTTTTGCCATATTGTTTTTTCCTTGTACATCTGGTTTTGTGGGTTGCATTTGTGTGTTTTTCTTCTTTGGTATCCTCACTTGTCTTAACCGGTTTGACTATTTAGTGCTTAGGATATTAATCGGTATTCTAAGGTTGCTTTGAAAAGGAAAATAATTTAGGAACCACTGATTCACCCCCCTCTTAGTGGTACATTGTGTTCAACAATTGGTATCAGAGCCTAGGGTCCTAGTTGTTTAAAAACCTTGGCTAGATTCTGGACTTAGAAAAAAATGGCAAGAAATGAGTCTGCTTCCTCAAAATCCCCCATGTTTGATGGATCCAACTATGCTTTTTGGAGCAGAAGAATGGAGACCTATATTTCCTCCCTTGGTTTTGATGTGTGGATGTCTGTAAAGAATGGGTATGTTCTCCCTAGTGTTCCTCCCATTGATCCATATGCCAAGAAGGAGTATGAGAACAATGCAAAGGGCAAACATGCTATCTTGAGCGGGCTATCTGATAATGAGTTTGTGAAGGTCATGAACTATGTATTTGCTAAGGAGACTCGGGAGAAAATGTAGAGGTTTTTTGAAGGAGATGAAAAAGTCAAAGAGGCCAAGCTGCAAGCACTAAGGGGCCAACTAGAATGCAGACTACCTGCACAGATTTGATGAAACTGTGAACACAATCATAGGACTTGGAGAAGAAATTGCAGATGAGATTCTTGTCAAGAAGGTACTTAGATCTCTCACACCTAAGTATGATACTAAGGTGTCTGCCATAGAAAAAGCCAAGGATCTAAAGACCTTCACAATGGATGAGCTCTTTGGCTGACCGAAAACCTATGAAATGAGAACAATAGGTGATACATCCTCAAGGAAAGAGGCAGCATTCAAATCCACCAAAAAGGGCAAAGAAGTGGTTGCTCATAAAGGGTCCAGTGAAGACTCTGATGCAGAGGTAGCAAACTTTGTTAGAAATCATGAAAGAAGGTCCAACAATTATAAAGGAATGCTACCACTCAAATATTTTAAGTGTGGTAAAGTTGGACACTTTGTTCCAAAATATCCTTTTAATGAAATTGGTGGAGATGAGTCAAGAGGTTTTAATAGATCTACTAATAAAGATAAAGAAAGAAATGTCTACCGACAAGGAAGAAGAGGCTACCAGAAGCAAAACAACCTCTATACTATTGAGGATGATACCACAGAAGAAGAAAGTGCATTAGAAGATGACTACCATGAGAATGGCAGAAAAGTTAGTCTTTTTATGGCACTTGATGAACCAATAGGTGAAGAGGAGGAAGAAGAGGATATTGAGGCTAAAGTGGATTTAGAAGGAGAGCTTATTGGTGCTCTTGAGGAGCTGAGTAAAACATGAAGATAACTCAAGAAGTTCAAGCATGCTGCAGTAGATGAGCAAGGTCTCTTGAAGCAATCCCTGGATGAGTCAAATCAAGTTATATTTGGAACTGCAGTTGGAAGAACCCAAGAGGATATGTGAAGTTAAATCCTCTAATCTGATGAAGAAGGAAAAGGAGCATCAAGGTCTGGAAGAAGAAATAGAAAAGCTTAGAAAGGAGCTTGAAGAAAGTAAGGAAGAAATAAAAGTGAGAAGCAAATATGAAGGCAACATTGAAGCCTTAGACAAGATGTTGAGCAAACAGAAGCAATCCTAAGATACCGGTGGCTTAGGAATTGAAGAAGGTCAAGGTTAAAATAACAAAGAAATATCTAGTAAGGAGATATAGTTCACCTCTTCCAATGAAGGTAAAGAGAAGAAGACGTTGACAATAAGCAAGGATACCAGGAAGAAAATATATGCAGATGCTATGAGAAATCGCCACACAAATTGGTATACACAAGCAATGAACCGAAGGCCACACTCATTGTACCGACATGCAGATCTAAGGAGAAATGGAAGAATTGAACATGAAGGATTCACTAGAGTCAAGAACATGAAGGGAAGACCCCCGATGAGGCAGTCATTTGCATGACCAAGGTAAGCTAACTGGTATGTTTCAAACTTTCATGGTTACTGTAACCAGTGTAACAAATTTGGGTATATAATAGATAATTGTAGATTAACCAATAAGCCCAATATGAGTTATGAAAGTATAAATCCTTTTAATGCACTCTGGGATATGAATGTTATCTGTGATCAGTGCAATGGATATGGTCATAGGAGTTTTGAATGTAAAAAGAATAAACTGGTGCCCTACAATAATTTTAATGATTCATCTTTAAATGAGAATATGAAAGGCTATAACTGGCAAGAGTTTGGACATATAGAAAAGTTTTATAAAAACATGAAGATCAAGCAGAAGAAGACAAATCCTGATCAAGAACTGGTAGTTGAATGAGAGCACAAAATAGCAGCTAACAAGAAGAAGGAAACCAAACCAGTATGGGTTGAAAAAGAAAAGTACAAGGAAGAATCAAGTTTGATAGTGCAGACTACCTTACATGCTGAAAGGAAAAATCTATGGGTTGTAGACAGTGGTTGTTCCAACCACATGACTAGTGATAGAAATAAATTTATCAAGCTTGAAGACTGGAATGGTGGTTTAGTAAGATTCAGAGACAACTCATCTATCAAAATAAAGGGAAAAGGTACTCTAAATATTGATGGAAAATTAAAGGTAAGTGATGTAGATTATGTAGAAGGCCTAAAGAACAATCTATTGAGTGTGAGTCATATGTGTGACAAAGGTCATAAATTCACCTTTGACTCAACCAGTTGCCAAATAAAGAAAGAGAGTACCGGTTAGGTTGTGGCAGAAGGAATGATAACAGTTGGGAATATTTATAACCTGAAGGAATGCTATAAGTCCCAATGCATGATGGGATAGGTTTATGAAAGTTGGTTGTGGCATTGATGATTAGGTCACATAAACTTTGATAACTTAATTGCAGTAAGAAGAAAGGGGTGTGCAAGGAATATTCCACCCTTCGTCAAACCCGTAAATGTATTTTGTGATGAATGTGTAAAAGGGAAGAAGACTAAGGTGAGGTTTAGGACAAAAGAGCACAAAACTTCAAGACCACTTGAGATTGTACATACAGATCTGTGTGGTTCAACTAGGACAAGAGCTCTTGTTGGTGGAAGATATTTTAATGCTCATTATTGATGAATATTTAAGAATGACATGGGTCACTTTCCTACAAGATAAATCACAAGCATTTGACAGATTCAATATCTTTAGGAAGATAGTGGAGAAGGAAAGTGGATGCAAGCTAAAATGTCTAAGATCGGGCCGGGGTGGATAGTTCACATCAAATGAGTTTGAAGATTATTGTGAAAGACATGGAATTAGAAGGCAATACTCAACCCCTAGGACACCACAACAAAATGGTGTGGTAGAAAGGAAGAACAGGACAATCAAGGAGATGGCTAGAACCATGTTAAATGAGGATAGTCTGCCAGATACATATTGGAAGGAAGTTGTTCATACTATTACATATACCTTGAACCGGGTTCAACTAAAAACAAATAGCAGAATGACACCTTATGAGTTGTGGTATGACCAGAAGCCATCAGTCAAATACTTGAAAGTATTTGGAAGAAAGTGTTTTATCAAGAGAGATATGTATGGTCTTGGTAGTTTTGACTCTAGGAGTGATGAAGGAATATGTTCATCCCAACCGGTGCTGAGAGGGGAGGGGTGAATCAACACTTTATCAAAATTTCACAGTTTAACTTTTATCTTAAATTTTATTTCATCTAAGATCAAACAATATACTTAATCACTGAACTAAAATATGCAAGCATGAAAAGTTGACAGTGACATCAAGAAGTTATCTCGTGGAAAGCCAATAGGGAGAAAACTATGGTGTGAGTAGGAACTCACAAAATTTGCACTCTTCTAGAGTACGCCCAGTTAAGAGCTATCCATATTAGGAGATTACAAAGACACTGTTAGGTGCCACCCGGTTAAGGGATTTTGATCAAGGCCGGTTAGTGCGTTTACCCTGTTAAAGGTAGCCTAGTTAGAGGACTTAGAACATCAGCTAAGATGTTACCCGGTTAAGGGATTTTACAATAGGGACCTGTTAAAGTCGACCCAGTCAAGGGATTTATGTTGTAGTTGTTAGAAAGGAACAAATGGATGGTCTATTGAATTATCTACTGATAGCTTGATCAGATCTCAATATGAATTCCACTCAATACTCACCGGTTGTGTCTTCTCTACATAGTACCAGTTTCCTTCTTACACCTTTGGCTATTCACTCAGCTGGTCATCTCTCCTTCAGCACCACACTTTGTCGATCCTCTGACCATTGGCTCTGCACTTTTCTGGTCCATTGTCCTTCAGCTCTTCCCTCAGACGATTCTCTATCCTTCAGCTCTGCACTTAGCCGGTTCTCTGTCCTTTGGCTTTGCACTTAGCTGATTCTTTGTCTTTCAGCTTTGCACTTAGCTGATTCTCTTTATTTTGACTCTACACTTAGTTGATTTACCTCACACATACACTCAACTGTGCTAACACCTCTTAGCACTTCCTCTCACTTTTCTCTTCACCCTGAATTGCCTTTAACAAGATTTCCTTCTTTCAAATTTCATGATCAAAAACTTTCAGAAAGAGCTCAAGAAATCTTTATACATTTTCAGTCGACACCAAAGGCATATCCTCAATTAGATCAATCAAGGATTTTAGAAGATTTCAAATTCAAACTCTCCCACTCTTTCTCTACATGCCTTTCAGCAATTGCACCAAGTGTTCAACTAGTTCTTCCACCGCATCTTCCAAGGACAAAAACCTCTGAGACATGTCCAGTCAAATAAATGCGAACAAGAGAATCTATATGTAATCATGCTTGACTGCATGGTAACTAAAAGTTAACTCTACCAATAAATGATTTGGCATAGACACAAGCCTACCAACTCATTCTTTTCCACCACAACTAAATGACCGATCACTGCTTCGAAACTTATGGTCATCACCTACCTTCCTTCAGTCATACCAATGTACGGGTATGTAACTGCACTTCTTTCTTTATCAGTTCATTCTTTGGCTGCCGATTTGTTATGCTAGCATCATATTTCTCCCTTGTTTGCCAAAGAGTTACCAGTTGGTTGGAACAAACAATTTTCTTTGGCTAAGTCACCTTTTGTGACTTCACCATCATCAAGGTGACTGATCTTCCTGAAAGATAGATCAGTTGACTTACTTTATCTTTCCTTGAGCTGAAGTACCCTTTGATCATTCAATACCCACTCATTATTGCTTACTGAAAATCAACATCACTTTACCTATACCACTACATCCTTTAGTATCTTCATTGGTAAGTGTTGAACATCAATGACAAATCTTAGCATATATACTGGTTTTCTAGATTGACCGGTTTTGTCAATACCAACAATCCAACAATCTCCTTCTTTGGCATTGATGGCAAATACTTCAAACTTTGAATAGTTAGAAGCATGTTTCTTCATCTCTGTAACAGTCCAGTCATTACTTCTGCCCTAAGTAATGAATATATTCCCCTGTCACTAATCATACTCTAATACAACAATTTCAGCTCAATCCCTACTTGCCAATGTTGCACTCTAATAATATCTCTCCCTTTGATAAAAATGCCAAAGAATCCCATCTGACCACTTACAAGACTGCTCTCCCTAACTAGATTAGTCAACACTCATCAATCTAGTTTGTGTAAACAAAACTTGAAAGCATACCAGATTGATGTAGAACCCTGTTTGCTAACTTTACTGAATGGAGGGAAATCACCCCCAACTTACCTTTAACATAGTCAAAGGTGTCCTTATGTAGTGGCTTGGTGAATATATCAGCCACCTGCTCTTTTGTTGATATGTACTCCAACATTACTTCCTTTTCTTGAACTTGTTCCCTTAGATAGTGATACTTGATGGCTATATGCTTCATTTTGGAGTGCATCACCGGGTTCTTAGATATGTCAATGGCACTGGTGTTGTGACAATGAATCACTACCGGTCCAACCACCTTTTCTTGAATTCCTTCCCACAGTTGCTTGATCCAAACTATCTATGTGCAGTTAATTGCAGAAGCTACATACTCAGCCTCAACTATAGATTGAGATATGTAGTTTTGTTTCTTACTTGTCCAAGATACAATTCTTTCTCTGAGAAAGAATTCTCCTCCACTAGTGTTCTTCTTGTCATCGATGTTTCAATTAAGACACTTAATCTAAAGTATCCTTTATGTGGATACCAAAGACCATACTCCTCAATCCCCTTTAGGTATCGAAATATTATTTTGACTGCCATGATGTGAATTTCTTTCAGATTTGTAGAAAATTTGGCAACCAGGCCAACAACTTGTGCTATTTTTGGTCTGCTATCTACAACATATTGTAATTTATCGATCATGGACTGGTAAAGTGTCTCATTCACCTCTGCAGGCTCATCATATTTAGATAGCTTACAACCTATAACCATTGGAGTTCCAATAGATTTGCAATCATCCATTCCAAAGGTCTTGAGGATTTGTCATATGTACTTAGTCTGATCAATAAAGATGTCATTCTTTAACTGAGAGACTTGTAGGCTGATAAAGAACTTAATCTCACCAATCATGGACATCTCAAACTCTTGCTGCATTTGTCCTGTAAAGCTCCTTCTCATCTCATCGTCTCCCCCAAAGATGATGTTATCCACAAAGATCTCAATAATTAGGTGCTTTCCTTCAGTTCTGCTCTTCAGATACAGGTTACTGTTATCATTGGTTCTTTTGAACCCAATGCTTAGCAGATATGAGTGTAATCTCTCATACCAAGATCTCGGTGCTTGTTTCAGCCCATACAGAGCTTTCTGCAACCTACATACCGTATTTCTTTCATCTTTAGATGCAAACCCTTTTGGTTGCTCTATGTATACCTCTTCCTCTAACACACCATTTAAGAATGCTGATTTTACATGCATTTGGTATACTTTAAACCTCTTATAAGCAGCATAGGCCAGCAAAATTCTGACCCCTTCCAGTCTGGTTGCCGGTGCAAAGGTTTCTCCATAGCCCAAACCTTCTTCTTGAGAATAGCCCTTACAAACCAATCTTGTCTTGTTTCTTATCACCTTACTGGTTTCATCCATCTTATTTTTGAACACCCACTTGGTGCCTATTACATTTTTATTTTTTGGTCTGGATACTAGAGTCCACGTATCATTTTTCTCTATTTTCTCCAATTCTTCTTCCATAGCTTTGACCCAATCATCATCTTTCAAAGTCTCCTTTGCTATTTTGGGATCAAAACTAGAGAGCATAAACTCATTCTCTCATTCTCTTCTTCTAGTTAGAACTCCTGCATCCTTGTCACTGATGATATCTTCTGCAGAGTGATTATTTCTGACATATTTATCCAATACCGGTTTACTCCTTGGAAATTATTCTACCAGTTGTGCAGGTTCTATTTCACAGGCTTCTTCATTAGCCACTTCAACAAGATCTTCTTCAGTAGGTTCCACCGGTACATTGTACTCAAACCCTTTATAGTCCTCCGGTTCACTCTTACTGTCCTGATTATTTTTCTCAGAGTAATCATCTACTCTGACATTTGCACTTTCCATAATCTTACTGGTTCTTTTGTTTAGACATCAGTATGCCTTTCTATTTGTCAAGTAACCTAAGAAGGTTGCCTCATCACTCTTGGGATCAAATTTTCCAGCTTCTAGCACAATCAATGAGAGTTCTATTTCTTCTTTCAGCAACTCCATTCTGTTGAGGAGTTCTGAGTGTCGACATTTGTCTCATGATTCCATGTTCCTCATAGTAGTTCATGAAATATTGAGAGGTGAACTCTCCTCCTTTATCTGATCTTAGGCACTACAGATTCTTACCGGTTCCTCTTTCTACTTGAGCCTTAAACACTTTAAACATGTGAAAAGATTCTGATTTTTCTTTTAAAAAGACAGTCCACATCATTCTTGAAAAGTCATCCACAAATAACATAAAATACCGGTCTCCATAGAAGCTCTTGGTTCTCATGGGACCACACAGGTCTATGTGAACTAAGTCTAGCACACTTTCAGATGAGAAATTTTACTGCTGAAGCTGGACCCAAGCAACTTCCCTAGTTGACACTCTTTGCACATAGCATTTTCAGTTTTTAGTATGTCAAGCATACCTCTTATAGATTTCACCTTGCTGATTTTAGCTATGTTATCAAAATTAACATGACACAATCTTTTGTGCCATAACCAATTGTCTTCTACCTTAGCCACTAGACAATTACCTATGGTGGTGTCTAGATGAAACAAATTGCCTCTTGACTATTTACCAGTGGCAATTAAACTTCTAGATTTGTCATTTATTTTACATATCCCTTTATTGAATTCTAACCGGTATCCTTTATTATTAAGATGTGCAACACTTAACAAGTTGTACTTTAATCCTTCTACCCAAAAGACATCATCACAATTTGTCTTATCATTCAAGGCTATAGACCCCTTACCTCTTACTACACATGGGGCATCATTTCTGAACCTCGCTGTTCCACCATTGCAATCCTCCATGCTAAGGAATTTACTTCTATCACCAGTCATGTGGTGAGTGCAGCCACTATTGATCACCCATTCTCCACACCGGTTTGTGCTAGAAATCAATGCCATATCTCCTTCCTTTGTGCTGTCCTCTTTGACTACCACAAAAGCAATGCCATCTTCATCAAATTTCTATGATTCTTCATCAGTGACTCCTTCTTCTGCAATATAATATTCCTTCTTTCTTTTGTCCCTGTAACTTCTAAAATTGTCCTTCCTATCCCTATCATTGTTAGGACATCTTGACAGAATATGACCTATCTTATTACAGAAGAAGCACTTTAAGGGTAATTTACCTTTGTATTTACCTTTACCTCTTGGCAATCTTCTTGCCAGTAGAGCTTCAATTTTGTCTTTCTCCTGTTCCTCAGAGAGAAGATTGTCATTCTCATGGGAATGACCGGTTCTGGTAGTAGAGCTACTACCAGTTTCTTTCCTTCTCCTTGCAGGTGCATGCATCATGGATGCTTTGAAAACAACATCAATCTTTGGTATGTTGTTGTCATAATTCCTCAACTCAAAAGAAGTCAACTTACCGACCAGTGAGTCAATATTTACACTAATTGTTCCCAAGGATCTAAGCTTCTGGATAACAGAGACCCTTATGGCATATTGTGGTAGCAGAGTTCTCAGGATTTTGCTAACCACATTATCCTCCTTGATTTTTCCTCCTATACTTTTAATAGAGTTTACTACATCTTTTATCCTCTGACTGTATTGCTCTATGTTTTCACTTTCCTGCATTCTCATCTCATCATAGTTTCCTCTCAGGCTATCTACTTTGGCCTTTTGAACATGGGGATCTCCCCCATAGACTATCTTAAGCTTATTCTATATCTGAAAAGATGTTTTTAAATCTTGTACCTTAGAAAAGTCATTATCTGAAAGTGTGCTAACAATTAGATCCATAGCAGTAGTATTATATTGCCTTTCCTTGATTTATTCTGGAGTAAGAGTCCTTGTAGGTTCATTGTATTCTATCATCACATGATTCTAGTAGTGTTCACCTAGGGATTTTAAATAGAGTTTCATTCTTCCACACCATAAGATGTAGTTCTCCTTAGAGAACTTAGGACTCTCCCTACGCATCATCTTTGATCTTTCCCTAAGCCGGTTAATCTTCTTCTGATTCTAGGGACCTGATGCTCTGATACCAATTGTTAGTCCCAACTGGTGCTAAGAGGGGAGGGGTGAATCAACACTTAATCAATTTTCACAATTTAACTTTTATCTTAAATCTTCTTTCATCTAAGATCCAACAATACACTTAATCACTAAAGTAAAATATGCAAGCATGAAAAGTTGATAGTGACACGAAGAAGTTATCTCATGGAAACCCAATAGGGAGAAAACCACGGTGTGAGTAGGAACTCACAAAATTTGCACTCTTCTGGAGTATGCCCGGTTAAGAGCCATCCATGTTAGGAGATTACAAAGACACTGTTAGGTGCCACCCAGTTAAGGGATTTTGATCAAGGTCGGTTAGTGCCTTTACCCTGTTAAAGGTATCCTGGTTAGAGGACTTAGAACATCAGCTAAGATGTTACCCAGTTAAGGGATTTTACAATAGGGACCTATTAAAGTCCACCCAGTCAAGGGATTTATGTTGCAGTTGCTAGAAAGAAACAAATGGATGATCTGCTGAATTAGCTACTAATAGCTTGATTAGATCTCAATATGAATTCCACTCAATACACACTGATTGTGTCTTCTCTACACAGTAACAGTTTCCTTCTTTCACCTTCGGCTATTCACTCAGCCATTCATCTCTCCTTCAACACTGCACTCTAATGGTCCTCTGACCTTTGACTCTGCACTCTATTGGTCCACTATCCTTTGGCTCTACCCTCAGTTAGTTCTCTGTCCTTTGGCTCTACACTCAGCCGGTTCTCTATCCTTCGACTCTGCACTTAGCCGGTTCTCTATCCTTCAGCTCTACACTTAGCCGATTCTCTTTATTTCAACTCTACACTTAGTCGATCTACCTCACACATACACTCAACTATGCTAACACCTCTTAGCACTTCCTCTCACTTTTCTCTTCACCCTAGATCACCTTCAACAAGATTTCCTTGTTTCAAATTTCACGATTGAAAACTTTTTGAAAGAGCTCAAGAACTCTTTATACATTTTTAGTCGACACCTATAGGCATATCCTCAATCAAATCATTCAAGGATTTTAGAATTTCAAATTCAAACTCTCCTGCTCTTTCTCTGCATGCCTTTCAACAATTCCACCAAGTGTTCAACTAGTTTTGCCACCGCATCTTCCAAGGATAGAAACCTCTGAGACATGTCCAGTCAAATAAATTCAAACCAGAGAATCCACATGTAATCATGTTTGACTGCATGGTAATTGAAAGTTAACTCTACCAACAAATGATTTGGCATAGACACAAGCCTACCAACTCATTCTTTTCCACCGCAACTAAATGGCCAATCATTTCTTCGAAACTTATGGTGATCACTTGCCTTCCTTCAATCATACCGATGTATCGGTATGTAATTGCACTTCTCACTTTACTGGTTCATTCTTTGGCTATCGGTTTGTTGTGCTAGCATCATATTTCTTCCCTATTTGCTAGAGAGTTACCGGTTGGTTGGAAAAAACAAGTTTCTTTGCCTAAGTCACCTTTTTTGACTTCACCATCATCAAGGTGACTGATCTTCCTGAAAGATAGATTGGTTGACTTACTTTATCTTTCCTTGAGCCGAAGTACCCTTTGATAATTCAATACCCATTCATTATTCATTACTAAAAAGAAACATCACTTTACCTATTGTTGGGACTCATAAAATTTGAGTATTTTGAGAGGCCCATTTCAATTTTTTGCATATGCACTTTCAAATGACCACCTAATGAATCAACCTGAGAGGTTTACTTTGAGAGAAGGGTAAAATGGAGCCAGTTGATTATCAAGGGGTAAGGCTTTGGAAAATTGTTGTACACCTTTCATTTAGCCTATGTAGTGTTCTACAACTTTCAGAATTCAATTTCGATAGGTTTGTCAAGTACCCATTTCAAGGGGTGGACTGAAAGTTGTTCATAGGTACAAATTAAGTTTTTACTAAGTGGCTTACTTTCAGGCTTTGCATTTCATGACAAGTTGATCGTCATGTTAAAAGAAGTATACCCCTGAATTGTATGCATATAGGTGAATCCACATGGCAAATTTCATGTCCCCATGAATCCATTTTCTCAGTTTTGTAAGCTCAATCCATTTGCAGTTTGTATTGTTTGCATAAGTCCCTGTTTCAATAGTTAGTCAGAGCACTACTTTGCACATATGTAAAAGATGCCCCGATGAGTTTCATATCAAAATGTTTATTCTAGGCTACTGCTAGTATGAAAGACAAGCTATGTTTCCAGTTTCAGGTCATAGCCAATCCGTTTGATCAGTTTTCCAAGATGGTTTCTTGAGTCATTCTTTTTAGTTTTCTGCACTTTCATTATTGCCTCTATTAAGTTGCTATTTTCATGAGCTCACTATTTGCACCCTATCAGTTTCCCAATTAAACTGAACATCCCATGGTTTTCCCTGTACTTCAAGGTACCTATGTCCCAGATTTGGGGATCCACGGAGACCATTTGATATTTTTAATGTGTGCACTTTGTGGTCCCTGGACATTGATTTTATCAAGTTCAAGTGCTGACATGTCATGCCCAAACTTTTGGGCAAAAACCCAAACTTTTGGGCAAAAACCCAAACAACAATTTTTTTTTTTTGAAACACTTAATTATATGCAACCTATGCTTAATTAGATGTGACAACTTAACAGGTTGTTCCAAGCGGAATCTTAAATTATAATAAAACATTTTTCTAACTTGAGCGATGAATAGAACAAATTTATCTAGAAGCCTTAGGTTTCTAAAAAACTCCTAGACGACAAAGTTAGGATATTCCTAACATAACAAATTTCGATAACTCCTATAATCAAACAGAACAAAATGATTTTTATAAGGACAATAATAAATTCACATCGAATGTCCCTTTTATCACAGTTGCAAATTATATTTCTTAATTAGATCGACTTCTACTAAATAGGCATTAATATAATTACTTGATTTCAATAATAATTATTTATCTCCTAACAAGTTTCTTCCATTCGTGATAATACATCCTTCCTTTATACTTGATTAAATCTTGCGTCTATAATTTTATTATTAATATGATTTTAACATAATAATATTAATTAATCGAGCAATTGAAAATTGAAGTGTCAAACGTTAAAATTGTTAATTGCTTTATTTAGTATAAGATTCCATCTAGACTAAAAGAGTTTGCAAGATCAAGGTCTTGGACTTATTTTCGAATATATATATAATTCCACCACGATATCCTCTTCCAAAGAAATTTTTATTATCTCATCAATTAATAAATATATAAATTCATTAAGCACAAATCTCTAAATTAGTTAACAAGAGATATTATTAATCTCAATTAATCTTTTAATTACACAAAGCATTAATTATATCAAATCTATTATTATATATATGACTATAACAACTTAATATTTAATGAGCGTTAACTATAATGTCTTTAAAATTCGTTTAGAGGGTAAAATGACCTTTAATAGCATTTGCTTTATAACACTGGTTAATGTTGACCAAATAAATAATCCCCTAAGGTCAAAATACCAACAAGGCACTTATTTAAATTTACGTTAATAAAACAATTACAACCCTTTAATTTTTAACTTAATCTTACAATGATTATATATATGTATATATACATACCTATATGCTTACGTATAGCGTATATGTCATATATATATAAAATTCCGAAAATACCATATCTAAGTTTACTCTTATAAATTCATATATATAAACATTTAAAATGTACATATATTTATAACTACTTAAATTCATACAATTTACGAATTTAAATTTAATCGATTAATACCCAAGTAAACATGGGATACCCTATTCCAAATTTTGAATAGGGTTTCCCCCCCTTTTCTTTCTTCATGAGTTTTTATTTATTTATTTATTTATTATGCAAACACTTTTCCAACCAAGGCTACACTTCATCACAAGATGTGATGTTTTTACATGGGTGGTAGTGGACCAAATACCCCGAGGAGACTGCAAGAATAGTAGATCACAAAGCCACCTCATGGCAAACAAAGATATATCATAAATTCATTAACCCCACATCCTTATGCCCCCCAAGGCATTCATGCCATACTTTCTCCCCTTATGACCCCCAAAATGCATAAACCAAGCCATGCAACAAGGGTCACATATACACCCCTTGAGTTCACTCTCATAATGAGAGCCTTTCACTCAAGGGTTGTCAAACTTCTACCACCCACAAGACCATCCTACTCTCCCAAGAGTAGAAGGCCTTGGTTACTCCCAATTCACAAGAAAATGCATAAAGGAAGTAACAGATAGGTCACATAATAAATTTTCACAACGAAAAATACAAGAAACCAACTTTTACATACAAGCAATATTTCCAACATAAACATGCAATGTAAAAAAAAAATAAAAGGAGAAGATGAACCAACCCTCAATCTGCCCAAAGGTTTGCTAGAACTAGTTTGAGGACGAGCAACCCAATTCCACAATCCTACCTTCTACACTTAGCCAAAATTCCATCCCCAAAACTATCTTTTTTCAAAATTGCATGATCTCCAAAAATGGAGAGTGGGTGATTACCCACAAAGTCTCTCATTCTTGCCTAAAAAGACCTCAGTGAGAGTTCTCATAGGTTTCTAAAACTGAAAAAGGAAAAAGTAAGAGAAAGTGAGAAAAATGATCTCACATCAAAAGGGAAGGTTATCTAACCTAGATGGCACCTTCTAATTTGAATTTTCGATCACCTTAGGAAACCCACTTTTTGAGGTGACTAAACAGTCACATGGGAGTAGACACATGCCTAAAAATACTCCTAACCCATAGGTATACCTTATGGACTTTAGGAAACACCTTTAAACTACCCCTAGGAGTCCATTTGACCCCTTATAAACCCATCTGAAGCTAACTTTCGGGTCAAACCTGAGTTGACCACTCCAAAGACTCTCTACCCAAGGAAAATTTAGAACCACATTCAAATGTTTGAAAAAGCTATGGTTGAAACAACTCCCTCCAAGAGACAAGTAAAAAATCAAGACATAAATCAACACATGTGTCAAGTGACACAATAAAATACATTACAAAATTATACATGAAATTTGTCTCTTGTTGGATTTACACAAATTAATAAATTTAATTAAACACACACACAACATTTACTTTCACAAATAAAATACAATACATATGGGGTGTTGTCTCTCTAAATAGACAACCCCTGGCTTTACGAACATACATAGGTCTAGGTTTGGTTCTCCATAATGTTTCCATGGTCACATGGATAATTTTCCTGCACATCTCAATAACACATTAGTAATTTCAAATAACCTCATATAATATTAGACACATGAATAAGAATACACATCAAACACTCTGCATACAATTTACATTTACACAAATCGATATAACTTATATCCAAATAAATCCACATAAGCAATTATCATAATCCTCATAATTTTGATCCATACATAAGACATGCATCCTATTTCTATCATCATAGTAAAGTCCTGCAAATCCAATAATGACATACATAGTCTCAAAGTCATCCTATTCTAGAATCATATAAAGTTATGTATCCATAACACATCAAAATGTACACCTCAAGGTGAAATGATTCCGTAACCTGGTTCAATTACTTTTCTCACCAATCTATCTATCTAACATAGCCCATCCTATTGAATTATAACATTTATTAGTAAGGTCAACCATGGTCAACTGAGTTAACCAGAGCTTGATTGGGGAGGGGCTCTACATGACACAGCCATTTAATCAACTTTGACCATTAATATTTCTTCAACCGGGATTTGTCATGAAGATTGGTTTTGTAGGATGAAATTTAGCATATCAGAGTACACGCCTTTCAGTTTGTGATGTCCAGAAAGGTGTTCTGGCTAGTTTTTGAAATGCCTCTTTGGGTTTAAGTGCAAAAATGTGACATAAGTGCCTGAAAGTTGCAAGTTGAGTTTTAATGATTGTATAATGGTGCAAATCAACTCCAGAGGTATGTTCAAGGTACTTGAGGTGTTTTCAAGGGTTAGTGGAATGAAAACAAAATTTTTTTTAGCCGGACCCACTTTGGGGCCCGACCTGACTTGCCACTTCATGTGTCTTTTAAGCAAGGTTTAAATTGTTATTTTAAATCAATGTTATATGATTTAAGTATTAAGGAGTTCATGAGGAATGAAGAAGACTATATGTTCTAGGATTCCTATCATCCCATAGATAAAATGTTAAAACAGATGGTTGATCTTCTATGGGAAAATGACCCTCCCTATAGTTATCCAGTGATTAGAAAGCAGGCAGTCCAAAGGATCATCAGGCAATGAAAAACAAAAGTTAAATGAATATTGCTAGCTGACTTTACCACAACATAAACAACTTTTCAGTCTATTCTATCAAAGCAATATTTCTTTCCTTGAGATCTACATATTTCACTAGAGAAGAGATGAACTCGCTTGAGTACTATAACATGAATTATTTGCATTGATATGTTTAGGCGACTGGTAAGTTGAAAGGAATTAAAATTTTCAAACAAATGCGATTAGCAGGTGTAAAGCCAGTCCTCCATGCCATGAGCAAGGTAAGGTGGAGAGTCACATGGAGAAGGCATTTTAAGTTTTCAAACCAATGCTATTAGCAGGTGTATTGCCCAGGTCCACAACCCTTGCCAGCATCCTCCCTATCGTGAGATGGAGTTGAAAAGGTTTAAAAACTTTCTACAATTGCAATTGGCAGGCGTTAAGCCAAAGGTGACTGGTAAGTTGAAAGTAATAGAAACTTCAAAGCAAAATGCCATTAGAAAGTGCAAAGCCTAAATTCACAACACTTGCCAGCAGTTCCCCCTTGCGTGGCATTGAGGAGGCATTTTAACCCTCACGAAAATGCAATTAGTAGGTGTAAAGCTTAATTCCACAACCTATGCCCATGTCCTCCCTGTGCAGAACATGGTGTTTAAAAGGGGTGACATTAAAGCTTTCAAACAAATTTGATTGGTAGGTGTAGTTCCAAATTCCATGACCCTTGCTAATGTCCTTCCTGCGTGAAGTGCAATGTGGAAAAAGCTTTAGAACCCTTCAAGCAAATTCAAATTGTTTAAAAATCAGAATCCTTTCTGTGTGGCATGGGCAAAGGCAGTCAGAAAGTTTCAAATAAATGCATATCCGCAGACAAACGATGTTAAAACCTCTGAGCAAATGGAATTGGCAAGTAAAGAAAATTCAAACAAATGCAATCTGTAGGTGTTACCAATGCCCCTGTGTGGCTGAGAAGAGACTCAAGAAGCAATTTCCAAGCAAATGTGTAAAACCAGGCATAATGCCTTTATCCCACATTGGTGGTGGGCAGGAAAGTTTCAGTGTTTAAATATAAAGTTACACACACCTATTGTAAAGTTTTGATGCTAATAGCTAACAAGATGAGAGGGGGGGGTGAATCATACAAACTTAATCTTCCATAAAATCAACGGATTCAACCTTGGTAACTTATACTTTCAACAATATAACCAAAAACTGCTAAACATGCTAACTCATAAACACATAATCATCATAACACATATAACACCAGATTTAACGTGGAAACTCAAATAGGGAAAAACCACTGTGGGATTTCAGACCCACTAAGAAATATACTCTTCTAGAGTATGCTTGGTTAAAAGAAAATCCTGTTAAAGATTACAAACACATTGCTAGATGTGACCCAGTTAAGGGATTTCCCTCAGATCTGTTAGGATCTTCACTTTGTTAGAAGTGACCTTGTCAAAGGATTTCAAATACTCATTTTGAATGTTACCTTGCTAGAGGGTTTACAAATAAGACTGTTAAGTCCACTCGGTTAAGAGATTTTCTGTCACTTAAAAAATAATAGTAATACAAATATATCTACAACTTCACATCTAAAATGCTAAAGCAGATTCTATTTGCTCAAAACAATCTTGTCATAGGACTTATCTTGTCCCTCTGTTGGGCTCCTTACTCTGTTATTCAAATAGGTCTCTGTGCTCAGTAATCACTATGTAGCATCCCTGTGCTTACACTTGCCCGCATACATTGTTTATCAACAATTTCTTATTTATAAATAATTTGCTAACCACTTAATCTCCTTGATCACATTTTCCATGGTCAATCACAGCCACCAAATCTTCAATCTTGACTAGGTTCAATGTATCCTTCGATCTGAAAATGTTTTACCTCACCTTGGAAATTGCATACCTTCCTAGGAACTTGTGCTAGGTTATTGCGGTTCAATCTGTGCTGTAGATCTTCCTCTTGATTTTCCATTACCGTAGATCCTTAACAAACTTCATGTGTGACATACCAATCATTTATTCATCTCCAGCTCATCAGCATCCTTCATTAAATAATGCTTTTATCCATCCAATGCGATCTATCATAACTTGATTGCAACTCGGTAAATACTAAACTTTACTCAGTAGACATTCCGCCTTCATTAACTGATATCAATAACCTTAGGGTTTACTGACTAGGTTCTTTGCTTGGTGACATAGTATAGTATTAACCGTACAATCAACAACATATGTAGGATATCAAAACAATCTAAACATCATGATCTCATCATTGTCTAACTTGGTAATAGTTTCCCATTGAATAACTTATTTCTCCCCTTATTCATCACATTCTTTCTGTGTCTTTTACCGACATCTTAATTATCTTCAAATCAATCTTCTCAAGATATGACAACATCATACTGAATCAGAGAATCAATTTCTTGACATCAATGACAAAATAATGTTATAAAGATAGTTATCATCCTTCTTCAGTTATATCAATAATCTCCAACCTTCTCAATATCCTTAATGAATATCAACAATCTCCTTCTATTGAAATGCCAACAATCTCCCCCTTTGGCATTGATGGCAAAACCAACAATTAAATGGTAATACCAACAAGATATTCAAATTGATTCAGATTCAGATTGTTTTTAGACTTCTCCTGTTATCCTTGAGCTGTTAAAATTGTCTGAAGTCTTCTCCCTTTTTCAATAATCTTCTCCCCCTGTCATTGGTCTTCTGTTATTTTCTTCATTTAGGGCTTTACCATTTAGTCTTCTCCCCCTTTGACAATAGTGCCAAAAAGTAAAAGAACTAAATCATGATTTCTTCCCCTATGAAGTGATTTTCCTTGCTATGTATCATCTCAGTCTCACTCAGAGCAATTTGTCTCTATTCACTATTTCCTGCACACCTTTAGAAAACCTTCTAAAGTGCATAAATCAGCATCAATCCACACATAATATTTTGTAGATTCATTGAATTGATGCTTTCATCGAACTCTGTCAGTGAGTAAAAGATAGGGGTAGGACCCCTAACCTGCTTCTGGGATACTCAAAAGTGTCCCTTGGTAGTGGCTTTGTGAAGATGTCTGCTAATTGCTCCTTTGAACTGATATATTCCAACACAACTTTCTTCTCTTGAACTTCTTCTCTGAGATAATGATAGTTTATAGAAATATGTTTTGTCTTAGAGTGCATTACCAGATTCTTTGAAATGTTAATGGCACTCGTATTATCACAGAATATAGTTACTGTCTCGGTAACTTTCTCATTTATACCTTCTAACAGTTGCTTGATTCATGCTATATTGGTACAATTCAATGCTGCAGCAACATATTTAGCTTCTGTTGTTGATTGTGAAATACATCCTTGCTTCTTGCTAAGCCAACTTACTAGTCTATTACCCAGAAAGAAAGCTCCACCACTTGTGCTTTTCATGTCGTCAATGTTGCTGCCCAATCAACATCAGTATAAACTTTTAAATCAAAATCATTTCTCTTTTCATATACTAAGCCATAATCTTTAGTGCCTCTCAGGTATTTGAAAATTCTCTTGATTGCTGTCATATGTCTTTGGGATCTATAGAGAATCTTGCAATAATACCTACTGCATGTGCTATATCTGGTCTACTGTGCACAACATATTGCAACTTCCCAATCATAGATTGGTAAAGTGTCTCATCAACAGATGCAGATTCATCATTCTTTGATAGTTTACAGTTAGTAGTCATAGGATTACTTAGTGGTTTAGAATCCTCCATTCCAAATTTCTTCAAGATTTCCTTTATGTACTTGGATTGAGTAATGAAAATCTCATCTTTCATTTGCAGTATTTGTAAACCTATAAAATACTTTATCTCACCGATTATTGACATCTCAAATTCTTTGCACATTTCATTTCCAAAATTCTTGCATAAGGAGTGATTACCACAAAAAATAATATCATCAACAAATATGGTTGAGATCAGTATTCCATTGTCCTCATCATTCTTCATGTACATATTGTTATTTTCACTTGTCCTTATAAAACCAATCTTGATCAAATAAGAGTGCAGTCTTTCATACCATGCTCTAGGTGCTTGTTTCAGACCATATAAAGCTTTGTTTAGTTTACATACCTGATCTTTACTCTTGTCTTCAACAAATCCTTCAGGTTGTTCAATATAGACTTCTTCTTCTAGTATACCATTCAAAAATGTAGATTTAACATCCATTTGATATACCTTGAAATTTTTGAAGCAGCATATGCCAACAATGTTCTTACTCCCTCAAGTCTAGCCACAGGTGCAAAAGTCTCACCATAATCTATTCCTTCTTCTTGAGCATAACTTTTGCAAACTAGTCTTGCTTTGTTTCGAATGACCTCACCTTTTTCATTTAGCTTGTTTCTGAAAATCCACTTTGTACTGATTACATTTTTGTCATTTGGTCTTGGGATCAGTGTCCATGTGTCATTCTTCTTGATTTGATCAATCTCTTTTGTCATAGCATTTACCCAATCTTCACTGTTAAATGCCTCTTTTACTATTCTCGGTTCAAATTCAGATATCAGACATGTGTTCTATCTCATTTTGTTCCTTGTCATCACTGGATCATCCTTATCTCCTATAATCTGACTTGATGCATGATGTCTTCTAACATATTTGGCTAATATTGGCTTGGTAGGTTCTGTATGATCTTCTTCATCACTCGGTAACTAGACATTATCTTCATTTTCTTCAGCAACTTTCTCGGAAGGATTTCTTGGTTGAACATAAATAAATTCCTCATAATTTCTTGGTTCTTTGGAATTTCCTTCATCATTTCTTTCTGCAAATTCATCAATTTTCACATTTGCACTTTCTACTATTTTGTTAGATGATTTGTGTAGACACCTAAAAATGGTCAACGCTTGCGGAATCATACTTTAACATTTGCGCATTGCCTCATTTTAGGTTTTTCGTCGCATTAACATTCTCCTATGTCACGCACTTGGTTTTTATCATTTGCGAGCATTGAGTCTTTCTTCTGCATTCTTCAATTATCTCGTTCTCAAATTTGGTCTTGTCGACAACACTATCCAGTCATGATTTTAATCGATCTTATCATATTGCATCAATGTGCATGCTTATTTGTCATCATTTTGGACATCGTCAATCCTAATTAGGGTTTTGTCCTCTTGTCAATCTTGCGATCAATTTGTCATCAATCGTTGTCCTCTTATCAATCTTGTCATCTGGCGATCGATTTATCATCAATCCTTATCATTTTCAATCTTGTCGTTTAACGATCGATTTGTCATCGGTCGTTGTCATGTTCGATCTTGTCATTTTGCGATCAATTCGTCATTGATCATGGTCATTTTCAATCCTGTCATTTTGTAATCTATTTATCATCATCTCTTGTCATCTTGTTCGATCTTGTCATTTTGTGATCGATTTGTCATCGATCGTTGTCTGTCTCAAATATGTCAATTTGGATCAATTTGTCATTGTTCCTCGTCAATTGACGCATTTTCTCAATCAAATCATTTATCACATTGGTCATTTATCAATCCAAAATCAAATCATGATCGAGTCAATTATCTTTCAAGACCTAACTCATCTTCTAGGGTTTCGTGATTTAATCATTTAACCTTGTGTGTGTCATTTCTTCCTTTAGGATTAATAAATTATTTATTTATCCTAAGTCTTCTCATTGCAATTAAATGTTCATTTAATTGGCTAATTATTCCTCTTTGTGAATTAATTAATAAATGACAAATTATTGATTAATTTACCTAATTCCTAAATTCTTAATTTCCTATTTTCCCAATTTTCTAATTTTTCTAATTCCTAATTTCAATTTCCTCCTATTTCTCTCCCAAATTCATGGAAATGACATGTCAATTTGTCATAAATTTGTCATAATTGACAATCAATCAATTTTGACATAGAAGTTGTCATAATTTGTCATAAATTATCAATCAAGAAATTTTGCATAGAAAGTGCATAATTTGTCATAATTGACATAATTGATTTGCAATTTCCATTTGAATTGAATCATGCTAATCTTGTAATCTCTCCAATTCTTCTATAAATTGGATGATCTTCATCAATCAAGATTAATAATCCTTAATTAATAATCCTTAATCAGACTATCGAATTTACGCTTCTAGTACTCTTGATAAAAAATCCCGTCTACTTGCTTTCAATTGTGTGTGCACTTGTAGGTGAGATCCACAACTATTTGGAGAGGAAAGAAGAATAATGGAGCTGCATGAAGGAGCATTCAAATCGTGTCTATGGTTTGCATAATTTGTTTGCTTTTGAATGTTTTTATTTCATGTCTCTATTGAGTGTTGTTTAGGATAGATTCATTGCAACAAATGCATTTGTGATTGAGCTATTATGTTTTATCTTGTTTTTGTGATGATTTCCTATTTCCTAACATACATTAATTGGTGAACTAGACGTGAAAACTAACCTTCTAACCTCTTTATGGTGTTTTGAGTGCTCTCAAGTTGATTTGCAGGCCAAAAAAAAACCAAAAACAGGGTCGTGCAGGGTTTTCTGGATACTTCTGCGCCTGTGTCCTGCATCCTGTGCCTGTGTTGAGCATCCTATACCTTGTTGGAGACACTCTGTGCTTGTGTCTTGCATTCTGTGCCTGTGTCATGGGTTCTGCGCCTGTGTAAAGTCTAGAACAGGGGTAAAAATGCAGTGTTTTATTTGAAATTTGTTTAGTTTTTGCATTCTATTTTCTGTGCTTTGGATTTTGGTACTAATTATCTGTGCAGAATGTTGGCATACACATGGAAAAGACAATAAATCAAACTACTAACATGTGTTATGCAGAATCGATAGTCAAAGACAACAAATCAAACTTCTAACTTGGGTTTTTTGTAGGTTGCCTTGAAGAAACAACCAAACTTTGTGTTTGTGTTTTTTAATTAGGCACTTAGTGATTTTTTTAATAGGTTGGAATGAACGTGTTTGTGCTTTGATTGATTGAGTGTGACATTGGAGTAGGAGAGCATGCTCTCATCCTTCTTAGGGTGATCAAAAATCCAGATCTTCGATACCATGCTTGTGTTGTTGATTGTGTGTCACATTTAGAGGGCCTGCCTTCCCGACCACTTTGCTTTTGCAAGCAAGTGATACTCGTGAGAAGGGAATGACCCAAAGTGAGTATGGCTAGAATTCCTTGGCATTCTAACTCACTATTAAAAAATACCCGATGAGCGAAAGCTTTGAAGGAAGTATTACGTGGGAATTGCAGTTACTTGGGAAGTGATGACCCTTGGACTCTTTCTCATATCAACATCTAAGTAGGGCCTCTTGGTCTAAATTGTGCTTGCGTGACTACATTTGTTTGGTATCTTGATGGGCTTAATGTCTCAATCATGCTTGCGTGACATCAAGGAGTAATGCTTAATAGAAATCCTTACTAAACACCTTGTTTTTAGAGGCCAAAAACCCTTCTAGTTGCTTGAGAAGGACAAATTCGGATACTTGGAAGAGATACTAAGTTTGCCATGGGGAGATTTCCATGGGGACTGATGCTTGGCTGCCCTGAGAAGTGAGTGCCGTGGAGGGGAGCCCATGGGGTCAAGCATCTATGTATTCTCCTTGAATCCCATAATGAGTCTACCTTTCAAGTACCTAATGTCTTTGCCTACCATAAGAAATGTGGAAATGAGCATGATTGTCTTGAGTCTAAGTTGCAATATCTTGTATTCTTTGCTTGTCAAAAGTTTAATTGCATCCCATTTCAAAAAGAAAAACAAATTGATCCAACATAAGATTAAACACAAGAGACATTCATCCAACAAAAGTTTATCAAGATTCAAAACTCATCTTCAAACATGGTTGTCAAATATTGTTCAAAATCTTGTCTCAACATTCATGTCACTTACATTTAAGTTCATCATAGGTTGCATTTTGCAAAAGTCATTTTCAAGTACCAAGGTTAGGTTTCACCTAAGTCATATTCCTTTGCATATCAATAAGAGTCATCCATTTGCATATGTCCTCTTGCATTAAAGTCATATCATTGTCATACATTGCATACCCTAGGTCTCTTCATTAAGCTTAGCTCATTATCATATCATATTAGGGTCATTTGCATAGTAATTGTCCCTTTGCATATAGTGCCAAAACTAGGTTTTGTCATACTTGAGTAATCCTAATCTTTGATAAACCCTAAGTCATTGTTAAGAAGTCTAGACCTTATCAAATCTTTTGTCCTTTTGTCATCAATATCATTTGGTCAAACCTAGCTTAGTATCCAAGCATATAGGGGAGACTTTGTCATTTGTCCTTTTGTCACTTACGTCCTTTTGTCCTTTAAGGTCTAGATATCATTCCAATTTCCTAAGGGTCCCTCTCTTAGATTTGCATTTCAAAAGTTTGTCAAAATCTTCGAAAACAACCAAAAACATAGATTGCATGCTCGTCTATATAGTTTGCATTTAGTTTCATATCATACATTATCTTTGAAAATTCCAAAAACATTGCATTTGCACAAGTGACATGCTTGTTGAGACAAGATCAAAATCTAAAAAGATGGGCGAACCAATGTATCAACCCATGGACAACATAGCAAATTCACAGTTTCAAACCAGTCAAACAGTACAAATTGAAGGTTCCTCAAACACATCTCTACCACCATATGGAACAGTTCAACTTGGGCCACCTCCATTATATGAACTAGTGTTTGTACCTATGAAACCAGGACATGGGAGTGTTCCACCAACTCCAAGAGGAAGTGCACCTTTCAATTTGAATCAACCACACCTACAACATGACATTCAAAATCAAACATTATATGAAGAACAAACCCTCTCACAAGGATTTGGTTCAGATCAAGGCTTTCACCAAGAAATGAATCCAAATGTCCAACCAGATTCCTCATCTGATTCCGATACTTCTGATGATGTTGACATGTTCCTTCAAGATCCGAAGATAACAAAAAAGATGGATAAGTTCTTGAACAAAGTCTTTAAGATGTTTCCACAAAAGTATCTTAACATGATGAGTAACGTGACATCTTCAAGTGACCAAATCAATGTGCAAGAACAACAAGGTGGTGAGTTGTTAAGTTTTTCCCTGCATCCAAATGAAGAAGATGCACAACAAGCAACTCAACCTACCTTGATGAGTAAAGGTGCTTCAAAGGCATTGATAGTGACTATTCCTCAAAAGTCACCATTTGAAATGATAAATAATCCACTATTCAACACAACGCCTGTAACGTAAGATCAAATGAAGAGCACGCAAGTATTCACAGCTGTCCCTCAACAAGAAGTGGTTCCTTACATGCATAAAGTGGGATCAAAATCTAAGATGCAGGAAAGCTTCACAACTGGAATGCCTAATGTCACCAATGTCCAAAATAATTCCACAATGCAACAAAGTTCTTATGTCCCGTTAAGTTCAATATCTTTGCCGAATACTATTGCGACAAATCCTTCAACAATGGCAACACAAAGAGCTACAGATAGTGGTTTGCACCAACAACAATTGTTGCAACAATTGAGTAATATACAAAAGGTACAATCAAATGTGCAAACAAGTAATGTGCAACAACAACAATTTCACATTTGACAACAAATTGCAGCGCCTTCGGCACCATTACAAGTTAATGCAAACTTGCAACCATCACAATGGATTGGACAAACAACACAACAAGTTAATGCAAGTGCTATACCCCATCCTAAGGAGAAGCAACGAAAAGTGCCTAAATAAAGTTTTTTACAAATGATGGGATATACACCACGACGACAATTGGCACAAAGTCAACAAGTTCCAATCTGTCAGCCTCAACACCAACATGTGCCACAATATGTGCCAAGGCAAGCAAGCTATCCTACTTTACAACCGCAATTGGCGCCTGTGCAATATCAACAACCTACTCAATTGCAATATCAACCTAGGCTCCAAGAAGCACAACAACAAGGTCAATATCGAGGCATAGCACAACCGCAACAACAAGTGATGTATCAAGAACTTTATATGCCGGAAACACCACAAACGGCCATTTCAGAGTATCAACAACCGATCAGAAATGCGATGTATCGACAAAGGATACCAACTGGAATTAATGATGGACCTCTAAATTCTGATACAATTGCGCAACAACTTGAGAAGTTGCAATGAAAAGTTGATGCATTAGAAACTAAAGGAACAAAGAAGTTGTATACAGATCAGGATTTATGTCCTAATCCATTTGACAAGAGTGTATACATGCCTCCATTCCCTAAGCATTTTGAGGCACCTAATTTTGAGAAATACAAAGGGAATGGCAATCCAAAAGATCACATTCGAGCATTTTTTGCGGCATGTACTGAAGTAAGCTATGAGGAGACATATCTAATGCAATTATTTGCCCGAAGTCTCACGGGACAAGCTATGGATTGGTATTCACATTTGCTAGGAAATATAAAGACTTGGTCTGGATTGGCTCAAAAGTTTTTATCTCATTTTGCGTTCAACATCGACAGTGATGTGACCATGTCAGATTTATGCAACACCAAGCAAAAGCAAGATGAATCATTAGTGACTTTCTTGCAATGATGGCGAAGCTTGTATAGTCATTCTTCTCTTGATATACCCGAAGAACAACAAGTGAATTTGTTTATCCAGAATTTGGTCCCAGAAATGATGTATGAGCTAAAGTTGAAAAGTCCCAATACTATAGAGAAACTCATTAAGAAGGGAATGAGCATTGAAACGGCTCTGGTAGCTAAAGGAATTATCAAGCTCAATAAAGACAATGACAACACCAATTATTCGGGGGATAGAAACAGATTTTGGTATAAGAATAAGAATGTCACTAATGATGGAGTTGTTGATGCAAGAGCGGTGAATGCAAATCAACCCCCATTCACGATCAAGAAATTGAGTGTTCCTAATATGTCAACTATGGAACAAAATCAAGCACCAATGAGAAATGTTACTGAACAGTCGCAATATCAACAACATGCTCAACAACAACATACTCAACAACATGCTCAACAACAGCATACTCAACAACAAGGCCAACAACAAAACCAGTAGTGCAAACCCTTCCGATTGCGAGATGGGCCTCCTCGACAATTTATGCCATTGGGAGAGCCTATTGAATCAGTAATGAGACAATTGATACAAGCAAAATTTATTAAGCTACCAGATATCAAGGCAGAACCATCGGTAAAACCGCATTGGTGGAATGATAATGTGTACTGTGAATATCATCGGTCTAAAGGACACAAAACTGCATCCTGTTTCCAATTGAAACACATGATTCAAGATTTATTAGAGCAAGGAGTAATTGAGGTAGACCCACCCCATCCAACCTCTAACACTGATCATAATATCTTCAAAACTCCTTTGCTCGATCATGACAAGGGAAAAGTGTCTTCTTCCAACTCTGCCCAAACGGCCAATTATGCAAGTTCTGGTTATAATAATGTCATTAATTATTTTCATGCATCAAATGAGTATGTTTCTACCTTGAGAATAAAGGGACAAGATCCTTCTTGTGCAGTCACCACTCGTCGATCCAAGATAGTCCTGAAAGGAGCTCCTGCAGCTCCTCCCAAGCCAACTCCTGCAAGTCAATATAATCTTTTGGATCACCTAGGAAAGACACCTGCACAAATATCAATCCTTGAGTTATTGAAAATGTCTCCCATGCATCGTGCAGTCTTGGATAAAGCTTTAGTTGAGTCCACTATTCCAACAGATATTGACGTTGACCAGTTTCAAGCCCAGATTGGACATTTAGCCGTTTCCCGAAATGTCGCATTTTCTAACAATGATATCTCACCCGACAAGCTCCCTCACAATGATCCTTTACACCTTGAAGTCTTTGTTCATAACTACAAAAACTGATGAGTCTTGATAGATGGCGGAGCAGGTCTTAATATTTGTACTTTGAGAGTGGTTATTGGCCTTGGGTACACAGAAAATGACATTGATGCTTCTAAAAGAATAACAATCAAAGCATATGATGATGTTGAGCGCCCATCCAAAGGGATAATTACATTGCCTATCAGAGTTGGTCCAGTGACAGAAAACACTTTCCTGCAAGTCCTCAACCTTGATCTCCCTTATAATATGATCCTTGGCCGTCCATGGATTCATGCAATGAAAGCAGTTCCATCCACCTATCATCAATATTTGAAATATCCTTACAATGGAACTGAGATATCAATTCCTGGAGATCCTAATCCATTTCAATTTTGTGCTACTCTAAAGGATACCCCTCAGCGGTAGGTCCCAGTCAATAGAGAGGCCAAATCACATAGCTATGTGGATCCCAATCAATTGTTAGAGGCTATAAAAGGAAAATTGAAGATACAAGACCAAGGATGTGGAGAATATTCAATGGATCAGACATTCCTCATCGGGAATTTGCCAATATCTCCAAAATCATATGGCAAACCGCATTTATTGCAAAAAGAACCTAAGGTCATTATTCAATATCAGCCTCCTACTACATTTACCAAATGGGGAGAACTTGACAAGGAAACTGTAGATGACGATGTCATAGATTGGATTTATAAAGATCCAATTGAGACCCCACCTGTCAGATTGCCAGTGGAACGATATGGCAAAGGATTTACCATGCTGCAAAAGAAAGGATATGATGGTTGCAGTGGCTTAGGCCTGAACAACAATGGAAGGCTAGAACCTGTCATACCCAAGAGATGACCTCCAACTTTAGGGTTAGGTTTTGTACTGTTGCGAATTGGATCCACATCTACCAAAATGCCCACGTGTAGAAAAGAGCGTGATTCTGACGATGAAATAACACCTAAGGATCCCCACCCCGAAACTGATTCTAATGAATGGGAGTGGAGTTTTTTTTCTTCTAGCTCCTATGCCCTCGATAATATTTTCATTGACCCTGATAACTTGCCTATGGAAGACAAACATGAAATAACTCCTCTTCCTAAAACCTATCCTCATGCTTGGATAGAGACATTTTGGGATCCAAGCTCCGAATCTGATACAAGCAGTTCAGATAGTGACACTACAGATGTTCAGATCTTTACCATATTAGCCCTCTCTCTCCTTACAACTGATGATGACATGCCCCTCATCTATCCCCAGCTTATCCAATATGACCAACAAGAACCGCTCACATTGGACTATTTTCAAAATGATGAAGCAATTGCAGAATTCCTTGGACTACGGGAAGGCATACCACAAGGTGATCACAAGGAAGGATTTGCTATTGACTTGGATTCCACGGCATATTTTGGGGAGTCAACTCCCTCTTCCAATTATCAAAATGAAAAAAGAAAAGAACGAATAAAAAATCAAAAGAATAGATCTTTGGGTGAAAACCGTAAGGCACTCTCTGATCATACAAAAGTAAAAAGAAAAGACGTACCTGTGGGTGAAAACCTCTCTGAGGTGCCCAAAGGTGGAAGAGTGGACATACCCCTATCAAGTCAGGACAAATCAACATTACTTGTGGAAATGACCGAGGAAATAAATTTGGGTACACCTGACAACCCTAAGGTCATTCATTTTGCTGCTTCCCTCTCACAACAGGAAAAAATAGATTTTGTCAATTTCTTTCTTGAGAAGAAGATCAGCTTTGCATGGTCCTATGTAGATATGCCTGGCCTTGATCCAGAATTGGTTCTTCATCATTTGCCATTAAAAGTGGATGCCAAGCCTATCAAACAGAAACTTAGAAAGATGCATCCTTAGGTGGCTCTTTTGGTCAAAGTGGAATTAAAAAAATTGCTAGATGTGGGCTTCATCAGACCCATTGATTATCCAGACTGGATTTCAAATTTAGTGCCGATTAGAAAAGTAACTGGGGGCATCAGAATCTGCACAGATTTTAGGGATCTCAATAAAGCATGCCCTAAAGATGATTTTCCATTGCCAAACATAGACATCATAGTGGACATGACGGCTGGATATGAGATGCTTTCATTGATGGATGGTTTCTCCGGCTATAACCAAATTCGCATTGCTCCTGAAGATCAGCATAAGACAACATTCACCTATGCTTGGGGTACCTATTGTTGGAATGTGATGCCCTTCGGTCTTAAAAATGCAGGTGCAACATATCAAAGAGCAATGACGACAATTTTTCATGATTTCATGCACACTTTGATGGAGGACTATGTTGATGACTTGTTATGCAAATCTGTCACTAGAGATAGTCATCTGGCCATCCTGGGCCCAATCTTTGACCAAATGGAGACCTACAAACTCAGGCTCAATCCAAAGAAGTGTGTCTTTGGTGTCACAGCTGGAAAGTTACTAGGATACATTGTTTCTCACCGAGGCATTGAGGTCAACCCTACCAAAGTTAAAGCAATAATGGATATGCCTCCACCTTCAAATCTCCGGCAATTAAGAAGTCTGCAAGGAAAGCTCCAGTCAATCCACCACTTCATCGCTCAGTTGGCCGACAAATGTCATCCATTCCAGCATCTATTGCATAAAGGTGTCTCTTTCAAATGGACTGAGCAATGTCAATCAGCCTTTCAAGCTCTTAAAGAATATTTGCTGTCGCCACCTATTCTAATGCCTCCAATAGATGGAAAGCCATTTTTATTGTATATTTCTACAACTGAAATGGCATTAGGAGTTCTCTTGGCCCAACAAGATGAGAATGGAAAAGAGCGAGCTATTTACTATATCAGTCAGACACTGGTAGGCTATGAGCTAAATTATTCAACTATTGAAAGGGCATGCTTAGCAGTGGTATTTGCAACGCAGAAACTCCGACATTATATGCTAAGCCACTGAACATTGTTGGTTGCAAAAATTGACCCCTTAAAATATTTGCTTAGCTGAGCAGCTTTGACGGGTTGCCTAGCAAAATGGGTCATGATTCTCAGTGAATTTGACATTGAGTATATGGAGCGAAAGGCCATAAAAGGACAAGTCATAGCAGATCAACTTGCAGAGGCTCCTCTTTCTGATGATCATCCCATGTTGACTGATTTTCCAGATGAGTCAGTCTTTGCTTTCACATCATCTACTGAATGGAAGTTATACTTTGATGGGTCCCATACCAAGTTCGGGTCCAGAGCAGGCATCTTGTTTGTCACCCCTCAAGGTGATGCTATTCCAAAGTCTTACAGAATAACTTTCCCCTGCACCAATAACATTGCAGAGTATGAAGCACTGGTTACAGGACTCCGAGTAGCAGTCCACTGGAATGTCAAGCATTTGCAAGTCTATGGAGATTCTCATTTAGTCATCTGACAAGTGAATGATGACTATGAAACAAAACATGAAAAGCTTATTCCCTATAAGCATATGGTAGATTTCTTCAAGACCAAGTTCACGACTATCCATTTCAATCAAGTTCCAAGAATGCAAAATAAGTCGATAGATGCGATGGCTAAGATTACTTCCATGTTGAATATGCCAAGCAATATGGACAAATGTGAATTTTTAGTTGAACAATTGCTGGTTCCTTCTTTTGACATTCCGACAGCGGATGTGATGTGTGTTCTTGTTGGTCCCAACTCCCCATGGTACAATGACATCTATCAATATTTGAAATCCCAAACCTTACCACCCAACCTTTCCGCTAACCAACGCCGAGCCTTTATCCGACAGACAGCCAAATATGTCATCATCGCCGACACCCTTTACCGCCGTTCCTTTGACCATACCCTCCTCAGGTGTTTGGATTCTGATGAAGCACAAACGGCTTTACACGAGGTTCATGATGGTATATGTGGGGGCCATTTCAATGGTCTAAGCTTAGCTAAAAAGTTGATTCGTGCTGGGTATTATTGGCCCACTCTGGAAAAAGATGTTCATGATTTTGTTAAGAAGTGCTACAAATGCTAGATTCATGGAAACTATATTCATGCACCAGCCCAAGAGCTTCATTCTGTCATATCTCCATGGCCTTTTTCTCAATGGGGATTGGATCTTATTGGCAAGATTCACCCGACCTCTGCAAATGGACACAAGTTCATCATTACAGCCACAGAGTATTTTACAAAATGGATTGAGGCTATCCCCATGACCTATATCACGGGTGTCCAAATTTAAAAATTCTTGCTGAATTATATCATATGCCGGTATGGGGTTCCCCTTGCCATAGTCATTGATAATGGTCATCCTTTCAAGAATAAAGCTGTTAAAGAGCTTTGTGCAAAGTTTCATATCCAACACCATTTCTCCAATCCATACTATCCACAGGGGAATGGTCAAGCTGAAGCATCAAATAAAACCATTATCAAGATCCTAAAAAAGGTTGTCAATGATGCTGGTCGAGATTGGCATGTACAACTGAATCTAGCACTATGGGCTTATCGCACTTCTATCCGCACACCTACTGGCACAACACCTTATTCCTTGGTGTATGGTGCGGAAGCTATTTTACCTTTGGAGGTGGAGATTCCTTCCTTGCATGTCTCCTTGCAACATCTGATTGATGACGAGACACACAAATTCTCTCGGCTACATTAGCTTGAGATGTTAGATGAGAAACGTCAGACAGCTCTGACACATTTGCAAGCATATCAAAACCGTGTCCGTCGCTCTTATAATAAGAAGGTCAAAGGGTGACACTTCGAAGTGGGAGACCTGGTTTTAAAGGAAAACCCTAAGAATGTGTAGTCTACTGACATCATCAAAGGTAAATTTGAACCTAATTGGGTTGGTCCTTTCATAGTAACTGCAGCATATGGCTCGGGGGCATATCAGCTTGCTACCCCGGAAGGTGAACCTCTGTCCGATCCTATAAACAACATGCATCTCCGCAAGTACTGGGCCTAATTTTCTATCAGTACTTCTTCAAATATGATCCTGAAAAAATACAAAAAAATGAAAAAAGAGAAAAAATACAAAAAAATGAAAAAAGAGGAAAAATACAAAAAAAATGAAAAAAGAGGAAAAATACAAAAAAAATGAAAAATGACAAATACAAAAAAGTGAAAAAAAGAGAAAAAAGGAAAAGAGCAAAAAAAAAAAAAGAGAGCAAAGAAAAATGATTCGTCCTCTAGTGAAAACCTGACAAACAGGCGCTTGGGGCAAGTACCTTGGTGAAAACCTGGCAAACAGGCGCCATGTGTAAAATGAGATCGTTGCTCCGTCATCTATCATGACCTTTAAGATATGCTTTTTCTCGGCTGGTTTCTCATGTCTATCTTTGTCTTGACCCGATGTCCTATTTCAGGCTCGTTATTGGTCAACATCATTGTCTTACATACCCCGGTTCTTTGTCCATATGTTCTGGTCCCGGTCTATGTATGTCTTTCCGATGCACATTGGGTGCTTTCCCTTGTCATGATCGATCACTGGAACTTTTGCATTTAAATAAAGTCCTGAAAAAATTGAAAAAAATCAAATAAATGTCCTGAAAAAATTGAAAAAAATGAAATAAAGTCCTGAAAAAATTCAAAAAAATCAAATAAAGTCATGAAAAAAAATCTCATAAAAATTGAAAAATGTCCTGAAAAAAATCTTAAAAAAATCAAATAAAGTCCTGACAAAAATCATAAAAATCACATAAAGTCCTGAAAAAATATCTAAAAATTGAAAAAATGAAAACCCCTAAATATCATAAAAAGTCCTGAAAAAATGACCAAAAAATTTTAAAATCCAAAAACACGCATTTTGCAATAAAGGATCTCTTTTTGTGCATAGACAGATCGCTAAGCATACATCCAACAACTCGCAATCGCACCCTGTGCTTTAATGAAATCATGCGTTAACAAATGCACTTTTTCAATCAAACCAGACATTCAAACTAATCAAAATTGTCTTATCAATCGAACGGTACCATCAAAATCATTTGTCCTTGTCTCTACTATCATGGGTCTTATACAGGGTGTGGTATACTCAAAACCAGACTGTGTCCTGTCTTAGACGGGGTACCACATTCCCTGAAACCAGATAGCATGATCGTCCTATCAGCACTTTCAACTTTTGACAATGAAGATCAAGGTGTTTGTTTGATTTGTTGGAATTTGTGCATTTTATCTTTTTATTGATTTATCTTTGGCTTCGGTCATGTTCCTATGTTGCTCGATGATGTCACTGAGTGATTTAGAGTGACCGGGATGGATCATGGTCCTTTTCTTGATTGTGATTGTTGTTTGTCTGTGATGTGTCTATCTTTTGCAAAAAGGGTTGCATTTCAGCTCTGGCCTTCAATGCCATGATGCTACGCATCCATTTTGGTACATAAAAATAAAGGTTCTCACCTACAAAGTGCATTACTGAAAGCAAGTTTTCTTCATCTTTAACTGTCTTCTGTCTCATTTTCTTCTTACTAACATTTCTTCCGTCAGTTCGGATAGTCAGTTCGGTTTAGTGCTCCGATTTCCCTGCACACATATGCTGCATCCTACATCCATTTGGTTAGTACATTTGCATCACATCAAGCATCTTATCCATTTCATATTATAAATGCATCAAAAACGCATAAGAAAAAAAATATATACATCCATACATATTCCACAAAGGTCCATAAATAGTGCATCAGTCATCCATACATGGAAAATAACATAAGTCATTTGCATCTCATCATATCGATGCATATCATATCATATGTCACAATAATATCGGAGTACAAAATCGGATTGTCTGTCCTAAGTATGGCCCGCAGGCTGACTACAAAATGTCAAAATACATAATATCCACTGTCTGTCCTAAGGAGCACGTGCCTCTGTCACTGGGTGCTCCCTTTGTCCTCCTCATCCTTGCAATGTCTCGTGGATGATGTCCCTCCTGGTCCTGGCTGTGGTGGTCTCATCGGTCCACTCACCCCCATGCTACTCAATGACCTCCAAGAGTGTGCCCTGCTCTCTGTCCTCGATCGTGCTCGATATGAAGGTGCTCTCTGCTCTGGTGGAACTGCACTCTCATATAGTGTCCTCCAATGGCGTATCTCCTCTCCAGTCTCTACCAACATTTGTCCTAGCTCCCGTACACTGGCATCCCGAATCGACCCAATATACTCAGTGACTCTCTGATCCTCTCGCTGTGCCTGAGCCATCGCTGCATCTCGAGCCGCTGTGAGTCTAGCTATCTCCACTCTAAATTGATCATGCTCTCTCTCTAAAGTCTCAATGTGATCCTGCTGACTCACTATGGTAGCCCTGAATATCTCCATCTCCTCTGTCCTAGCTGTCTCTGGCTCTATGGGTATGTCCTGTAATGCCTCATGCTCACCTGAATCTGGCTCATCCTCCTGCTCCTCATCATCCTCATCCCCACCATCCTCATCTCTATCCTCATCCCCTCCATCATCCTCATCCCCGTCCTCATCCTCCTCATCCTCATCATCTCCCTCCTCCTCTCCCGTGAGTGGGAAGTCCTCTTGTCGCCTCGGTACTGGAATATCCGGATCTGTCAATGGCACTGGCCGTCGTCGTGCAAACCATCTCTCATACTCATCTGTCATCCCAGCGTCTGCCACATCTGATCTCCAATCCCACTATCTCTGCTGTAGCTGTGAGAAGTCCGCATATGCTGTGTGTGGCTGAATCATACTCCCCCACTAACTCGTCTCTCTGTGAGATCGGGCAAAGTGTGCAGTCCTCCTAGGTACATCCTGCCTCTCTCCAAACTGTCGTCTGACTCTCTCTGGCAGGTACAACTCAATCACTCTCTGGTGATTCACTAGTTGCCCAATCAGGTACCTCTCCTGTCTACAATATGGTAACTCCTCACTGTCATCTGACCATCCTAGACAATCACGATATGGCCTCCATGTGAACTCTCTCAGTCTGTCTAGCTCATGTCGCCAATATAATATGTATCCAAATGGACCCTGTCTCAATGCTCCTCCATAGCAATACACATATGGTCGGTGTGGTACTACCTATCTATCTATGATCGGTCGACATATGGCTATGTGCTCAAATGCCCATACCTGTAGTAATGTGACTCCATAGCTCAAAGTTTGCACTCCCTGATAGGCTATCTGATGCAACTGAAAATACAGCATAGCTAGTACACATGGTCCCCATGCGTACATTGTCCCCTCTGTCACCATCCGCTCTAGCACTCTTCCCCATCCAATAGGGAATCCATGTCCTCATCTATCTCCTGCTAGTAGACATGCTATCACCATGGCTATCACCACGTATCGTCGATCATACTTTGATGCCATAGTCTCCCAGCCAATCTCCCTCTCGACAATATCCAGATCATCTGCATCACACTTAAAAAATCTGCACAGTGCGTCTCTCCCTATCACTGGGTCATACTCTATCATCTCTCCATGAATCAGAATGCGGAGGATACGCCATACATCCTCCAGTGTCACTGTCGCCTCTCCAGTCGCCAGATGGAAGGAGGAAGTCTCTGAATGCCATCGCTCTGCCAATGCGGTAAGCAGTCCTGTGTTTGCCCTAATCTCGGGCATGAATGTGACATAGTATATCCCAAGTCTTGCTAAGGTATCTCTCTTTGTGCTCCTGAGTATATGTCGTAGCATAAAGCAATCTGGTCGGTTTTCCCGTGTGATCAACGGATACTGTCGACTCTGCATCACAATTGGGGCAAATTTTGTCAGTTTTAGGGTTTGCTCCTACGGGTTGCATTTCCTCATTTTCATGTCTAATCAAGGTGTTTTTCATCTCATTTGACCTATCCTATCCTTGTCCCCCCTTTCCAGATCATTTGCATGTTATTTTGACCAAAATTAGGGTTTTCCATGCACTATTGCGCCTGTGTAAGGTAACCTGCGCCTGTGTCTCCCTACACAAGCGTAGAAGACCCTACACAAGCGTAGGAGTCCTTTTTTGCATCCCCTGTGGGCCCTGCAATGTCTCGCAAGCAATCAAAATTCATGAAATTGAAAACATGGGTATTTGAGATCCATACTGCTGCTCTTGTGTCGTCTGGTCATCTAAGTGTGCGTACGCATTCCCTGAGGTGATCCGCCATTGGAATGTTCGCCATCTATCTACAAGTGTCCTTGTCCAGAGCAACAAATCCTCCTCTTTGGCTAGTGCAAATGAGCACTTTTTCACTCTCTTGGCCTCATTTATAGATCTTTGTCAGTGCATAGATGGATGTGCACCCTCTCCATCTTATGTTGGTCGCGGTCTTTTTCATCTTCAATTGCTTGTCCTTCATGCATCTAGTATCTGATTGTCAGTCCGTTCGATCCTATCCTTTTTATCGATCAATTGGCCTCTTTTCTTGACATTTCCGGCCAATTCCTCGAGGGGGCATGCATATGTCATTGTCATTGTCTGGGGCATTTTCATTACTGTTCTTTGAAACAACGCTTAAAATCGCATTGTCTCAAAGAGGGGCAAAATGTAGACACCTAAAAATGGTCAACGCTTGCGGAATCATACTTTAACATTTGCGCATTGCCTCATTTTAGGTTTTTGCATCACATTAACATTCTCCTATGTCACGCACTTGGTTTTTATCATTTGTGAGCATCGAGTCTTTCTTCTACATTCTTCAATTATCTCGTTCTCGAATTTGGTCTTGTCGACAACACTATCCAGTCATGATTTTAATCGATCTTATCCTATTGCATCAATGTACTTGCTTATTTGTCATCATTTTGGACATCGTCAATCCTAATTAGGGTTTTGTCCTCCTGTCAATCTCGCGATCAATTTGTCATCGATCGTTGTCCTCTTATCAATCTTGTCATCTGGTGATCGATTTATCATCAATCCTTATCATTTTCAATCTTGTCGTTTAACGATCGATTTGTCATTGGTCGTTGTCATGTTCGATCTTGTCATTTTGTGATCAATTCGTCATTGATCATGGTCATTTTCAATCCTGTCATTTTGCAATCTATTTATCATCATCTCTTGTCATCTTGTTCGATCTTGTCATTTTGCGATCGATTTGTCATCGA
Organism: Cryptomeria japonica; assembly: GCF_030272615.1. NCBI lineage: Eukaryota > Viridiplantae > Streptophyta > Pinopsida > Cupressales > Cupressaceae > Cryptomeria > Cryptomeria japonica. The sequence continues at coordinate 473,316,994 of NC_081405.1, forward strand.
TCGTTGTCTGTCTCAAATATGTCAATTTGGATCAATTTGTCATTGTTCCTCGTCAATTGGCGCATTTTCTCAATCAAATCATTTATCACATTGGTCATTTATCAATCCAAAATCAAATCATGATCGAGTCAATTATCTTTCAAGACCTAACTCATCTTCTAGGGTTTCGTGATTTAATAATTTAACCTTGTGTGTGTCATTTCTTCCTTTAGGATTAATAAATTGTTTATTTATCCTAAGTCTTCTCATTGCAATTAAATGTTCATTTAATTGGCTAATTATTCCTCTTTGTGAATTAATTAGTAAATGACAAATTATTAATTAATTTACCTAATTCCTAAATTCTTAATTTCCTATTTTCCCAATTTTCTAATTTTTCTAATTCCTAATTTCAATTTCCTCCTATTTCTCTCCCAAATTCATGGAAATGACATGTCAATTTGTCATAAATTTGTCATAATTGACAATCAATCAATTTTGACATAGAAGTTGTCATAATTTGTCATAAATTATCAATCAAGAAATTTTGCATAGAAAGTGCATAATTTGTCATAATTTGTCATAATTGACATAATTGATTTGCAATTTCCATTTGAATTGAATCATGCTAATCTTGTCATCTCTCCAATTCTTCTATAAATTGGATGATCTTCATCAATCAAGATTAATAATCCTTAATTAATAATCCTTAATCAGACTATTGAATTTACGCTTCTAGTACTCTTGATAAAAAATCCCGTGTACTTTCTTTCAATTGTGTGTGCACTTGTAGGTGAGATCCACAACTATTTCGAGACGAAAGAAGAACAATGGAGCCGCATGAAGGAGCATTCAAATCGTGTCTATGGTTTGCATAATTTCTTTGCTTTTGAATGTTTTTATTTCATGTCTCTATTGAGTGTTGTTTAGGACAGATTCATTGCAATGAATGCATTTGTGATTGAGCTATTACGTTTTATCTTGTTTTTGTGATTGAGCTATTACATTATCTTCATTTTCTTCAGCAACTTTCTCGGAAGGATTTCTCGGTTGAACATAAACAAATTCTTCATAATTTCTTGGTTCTTTGGAATTTCCTTCATCATTTCTTTCTGCAAATTCATCAATTTTCACATTTGCACTTTCTACTATTTTGTTAGTTGATTTGATCAGACATTTAAATGCTTTACTTCTAGAAGAATAACCAAGAAATGTTCCTTCTTCACTTTTCTGATCAAACTTTCCATTTCTGTCATCTTTGTGAACATAACATCTACTTCCAAAGATTTTAAAATAACTTACATTAGGTTTATTGTCATACCAGATTTCATAAGGTGCCTTCATCGTTCCTTTCTTTAGTTGAACTCGGTTTAGGGTGTAAACTGCAGTGCTGATTGATTCTCTCCAAAATGTTTGAGGTACCCTCTTTTCTATCATCAGGGTTTTGGCACAATCTACAATTGATCTATTTCTTCTCTCCGCTATCCCATTTTGCTGAGGTGTTCTCGGTGCAGACACTTGCCTTTTTATACCATGATCATTGCAGAATAAGTTAAATTCATTAGAAGTGAACTCTCCTCCTCTATCAGATCTAAGGCATTTTAGCTGTCTTCCTATTTCATTTTCAACTCTTGCTTTGTACCATTTAAACATTTGAAAAGCTTCTGATTTTTCTTTTGAAAAAATAACTGACATCATCCTCGAGTAATCATCCACAAATAATATGAAATATTTATCACCATAATAACTTTGAACTTTCATGGGACCACAAAGATCAGTGTTTACTAGATCTGAAATTCCTTTAGAAGTGTAGGACTTACTTGTAAAGCTTGATCTTGTCATCTTACCCATCTGGCATCCTCAGCACATAGCATTCTCAGGTTTTTCCAGACTCGGTAGACCTCTTACTCGATACTTCTTACTTATTTTGATCAGATTATCAAAATTTACATGACAAAACTTTTTATGTCATAACCAAGTATCATCTATCTTTGCATAAAGACACTTGTTCCGAGTTGAGTCTAGATGAAATGTAGTTCCTTTTGTTTGTGTCCCGGTAGCAGCTAGCTTTCCATGTTTGTCATGAACTTTGACACATCCCTTCTGGAATTCTATTCGGTATCCTGTATTGTTTAGCTATGCTACACTCAACAAATTGTATTTCAAACCTTCAACCCAGTATACATCATCACATTTGGCATTGTCAAGAAGTGTGATAGATCCTTTACCTTTCACTGGACATGGTGCATCATTACCAAATCTTACATAGCCTCCATCATAGTCTTCTAATTTAACAAACTTATGTTTATCACCTGTCATGTGATGTGAGCATCAATTGTCTATGATGCAAGAATCATTATTATTTATGTGAGATATTAGGGCTTTTTCTTCATACCTTTCTTCATCTGATCCATCTTTAACAGCTACATAAACAACTTCCTCTGTATCAGTTTCATCAGATTTATCATCATTGGATTCCTCATCAGCTACTAGGCATGTCTTTCTGTCTCTCCTTTTGAAGTCTCGGTGTCCTCTGTATTGGTTGTCATTCTGCCTATTATCTTGGTATTCTCTCTTTTCACTAGATTCTTTATCAGGGCAGTTAGAAGCCATATGTCCTATTTTATCACAATTGAAACATTTTAAAGGTAGCTTTCCTTTATACTTACCTTTTCCTCTCGGTAACCTTCTGGCTAATAATGCTTCAAACTCTTCTTGCTTCTTGATTTCCTCATACAATTTGTGCACTTCTTCCATGTTCTTGTGAAATCTTTCACTTGCTCCACTATGATTCCCTTTAGAGTACTTATTGTATCATTGTAATCATCAGATTCACCAATATGAAAAAGAACTGAATGTAGATTCTACTTTATTTACCGAAGACCCACTGTTATCAAAATTACTTAACTCAAATGCATGTAGCTTACCAATAGTAGCATCCAAAGAAACTGGCATATTAGGTATAGACCTTAGTTCATTGATTGCAGAGACTCAAATGTCATAAGCAGGTAGAAGGGTTCTCAACAACTTACTTATTACATCCTTTTCTTCAATAGTTCCTCCTGCTCCTTTAATTTGATTGACAATCTCCTTTAACCTTGTACTGTATTGGGTTATGTTCTCACCTTCATTCATTCTCATGGATTCAAGTTATCCTCTTAGACTATCTACTTTTGCTCTTTGAACATGTTCATCACCGCCATATATAGATATGAGCTTGGTCCACATTGCTTTTGCATCATTACAACCTTCTAGATCATTAAAATTTGAGTCGGTCAATGCTGATGTTATTTCAATCATAGCTTGAATATGTTCTTGCTTTGCCTTTATCTCTTCCAAGGTCATCGGGTTGGTGCTTAGTGGTATGTAATCATTCTCCAAATAATATGTTGCATATTCTCCAATTCCTGATAAATGCAGCTTCATCCTTTTCTACCATGTGGAGAAACTTGACTTGTTCAGCTTTGGTGCATCCCTTTTATACATCTTTGGATCTTTGCCTCAAGTACCTTAAAACTTTTCTTCCGAAGTCCAAAGCTCTGATACCAATTGTAAAGTTCTGATGCCAATAGCTAACAAGATGAGAGGGGGGGTGGGTGAATCATACAAACTTAATCTTCCATAAAATCAACATATTCAACCTCGGTAACTTATACTTTCAGCAATATAACTAAAAACTGCTAAACATGCTAACTCATAAACACATAATCATCATAACACATATAAGACCAGATTTAACTTGGAAACCCAAATAGGAAAAAACCACTGTGGGATTTCGGAACCACTAAGAAATATACTCTTCTAGAGTATGCTCGGTTAAAAGCAAATCCTGTTAAAGATTACAAACACATTGCTAGATGTGACCCGGTTAATGGATTTCCCTTAGATCTGTTAGGATCTTCACTTTGTTAGAAGTGACCTTGTCAAAGGATTTCAAACACTCATTTCGAATGTTACCTTGCTAGAGGGTTTACAAATAAGATTGTTAAGTCCACTCGGTTAATAGATTTTCTGTCACTTACAAAATAACAGTAATAAAAATATATCTACAACTTCATATCTAAAATGCTAAAGCAAATTCTATTTGCTCAAAACAATCTTGTCATAGGACTTATCTTGTCCCTCTACTGGGCTCCTTACTCTGTTATTCAAATAGGTCTTCAAGCTTTTGTGCTCGATAATCACTATGTAGCATCCCTATGCTTACACTTGCCCGCATACATTGTTTATCAGCAATTCCTTATTTATAAACAATTTGCTAACTGCTTAATCTCCTTGATCACATTTCCCATGGTCAATCATAGCCATTAGATCTTCAATCTTGACTAGGTTCAATGTATCCTTTGATCTGAAAACATTTTACCTCAACTTGGAACTTGCATACCTTCCTAGGAACTTGTGCTTGGTTATTGCGGTTCAATCTATGCGGTAGATCTTCCTCTTGATTTTCCATTTCCGTAGATCCTTAACAAACTTCATGCGTGGCATACCAATCATTTATTCATCTCTAGCTGATCAACATCCTTCATTAAATAATGTTTTTATCCATCCAATGCGATCTATCATAACTCGGTTGCAACTCGATAAATACTAAACTTTACTTGGTAGACATTCCGCCTTCATTAACCGATATCAATAACCTTAGGGCTTACCGACTAGGTTCCTTAGGGTTTACCAACTAGGTTCTTTGCTCGGTGACATAGTATAGTATTAACCGTATAGTCAACAACATATGTAGGATATCAAAACAATCTAAACATCATGGTCTCATCATTGTCTAACTCGGTAATAGTTGCCCATTGAATAACTTATTTCTCCCCTTATTCATCACATTCTTTCTGTGTCTTTTATCGACATCTTAATTCTCTTCAAATCAATCTTCTCAAGATATGACAACATCATACTGAATCAGAGAATCAATTTCTTGACATCAATGACAAAATAATGTTATAAAGATAGTTATCATCCTTCTTCAGTTATATCAATAATCTCCAACAACCTTCTCAATATCCTTAATGAATATCAACAATCTCCTTCTATTGAAATGCCAACATCTATAGTGTCAAAGCTTAAAGGATTTTGACCAGAGGCTGTTTGGCCACCCAGTGGACCCCACGTATGTGCACGCATCCTAAAAGAACCAAATTTTGTAGCAGATGGGTGAATTAACAAGTGAGCAAGTTGCAGATGATCTGACGGCCATCGCTATACCGCAATGGAAATACATCCGAACTTTAATCATTACGACATGGTGATTGAATGGTGGGGCCCGTTAGAAAAGAGCAGCTCATGTGTTAAAGGTCAAGCAGGTCCGAGGCAGATCAACAGTCATCACTATACCACAAGATGAAGATGCTCAATAGTTATCCCCCGCGACATGGCAACTGGTGAGGTGACAGTTTAGTTGCAGATGATGTGTCATCCCAGTGAATCTACAAGTGAATAACAGGGTGCCACGTGGTGGAGCGTAAATGGAAAATGGAATAAAAAATCAAAGTTAATTAATATAGTCCCAGCCATTGTGAAAAATGCAAAAATTTAAATGATGGACCCATCTGAGAGATTAATTCGCCTGAGGGGTATTTTTTACCCAAAATAGCAAGTATTATATATTGTTGGAAAGCTCTTAGAATGGGGAATTTTTTTCTGCAATCAGTTTCAACAAATATCAAATATTTTGAGAGCATTTTATGTGGGCATGTTGCAAAGAATTTTTTCAATTGGGGAAAGAGGATACTTGGCAATTTGTGATGTAGATCTGGTCTTTTACCTCTTCTTCATATTATTAATTCTTCTCATTTGAGGGGTTCCCAATTTTTTGGAAATTTTCTCCAAGGGAGAAATCCGAAATTGCAGGTTCCAGTGACGACATTTTTCATTCTTTGCAAATAATAGTGTGTTTCTTCTAGGTTTTCAATGTTGTCTTTGTTGTAGGTTTTGTTTCAGTTTGTAGGTTTACAAATATGCAAGGCATGTGTGAGTTTCCACAAAATTGTCTCTAAGATACCATTTGAATTTATACAATTACATTTTATCAAGGGTAATTTGGATTGGTCTCTTTCAGTCTTCTTTGAGAGTGTAATGTTTGTCTTTTGGGTATTCTTTTAGGAAGGATTTAAATCCTGAAACCCAACATTAATGATTTTGAATGTGTATATTGGATGTATATATAAGTATGATTTTGTGACAGAGCAGAGGATTGTGTTAATGTAATGCATTAATACATGAAAATTCAATGTCGAAAGTAACTTGCATCTGAGATTTCTCTTCCAGTTTTATGCTTGACTCTATGGCTAGGATAAGACACTGGTTTTTTGTAATGTTGAAGGATTGTCAGAACAACAATTTTAAAATCCAATCAGAATATCTTTTTCTTTCTGTTCTATGGTAGTGTTCCACCTATCTCAAGCTCAAATGTAGTTGAGAGTCAATGTGAATATAGCTAGTTTGCAGTACTTTCCTTATTATTGATCTATGTCTGATATTTCTACTTTAATGGTGATGATGTGTGTGAGTTCTAGATTGTATTTGAAGTGCATCACAAGTAAACCCGCCTAGGCCTTGTAGAGCCTGAAGAGAAGGATTAAATATCCTTGTTAAGTTGGTCCAGTTTGTCTTTTGAAATCATAGTTGAGGTTAGCTACCTTTCAAAATTTGGTTGCAGATTATACTGGTTGCTGATTTTGTTGTTCAACATAAAAAAGAACCAACAAAAATGGTGACTCTGCTGGGGAGAATGATGTAAACTTTTTGTCAAATTAAAGCCAGTTAGTCTAGCCATGTCCATTTGAGGAAAGAGTTATAAAAGGCTTGTAAATCTGTTGTCCTTTTATCTTTGTGTAAATCCAGATCTCTTTGTGTTTTATAAATGATTCTATAAATTCTCACAGTAGTAAGTGGTGACTCTAAAAGATCTCTGCACCAGTGTGCATTATTATAAAAGTTTTAAAAAATTTGCTGAACTTACAACAAAGATTTAGCATATGCTTGGAGTTTAAGATTGAAGATCCCAAAAATTTATTGAAGATATTTTCCTCCGCGAAGGAGGTGGAGACTTTGTATGAAGATCACTGTACAATGTTAGAAGATCTGAGAAAGATCTTACCAAATATCAGAGCGATAGCTGCAATATCCAGGTATTTGCCAAGATTGGTATCAAAAATTGTAAGAAATTTTGTTCCTTACCAAGTGAGTTTTAGCACTAAGAAGGTAAAGGAAGAAGTTAGGTTGCATGCTCATGTTAGCTTAAAGGAATGTGTGAAGTATTTTGAATAATAGAGAAGGTAGACTCTAGCTGAAATAATTTTTATTGGCTGAAAATAGTGAATGTATTCAAGTAAGGTTGCAACTAGTAATGGATTCTTGTAGAAATTTCTCTATTAAAGGTTATGTGCCATTCTATTTTGATGGCATGCCTAGTTACCCGAATCAGATTCCAAGTGACATTAGGAAGCACTTACCATTGTTGAATGGGGACCAGTTACAATTAGCAAAAATGCATGTGCAAAGCTTTGTTGATTTAATGAATGACTATGATATCTGTCATGAGGATATTTGCATGAAGTTGTTTGTGCAGAGCTTGAAAGGGGATGCCAGGATTTGGTTCTTATTTTTGTAGGAAGCTTCTACTCCCTCATGGGAAGAATTAGTTGCATCTTTTCTTGAGAAATTTTCTAAGAAAATAAACTTTAATGATGTGTTGAGGAAGTTGATGGAGATTAGAGTTGAGGAAGGTGAATTAGTGCCAGCCTTCAATGTCAGATTTTCCAAATCACTGGCTGAGATCCCACTAGGGTATAGACTGAATGACGAAGTGTTTTTGGTGATTTATTTGGATGCCTTTGGAAGTAAGATGAGTTACATGTTGAGGGATAAAGAGCCAAAGACATTACATTAGGATTTTGTGATAGCCATGGACATAGAGAAAAACTTAAAATATGGTATTCCTAAAGGACTTTTATCTACCGGTGCCTGCTATCATAGTGTTTTTAATGCTGCAAAGTGTGAAGTGAGAAGTAATGTTCAAAGTTCTGGTGTTCATACTTGTGCTAGCAACCACGATAATTTGATTCCAAATGAAAATCAGAGTTGTTTGGTGCAAACAATGGTTGATCCTCATATAGATATTAATAATGTCAATTGTGTTGAAGATGAAGTGAGAGTATTTTCAGATTTCACTTCTTGTAATCATGTTGATGATCTTTCTAATATGAAAGTTGTGCACAAAATTAATTTAGAAAATTTTAATGGTACACATGATTGCAATCAAAATACAACCCACATTGATGAAAAGATTTTTAAAGAATGTCACATTGAACAACAAAGTGCAATGCACTTGCAGAAGATTGCAGAACTTAGAAAAGATCTTGAAGTTGTGGACAATAAAGTTCAAATGTTGGAGAGCCTTAGAGTTATGAATGAAGACCTTTTGCAATATGGTGAAGAAGATTTTTCAGAAAAGGACTGTGAATTAAATGCTTATACACTTGATGAACATGTTGATCTAATAGATAGTTTTGTGACAGAAAATTTAAGTGAACATGCTGGAAATTCATCAGATGAAGTAAATGGCAAGGATATTCATCTTCATTCTTTGGTTGATGATGAGTGTTCTATTGGTAAAGAAGATCAATTGTGGCAAGATAAGTATGACTATCTTGATTCTCAGACTGATGGTCATAGGATGAGATTTTGTGGTTGTGAAACATGGTATGCTAAAGATAGTTCCAGCCCACTTTCAATTTCTTCTTTGTCTGATGAAGATGATTATGATGATGTGAGGCCCTACCCTGACTCATCCTGACATTTTCTGTTATTTTCATATTGAGACTATTATGGATGCTTTATTTTATGCATTATGGATTTAGAACCTATATGATTCCATGATTTGGATCACATTGACGTATATTGATGCTTCATTTTATGCATTATGATTATGAAACTTTATATGTTGCTAGAATAGAATTATTTTGAAATGATCTATGTCATTACTAGATTTGCAGGACTTCATTTTGATGATAGAAATAGGATGCTTATTATATGAATGGTTCAATTTTGAGAAGTATGATAATTGCTTATGTGGAATCAAATTTAAATGAATGGGATATTGAAATATTATTGTCAAATGTATGAGTGTTTGATGTGCAATGAAATCCATGTGTTTAATTATATATATAATTGTGATTATTTGGAATTACTAATGTGTTAATTGAGATGCGCAGGAAAATTATCCATGTGACCATGGAAATAATATGGAGAACCAAACCTAGACCTATGTACGTTTGTTAAGCCAGGGGTTGTCTATTTGGAGAGACAACACCCCGTTTGTATTGTATTTTATATGTGAAAGTAAATGATGCATGAGTGTTAAATTGATTTTATGTATATGTGTAATCCTACAAGAGACAAATTCCATGTGTGATTTTTATATTGTATTTTATTGTGTCACTTGACACATGTGCTGATTAGTGTCATTGATTTTGACTTGTCTCTTGGAGGGAGTTTTGTTTCTACCAAAGCCATTCAAACACATGAGTGTGGTCCCAAATTTGCCTTGGGTAGGGAGTCTTGGGAGTGGTCAACTCAGGTTTGACCCGTAGGTTAACTTCAATTGGGTTTCTAAGGGGTCAAATGGACTCCTAGGGTTAGTTTTAGGGATTTTCCAAAGGTCCAAAGGGTATACCCATGGGTTAGGGGTATTTTTAAACATGTGACTACTCCCATGTGACTGTTTAGTCACCTCAAAAAGTGGTTTTCCCAAGGTGAGCGAAAATTCAACTTGGAAGGTTCCTCCTAGGATAGACAACCTTCCCTTTTGATGTCAAACTCTCTTCCCCATCCTCTCTCACCTTTTCCCTTTCCAGTTTTAGCAACATGTAAGAGGTTGGGAAGAGCAACCAATGGGAACTCTCACCTTACCTAAGGGGTTGCGAAGTGTGAGAGAGGCCTTCTTAGGCAAGGATTAGGGACTTAGTGAGTAATCACCCACTCTCCATTGTTGGAGATTATGCAATTTTTGAAAATAGTTGTAGGATAGAATTCTTGGTGAAGTGTTGGTGAAGAGTTTGTATGGATTTGGGCTGCTCATCCCCAACTAAGTCTATCATACCTATTGGCAGATTAAGGTTAGTTTCACTTCCTTTTTGTTATGTTGTTTATGTTGTTTTGAAAGAAAGAAATGCTTGTATGAGAAGATGTGTATATGTAATTTGTTTTGTAGGTTGAAAAAAAAAAGAGAATGTAAATTTTCCTTTCCTTGTTCTTTTGTTATGTGTTCTTGTTTTGGGAGTGTCCAAGGCCTCCTACTCTTGGGAGAGTAGGATGCTCTTGGGGTGGAAGAAGTATGACAGCCTTAGGTGAGAGGCTCTCCTTATGGAGAGTGATCTCAAGGGTGTCCTTTGTGACCCTTGCTGCATAGCCTTGTGTATGCATTTGGGGGTCATAAGGGGAGAGAATATGGCTTTTATGCCTTTGGGGGGCGTAAGGGTGTGGAGATGAATTTGTTGTATTTTGTTTTGCCATGAGGTGGCTTGAGTTGTAATATGCTTGCAATCTCCCCGATGGTATTTGGTCCACTTCCACCCGTGGAAAGTTCATCACAAGTTGTGGTGAGAGTGTATCTTGGGATGGGAAAATGCATATTGAGTGTTTGCCCTTTGTTTGTTGTGGTTGTTTGTTTGTTTGTGACCCGTCTAGTGCTTGGTTCTCCAAGCTCGGGGGTGGCTTCTAGTAAGCCTAGGTTGGGAGGTGAGCTCTCCATGGTCAAGTTGTATTTTTATTGTAGGTTACTTGGGATGGGAAAGAAAAGATGAAGAGATTAGTTGCTGTTCTAAGTTGCAAAAAATTTTCAATAAAAAAAAAGAGCCATTGTTGTATTTATTTTCCAAAAGAAAAGAAGTGTATGTATTTATTCATAGTCCTATGGAAGGGAAATTCTAGTTGGGGTTTCAAACCCATTTGTAATAATATTTACTTTGTATTTTAAATTGCTTAAAGAAATGTATTTCTTCTATTTGGTAAAGTTTTGCAAAGGGAAGATGAAATATATGAGTTGTATTAAAATCCTCATTTACAATAAAAAAATAAAGTTGTTGCATTTATATTTATTTTGCAAATAAAGGCTCATTTTATTCCTTATGCAAGATAGAAATGGTATATGAAATCTCATACATTAGATTCTGGTTTTATTTATGCTGCTGCAATTAAATTAAATCTATCATTTATTCTTTCATTTAATGCAGAAAATAAATCCTATAGTGGTAGTTTATTTTATATAAAAAAAAGATTAGCATATAGTTCTAGTTTTATTTTATTTACCAGAAAGGGATTATATTTAAGCTTGCTGTTAGAATGCATTGTAGATATTAGATTCAGAATACTTAAAACAAAAAAAATAGAATATAAAACATAAATTTTCCAACCTTATAAAAAAGGGGATATTTTTCTCTTTAACATACTACAAGTAATATTAGAAAAATCTCTGTATGTATTTTTTTTAAGTTAAAAAGAAAACTCATAAGAATGCCTAAATGAGTTATAAAAAGGAAAAGGGCTATATATATATACATTTTAAAGAAATAGAAATTAATTAAAAAAAAAAAAAAAAAAATGCAATGAAGAAGGAGAGAGGGCCGCAGCTGTGGGTGGCGATGTCCACAGTCTGTGGGAGAGCCGCAGCTATGGGCAGCGTCGTCCACAGTCTGCGGGTCACCGCAGCTGTGGGCGGCGACGTACCCGCAGACTGTGGGCGGCGACGTCCACAGTCTGCAGAAGCGCCGCAACCGTGGGCGGAGCTATCTGCAGCCTGCAGGTATACCACTCCCCTCCTCCCTCTTTCGCGGAACGCTCGGCTCAGCCCTGCGTGAACTCCAAACCCTGCCGTGAGTAATAAAATAGGCGCCGCCTCCCTTGGCCGCCGCTCCCACTCCTATACACACAAAATAAGAATATCACACACATGCCCTAACCCTAATTTCGGGTTAGGGCAAAATACAAATAGGAATAGAAGAAAAGAATATGTGAGGTAAAAAGAAAAATAAAAATAAAAAGGAAAGAGAATAGGGTTAGCTCATGAACCCTCTTGGGTTCTTTTAAAAAAGAACTCCATTAATCCTTAGGTATATATATGTGTGTGTGTGTGTGTGTGTGTGTGTGTGTGTGTGTGTGTGTGTGTGTGAGAATATATTTTTACATTCCCTCACACTTGTTTAGATATATAAATATATATATATGTCTTATCTACACACACACATATATATGTAATTAAATTCTATATTTATATGGAATCAAAATAGTTATTTGTAAATTAATTAATGCACTTTTAATTATTATATGAATGTAGGAGCATTTTAATAAGAAGATTTTAAAACTCTTTGGGAGGATAAATCCTTGGGGAAAATAAAATGATATATGTAGGGTCAAGTTGGCCCCTTTTAAAATTTAAATTATAAGGTATTTTAATTTATGGAAATTTTATTTAATAGGTTTATTTAATCTAAAAACTAGGACAAATTTATTTAGACCCTAGGTAATTAAAGAATCTATAAGAGATTATTAATATCCCCTATCAATTAATGTTGAGATTATTTGCTAAGTAAGTTTAATTATTTATTAATGGAAGATAATTTTAATTCTGTTGGAGAATTACAATCGTGCTTTAAACTTAGATGGTTTTTCGCCAAATTGGTGTAGTTATTGAAATCACTCAAAACATAGTTAAGACTAAACTAGTTTTACATTATTTTAATTAGGATAGTTGTATTAGGTTAAGTATTAAAAAAAAAAAAATTATTTCGTTTGTGCCCAAAAGTTTGGGCATGACAGATGATAGGGTGGATGGTATCTTTAGTAAAATTTATAATATTTTATTTGATGTCGATATAGATATGGACCAACCACTTCGTTGTCACAATGTTCATAAGGGAATTCTTCATTTGGTTTCTAATCCTTTGTATGAAGAAATAATTGACCAACCAGATGTTGTAACTGACAAACCAGTTCATGATGCTAATACCATTCCATGCAGCAGTGACATCTATTAGGATGAAGATTTTTGTAATGGGTTGCTTACTAGTTTGTTTGAACCCCATTTTGAAGTTTTTCATGCGAAGATAAGTGAATTTTCAAATCTTATTTCAGATTATATGCCTGAGCCAAAGGTATGTTAATTTTTTCAAGAATGGGATATTAAAGATGTTGATTCATTGCATTTAGTAGATGATGAAAACAATGGATATGTTTCAGTAGTTGATCATGAAAGTAAGGTTCAAAATTATGCTCATGATGAGTCTGCATATAATGTTGATTGGAAAAGCATGTTGAAAGATGTGTGCCATAATAGAAACATTTCTTTGATGATTAGTGTTTGCTTCAGATTGTTTACATTATTAAGTGATGAGAATCAGATTTTTGATAAGGGAAAGAGTTGGTTTCAACTTTGATGGCCCAGGGCCATTTTGTAAATAATATCTCTATTGTACAACCACTTTTCTTTCAGTTGTGTGGTTTTCAATAAGGAGCCTTGTTGTTTGGGTGGAATAAGGAACCCCTATTTTTTAGAAGAGAAGTGATTTTCTTTTTGGGTGCTCTGCTCTACCAAAGATTCTAGATTCTTGTGTTGATCTTGCAATCAACCATCTCTAGTCAGAGCCACTGTTGGGACTCATAAAATTTGAGTATTTTGAGAGGCCCATTTCAATTTTTTGCATATGCACTTTCAAATGACCACCTAATGAGTCAACCTGAGAGGTCTATTTTGAGAGAAGGGTAAAATGGAGCCAGTTGATTATCAAGGGGTAAAGATTTGGAAACTTGTTGTACACCTTTTATTTAGCCTATATAGTGTTCTACAACTTTCAAAATTCAATTTTGATCGGTTTGTCAAGTACCCATTTCAAGGGGTGGACTAAAAGTTGTTCATAGGTACAAATTAAGATTTTACTAAGTGGCTTACTTTCAGGCTTTGCATTTCATGACCAGTTGATCGTCATGTTAAAAGAAGTATACCCCTAAATTGTATGCATATAGGTGAATCTACATGGCAAATTTCAAGTCCCCATAAATCCATTTGCTCAGTTTTGTAAGCTCAATCCATTTGCAGTTTGTAATGTTTGCATAAGTCCTCGTTTCAATAGTTAGTCAGAGCACTACTTTGCACATGTGGAAAAGATGCCCCGATGAGTGTCATATTAGAATGTTTATTCCGGGCTACTGCTATTATGAAATACAAGCTATATTTCAAATTTCAGGTCATAGCCAATCCGTTTGATCAGTTTTCCAAGATGGTTTCATAAGCCATTCTTTTTAGTTTTATGCACTTTCATTGTTGCCTCTTTTAAGTTGCTATTTTCATGAGCTCACTATTTGTACCCTATCAGCTTCTCGGTTAAACTGAACATCCCATGGTTTTCCCTGTACTTCAAGGTATCTATGTCCCAGATTTGGGGATCCACGAAGACCATATGATATTTTTAATGTGTAAACTTTTTGGTCCCTGCACATTGATTTTATCAGGTTCAAGTGCTGATAGAGCCATTTAATCAACTTTGACCATTAATATTTCTTCACCTCAGATTCATCATGAAGAGTGGTTTTGCAGGATGAAAGTTAACATATCAGAGTACATGCCTATCAGTTTGTGAAGTCTAGAAAGGTGTTCTGACTAGTTTTTGAAATGCCTCTTTGGGTTTAAATGTGAAAATGTGACATAAGCGCTTGAAAGTTGCAAGTTGAGTTTTAATGATCGGATAATGGTGCAAATCAACTCTAGAGGTATGTTCAAGGTGCCTGAGGTGTTTTCAAGTGTCAGTAAAATGAAAATAATTTTTTTTTAGCCGGACCCACTTTGGGGCCTGACTTGACTTGCCACTTCATGTGTATTTTAAACAAGGTTTAAATTGTTATTTTAAATCATATGTTATATGATTTAAGTATTAAGGAGTTCATGAGGAATAAAGAAGACTATATGTTCTGGGATTCCTATCCTCCCACAGATAAAATGTTAAAATAGATGGTTGATCTTCTATGGGAAAATGGCCCTTCCTATAGTTATCCAGTGAGTTGAAAGCAGGCAGTCCACAAGATCATCAGGCAATGAAAAACAAAAGTTAAATGAATACTGCTAGCTGACTTTACCACAACATAAACAACTTTTTAGTATATTCTATCAAAGCAATATTTCTTTCCTTGAGATCTACTTATTTCACTAGAGAAGAGATGAACTCGCTTGAGTACTATAACATGAATTATTTGCATTGATATGTTTAGGCAATTGGTAAATTGAAAGGAATTAAAATTTTCAAACAAATGCGATTAGTAGGTGTAAAGCCAGTCATCCCTGTCGTGAGAAAGGTAAGGTGGGGAGTCACATGGAGAAGGCGTTTTAAGATTTTTCAAACAAACGCTATTAGCAAGTGTATTGCCCAAGTCCACGAACCTTGCCAGTATCCTCCCCGTCGTGAGATGGAGTTGAAAAGGTTTAGAAACTTTCTGCAATTGCAATTGGCAGGCGTTAAGCCAAAGGCGATTGATAAGTTGAAAGTAATAGAAAATTCAAAGAAAAATGCCATTAGAAGGTGCACAACTCAAATTGGCAACCCTTGCCAGTAGTTGCCCTTGAGTGGCATTGAGGAGGCATTTTAACCCTCAGGAAAATGCAATTAGTAGGTGAAAAGCTTAATTCCACAACCTATGCCCACGTCCTCCCTACGCAGAACATGGTGTTTAAAAGGGGCGACATTAAAGATTTCAAACAAATTCGATTGGCATGTGTAGTTCCAAATTCCACGACCCTTGCTTACCTCCTTCCTGCGTGAAGTGGAATGTGGAAAAATCTTTAGAACCCTTCAAGCAAATTCAAATTTTTTTAAAATCAGAATCCTTTCTGCGTGGCGTGGGCAAAGACAGTCAGAAAGTTTCAAATAAATGCATATCTGCAGACAAAGGACATTAAAACCTCCAAGCAAATGGAATTGGAAGGTAAAGAAAATTCAAACAAATGCAATCTGCAGGTGTTACCAATGCCCCTGCGTGACTGAGGAGAGACTCAAGAAGCAGTTTCCAAGCAAATGTGTAAAACTAGGCATAATGCCTTTATCCCACATTGGTGGTGGGTAGGAAAGTTTCAATGTTTAAATATAAAGCTACACACATCTATAGTGTCAAAGCTTAAAGGATTTTGACTAGAGGTTGCTTGGCCACCCAGTGGACCCCACACGTGTGCACGCATCCTGAAGCAACCAAATTTTGCAATAGATGGGTGAATTAACAAGTGAGAAAGTTGTAGATGATCTGATGGCCGTCACTATACCGCAATGGAAATACATCAGAAATTTAATCATTGTGATATGGCGACTAAATGGTGGGGCCCGTTAGAAAAGAGCAACTTAGGTGTTAAAGGTCGAGCAGGTCCAAGGCAGATCAACGACCATCACTATACTGCGAGATGAAGATGCTCAATAGTTATCCCCCGTGACATGGTGATTGGTGAGGTGGCAGGCCAGTGGTAGATGAGGTGTCATCTCGGTGGATCTGCAAGTGAATAACAGGGTGCCACATGGCGGAGTGAGGTTGGAAAATGGAGTAAAAAATCAAAGTTAATTAATATAGTCTCAACCATTGTGAAAAATGCAAAAATTTAAATGATGGACCCATTCGAGAGATTAATTCGCATGAGGGATATTTTTTACCCAAAATAGCAAGTATTATATATCATTGGAAATCTCTTGGAACGGGGAATTTGATTTTGCAATTAGTTTTAGAAAATATCAAATATTTTGAGAGCAATTTCCGTGGGCATGTTGCAAAGAATTTTTTAAGTTGGGGAATGAGGACACTTGGCAGTTTGTGATGCAGATCTATTCTTTTCCCTCTTCTTCATATTCTCAATTCTTCTCATTTGAGGGGTTCCCAATTTTTTGGAAATTTTCTTCAAGGGAGAAATCCGAAATTGCAGGTTCTAGTGATGGCATTTTTCATTCTTTGCAAAT
Organism: Cryptomeria japonica; assembly: GCF_030272615.1. Classification (NCBI taxonomy): domain Eukaryota; kingdom Viridiplantae; phylum Streptophyta; class Pinopsida; order Cupressales; family Cupressaceae; genus Cryptomeria; species Cryptomeria japonica. Next base: position 473,333,958 of record NC_081405.1, read on the forward strand.
AACAGTGTGTTTCTTCTGGGTTTTCAGTGTTGTCTTTGCTGTAGGTTTTGTTTCAGTTTGGAGGTTTCAACATATGCAAGGCATGTGTGAGTTTCCACAAAATTGTCTCCAAGATACCATTTGAATTTATACAATTTCATTTTATCAAGGGTAATTTGGATTTGTCTCTTTCAGTCTTCTCTGAGAGTGTAATGTTTGTCTTTTGGGTATTCTTCTAGGAAGGATTTAAATCTTGAAACCCAACATTAATGATTTTGAATGTGTATATTGGATGTATATATAAGTATGATTTTGTGACAGAGAAGAGGATTGTGTTAATGTAATGCATTAATACATGAAAATTCAATGTCGAAAGTAACTTGCATCTGAGATTTCTCTTCCAGTTTTATGCATGACTTTCTGGCTAGGATAAGGCACTTGTCTTTTGTAATATTGAAGGACTGTCAAAACACCAATTTTAAAATCCAATCAGAATATATTTTTCTTTCTATTCTATGGAAGTGTTCCACCTATCTCAAGCTCAAATGTAGTTGAGAGTCAATGTGAATATAGCTAGTTTGTAGTACTTTCCTTATTGTTCAGCTATGTCTGAGATTTCTGCTTTAATGGTGATGATGTGTGTGAGTTCTAGATTATATTTGAAGTGCATCACAGGTAAACCCACCTAGGCCTTGTAGAGCCTAAAGAGAAGAAGGATTAAATATCCTTGTTAAGTTGGTCCAGTTTGTCTTTTGAAATCATAGTTGAGGTTAGCTACCTTTCAAAATTTGGTTGCAGATTATACTGGTTGTTGATTTTGTTGTTTAGTCTAAAAAGGAACCAACACCTATACCACTACATCAGTTAGTATCTTCACTGGTAAGTGTTGAATATCAATGACAAACCTTAGCATATATACTGGTTTTCTAGATTGACTGGTTTTGTCAATGCCAACAATCCAACAAAATCTTCCTTGGTTACTCATCTAACAACAAGGCCTACAAATGCTACAACAAGAGACTAAGAAGAGTCATTGAGAGTGTGCATGTAAAATTTGATGAGGATATGCACAAAGGAAGTCAATCATAGGTAAACCGGGATGATGATTTTGGTGATGAAGGTGAGGAAGCTTGGTTAGATAATGAACTAGAAGAAGCATCCAAGAAGGCTCCCAACTAGTATGTGTAGTTGAATCACCTGAAAGAGAAAATTCTAGGAAATAAGAGTGATGGTGTGTAGACTAGAAAAGACTTGCCCAGAACGATTAACAAGTCAACTTCTGCCTCATGACTGAAATAGAACCTAAAACATTCAATAAGGCTAGCAAAAGACAAGAATGGATTGATGCCATGGAAGAAGAACTACAACAGATTGAGAATAACAAGACTTGGGAATTAGTCCATAGACCTGAAGACAAGAACATCATTGGCACTAATTGGGTCTGCCGGAATAAGATGAATGAAGAAGGTAAAATTATTAGGCATGAAGCTAGACTTGTGTGCAAAGGATACTCTCAAGTAGAGAGCATTAACTTTGAAGAAAAATTTGCACCAGTAGCTAGATTAGAAGCAATTAGGACATTTCTAACCTTTTCTGCATACAAGGGTTATAAAGTGTATCAGATGGATGTAAAATCTGCTTTCCAAAATAGAAATTTGGTAGAAGTGTACATGGAAAAACTAGAAGGGTTTCTGCTACATGATGATCAAACCTTTGTGTGTCGGTTGAAGAAAGCCCTGTATGGCTTAAAGAAAGCTCCTAAACATTGGTATTAAAGATTAGATCAGTACCTAAAGGAGAAAGGATTCAGAAAGGGGAGTGCTGACAACAATTTATACATAAAGAAAGATGGAAACCACATGATCATTATGGTTGTGTATGTAGATAACATTATCTTTTGAGGCAATAAGGACACCCTTTGCAAATAATTTTTTGATCAGATGCAGTCAAAATTTGAGATGTCAATGCTTGGTGAATTGACATACTTCCTTGGTTTGTAGATATTAGAACAAGATAAGGGAATCTTTCTCTCACAAACCAAGTATGCAAAGGATATGCTGAAGAAATTTCAACTCCAGGATTGCAAACCAATAAATTAAGAAAGAATGATGAATCACCGATGGTGGATCATACATTGTATAGATCCATGATAGGCAGTCTATTGTATCTAACTATTTCTAGACCAAATATAGTACAAACAGTGTGCATGGTGGCCAGATTTCAAGCTGCATCTAAGCAGTCACATATGAATGTTGTAATTAGAATATATAGGTACCTCCAAGGAAAACTTAGCTATGGATTATGGTACACTAAATAAGGGGAATTCAACTTGGAAGCATACATTGATGACTGGAAGAGCACAAGTGGTGGTGTATTCTTCCTAGGTGACCGGTTGGTCTTATGGCATTGCAAGAAGTAGGATTCAGTCTCCCTATCAACTACAAAAGCATAATACATTGTTGTTGCTACATTCTACTCTCAGGTGCTTTGGATGAAGCAAACCCTCAAAGACTTACAAGTGGACATCACTGATCCTATACTCATCTGGTGTGATAATTTGAGTGCTATCAACATAGAAAAGAATCCGGTGATGCATTCCAGGACAAAGCATATTTCCATCAAGTATCATTTTCTTAGAGAGAAGTTTGAAGGACAGGAAGTAAAGAAGGACTATGTCCCTACCAAAGAATAGGTAGTAGACATTTTCACCAAACCATTACTGGTAAATCACCTTTGACTACCTAAGACACAAGTTGGGAGTTATGTCACCTGCCTTATGCACTTAAGAAAAGAAAGATTTATATGGTCCAGGGGGAGTTCATAGCAACATCTATAACTCTTAAACCACATCTCATTACCAACTGCAATCACTGGTACCAGCCGAAGGGGGAGCTATGTATGGATCAAAGGGGGAGTGATACCCTTTGTCATTGTGTCAAAGGGTGAGAAATCTACCACTATGAAGTTTCTTGTAGTAAGTTGACATCAATGACAAAGGGGGATATTGTTGGCATTATTGGCATTAAGTTGTCATTGATGTCAAATTGGTTTGGTAAGGTCACCAGTAAGTAAGAAGTGTGACCAGTATAGGAAGAGCAAGACATATGATGGCAAATGCACATATGAGTAAGAAGACAGAAGGAAGGCTACCGATACACGTGAGTTGTGTCATCTATCGATTATCAAGCTTACCAGTAAGGCACAAACCAGGATGAAGTTTATTTTGTTTTCTATGAAGGCACAATACTGGTGACTAGAACAAAGAGGATGTGTTGCTGATAGTCAACCTTGGCTGACAAATAATGTCAAACTGACATAGGAATCCAATCCGAGGTGGATGTTGCCAAGCATGACAATTGGATGCCAAGTGGAGGTATTGCACGGGTCGGTGGAGTGTGCATCGATTTAACAAATCAACAAGTAGGTTGACTTTTATGAAGAACCTGCAAGTCACAAAGGATGCCAAAGGATTGCAGCCTGAGGAAGGCAAGATGGCAAAGTGACTACATTGATCCTGCAAGAAGATTTGATCTTCATACTCTTTTGATGAAAGAAATAACTAAGTCATTAATGGCGAATGATAGAGAAAAGCAGAAAAGAATGGTGCAGACCTCTAGATTTAGAAAATGCAGATTGGAATGTGAAGTTTGGCTGGTATTGATCGATGTCATGAAGATCATATCCATGGAAAAGAAGATCTAATCAAATCTAATTGAGTTCCAAATGGAGAAGGCAAAACCTAACACGACAGTGTTGAATGCGGTTTTAGGCGGGAATCCAAGATTATAAAGAGAGGTGCTCAAGACAGAAAGGAGGTATGCTTAAGGAGAAGAAGGAGAGTGAAGAGAGCTTGAGTGTAGATAAGAATCATCTCCCTTAGAGTTTATTCTAAGAAAGTTGTAGAGTGAGTTAACAAGCAAACCGGTGAGAGGGTTTAACCGGTAGTGATAGAGTACTGATAAACTATAGCAGGTCTTATAGTTGAGCTAACCGGTGAGGTGTGAATGATCAAAGAAGGCATCTAAGTGTGGCACAGTGTGTTGTGAGGCTATGAGAGAGAGATAAGAGAGG